>NW_027436014.1:612153-1224307 GCF_964199755.1 Larus michahellis | reverse complement strand
GGCCCTACCGGAAAATGCTTCGCAGGCTGGCTCGGCGGCGCCAGGTGGGCGGCGGTGGCGCCGAGGCTGATGGCCGCCGCAAAGCCCGCAGCCCCACGGGCTGTGGGGCCACGCGAGCAGCTGCCAAAGAGCTTTCCAACGAGGCATGGCTTTCCCTCCTGGCTCTTCGGGCGTGGGAGCTGTGGCCAGAGACGCGGCCCTACCCGAAAATGCTTCGCAGGCTGGCTCGGCGGCGCCAGGTGGGCGTCGGTGGCGCCGAGGCTGACGGCCACCGCAAAGCCCGCAGCCCCACGGGCTGTGGGGCCACGCGAGCGGCTGCCAAAGAGCTTTCCAACGAGGCACGGCTTTCCCTCCTGGCTCTTCGGGCGTGGGAGCTGTGGCCAGAGCCGCGGCCCTACCGGAAAATGCTTCGCAGGCTGGCGCGGCGGCGCCAGGTGGGCGTCGGTGGCGCCGAGGCTGACGGCCGCCGCAAAGCCCGCAGCCCCACGGGCTGTGGGGCCACGCGAGCGGCTGCCAAAGAGCTTTCCAACGAGGCACGGCTTTCCCTCCTGGCTCTTCGGGCGTGGGAGCTGTGGCCAGAGCCGCGGCCCTACTGGAAAATGCTTCGCAGGCTGGCTCGGTGGCGCCAGGTGGGCGTCGGTGGCGCCGAGGCTGACGGCCGCCGCAAAGCCCGCAGCCCCACGGGCTGTGGGGCCACGCGTGCGGCTGCCAAAGAGCTTTCCAACGAGGCACGGCTTTCCCTCCTGGCTCTTCGGGCGTGGGAGCTGTGGCCAGAGCCGCGGCCCTACCGGAAAATGCTTCGCAGGCTGGCGCGGCGGCGCCAGGTGGGCGCCGGTGGCGCCGAGGCTGACGGCCGCCGGAAAGCCCGCAGCCCCACGGGCTGTGGGGCCACGCGAGCGGCTGCCAAAGAGCTTTCCAACGAGGCACGGCTTTCCCTCCTGGCTCTTCGGGCGTGGGAGCTGTGGCCAGAGCCACGGCCCTACCGGAAAATGCTTCGGGGGCTGGCTCGGCGGCGCCAGGTGGGCGTCGGTGGCGCCGAGGCTGACGGCCGCCGCAAAGCCCGCAGCCCCACGGGCTGTGGGGCCACGCGAGCGGCTGCCAAAGAGCTTTCCAACGAGGCACGGCTTTCCCGCCTGGCTCTTCGGGCGTGGGAGCTGTGGCCAGAGCTGCGGCCCTACCGGAAAATGCTTCGCAGGCTGGCTCGGCGGCGCCAGGTGGGCGTCGGTGGCGCCGAGGCTGACGGCCACCGCAAAGCCCGCAGCCCCACGGGCTGTGGGGCCACGCGAGCGGCTGCCAAAGAGCTTTCCAACGAGGCACGGCTTTCCCTCCTGGCTCTTCGGGCGTGGGAGCTGTGGCCAGAGCCGCGGCCCTACCGGAAAATGCTTCGCAGGCTGGCTCGGCGGCGCCAGGTGGGCGCCGGTGGCGCCGAGGCTGATGGCCGCCGGAAAGCCCGCAGCCCCACGGGCTGTGGGGGCACTCGAGCGGATGCCAAAGAGCTTTCCAACGAGGCACAGCTTTCCCTCCTGGCTGTTCGGGCGTGGGAGCTGTGGCCAGAGCCGCGGCCCTACTGGAAAATGCTTCGCAGGCTGGCTCGGTGGCGCCAGGTGGGCGTCGGTGGCGCCGAGGCTGACGGCCGCCGCAAAGCCCGCAGCCCCACGGGCTGTGGGGCCACGCGTGCGGCTGCCAAAGAGCTTTCCAACGAGGCACGGCTTTCCCTCCTGGCTCTTCGGGCGTGGGAGCTGTGGCCAGAGCCGCGGCCCTACCGGAAAATGCTTCGCAGGCTGGCGCGGCGGCGCCAGGTGGGCGCCGGTGGCGCCGAGGCTGACGGCCGCCGGAAAGCCCGCAGCCCCACGGGCTGTGGGGCCACGCGAGCGGCTGCCAAAGAGCTTTCCAACGAGGCACGGCTTTCCCTCCTGGCTCTTCGGGCGTGGGAGCTGTGGCCAGAGCCACGGCCCTACCGGAAAATGCTTCGGGGGCTGGCTCGGCGGCGCCAGGTGGGCGTCGGTGGCGCCGAGGCTGACGGCCGCCGCAAAGCCCGCAGCCCCACGGGCTGTGGGGCCACGCGAGCGGCTGCCAAAGAGCTTTCCAACGAGGCACGGCTTTCCCGCCTGGCTCTTCGGGCGTGGGAGCTGTGGCCAGAGCTGCGGCCCTACCGGAAAATGCTTCGCAGGCTGGCTCGGCGGCGCCAGGTGGGCGTCGGTGGCGCCGAGGCTGACGGCCACCGCAAAGCCCGCAGCCCCACGGGCTGTGGGGCCACGCGAGCGGCTGCCAAAGAGCTTTCCAACGAGGCACGGCTTTCCCTCCTGGCTCTTCGGGCGTGGGAGCTGTGGCCAGAGCCGCGGCCCTACCGGAAAATGCTTCGCAGGCTGGCTCGGCGGCGCCAGGTGGGCGCCGGTGGCGCCGAGGCTGATGGCCGCCGGAAAGCCCGCAGCCCCACGGGCTGTGGGGGCACTCGAGCGGATGCCAAAGAGGTTTCCAACGAGGCACAGCTTTCCCTCCTGGCTGTTCGGGCGTGGGAGCTGTGGCCAGAGCTGCGGCCCTACTGGAAAATGCTTCGCAGGCTGGCTCGGCGGCGCCAGGTGGGCGGCGGTGGCGCCGAGGCTGATGGCCGCCGCAAAGCCCGCAGCCCCACGGGCTGTGGGGCCACGCGAGCAGCTGCCAAAGAGCTTTCCAACGAGGCATGGCTTTCCCTCCTGGCTCTTCGGGCGTGGGAGCTGTGGCCAGAGACGCGGCCCTACCGGAAAATGCTTCGCAGGCTGGCTCGGCGGCGCCAGGTGGGCGCCGGTGGCGCCGAGGCTGACGGCCGCCGCAAAGCCCGCAGCCCCACGGGCTGTGGGGCCACGCGAGCGGCTGCCAAAGAGCTTTCCAAGGAGGCACGGCTTTCCCTCCTGGCTCTTCGGGCGTGGGAGCTGTGGCCAGAGCCGCGGCCCTACCGGAAAATGCTTCGCAGGCTGGCTCGGCGGCGCCAGGTGGGCGGCGGTGGCGCCGAGGCTGACGGCCGCCGCAAAGCCCCCAGCCCCACGGGCTGTGGGGCCACGCGAGCGGCTGCCAAAGAGCTTTCCAACGAGGCACGGCTTTCCCTCCTGGCTCTTCGGGCGTGGGAGCTGTGGCCAGAGCCGCGGCCCTACCGGAAAATGCTTCGCAGGCTGGCTCGGCGGCGCCAGGTGGGCGCCGGTGGCGCCGAGGCTGACGGCCGCCGCAAAGCCCGCAGCCCCATGGGCTGTGGGGCCACGCGAGCGGCTGCCAAAGAGCTTTCCAACGAGGCACGGCTTTCCCTCCTGGCTCTTCGGGCGTGGGAGCTGTGGCCAGAGCCGCGGCCCTACCGCAAAATGCTTCGCAGGCTGGCTCGGCAGCGCCAGGTGGGTGCCGGTGGCGCCGAGGCTGACGGCCGCCGCAAAGCCCGCAGCCCCACGGGCTGTGGGGCCACGCGAGCGGCTGCCAAAGAGGTTTCCAACGAGGCACGGCTTTCCCTCCTGGCTCTTCGGGCGTGGGAGCTGTGGCCAGAGACGCGGCCCTACCGGAAAATGCTTCGCAGGCTGGCGCGGCGGCGCCAGGTGGGCGCCGGTGGCGCCGAGGCTGACGGCCGCCGCAAAGCCCGCAGCCCCACGGGCTGTGGGGCCACGCGTGCGGCTGCCAAAGAGCTTTCCAACGAGGCACGGCTTTCCCTCCTGGCTCTTCGGGCGTGGGAGCTGTGGCCAGAGCCGCGGCCCTACCGGAAAATGCTTCGCAGGCTGGCTCGGCGGCGCCAGTTGGGCGCCGGTGGCGCCGAGGCTGACGGCCGCCGCAAAGCCCGCAGCCCCACGGGCTGTGGGGCCACGCGAGCGGCTGCCAAAGAGCTTTCCAACGAGGCACGGCTTTCCCTCCTGGCTCTTCAGGCGTGGGAGCTGTGGCCAGAGCCGCGGCCCTACCCGAAAATGCTTCGGGGGCTGGCTCGGCGGCACCACGTGGGCGCCGGTGGCGCCGAGGCTGACGGCCGCCGCAAAGCCCGCAGCCCCACGGGCTGTGGGGCCACGCGAGCGGCTGCCAAAGAGCTTTCCAACGAGGCATGGCTTTCCCTCCTGGCTCTTCGGGCGTGGGAGCTGTGGCCAGAGCCGCGGCCCTACCGGAAAATGCTTCGCAGGCTGGCGCGGCGGCACCACGTGGGCGCCGGTGGCGCCGAGGCTGACGGCCGCCGCAAAGCCCGCAGCCCCACGGGCTGTGGGGCCACGCGAGCGGCTGCCAAAGAGCTTTCCAACGAGGCACGGCTTTCCCTCCTGGCTCTTCGGGCGTGGGAGCTGTGGCCAGAGCTGCGGCCCTACCGGAAAATGCTTCGCAGGCTGGCTCGGCGGCGCCAGGTGGGCGCCGGTGGCGCCGAGGCTGACGGCCGCCGGAAAGCCCGCAGCCCCACGGGCTGTGGGGCCACGCGAGCGGCTGCCAAAGAGCTTTCCAACGACGCACGGCTTTCCCTCCTGGCTCTTCGGGCGTGGGAGCTGTGGCCAGAGCCGCGGCCCTACCGGAAAATGCTTCGCAGGCTGGCTCGGCGGCGCCAGGTGGGTGGCGGTGGCACCGAGGCTGACGGCCGCCGGAAATCCCGCAGCCCCACGGGCTGTGGGGCCACGCGAGCGGCTGCCTAAGAGCTTTCCAACGAGGCACGGCTTTCCCTCCTGGCTCTTCGGGCGTGGGAGCTGTGGCCAGAGCCGCGGCCCTACCGGAAAATGCTTCGCAGGCTGGCTCGGCGGCGCCAGGTGGGCGTCGGTGGCGCCGAGGCTGACGGCCACCGCAAAGCCCGCAGCCCCACGGGCTGTGGGGCCACGCGAGCGGCTGCCAAAGAGCTTTCCAACGAGGCACGGCTTTCCCTCCTGGCTCTTCGGGCGTGGGAGCTGTGGCCAGAGCCGCGGCCCTACCGGAAAATGCTTCGCAGGCTGGCGCGGCGGCGCCAGGTGGGCGCCGGTGGCGCCGAGGCTGACGGCCACCGCAAAGCCCGCAGCCCCACGGGCTGTGGGGCCACGCGAGCGGCTGCCAAAGAGCTTTCCAACGAGGCACGGCTTTCCCTCCTGGCTCTTCGGGCGTGGGAGCTGTGGCCAGAGCCGCGGCCCTACCGGAAAATGCTTCGCAGGCTGGCTCGGCGGCGCCAGGTGGGCGGCGGTGGCGCCGAGGCTGATGGCCGCCGCAAAGCCCGCAGCCCCACGGGCTGTGGGGCCACGCGAGCAGCTGCCAAAGAGCTTTCCAACGAGGCATGGCTTTCCCTCCTGGCTCTTCGGGCGTGGGAGCTGTGGCCAGAGCCGCGGCCCTACCCGAAAATGCTTCGCAGGCTGGCTCGGCGGCGCCAGGTGGGCGCCGGTGGCGCCGAGGCTGACGGCCGCCGCAAAGCCCGCAGCCCCACGAGCTGTGGGGCCACGCGAGCGGCTGCCAAAGAGCTTTCCAAGGAGGCACGGCTTTCCCTCCTGGCTCTTCGGGCGTGGGAGCTGTGGCCAGAGCCGCGGCCCTACCGGAAAATGCTTCGCAGGCTGGCTCGGCGGCGCCAGGTGGGCGGCGGTGGCGCCGAGGCTGACGGCCGCCGCAAAGCCCGCAGCCCCACGGGCTGTGGGGCCATGCGAGCGGCTGCCAAAGAGCTTTCCAACGAGGCACAGCTTTCCCTCCTGGCTGTTCGGGCGTGGGAGCTGTGGCCAGAGACGCGGTCCTACCGGAAAATGCTTTGCAGGCTGGCTCGGCGGCGCCAGGTGGGCGCCGGTGGCGCCGAGGCTGACGGCCGCCGGAAAGCCCGCAGCCCCACGGGCTGTGGGGCCACGTGAGCGGCTGCCAAAGAGCTTTGCAACGAGGCAAGGCTTTCCCTCCTGGCTCTTCGGGCGTGGGAGCTGTCGCCAGAGCCGCGGCCCTACCGGAAAATGCTTCGCAGGCTGGCTCGGCGGCGCCAGGTGGGCGTCGGTGTCGCCGAGGCTGACGGCCGCCGCAAAGCCCGCAGCCCCACGGGCTGTGGGGCCACGCGAGCGGCTGCCAAAGAGCTTTCCAACGAGGCACGGCTTTCCCTCCTGGCTCTTTGGGCGTGGGAGCTGTGGCCAGAGCCGCGGCCCTACCGGAAAATGCTTCGCAGGCTGGCTCGGCGACGCCAGGTGGGCGTCGGTGGCGCCGAGGCTGACGGCCACCGCAAAGCCCGCAGCCCCACGGGCTGTGGGGCCACGCGAGCGGCTGCCAAAGAGCTTTCCAACGAGGCACGGCTTTCCCTCCTGGCTCTTCGGGCGTGGGAGCTGTGGCCAGAGCCGCGGCCCTACCGGAAAATGCTTCGCAGGCTGGCGCGGCGGCGCCAGGTGGGCGCCGGTGGCGCCGAGGCTGACGGCCGCCAGAAAGCCTGCAGCCCCACGGGCTGTGGGGCCACGCGAGCGGCTGCCAAAGAGCTTTCCAACGAGGCACGGCTTTCCCTCCTGGCTCTTCGGGCGTGGGAGCTGTGGCCAGAGCCACGGCCCTACCGGAAAATGCTTCGCAGGCTGGCGCGGCGGCGCCACGTAGGCGCAGGTGGCGCCGAGTCTGACGGCCGCCGCAAAGCCCGCAGCCCCACGGGCTGTGGGGCCACGCGAGCGGCTGCCAAAGAGCTTTCCAACGAGGCACGGCTTTCCCTCCTGGCTCTTCGGGCGTGGGAGCTGTGGCCAGAGCCGCGGCCCTACCGGAAAATGCTTCGCAGGCTGGCTCGGCGGCGCCAGGTGGGCGGCGGTGGCGCCGAGGCTGATGGCCGCCGCAAAGCCCGCAGCCCCACGGGCTGTGGGGCCACGCGAGCAGCTGCCAAAGAGCTTTCCAACGAGGCATGGCTTTCCCTCCTGGCTCTTCGGGCGTGGGAGCTGTGGCCAGAGACGCGGCCCTACCCGAAAATGCTTCGCAGGCTGGCTCGGCGGCGCCAGGTGGGCGGCGGTGGCGCCGAGGCTGACGGCCGCCGCAAAGCCCGCAGCCCCACGGGCTGTGGGGCCACGCGAGCGGCTGCCAAAGAGCTTTCCAAGGAGGCACGGCTTTCCCTCCTGGCTCTTCGGGCGTGGGAGCTGTGGCCAGAGCCGCGGCCCTACCGGAAAATGCTTCGCAGGCTGGCTCGGCGGCGCCAGGTGGGCGGCGGTGGCGCCGAGGCTGACGGCCGCCGCAAAGCCCGCAGCCCCACGGGCTGTGGGGCCATGCGAGCGGCTGCCAAAGAGCTTTGCAACGAGGCACGGCTTTCCCTCCTGGCTCTTCGGGCGTGGGAGCTGTGGCCACAGCCGCGGCCCTACCGGAAAATGCTTCGCAGGCTGGCGCGGCGGCGCCAGGTGGGCGCCGGTGGCGCCGAGGCTGACGGCCACCGCAAAGCCCGCAGCCCCACGGGCTGTGGGGCCACGCGAGCGGCTGCCAAAGAGCTTTCCAACGAGGCACGGCTTTCCCTCCTGGCTCTTCGGGCGTGGGAGCTGTGGCCAGAGCCGCGGCCCTACCGGAAAATGCTTCGCAGGCTGGCTCGGCGGCGCCAGGTGGGCGTCGGTGGCGCCGAAGCTGACGGCCGCCGGAAAGCCCGCAGCCCCACGGGCTGTGGGGCCTCGCGAGCGGCTGCCAAAGAGCTTTCCAACGAGGCACGGCTTTCCCTCCTGGCTCTTCGGGCGTGGGAGCTGTGGCCAGAGCCGCGGCCCTACCGGAAAATGCTTCGCAGGCTGGCGCGGCGGTGCCAGGTGGGCGCCGGTGGCGCCGAGGCTGACGGCCGCCGGAAAGCCCGCAGCCCCACGGGCTGTGGGGCCACGCGAGCGGCTGCCAAAGAGCTTTCCAACGAGGCACGGCTTTCCCTCCTGGCTCTTCGGGCGTGGGAGCTGTGGCCAGAGCCACGGCCCTACCGGAAAATGCTTCGGGGGCTGGCTCGGCGGCGCCAGGTGGGCGTCGGTGGCGCCGAGGCTGACGGCCGCCGCAAAGCCCGCAGCCCCACGGGCTGTGGGGCCACGCGAGCGGCTGCCAAAGAGCTTTCCAACGAGGCACGGCTTTCCCTCCTGGCTCTTCGGGCGTGGGAGCTGTGGCCAGAGCCGCGGCCCTACCGGAAAATGCTTCGCAGGCTGGCTCGGCGGCGCCAGGTGGGCGTCGGTGGCGCCGAGGCTGACGGCCGCCGGAAAGCCCGCAGCCCCACGGGCTGTGGGGCCACGCGAGCGGCTGCCAAAGAGCTTTCCAACGAGGCACGGCTTTCCCTCCTGGCTCTTCGGGCGTGGGAGCTGTGGCCAGAGCCGCGGCCCTACCGGAAAATGCTTCGCAGGCTGGCTCGGCGGCGCCAGGTGGGCGTCGGTGGCGCCGAGGCTGACGGCCGCCGCAAAGCCCGCAGCCCCACGGGCTGTGGGGCCACGCGAGCGGCTGCCAAAGAGCTTTCCAACGAGGCACGGCTTTCCCTCCTGGCTCTTCGGGCGTGGGAGCTGTGGCCAGAGCCGCGGCCCTACCGGAAAATGCTTCGCAGGCTGGCGCGGCGGCGCCACGTGGGCGCCGGTGGCGCCGAGGCTGACGGCCGCCGCAAAGCCCGCAGCCCCACGGGCTGTGGGGCCACGCGAGCGGCTGCCAAAGAGCTTTCCAACGAGGCACGGCTTTCCCTCCTGGCTCTTCGGGCGTGGGAGCTGTGGCCAGAGCCGCGGCCCTACCGGAAAATGCTTCGCAGGCTTGCGTGGTGGCGCCAGGTGGGCGCCGGTGGCGCCGAGGCTGACGGCCGCCGCAAAGCCCGCAGCCCCACGGGCTGTGGGGCCACGCGAGCGGCTGCCAAAGAGCTTTCCAACGAGGCACGGCTTTCCCTCCTGGCTCTTCGGGCGTGGGAGCTGTGGCCAGAGCCGCGGCCCTACCGGAAAATGCTTCGGGGGCTGGCGCGGCGGCGCCAGTTGGGCGCCGGTGGCGCCGAGGCTGACGGCCGCCGCAAAGCCCGCAGCCCCACGGGCTGTGGGGCCACGCGAGCGGCTGCCAAAGAGCTTTCCAAGGAGGCACGGCTTTCCCTCCTGGCTCTTCGGGCGTGGGAGCTGTGGCCAGAGCCGCGGCCCTACCGGAAAATGCTTCGCAGGCTGGCGCGGCGGCGCCAGGTGGGCGTCGGTGGCGCCGAGGCTGACGGCCGCCGCAAAGCCCGCAGCCCCACGGGCTGTGGGGCCACGCGAGCGGCTGCCAAAGAGCTTTCCAAGGAGGCACGGCTTTCCCTCCTGGCTCTTCGGGCGTGGGAGCTGTGGCCAGAGCCGCGGCCCTACCGGAAAATGCTTCGCAGGCTGGCTCGGTGGCGCCAGGTGGGCGTCGGTGGCGCCGAGGCTGACGGCCGCCGCAAAGCCCGCAGCCCCACGGGCTGTGGGGCCACGCGTGCGGCTGCCAAAGAGCTTTCCAACGAGGCACGGCTTTCCCTCCTGGCTCTTCGGGCGTGGGAGCTGTGGCCAGAGCCGCGGCCCTACCGGAAAATGCTTCGCAGGCTGGCGCGGCGGCGCCAGGTGGGCGCCGGTGGCGCCGAGGCTGACGGCCGCCGGAAAGCCCGCAGCCCCACGGGCTGTGGGGCCACGCGAGCGGCTGCCAAAGAGCTTTCCAACGAGGCACGGCTTTCCCTCCTGGCTCTTCGGGCGTGGGAGCTGTGGCCAGAGCCACGGCCCTACCGGAAAATGCTTCGGGGGCTGGCTCGGCGGCGCCAGGTGGGCGTCGGTGGCGCCGAGGCTGACGGCCGCCGCAAAGCCCGCAGCCCCACGGGCTGTGGGGCCACGCGAGCGGCTGCCAAAGAGCTTTCCAACGAGGCACGGCTTTCCCGCCTGGCTCTTCGGGCGTGGGAGCTGTGGCCAGAGCTGCGGCCCTACAGGAAAATGCTTCGCAGGCTGGCTCGGCGGCGCCAGGTGGGCGTCGGTGGCGCCGAGGCTGACGGCCACCGCAAAGCCCGCAGCCCCACGGGCTGTGGGGCCACGCGAGCGGCTGCCAAAGAGCTTTCCAACGAGGCACGGCTTTCCCTCCTGGCTCTTCGGGCGTGGGAGCTGTGGCCAGAGCCGCGGCCCTACCGGAAAATGCTTCGCAGGCTGGCTCGGCGGCGCCAGGTGGGCGCCGGTGGCGCCGAGGCTGATGGCCGCCGCAAAGCCCGCAGCCCCACGGGCTGTGGGGGCACTCGAGCGGATGCCAAAGAGGTTTCCAACGAGGCACAGCTTTCCGTCCTGGCTGTTCGGGCGTGGGAGCTGTGGCCAGAGCTGCGGCCCTACTGGAAAATGCTTCGCAGGCTGGCTCGGCGGCGCCAGGTGGGCGGCGGTGGCGCCGAGGCTGATGGCCGCCGCAAAGCCCGCAGCCCCACGGGCTGTGGGGCCACGCGAGCAGCTGCCAAAGAGCTTTCCAACGAGGCATGGCTTTCCCTCCTGGCTCTTCGGGCGTGGGAGCTGTGGCCAGAGACGCGGCCCTACCGGAAAATGCTTCGCAGGCTGGCTCGGCGGCGCCAGGTGGGCGCCGGTGGCGCCGAGGCTGACGGCCGCCGCAAAGCCCGCAGCCCCACGGGCTGTGGGGCCACGCGAGCGGCTGCCAAAGAGCTTTCCAACGAGGCACGGCTTTCCCTCCTGGCTCTTCGGGCGTGGGAGCTGTGGCCAGAGCCGCGGCCCTACCGGAAAATGCTTCGCAGGCTGGCTCGGCGGCGCCAGGTGGGCGGCGGTGGCGCCGAGGCTGACGGCCGCCGCAAAGCCCCCAGCCCCACGGGCTGTGGGGCCACGCGAGCGGCTGCCAAAGAGCTTTCCAACGAGGCACGGCTTTCCCTCCTGGCTCTTCGGGCGTGGGAGCTGTGGCCAGAGCCGCGGCCCTACCGGAAAATGCTTCGCAGGCTGGCTCGGCGGCGCCAGGTGGGCGCCGGTGGCGCCGAGGCTGACGGCCGCCGCAAAGCCCGCAGCCCCATGGGCTGTGGGGCCACGCGAGCGGCTGCCAAAGAGCTTTCCAACGAGGCACGGCTTTCCCTCCTGGCTCTTCGGGCGTGGGAGCTGTGGCCAGAGCCGCGGCCCTACCGCAAAATGCTTCGCAGGCTGGCTCGGCAGCGCCAGGTGGGTGCCGGTGGCGCCGAGGCTGACGGCCGCCGCAAAGCCCGCAGCCCCACGGGCTGTGGGGCCACGCGAGCGGCTGCCAAAGAGGTTTCCAACGAGGCACGGCTTTCCCTCCTGGCTCTTCGGGCGTGGGAGCTGTGGCCAGAGCCGCGGCCCTACCGGAAAATGCTTCGCAGGCTGGCGCGGCGGTGCCAGGTGGGCGCCGGTGGCGCCGAGGCTGACGGCCGCCGCAAAGCCCGCAGCCCCACGGGCTGTGGGGCCACGCGAGGGGCTGCCAAAGAGCTTTCCAACGAGGCACGGCTTTCCCTCCTGGCTCTTCGGGCGTGGGAGCTGTGGCCAGAGCCGCGGCCCTACCGGAAAATGCTTCGCAGGCTGGCTCGGCGGCGCCAGTTGGGCGCCGGTGGCGCCGAGGCTGACGGCCGCCGCAAAGCCCGCAGCCCCACGGGCTGTGGGGCCACGCGAGCGGCTGCCAAAGAGCTTTCCAACGAGGCACGGCTTTCCCTCCTGGCTCTTCAGGCGTGGGAGCTGTGGCCAGAGCCGCGGCCCTACCCGAAAATGCTTCGGGGGCTGGCTCGGCGGCACCACGTGGGCGCCGGTGGCGCCGAGGCTGACGGCCGCCGCAAAGCCCGCAGCCCCACGGGCTGTGGGGCCACGCGAGCGGCTGCCAAAGAGCTTTCCAACGAGGCATGGCTTTCCCTCCTGGCTCTTCGGGCGTGGGAGCTGTGGCCAGAGCCGCGGCCCTACCGGAAAATGCTTCGCAGGCTGGCGCGGCGGCACCACGTGGGCGCCGGTGGCGCCGAGGCTGACGGCCGCCGCAAAGCCCGCAGCCCCACGGGCTGTGGGGCCACGCGAGCGGCTGCCAAAGAGCTTTCCAACGAGGCACGGCTTTCCCTCCTGGCTCTTCGGGCGTGGGAGCTGTGGCCAGAGCTGCGGCCCTACCGGAAAATGCTTCTCAGGCTGGCTCGGCGGCGCCAGGTGGGCGCCGGTGGCGCCGAGGCTGACGGCCGCCGCAAAGCCCGCAGCCCCACGGGCTGTGGGGCCACGCGAGCGGCTGCCAAAGAGCTTTCCAACGAGGCACGGCTTTCCCTCCTGGCTCTTCGGGCGTGGGAGCTGTGGCCAGAGCCGCGGCCCTACCGGAAAATGCTTCGCAGGCTGGCGCGGCGGCGCCAGGTGGGCGGCGGTGGCGCCGAGGCTGACGGCCGCCGCAAAGCCCGCAGCCCCACGGGCTGTGGGGCCACGCGAGCGGCTGCCAAAGAGCTTTCCAACGAGGCACGGCTTTCCCTCCTGGCTCTTCGGGCGTGGGAGCTGTGGCCAGAGCCGCGGCCCTACCGGAAAATGCTTCGCAGGCTGGCGCGGCGGCGCCAGGTGGGCGCCGGTGGCGCCGAGGCTGACGGCCGCCGGAAAGCCTGCAGCCCCACGGGCTGTGGGGCCACGCGAGCGGCTGCCAAAGAGCTTTCCAACGAGGCACGGCTTTCCCTCCTGGCTCTTCGGGCGTGGGAGCTGTGGCCAGAGCCACGGCCCTACCGGAAAATGCTTCGCAGGCTGGCGCGGCGGCGCCACGTAGGCGCAGGTGGCGCCGAGTCTGACGGCCGCCGCAAAGCCCGCAGCCCCACGGGCTGTGGGGCCACGCGAGCGGCTGCCAAAGAGCTTTCCAACGAGGCACGGCTTTCCCTCCTGGCTCTTCGGGCGTGGGAGCTGTGGCCAGAGCCGCGGCCCTACCGGAAAATGCTTCGCAGGGTGGCTCGGCGGCGCCAGGTGGGCGGCGGTGGCGCCGAGGCTGATGGCCGCCGCAAAGCCCGCAGCCCCACGGGCTGTGGGGCCACGCGAGCAGCTGCCAAAGAGCTTTCCAACGAGGCATGGCTTTCCCTCCTGGCTCTTCGGGCGTGGGAGCTGTGGCCAGAGACGCGGCCCTACCCGAAAATGCTTCGCAGGCTGGCTCGGCGGCGCCAGGTGGGCGGCGGTGGCGCCGAGGCTGACGGCCGCCGCAAAGCCCGCAGCCCCACGGGCTGTGGGGCCACGCGAGCGGCTGCCAAAGAGCTTTCCAAGGAGGCACGGCTTTCCCTCCTGGCTCTTCGGGCGTGGGAGCTGTGGCCAGAGCCGCGGCCCTACCGGAAAATGCTTCGCAGGCTGGCTCGGCGGCGCCAGGTGGGCGGCGGTGGCGCCGAGGCTGACGGCCGCCGCAAAGCCCGCAGCCCCACGGGCTGTGGGGCCATGCGAGCGGCTGCCAAAGAGCTTTCCAACGAGGCACGGCTTTCCCTCCTGGCTCTTCGGGCGTGGGAGCTGTGGCCAGAGCCGCGGCCCTACCGGAAAATGCTTCGCAGGATGGCGCGGCGGCGCCAGGTGGGCGCCGGTGGCGCCGAGGCTGACGGCCGCCGCAAAGCCCGCAGCCCCACGGGCTGTGGGGCCACGCGAGCGGCTGCCAAAGAGCTTTCCAACGAGGCACGGCTTTCCCTCCTGGCTCTTCGGGCGTGGGAGCTGTGGCCAGAGCCGCGGCCCTACCGGAAAATGCTTCGCAGGCTGGCTCGGCGGCGCCAGGTGGGCGTCGGTGGCGCCGAAGCTGACGGCCGCCGCAAAGCCCGCAGCCCCACGGGCTGTGGGGCCTCGCGAGCGGCTGCCAAAGAGCTTTCCAACGAGGCACGGCTTTCCCTCCTGGCTCTTCGGGCGTGGGAGCTGTGGCCAGAGCCGCGGCCCTACCGGAAAATGCTTCGCAGGCTGGCTCGGCGGCGCCAGGTGGGCGCCCGTGGCGCCGAGGCTGACGGCCGCTGCAAAGCCCGCAGCCCCACGGGCTGTGGGGCCACGCGAGCGGCTGCCAAAGAGCTTTCCAACGAGGCACGGCTTTCCCTCCTGGCTCTTCGGGCGTGGGAGCTGTGGCCAGAGACGCGGCTCTACCGGAAAATGCTTCGCAGGCTGGCTCGGCGGAGCCAGGTGGGCGCCGGTGGCGCCGAGGCTGACGGCCGCCACAAAGCCCGCAGCCCCACGGGCTGTGGGGCCACGCGAGCGGCTGCCAAAGAGCTTTCCAAGGAGGCACGGCTTTCCCTCCTGGCTCTTCGGGCGTGGGAGCTGTGGCCAGAGACGCGGCCCTACCGGAAAATGCTTCGCAGGCTGGCTCGGCGGCGCCAGGTGGGCGCAGGTGGCACCGAGGCTGACGGCCGCCGGAAAGCCCGCAGCCCCACGGGCTGTGGGGCCACGCGAGCGGCTGCCAAAGAGCTTTCCAACGAGGCACGGCTTTCCCTCCTGGCTCTTCGGGCGTGGGAGCTGTGGCCAGAGCCGCGGCCCTACCGGAAAATGCTTCGCAGGCTGGCTCGGCGGCGCCAGGTGGGCGCCGGTGGCGCCGAGGCTGACAGCCGCCGCAAAGCCCGCAGCCCCACGGGCTGTGGGGCCACGCGAGCGGCTGCCAAAGAGCTTTCCAACGAGGCACGGCTTTCCCTCCTGGCTCTTCGGGCATGGGAGCTGTGGCCAGAGCCGCGGCCCTACCGGAAAATGCTTTGCAGGCTGGCTCGGCGGCGCCAGGTGGGCGCCGGTGGCGCCGAGGCTGACGGCCGCCGGAAAGCCCGCAGCCCCACGGGCTGTGGGGCCACGCGAGCGGCTGCCAAAGAGCTTTCCAACGAGGCACGGCTTTCCCTCCTGGCTCTTCGGGCGTGGGAGCTGTGGCCAGAGCCGCGGCCCTACCGGAAAATGCTTCGCAGGCTGGCTCGGCGGCGCCAGGTGGGCGTCGGTGGCGCCGAGGCTGACGGCCGCCGCAAAGCCCGCAGCCCCACGGGCTGTGGGGCCACGCGAGCGGCTGCCAAAGAGCTTTCCAACGAGGCACGGCTTTCCCTCCTGGCTCTTCGGGCGTGGGAGCTGTGGCCAGAGCCGCGGCCCTACCCGAAAATGCTTCGGGGGCTGGCTCGGCGGCACCACGTGGGCGCCGGTGGCGCCGAGGCTGACGGCCGCCGCAAAGCCCGCAGCCCCACGGGCTGTGGGGCCACGCGAGCGGCTGCCAAAGAGCTTTCCAACGAGGCATGGCTTTCCCTCCTGGCTCTTCGGGCGTGGGAGCTGTGGCCGGAGACGCGGCCCTACCGGAAAATGCTTCGCAGGCTGGCGCGGCGGCGCCAGGTGGGCGGCGGTGGCGCCGAGGCTGACGGCCGCCGCAAAGCCCGCAGCCCCACGGGCTGTGGGGCCACACGAGCGGCTGCCAAAGAGCTTTGCAACGAGGCACGGCTTTCCCTCCTGGCTCTTCGGGCGTGGGAGCTGTGGCCAGAGCCGCAGCCCTACCGGAAAATGCTTCGCAGGCTGGCTCGGCGGCGCCAGGTGGGCGTCGGTGGCGCCGAGGCTGACGGCCGCCGCAAAGCCCGCAGCCCCACGGGCTGTGGGGCCACGCGAGCGGCTGCCAAAGAGCTTTCCAACGAGGCACGGCTTTCCCTCCTGGCTCTTCGGGCGTGGGAGCTGTGGCCAGAGCCGCGGCCCTACCCGAAAATGCTTCGGGGGCTGGCTCGGCGGCACCACGTGGGCGCCGGTGGCGCCGAGGCTGACGGCCGCCGCAAAGCCCGCAGCCCCACGGGCTGTGGGGCCACGCGAGCGGCTGCCAAAGAGCTTTCCAACGAGGCATGGCTTTCCCTCCTGGCTCTTCGGGCGTGGGAGCTGTGGCCAGAGCTGCGGCCCTACCGGAAAATGCTTCGCAGGCTGGCGTGGCGGTGCCAGTTGGGCGCCGGTGGCGCCGAGGCTGACGGCCGCCGGAAAGCCCGCAGCCCCACGGGCTGTGGGGCCACGCGAGCGGCTGCCAAAGAGCTTTCCAACGAGGCACGGCTTTCCCTCCTGGCTCTTCGGGCGTGGGAGCTGTGGCCAGAGCCGCGGCCCTACCGGAAAATGCTTCGCAGGCTGGCTCGGCGGCGCCAGGTGGGCGCCGGTGGCACCGAGGCTGATGGCCGCCGCAAAGCCCGCAGCCCCACGGGCTGTGGGGCCACGCGAGCGGCTGCCAGAGAGGTTTCCAATGAGGCACGGCTTTCCCTCCTGGCTCTTTGGGCGTGGGAGCTGTGGCCAGAGACGCGGCCCTACCGGAAAATGCTTCGCAGGCTGGCTCGGCGGCGCCAGGTGGGCGCCGGTGGCGCCGAGTCTGACGGCCGCCGCAAAGCCCGCAGCCCCACGGGCTGTGGGGCCACGCGAGCGGCTGCCAAAGAGCTTTCCAACGAGGCACGGCTTTCCCTCCTGGCTTTTCGGGCGTGGGAGCAGTGGCCAAAGCCCCGGCCCTACCGGAAAATGCTTCGCAGGCTGGCTCGGTGGCGCCACGTGGGCGCCGGTGGCACCGAGGCTGACGGCCGCCGGAAAGCCTGCAGCCCCACGGGCTGTGGGGCCACGCGAGTGGCTGCCAAAGAGCTTTCCAACGAGGCACGGCTTTCCCTCCTGGCTCTTCGGGCGTGGGAGCTGTGGCCAGAGCCGCGGCCCTACCGGAAAATGCTTCGCAGGCTGGCGCGGCGGCGCCAGGTGGGTGCCGGTGCCGCCGAGGCTGACGGCCGCCGCAAAGACCGCAGCCCCACGGGCTGTGGGGCCACGCGAGCGGCTGCCAAAGAGGTTTCCAACGAGGCACGGCTTTCCCTCCTGGCTCTTCGGGCGTGGGAGCTGTGGCCAGAGACGCGGCCCTACCGGAAAATGCTTTGGGGGCTGGCGCGGCGGCGCCAGGTGGGCGCCGGTGGCACCGAGGCTGACGGCCGCCGCAAAGCCCGCAGCCCCACGGGCTGTGGGGCCACGCGAGCGGCTGCCAAAGAGCTTTCCAACGAGACACGGCTTTCCCTCCTGGCTCTTCGGGCGTGGGAGCTGTGGCCAGAGCCGCGGCCCTACCGGAAAATGCTTCGCAGGCTGGCTCGGCGGCGCCAGGTGGGCGCCGGTGGCGCCGAGGCTGACGGCCGCCGCAAAGCCCGCAGCCCCACGGGCTGTGGGGCCACGCGAGCGGCTGCCAAAGAGCTTTCCAACGAGGCACGGCTTTCCCTCCTGGCTCTTCGGGCGTGGGAGCTGTGGCCAGAGCCGCGGCCCTACCGCAAAATTCTTCGCAGGCTGGCTCGGCGGCGCCAGGTGGGCATCGGTGGCGCCGAGGCTGACGGCCGCCGGAAAGCCCGCAGCCCCACGGGCTGTGGGGCCACGCGAGCGGCTGCCAAAGAGGTTTCCAACGAGGCACGGCTTTCCCTCCTGGCTCTTCGGGCGTGGGAGCTGTGGTCAGAGCCGCGGCCCTACCGGAAAATGCTTCGCAGGCTGGCTCGGCGGCGCCAGGTGGGCGCCGGTGGCGCCGAGGCTGACGGCCGCCGCAAAGCCCGCAGCCCCACGGGCTGTGGGGCCACGCGAGCGGCTGCCAAAGAGCTTTCCAACGAGGCACGGCTTTCCCTCCTGGCTCTTCGGGCGTGGGAGCTGTGGCCAGAGCCGCGGCCCTACCCGAAAATGCTTCGGGGGCTGGCTCGGCGGCACCACGTGGGCGCCAGTGGCGCCGAGGCTGACGGCCGCCGCAAAGCCCGCAGCCCCACGGGCTGTGGGGCCACGCGAGCGGCTGCCAAAGAGCTTTCCAACGAGGCATGGCTTTCCCTCCTGGCTCTTCGGGCGTGGGAGCTGTGGCCAGAGCCGCGGCCCTACCGGAAAATGCTTCGCAGGCTGGCGCGGCGGCACTACGTGGGCGCCGGTGGCGCCGAGGCTGACGGCCGCCGCAAAGCCCGCAGCCCCACGGGCTGTGGGGCCACGCGAGCGGCTGCCAAAGAGCTTTCCAACGAGGCACGGCTTTCCCTCCTGGCTCTTCGGGCGTGGGAGCTGTGGCCAGAGCCGCGGCCCTACCGGAAAATGCTTCGGGGGCTGGCACGGCGGCGCCAGGTGGGCGGCGGTGGCGCCGAGGCTGACGGCCGCCGCAAAGCCCGCAGCCCCACGGGCTGTGGGGCCACGCGAGCGGCTGCCAAAGAGCTTTCCAACGAGGCACGGCTTTCCCTCCTGGCTCTTCGGGCATGGGAGCTGTGGCCAGAGCCGCGGCCCTACCGGAAAATGCTTCGCAGGCTGGCTCGGCGGCGCCAGGTGGGCGCCGGTGGCACCGAGGCTGACGGTCGCCGGAAAGCCCGCAGCCCCACGGGCTGTGGGGCCACGCGAGCGGCTGCCAAAGAGCTTTCCAAGGAGGCACGGCTTTCCCTCCTGGCTCTTCGGGCGTGGGAGCTGTCGCCAGAGCCGCGGCCCTACCGGAAAATGCTTCGCAGGCTGGCTCGGCGGCGCCAGGTGGGCGGCGGTGGCGCCGAGGCTGACGGCCGCCGCAAAGCCCGCAGCCCCACGGGCTGTGGGGCCACGCGAGCGGCTGCCAAAGAGCTTTCCAAGGAGGCACGGCTTTCCCTCCTGGCTCTTCGGGCGTGGGAGCTGTGGCCAGAGCCGCGGCCCTACCGGAAAATGCTTCGCAGGCTGGCTCGGCGGCGCCAGGTGGGCGGCGGTGGCGCCGAGGCTGACGGCCGCCGCAAAGCCCGCAGCCCCACGGGCTGTGGGGCCACGCGAGCGGCTGCCAAAGAGCTTTCCAACGAGGCACGGCTTTCCCTCCTGGCTCTTCGGGCGTGGGAGCTGTGGCCAGAGCCGCGGCCCTACCGGAAAATGCTTCGCAGGCTGGCTCGGCGGCGCCAGGTGGGCGCCGGTGGCGCCGAGGCTGACGGCCGCCGCAAAGCCCGCAGCCCCACGGGCTGTGGGGCCACGCGAGCGGCTGCCAAAGAGCTTTCCAACGAGGCACGGCTTTCCCTCCTGGCTCTTCGGGCGTGGGAGCTGTGGCCAGAGCCGCGGCCCTACCGGAAAATGCTTCGCAGGCTGGCTCGGCGGCGCCAGGTGGGCGTCGGTGGCGCCGAAGCTGACGGCCGCCGCAAAGCCCGCAGCCCCACGGGCTGTGGGGCCACGCGAGCGGCTGCCAAAGAGCTTTCCAACGAGGCACGGCTTTCCCTCCTGGCTCTTCGGGCGTGGGAGCTGTGGCCAGAGCCGCGGCCCTACCGGAAAATGCTTTGCAGGCTGGCTTGGCGGCGCCAGGTGGGCGCCCGTGGCGCCGAGGCTGACGGCCGCCGCAAAGCCCGCAGCCCCACGGGCTGTGGGGCCACGCGAGCGGCTGCCAAAGAGCTTTCCAACGAGGCACGGCTTTCCCTCCTGGCTCTTCGGGCGTGGGAGCTGTGGCCAGAGCCGCGGCTCTACCGGAAAATGCTTCGCAGGCTGGCTCGGCGGAGCCAGGTGGGCGCCGGTGGCGCCGAGGCTGACGGCCGCCGCAAAGCCCGCAGCCCCACGGGCTGTGGGGCCACGCGAGCGGCTGCCAAAGAGCTTTCCAACGAGGCACGGCTTTCCCTCCTGGCTCTTCGGGCGTGGGAGCTGTGGCCAGAGACGCGGGCCTACCGGAAAATGCTTCGCAGGCTGGCGCGGTGGCGCCACGTGGGCGCCGGTGGCGCCGAGGCTGACGGCCGCCGCAAAGCCCGCAGCCCCACGGGCTGTGGGGCCACGCGAGCGGCTGCCAAAGAGCTTTCCAACGAGGCACGGCTTTCCCTCCTGGCTCTTCGGGCGTGGGAGCTGTGGCCAGAGCCGCGGCCCTACCGGAAAATGCTTCGCAGGCTGGCTCGGCGGCGCCAGTTGGGCGCCGGTGGCACCGAGGCTGACGGCCGCCGGAAAGCCCGCAGCCCCACGGGCTGTGGGGCCACGCGAGCGGCTGCCAAAGAGCTTTCCAACGAGGCACGGCTTTCCCTCCTGGCTCTTCGGGCGTGGGAGCTGTGGCCAGAGCCGCGGCCCTACCGGAAAATGCTTCGCAGGCTGGCTCGGCGGCGCCAGGTGGGCGCCGGTGGCGCCGAGGCTGACAGCCGCCGCAAAGCCCGCAGCCCCACGGGCTGTGGGGCCACGCGAGCGGCTGCCAAAGAGCTTTCCAACGAGGCACGGCTTTCCCTCCTGGCTCTTCGGGCATGGGAGCTGTGGCCAGAGCCGCGGCCCTACCGGAAAATGCTTTGCAGGCTGGCTCGGCGGCGCCAGGTGGGCGCCGGTGGCACCGAGGCTGACGGCCGCCGCAAAGCCTGCAGCCCCACGGGCTGTGGGGCCACGAGAGTGGCTGCCAAAGAGCTTTCCAAGGAGGCACGGCTTTCCCTCCTGGCTCTTCGGGCGTGGGAGCTGTGGCCAGAGCCGCGGCCCTACCGGAAAATGCTTCGCAGGCTGGCTCGGCGGCGCCAGGTGGGTGCCGGTGCCGCCGAGGCTGACGGCCGCCGCAAAGACCGCAGCCCCACGGGCTGTGGGGCCACGCGAGCGGCTGCCAAAGAGCTTTCCAACGAGGCACGGCTTTCCCTCCTGGCTCTTCGGGCGTGGGAGCTGTGGCCAGAGCCGCGGCCCTACCGGAAAATGCTTCGCAGGCTGGCTCGGCGGCGCCAGGTGGGCGCCGGTGGCGCCGAGGCTGACGGCCGCCGCAAAGCCCGCAGCCCCACGGGCTGTGGGGCCACGCGAGCGGCTGCCAAAGAGCTTTCCAACGAGGCACGGCTTTCCCTCCTGGCTCTTCGGGCGTGGGAGCTGTGGCCAAAGCCCCGGCCCTACCGGAAAATGCTTCGCAGGCTGGCTCGGCGGCGCCAGGTGGGCGCCGGTGGCGCCGAGGCTGACGGCCGCCGCAAAGCCCGCAGCCCCACGGGCTGTGGGGCCACGCGAGCGGCTGCCAAAGAGCTTTCCAAGGAGGCACGGCTTTCCCTCCTGGCTCTTCGGGCGTGGGAGCTGTGGCCAGAGCCGCGGCCCTACCGGAAAATGCTTCGCAGGCTGGCGCGGCGGCGCCAGGTGGGCGCCGGTGGCGCCGAGGCTGACGGCCGCCGCAAAGCCCGCAGCCCCACGGGCTGTGGGGCCACGCGAGCGGCTGCCAAAGAGCTTTCCAACGAGGCACGGCTTTCCCTCCTGGCTCTTCGGGCGTGGGAGCTGTGGCCAGAGCCGCGGCCCTACCGGAAAATGCTTCGCAGGCTGGCTCGGCGGCGCCAGGTGGGCGTCGGTGGCGCCGAGGCTGACGGCCGCCGCAAAGCCCGCAGCCCCACGGGCTGTGGGGCCACGCGAGCGGCTGCCAAAGAGCTTTCCAACGAGGCACGGCTTTCCCTCCTGGCTCTTCGGGCGTGGGAGCTGTGGCCAGAGCCGCGGCCCTACCGGAAAATGCTTCGCAGGCTGGCTCGGCGGCGCCAGGTGGGCGCCGGTGGCGCCGAGGCTGACGGGCGCCGCAAATCCCACAGCCCCACGGGCTGTGGGGCCACGCGAGCGGCTGCCAAAGAGCTTTCCAACGAGGCACGGCTTTCCCTCCTGGCTCTTCGGGCGTGGGAGCTGTGGCCAGAGACGCGGCCCTACCCGGAAATGCTTCGCAGGCTGGCTCGGCGGCGCCAGGTGGGCGCTGGTGGCGCCGAGGCTGACGGCCGCAGCAAACCCCGCAGCCCCACGGGCTGTGGGGCCACGCGAGCGGCTGCCAAAGAGCTTTCCAACGAGGCACGGCTTTCCCTCCTGGCTCTTCGGGCGTGGGAGCTGTGGCCAGAGCCGCGGCCCTACCGGAAAATGCTTCGGGGGCTGGCTTGGCGGCGCCAGGTGGGCGGCGGTGGCGCCGAGGCTGACGGCCGCCGCAAAGCCCGCAGCCCCACGGGCTGTGGGGCCACGCGAGCGGCTGCCAAAGAGCTTTCCAACGAGGCACGGCTTTCCCTCCTGGCTCTTCGGGCGTGGGAGCTGTGGCCAGAGCCGCGGCCCTACCGGAAAATGCTTCGCAGGCTGGCTCGGCGGCGCCAGGTGGGCGTCGGAGGCGCCGAAGCTGACGGCCGCCGCAAAGCCCGCAGCCCCACGGGCTGTGGGGCCACGCGAGCGGCTGCCAAAGAGCTTTCCAACGAGGCACGGCTTTCCCTCCTGGCTCTTCGGGCGTGGGAGCTGTGGCCAGAGCCGCGGCCCTACCGGAAAATGCTTCGCAGGCTGGCTCGGCGGCGCCAGGTGGGCGCCGGTGGCGCCGAGGCTGACGGCCGCCGCAAAGCCCGCAGCCCCACGGGCTGTGGGGCCACGCGAGCGGCTGCCAAAGAGCTTTCCAACGAGGCACGGCTTTCCCTCCTGGCTCTTCGGGCGTGGGAGCTGTGGCCAGAGCCGCGGCTCTACCGGAAAATGCTTCGCAGGCTGGCTCGGCGGAGCCAGGTGGGCGCCGGTGGCGCCGAGGCTGACGGCCGCCGCAAAGCCCGCAGCCCCACGGGCTGTGGGGCCACGCGAGCGGCTGCCAAAGAGCTTTCCAACGAGGCACGGCTTTCCCTCCTGGCTCTTCGGGCGTGGGAGCTGTGGCCAGAGACGCGGCCCTACCGGAAAATGCTTCGCAGGCTGGCGCGGTGGCGCCACGTGGGCGCCGGTGGCGCCGAGGCTGACGGCCGCCGCAAAGCCCGCAGCCCCACGGGCTGTGGGGCCACGCGAGCGGCTGCCAAAGAGCTTTCCAACGAGGCACGGCTTTCCCTCCTGGCTCTTCGGGCGTGGGAGCTGTGGCCAGAGACGCGGCCCTACCGGAAAATGCTTCGCAGGCTGGCTCGGCGGCGCCAGTTGGGCGCCGGTGGCACCGAGGCTGACGGCCGCCGGAAAGCCCGCAGCCCCACGGGCTGTGGGGCCACGCGAGCGGCTGCCAAAGAGCTTTCCAACGAGGCACGGCTTTCCCTCCTGGCTCTTCGGGCGTGGGAGCTGTGGCCAGAGCCGCGGCCCTACCGGAAAATGCTTCGCAGGCTGGCTCGGCGGCGCCAGGTGGGCGCCGGTGGCGCCGAGGCTGACAGCCGCCGCAAAGCCCGCAGCCCCACGGGCTGTGGGGCCACGCGAGCGGCTGCCAAAGAGCTTTCCAACGAGGCACGGCTTTCCCTCCTGGCTCTTCGGGCATGGGAGCTGTGGCCAGAGACGCGGCCCTACCGGAAAATGCTTCGCAGGCTGGCTCGGCGGCGCCAGGTGGGCGCCGGTGGCGCCGAGGCTGACGGCCGCCGCAAAGCCCGCAGCCCCACGGGCTGTGGGGCCACGCGAGCGGCTGCCAAAGAGCTTTCCAACGAGGCACGGCTTTCCCTCCTGGCTCTTCGGGCGTGGGAGCTGTGGCCAAAGCCCCGGCCCTACCGGAAAATGCTTCGCAGGCTGGCTCGGTGGCGCCACGTGGGCGCCGGTGGCACCGAGGCTGACGGCCGCCGGAAAGCCTGCAGCCCCACGGGCTGTGGGGCCACGCGAGCGGCTGCCAAAGAGCTTTCCAACGAGGCACGGCTTTCCCTCCTGGCTCTTCGGGCGTGGGAGCTGTGGCCAGAGCCGCGGCCCTACCCGAAAATGCTTCGGGGGCTGGCTCGGCGGCACCACGTGGGCGCCGGTGGCGCCGAGGCTGACGGCCGCCGCAAAGCCCGCAGCCCCACGGGCTGTGGGGCCACGCGAGCGGCTGCCAAAGAGCTTTCCAACGAGGCATGGCTTTCCCTCCTGGCTCTTCGGGCGTGGGAGCTGTGGCCAGAGCCGCGGCCCTACCGGAAAATGCTTCGCAGGCTGGCGTGGCGGTGCCAGTTGGGCGCCGGTGGCGCCGAGGCTGACGGCCGCCGCAAAGCCCGCAGCCCCATGGGCTGTGGGGCCACGCGAGCGGCTGCCAAAGAGCTTTCCAACGAGGCACGGCTTTCCCTCCTGGCTCTTCGGGCGTGGGAGCTGTGGCCAGAGCCGCGGCCCTACCGGAAAATGCTTCGCAGGCTGGCTCGGCGGCGCCAGGTGGGCGCCGGTGGCACCGAGGCTGATGGCCGCCG
Organism: Larus michahellis; assembly: GCF_964199755.1. Lineage (NCBI taxonomy): Eukaryota > Metazoa > Chordata > Aves > Charadriiformes > Laridae > Larus > Larus michahellis. The sequence continues at coordinate 1,200,633 of NW_027436014.1, read as the reverse complement.
CAAAGCCCGCAGCCCCACGGGCTGTGGGGCCACGCGAGCGGCTGCCAGAGAGGTTTCCAATGAGGCACGGCTTTCCCTCCTGGCTCTTTGGGCGTGGGAGCTGTGGCCAGAGCCGCGGCCCTACCGGAAAATGCTTCGCAGGCTGGCTCGGCGGCGCCAGGTGGGCGCCGGTGGCGCCGAGGCTGACGGCCGCCGCAAAGCCCGCAGCCCCACGGGCTGTGGGGCCACGCGAGCGGCTGCCAAAGAGCTTTCCAACGAGGCACGGCTTTCCCTCCTGGCTCTTCGGGCGTGGGAGCTGTGGCCAAAGCCCCGGCCCTACCGGAAAATGCTTCGCAGGCTGGCTCGGTGGCGCCACGTGGGCGCCGGTGGCACCGAGGCTGACGGCCGCCGCAAAGCCTGCAGCCCCACGGGCTGTGGGGCCACGCGAGTGGCTGCCAAAGAGCTTTCCAACGAGGCACGGCTTTCCCTCCTGGCTCTTCGGGCGTGGGAGCTGTGGCCAGAGCCGCGGCCCTACCGGAAAATGCTTCGCAGGCTGGCTCGGCGGCGCCAGGTGGATGCCGGTGCCGCCGAGGCTGACGGCCGCCGCAAAGACCGCAGCCCCACGGGCTGTGGGGCCACGCGAGCGGCTGCCAAAGAGGTTTCCAACGAGGCACGGCTTTCCCTCCTGGCTCTTCGGGCGTGGGAGCTGTGGCCAGAGACGCGGCCCTACCGGAAAATGCTTTGGGGGCTGGCGCGGCGGCGCCAGGTGGGCGCCGGTGGCACCGAGGCTGACGGCCGCCGCAAAGCCCGCAGCCCCACGGGCTGTGGGGCCACGCGAGCGGTTGCCAAAGAGCTTTCCAACGAGGCACGGCTTTCCCGCCTGGCTCTTCGGGCGTGGGAGCTGTGGCCAGAGCCGCGGCCCTACCGGAAAATGCTTCGCAGGCTGGCTCGGCGGCGACAGGTGGGCGCCGGTGGCGCCGAGGCTGACGGCCGCCGCAAAGCCCGCAGCCCCACGGGCTGTGGGGCCACGCGAGCAGCTGCCAAAGAGCTTTCCAACGAGGCACGGCTTTCCCTCCTGGCTCTTCGGGCGTGGGAGCTGTGGCCAGAGCCGCGGCCCTACCGCAAAATGCTTCGCAGGCTGGCTCGGCGGCGACAGGTGGGCGTCGGTGGCGCCGAGGCTGACGGCCGCCGGAAAGCCCGCAGCCCCACGGGCTGTGGGGCCACGCGAGCGGCTGCCAAAGAGGTTTCCAACGAGGCACGGCTTTCCCTCCTGGCTCTTCGGGCGTGGGAGCTGTGGCCAGAGCCGCGGCCCTACCGGAAAATGCTTCGGGGGCTGGCACGGCGGCGCCAGGTGGGCGGCGGTGGCGCCGAGGCTGACGGCCGCCGCAAAGCCCGCAGCCCCACGGGCTGTGGGGCCACGCGAGTGGCTGCCAAAGAGCTTTCCAACGAGGCACGGCTTTCCCTCCTGGCTCTTCGGGCGTGGGAGCTGTGGCCAGAGCCGCGGCCCTACCGGAAAATGCTTCGCAGGCTGGCTCGGTGGCGCCACGTGGGCGCCGGTGGCACCGAGGCTGACGGCCGCCGCAAAGCCTGCAGCCCCACGGGCTGTGGGGCCACGCGAGTGGCTGCCAAAGAGCTTTCCAACGAGGCACGGCTTTCCCTCCTGGCTCTTCGGGCGTGGGAGCTGTGGCCAGAGCCGCGGCCCTACCGGAAAATGCTTCGCAGGCTGGCTCGGCGGCGCCAGGTGGATGCCGGTGCCGCCGAGGCTGACGGCCGCCGCAAAGACCGCAGCCCCACGGGCTGTGGGGCCACGCGAGCGGCTGCCAAAGATGTTTCCAACGAGGCACGGCTTTCCCTCCTGGCTCTTCGGGCGTGGGAGCTGTGGCCAGAGACGCGGCCCTACCGGAAAATGCTTTGGGGGCTGGCGCGGCGGCGCCAGGTGGGCGCCGGTGGCACCGAGGCTGACGGCCGCCGCAAAGCCCGCAGCCCCACGGGCTGTGGGGCCACGCGAGCGGCTGCCAAAGAGCTTTCCAACGAGGCACGGCTTTCCCGCCTGGCTCTTCGGGCGTGGGAGCTGTGGCCAGAGCCGCGGCCCTACCGGAAAATGCTTCGCAGGCTGGCTCGGCGGCGCCAGGTGGGCGCCGGTGGCGCCGAGGCTGACGGCCGCTGCAAAGCCCGCAGCCCCACGGGCTGTGGGGCCACGCGAGCAGCTGCCAAAGAGCTTTCCAACGAGGCACGGCTTTCCCTCCTGGCTCTTCGGGCGTGGGAGCTGTGGCCAGAGCCGCGGCCCTACCGGAAAATGCTTCGCAGGCTGGCTCGGCGGCGCCAGGTGGGCGCCGGTGGCGCCGAGGCTGACGGCCGCCGCAAAGCCCGCAGCCCCACGGGCTGTGGGGCCACGCGAGCAGCTGCCAAAGAGCTTTCCAACGAGGCACGGCTTTCCCTCCTGGCTCTTCGGGCGTGGGAGCTGTGGCCAGAGCCGCGGCCCTACCGCAAAATGCTTCGCAGGCTGGCTCGGCGGCGACAGGTGGGCGTCGGTGGCGCCGAGGCTGACGGCCGCCGGAAAGCCCGCAGCCCCACGGGCTGTGGGGCCACGCGAGCGGCTGCCAAAGAGGTTTCCAACGAGGCACGGCTTTCCCTCCTGGCTCTTCGGGCGTGGGAGCTGTGGCCAGAGCCGCGGCCCTACCGGAAAATGCTTCGGGGGCTGGCACGGCGGCGCCAGGTGGGCGGCGGTGGCGCCGAGGCTGACGGCCGCCGCAAAGCCCGCAGCCCCACGGGCTGTGGGGCCACGCGAGTGGCTGCCAAAGAGCTTTCCAACGAGGCACGGCTTTCCCTCCTGGCTCTTCGGGCGTGGGAGCTGTGGCCAGAGCCGCGGCCCTACCGGAAAATGCTTCGCAGGCTGGCTCGGTGGCGCCACGTGGGCGCCGGTGGCACCGAGGCTGACGGCCGCCGCAAAGCCTGCAGCCCCACGGGCTGTGGGGCCACGCGAGTGGCTGCCAAAGAGCTTTCCAACGAGGCACGGCTTTCCCTCCTGGCTCTTCGGGCGTGGGAGCTGTGGCCAGAGCCGCGGCCCTACCGGAAAATGCTTCGCAGGCTGGCTCGGCGGCGCCAGGTGGATGCCGGTGCCGCCGAGGCTGACGGCCGCCGCAAAGACCGCAGCCCCACGGGCTGTGGGGCCACGCGAGCGGCTGCCAAAGATGTTTCCAACGAGGCACGGCTTTCCCTCCTGGCTCTTCGGGCGTGGGAGCTGTGGCCAGAGACGCGGCCCTACCGGAAAATGCTTTGGGGGCTGGCGCGGCGGCGCCAGGTGGGCGCCGGTGGCACCGAGGCTGACGGCCGCCGCAAAGCCCGCAGCCCCACGGGCTGTGGGGCCACGCGAGCGGCTGCCAAAGAGCTTTCCAACGAGGCACGGCTTTCCCGCCTGGCTCTTCGGGCGTGGGAGCTGTGGCCAGAGCCGCGGCCCTACCGGAAAATGCTTCGCAGGCTGGCTCGGCGGCGCCAGGTGGGCGCCGGTGGCGCCGAGGCTGACGGCCGCTGCAAAGCCCGCAGCCCCACGGGCTGTGGGGCCACGCGAGCAGCTGCCAAAGAGCTTTCCAACGAGGCACGGCTTTCCCTCCTGGCTCTTCGGGCGTGGGAGCTGTGGCCAGAGCCGCGGCCCTACCGCAAAATGCTTCGCAGGCTGGCTCGGCGGCGCCAGGTGGGCGTCGGTGGCGCCGAGGCTGACGGCCGCCGGAAAGCCCGCAGCCCCACGGGCTGTGGGGCCACGCGAGCGGCTGCCAAAGAGGTTTCCAACGAGGCACGGCTTTCCCTCCTGGCTCTTCGGGCGTGGGAGCTGTGGCCAGAGCCGCGGCCCTACCGGAAAATGCTTCGGGGGCTGGCTTGGCGGCGCCAGGTGGGCGCCGGTGGCGCCGAGGCTGACGGCCGCCGCAAAGCCCGCAGCCCCACGGGCTGTGGGGCCACGCGAGCGGCTGCCAAAGAGCTTTCCAAGGAGGCACGGCTTTCCCTCCTGGCTCTTCGGGCGTGGGAGCTGTGGCCAGAGCCGCGGCCCTACCGGAAAATGCTTCGCAGGCTGGCTCGGCGGCGCCAGGTGGGCGGCGGTGGCGCCGAGGCTGACGGCCGCCGCAAAGCCCGCAGCCCCACGGGCTGTGGGGCCACGCGAGCGGCTGCCAAAGAGCTTTCCAACGAGGCACGGCTTTCCCTCCTGGCTCTTCGGGCGTGGGAGCTGTGGCCAGAGCCGCGGCCCTACCCGAAAATGCTTCGGGGGCTGGCTCGGCGGCACCACGTGGGCGCCGGTGGCGCCGAGGCTGATGGCCGCCGCAAAGCCCGCAGCCCCACGGGCTGTGGGGCCACGCGAGCGGCTGCCAAAGAGCTTTCCAACGAGGCATGGCTTTCCCTCCTGGCTCTTCGGGCGTGGGAGCTGTGGCCAGAGCCGCGGCCCTACCGGAAAATGCTTCGCAGGCTGGCGCGGCGGCACCACGTGGGCGCCGGTGGCGCCGAGGCTGACGGCCGCCGCAAAGCCCGCAGCCCCACGGGCTGTGGGGCCACGCGAGCGGCTGCCAAAGAGCTTTCCAACGAGGCACGGCTTTCCCTCCTGGCTCTTCGGGCGTGGGAGCTGTGGCCAGAGCCGCGGCCCTACCGGAAAATGCTTTGCAGGCTGGCTTGGCGGCGCCAGGTGGGCGCCCGTGGCGCCGAGGCTGACGGCCGCCGGAAAGCCCGAAGCACCACGGGCTGTGGGGCCACGCGAGCGGCTGCCAAAGAGCTTTCCAACGAGGCACGGCTTTCCCTCCTGGCTCTTCGGGCGTGGGAGCTGTGGCCAGAGCCGCGGCCCTACCGGAAAATGCTTCGCAGGCTGGCGCGGCGGCGCCACGTAGGCGCAGGTGGCGCCGAGTCTGACGGCCGCCGCAAAGCCCACAGCCCCACGGGCTGTGGGGCTACGCGAGCGGCTGCCAAAGAGCTTTCCAACGAGGCACGGCTTTCCCTCCTGGCTCTTCGGGCGTGGGAGCTGTGGCCAGAGCCGCGGCCCTACCGGAAAATGCTTCGGGGGCTGGCACGGCGGCGCCAGGTGGGCGGCGGTGGCGCCGAGGCTGACGGCCGCCGCAAAGCCCGCAGCCCCACGGGCTGTGGGGCCACGCGAGTGGCTGCCAAAGAGCTTTCCAACGAGGCACGGCTTTCCCTCCTGGCTCTTCGGGCGTGGGAGCTGTGGCCAGAGCCGCGGCCCTACCGGAAAATGCTTCGCAGGCTGGCTCGGTGGCGCCACGTGGGCGCCGGTGGCACCGAGGCTGACGGCCGCCGCAAAGCCTGCAGCCCCACGGGCTGTGGGGCCACGCGAGTGGCTGCCAAAGAGCTTTCCAACGAGGCACGGCTTTCCCTCCTGGCTCTTCGGGCGTGGGAGCTGTGGCCAGAGCCGCGGCCCTACCGGAAAATGCTTCGCAGGCTGGCTCGGCGGCGCCAGGTGGATGCCGGTGCCGCCGAGGCTGACGGCCGCCGCAAAGACCGCAGCCCCACGGGCTGTGGGGCCACGCGAGCGGCTGCCAAAGAGGTTTCCAACGAGGCACGGCTTTCCCTCCTGGCTCTTCGGGCGTGGGAGCTGTGGCCAGAGACGCGGCCCTACCGGAAAATGCTTTGGGGGCTGGCGCGGCGGCGCCAGGTGGGCGCCGGTGGCACCGAGGCTGACGGCCGCCGCAAAGCCCGCAGCCCCATGGGCTGTGGGGCCACGCGAGCGGCTGCCAAAGAGCTTTCCAACGAGGCACGGCTTTCCCGCCTGGCTCTTCGGGCGTGGGAGCTGTGGCCAGAGCCGCGGCCCTACCGGAAAATGCTTCGCAGGCTGGCTCGGCGGCGCCAGGTGGGCGCCGGTGGCGCCGAGGCTGACGGCCGCCGCAAAGCCCGCAGCCCCACGGGCTGTGGGGCCACGCGAGCAGCTGCCAAAGAGCTTTCCAACGAGGCACGGCTTTCCCTCCTGGCTCTTCGGGCGTGGGAGCTGTGGCCAGAGCCGCGGCCCTACCGCAAAATGCTTCGCAGGCTGGCTCGGCGGCGACAGGTGGGCGTCGGTGGCGCCGAGGCTGACGGCCGCCGGAAAGCCCGCAGCCCCACGGGCTGTGGGGCCACGCGAGCGGCTGCCAAAGAGGTTTCCAACGAGGCACGGCTTTCCCTCCTGGCTCTTCGGGCGTGGGAGCTGTGGCCAGAGCCGCGGCCCTACCGGAAAATGCTTCGGGGGCTGGCTTGGCGGCGCCAGGTGGGCGCCGGTGGCGCCGAGGCTGATGGCCGCCGCAAAGCCCGCAGCCCCACGGGCTGTGGGGCCACGCGAGCGGCTGCCAAAGAGCTTTCCAAGGAGGCACGGCTTTCCCTCCTGGCTCTTCGGGCGTGGGAGCTGTGGCCAGAGCCGCGGCCCTACCGGAAAATGCTTCGCAGGCTGGCTCGGCGGCGCCAGGTGGGCGGCGGTGGCGCCGAGGCTGACGGCCGCCGCAAAGCCCGCAGCCCCACGGGCTGTGGGGCCACGCGAGCGGCTGCCAAAGAGCTTTCCAACGAGGCACGGCTTTCCCTCCTGGCTCTTCGGGCGTGGGAGCTGTGGCCAGAGCCGCGGCCCTACCCGAAAATGCTTCGGGGGCTGGCTCGGCGGCACCACGTGGGCGCCGGTGGCGCCGAGGCTGATGGCCGCCGCAAAGCCCGCAGCCCCACGGGCTGTGGGGCCACGCGAGCGGCTGCCAAAGAGCTTTCCAACGAGGCATGGCTTTCCCTCCTGGCTCTTCGGGCGTGGGAGCTGTGGCCAGAGCCGCGGCCCTACCGGAAAATGCTTCGCAGGCTGGCGCGGCGGCACCACGTGGGCGCCGGTGGCGCCGAGGCTGACGGCCGCCGCAAAGCCCGCAGCCCCACGGGCTGTGGGGCCACGCGAGCGGCTGCCAAAGAGCTTTCCAACGAGGCACGGCTTTCCCTCCTGGCTCTTCGGGCGTGGGAGCTGTGGCCAGAGCCGCGGCCCTACCGGAAAATGCTTTGCAGGCTGGCTTGGCGGCGCCAGGTGGGCGCCGGTGGCGCCGAGGCTGACGGCCGCCGGAAAGCCCGAAGCACCACGGGCTGTGGGGCCACGCGAGCGGCTGCCAAAGAGCTTTCCAACGAGGCACGGCTTTCCCTCCTGGCTCTTCGGGCGTGGGAGCTGTGGCCAGAGCCGCGGCCCTACCGGAAAATGCTTCGCAGGCTGGCGCGGCGGCGCCACGTAGGCGCAGGTGGCGCCGAGTCTGACGGCCGCCGCAAAGCCCACAGCCCCACGGGCTGTGGGGCTACGCGAGCGGCTGCCAAAGAGCTTTCCAACGAGGCACGGCTTTCCCTCCTGGCTCTTCGGGCGTGGGAGCTGTGGCCAGAGCCGCGGCCCTACCGGAAAATGCTTCGGGGGCTGGCACGGCGGCGCCAGGTGGGCGGCGGTGGCGCCGAGGCTGACGGCCGCCGCAAAGCCCGCAGCCCCACGGGCTGTGGGGCCACGCGAGCGGCTGCCAAAGAGCTTTCCAACGAGGCACGGCTTTCCCTCCTGGCTCTTCGGGCATGGGAGCTGTGGCCAGAGCCGCGGCCCTACCGGAAAATGCTTCGCAGGCTGGCTCGGCGGCGCCAGGTGGGCGCCGGTGGCACCGAGGCTGACGGTCGACGGAAAGCCCGCAGCCCCACGGGCTGTGGGGCCACGCGAGCGGCTGCCAAAGAGGTTTCCAACGAGGCACGGCTTTCCCTCCTGGCTCTTCGGGCGTGGGAGCTGTGGCCAGAGCCGCGGCCCTACCGGAAAATGCTTCGGGGGCTGGCTTGGCGGCGCCAGGTGGGCGCCGGTGGCGCCGAGGCTGACGGCCGCCGCAAAGCCCGCAGCCCCACGGGCTGTGGGGCCACGCGAGCGGCTGCCAAAGAGCTTTCCAACGAGGCACGGCTTTCCCTCCTGGCTCTTCGGGCGTGGGAGCTGTGGCCAGAGCCGCGGCCCTACCGGAAAATGCTTCGCAGGCTGGCTCGGCGGCGCCAGGTGGGCGGCGGTGGCGCCGAGGCTGACGGCCGCCGCAAAGCCCGCAGCCCCACGGGCTGTGGGGCCACGCGAGCGGCTGCCAAAGAGCTTTCCAACGAGGCACGGCTTTCCCTCCTGGCTCTTCGGGCGTGGGAGCTGTGGCCAGAGCCGCGGCCCTACCGGAAAATGCTTCGGGGGCTGGCTCGGCGGCACCACGTGGGCGCCTGTGGCGCCGAGGCTGATGGCCGCCGCAAAGCCCGCAGCCCCACGGGCTGTGGGGCCACGCGAGCGGCTGCCAAAGAGCTTTCCAAGGAGGCACGGCTTTCCCTCCTGGCTCTTCGGGCGTGGGAGCTGTGGCCAGAGCCGCGGCCCTACCGGAAAATGCTTCGCAGGCTGGCGCGGCGGCACCACGTGGGCGCCGGTGGCGCCGAGGCTGACGGCCGCCGCAAAGCCCGCAGCCCCACGGGCTGTGGGGCCACGCGAGCGGCTGCCAAAGAGCTTTCCAACGAGGCACGGCTTTCCCTCCTGGCTCTTCGGGCGTGGGAGCTGTGGCCAGAGCCGCGGCCCTACCGGAAAATGCTTCGCAGGCTGGCTCGACGGCGCCAGGTGTGCGCCGGTGGCGCCGAGGCTGACGGCCGCCGGAAAGCCCGAAGCACCACGGGCTGTGGGGCCACGCGAGCGGCTGCCAAAGAGCTTTCCAACGAGGCACGGCTTTCCCTCCTGGCTCTTCGGGCGTGGGAGCTGTGGCCAGAGCCGCGGCCCTACCGGAAAATGCTTCGCAGGCTGGCGCGGCGGCGCCACGTAGGCGCAGGTAGCGCCGAGTCTGACGGCCGCCGCAAAGCCCACAGCCCCACGGGCTGTGGGGCCACGCGAGCGGCTGCCAGAGAGGTTTCCAACGAGGCACGGCTTTCCCTCCTGGCTCTTCGGGCGTGGGAGCTGTGGCCAGAGCCGCGGCCCTACCGGAAAATGCTTCGGGGGCTGGCACGGCGGCGCCAGGTGGGCGGCGGTGGCGCCGAGGCTGACGGCCGCCGCAAAGCCCGCAGCCCCACGGGCTGTGGGGCCACGCGAGCGGCTGCCAAAGAGCTTTCCAACGAGGCACGGCTTTCCCTCCTGGCTCTTCGGGCATGGGAGCTGTGGCCAGAGCCGCGGCCCTACCGGAAAATGCTTCGCAGGCTGGCTCGGTGGCGCCAGGTGGGTGCCGGTGCCGCCGAGGCTGACGGCCGCCGCAAAGACCGCAGCCCCACGGGCTGTGGGGCCACGCGAGCGGCTGCCAAAGAGCTTTCCAACGAGGCACGGCTTTCCCTCCTGGCTCTTCGGGCGTGGGAGCGGTGGCCAGAGCCGCGGCCCTACCGGAAAATGCTTCGCAGGCTGGCTCGGCGGCGCCAGGTGGGCGCCGGTGGCGCCGAGGCTGACGGCCGCCGCAAAGCCTGCAGCCCCACGGGCTGTGGGGCCACGCGAGCGGCTGCCAAAGAGCTTTCCAACGAGGCACGGCTTTCCCTCCTGGCTCTTCGGGCGTGGGAGCTGTGGCCAGAGCCGCGGCCCTACCGGAAAATGCTTCGCAGGCTGGCTCGGTGGCGCCAGGTGGGCGCCGGTGGCACCGAGGCTGACGGCCGCCGGAAAGCCTGCAGCCCCACGGGCTGTGGGGCCACGCGAGTGGCTGCCAAAGAGCTTTCCAACGAGGCACGGCTTTCCCTCCTGGCTCTTCGGGCGTGGGAGCTGTGGCCAGAGCCGCGGCCCTACCGGAAAATGCTTCGCAGGCTGGCTCGGCGGCGCCAGGTGGGTGCCGGTGCCGCCGAGGCTGACGGCCGCCGCAAAGACCGCAGCCCCACGGGCTGTGGGGCCACGCGAGCGGCTGCCAAAGAGCTTTCCAACGAGGCACGGCTTTCCCTCCTGGCTCTTCGGGCGTGGGAGCTGTGGCCAGAGCCGCGGCCCTACCGGAAAATGCTTCGCAGGCTGGCTCGGCGGTGCCAGGTGGGCGCCGGTGGCGCCGAGGCTGACGGCCGCCGCAAAGCCCGCAGCCCCACGGCCTGTGGGGCCACGTGAGCGGCTGCCAAAGAGCTTTCCAACGAGGCACGGCTTTCCCTCCTGGCTCTTCGGGCGTGGGAGCTGTGGCCAGAGCCGCGGCCCTACCGGAAAATGCTTCGCAGGCTGGCGCGGCGGCGCCACGTAGGCGCAGGTGGCGCCGAGTCTGACGGCCGCCGCAAAGCCCACAGCCCCACGGGCTGTGGGGCCACGCGAGCGGCTGCCAAAGAGCTTTCCAACGAGGCACGGCTTTCCCTCCTGGCTCTTCGGGCGTGGGAGCTGTGGCCAGAGCCGCGGCTCTACCGGAAAATGCTTCGCAGGCTGGCTCGGCGGAGCCAGGTGGGCGCCGGTGGCGCCGAGGCTGACGGCCGCCGCAAAGCCCGCAGCCCCACGGGCTGTGGGGCCACGCGAGCGGCTGCCAAAGAGCTTTCCAACGAGGCACGGCTTTCCCTCCTGGCTCTTCGGGCGTGGGAGCTGTGGCCAGAGACGCGGCCCTACCGGAAAATGCTTCGCAGGCTGGCGCGGTGGCGCCACGTGGGCGCCGGTGGCGCCGAGGCTGACGGCCGCCGCAAAGCCCGCAGCCCCACGGGCTGTGGGTCCACGCGAGCGGCTGCCAAAGAGCTTTCCAACGAGGCACGGCTTTCCCTCCTGGCTCTTCGGGCGTGGGAGCTGTGGCCAGAGCCGCGGCCCTACCGGAAAATGCTTCGCAGGCTGGCTCGGCGGCGCCAGTTGGGCGCCGGTGGCACCGAGGCTGACGGCCGCCGCAAAGCCCGCAGCCCCACGGGCTGTGGGGCCACGCGAGCGGCTGCCAAAGAGCTTTCCAACGAGGCACGGCTTTCCCTCCTGGCTCTTCGGGCGTGGGAGCTGTGGCCAGAGCCGCGGCCCTACCGGAAAATGCTTCGCAGGCTGGCTCGGCGGCGCCAGGTGGGCGGCGGTGGCGCCGAGGCTGACAGCCGCCGCAAAGCCCGCAGCCCCACGGGCTGTGGGGCCACGCGAGCGGCTGCCAAAGAGCTTTCCAACGAGGCACGGCTTTCCCTCCTGGCTCTTCGGGCATGGGAGCTGTGGCCAGAGCCGCGGCCCTACCGGAAAATGCTTTGCAGGCTGGCTCGGCGGCGCCAGGTGGGCGCCGGTGGCACCGAGGCTGACGGCCGCCGCAAAGCCTGCAGCCCCACGGGCTGTGGGGCCACGCGAGTGGCTGCCAAAGAGCTTTCCAACGAGGCACGGCTTTCCCTCCTGGCTCTTCGGGCGTGGGAGCTGTGGCCAGAGCCGCGGCCCTACCGGAAAATGCTTCGCAGGCTGGCGCGGCGGCACCACGTGGGCGCCGGTGGCGCCGAGGCTGACGGCCGCCGCAAAGCCCGCAGCCCCACGGGCTGTGGGGCCACGTGAGCGGCTGCCAAAGAGCTTTCCAACGAGGCACGGCTTTCCCTCCTGGCTCTTCGGGCGTGGGAGCTGTGGCCAGAGCCGCGGCCCTACCGGAAAATGCTTCGCAGGCTGGCGCGGCGGCGCCAGGTGGGCACCGGTGGCACCGAGGCTGACGGCCGCCGCAAAGCCCGCAGCCCCACGGGCTGTGGGGCCACACGAGCGGCTGCCAAAGAGCTTTCCAACGAGGCACGGCTTTCCCTCCTGGCTCTTCGGGCGTGGGAGCTGTGGCCAGAGCCGCGGCCCTACCGGAAAATGCTTCGCAGGCTGGCTCGGCGGCGCCAGGTGGGCGTCGGTGGCGCCGAGGCTGACGGCCGCCGCAAAGCCCGCAGCCCCACGGGCTGTGGGGCCACGCGAGCGGCTGCCAAAGAGCTTTCCAACGAGGCACGGCTTTCCCTCCTGGCTCTTCGGGCGTGGGAACTGTGGCCAGAGCCGCAGCCCTACCGGAAAATGCTTCGCAGGCTGGCTCGGCGGCACCACGTGGGCGCCGGTGGCGCCGAGGCTGACGGCCGCCGCAAAGCCCGCAGCCCCACGGGCTGTGGGGCCACGCGAGCGGCTGCCAAAGAGCTTTCCAACGAGGCACGGCTTTCCCTCCTGGCTCTTCGGGCGTGGGAGCTGTGGCCGGAGACGCGGCCCTACCGGAAAATGCTTCGCAGGCTGGCTTGGCGGCGCCAGGTGGGCGGCGGTGGCGCCGAGGCTGACGGCCGCCGCAAAGCCCGCAGCCCCACGGGCTGTGGGGCCACACGAGCGGCTGCCAAAGAGCTTTCCAACGAGGCACGGCTTTCCCTCCTGGCTCTTCGGGCGTGGGAGCTGTGGCCAGAGCCGCGGCCCTACCGGAAAATGCTTCGCAGGCTGGCTCGGCGGCTCCAGGTGGGCGTCGGTGGCGCCGAGGCTGACGGCCGCCGCAAAGCCCGCAGCCCCACGGGCTGTGGGGCCACGCGAGCGGCTGCCAAAGAGCTTTCCAACGAGGCACGGCTTTCCCTCCTGGCTCTTCGGGCGTGGGAGCTGTGGCCAGAGCCGCGGCCCTACCCGAAAATGCTTCGGGGGCTGGCGTGGCGGTGCCAGTTGGGCGCCGGTCGCGCCGAGGCTGACGGCCGCCGCAAAGCCCGCAGCCCCACGGGCTGTGGGGCCACGCGAGCGGCTGCCAAAGAGCTTTCCAACGAGGCACGGCTTTCCCTCCTGGCTCTTCGGGCGTGGGAGCTGTGGCCAGAGCCGCGGCCCTACCGGAAAATGCTTCGCAGGCTGGCTCGGCGGCGCCAGGTGGGTGCCGGTGCCGCCGAGGCTGACGGCCGCCGCAAAGCCCGCAGCCCCACGGGCTGTGGGGCCACGCGAGCGGCTGCCAAAGAGCTTTCCAACGAGGCACGGCTTTCCCTCCTGGCTCTTCGGGCGTGGGAGCTGTGGCCAGAGCAGCGGCCCTACCGGAAAATGCTTCGCAGGCTGGCTCGGCGGCGCCAGGTGGGCGCCGGTGGCACCGAGGCTGATGGCCGCCGCAAAGCCCGCAGCCCCACGGGCTGTGGGGCCACGCGAGCGGCTGCCAAAGAGCTTTCCAACGAGGCACGGCTTTCCCTCCTGGCTCTTCGGGCGTGGGAGCTGTGGCCAGAGCCGCGGCCCTACCGGAAAATGCTTCGCAGGCTGGCTCGGCGGCGCCAGGTGGGCACCGGTGGCACCGAGGCTGACGGCCGCCGCAAAGCCCGCAGCCCCACGGGCTGTGGGGCCACACGAGCGGCTGCCAAAGAGCTTTCCAACGAGGCACGGCTTTCCCTCCTGGCTCTTCGGGCGTGGGAGCTGTGGCCAGAGCCGCGGCCCTACCGGAAAATGCTTCGCAGGCTGGCTCGGCGGCGCCAGGTGGGCGTCGGTGGCGCCGAGGCTGACGGCCGCCGCAAAGCCCGCAGCCCCACGGGCTGTGGGGCCACGCGAGCGGCTGCCAAAGAGCTTTCCAACGAGGCACGGCTTTCCCTCCTGGCTCTTCGGGCGTGGGAGCTGTGGCCAGAGCCGCAGCCCTACCGGAAAATGCTTCGCAGGCTGGCTCGGCGGCACCACGTGGGCGCCGGTGGCGCCGAGGCTGACGGCCGCCGCAAAGCCCACAGCCCCACGGGCTGTGGGGCCACGCGAGCGGCTGCCAAAGAGCTTTCCAACGAGGCATGGCTTTCCCTCCTGGCTCTTCGGGCGTGGGAGCTGTGGCCGGAGACGCGGCCCTACCGGAAAATGCTTCGCAGGCTGGCGCGGCGGCGCCAGGTGGGCGGCGGTGGCGCCGAGGCTGACGGCCGCCGCAAAGCCCGCAGCCCCACGGGCTGTGGGGCCACACGAGCGGCTGCCAAAGAGCTTTGCAACGAGGCACGGCTTTCCCTCCTGGCTCTTCGGGCGTGGGAGCTGTGGCCAGAGCCGCGGCCCTACCGGAAAATGCTTCGCAGGCTGGCTCGGCGGCGCCAGGTGGGCGTCGGTGGCGCCGAGGCTGACGGCCGCCGCAAAGCCCGCAGCCCCACGGGCTGTGGGGCCACGCGAGCGGCTGCCAAAGAGCTTTCCAACGAGGCACGGCTTTCCCTCCTGGCTCTTCGGGTGTGGGAGCTGTGGCCAGAGCCGCGGCCCTACCCGAAAATGCTTCGGGGGCTGGCGTGGCGGTGCCAGTTGGGCGCCGGTCGCGCCGAGGCTGACGGCCGCCGCAAAGCCCGCAGCCCCAGGGGCTGTGGGGCCACGCGAGCGGCTGCCAAAGAGCTTTCCAACGAGGCACGGCTTTCCCTCCTGGCTCTTCGGGCGTGGGAGCTGTGGCCAGAGCCGCGGCCCTACCGGAAAATGCTTCGCAGGCTGGCTCGGCGGCGCCAGGTGGGCGCCGGTGGCGCCAAGGCTGATGGCCGCCGCAAAGCCCGCAGCCCCACGGGCTGTGGGGCCACGCGAGCGGCTGCCAGAGAGGTTTCCAATGAGGCACGGCTTTCCCTCCTGGCTCTTTGGGCGTGGGAGCTGTGGCCAGAGACGCGGCCCTACCGGAAAATGCTTCGCAGGCTGGCTCGGCGGCGCCAGGTGGGCGCCGGTGGCGCCGAGGCTGACGGCCGCCGCAAAGCCCGCAGCCCCACGGGCTGTGGGGCCACGCGAGCGGCTGCCAAAGAGCTTTCCAACGAGGCACGGCTTTCCCTCCTGGCTCTTCGGGCGTGGGAGCTGTGGCCAAAGCCCCGGCCCTACCGGAAAATGCTTCGCAGGCTGGCTCGGTGGCGCCACGTGGGCGCCGGTGGCACCGAGGCTGACGGCCGCCGGAAAGCCTGCAGCCCCACGGGCTGTGCGGCCACGCGAGCGGCTGCCAAAGAGCTTTCCAACGAGGCACGGCTTTCCCTCCTGGCTCTTCGGGCGTGGGAGCTGTGGCCAGAGCCGCGGCCCTACCGGAAAATGCTTCGCAGGCTGGCTCGGCGGCGCCAGGTGGGTGCCGGTGCCGCCGAGGCTGACGGCCGCCGCAAAGACCGCAGCCCCACGGGCTGTGGGGCCACGCGAGCGGCTGCCAAAGAGCTTTCCAACGAGGCACGGCTTTCCCTCCTGGCTCTTCGGGCGTGGGAGCTGTGGCCAGAGCCGCGGCCCTACCGGAAAATGCTTCGCAGGCTGGCTCGGCGGTGCCAGGTGGGCGCCGGTGGCGCCGAGGCTGACGGCCGCCGCAAAGCCCGCAGCCCCACGGGCTGTGGGGCCACGTGAGCGGCTGCCAAAGAGCTTTCCAACGAGGCACGGCTTTCCCTCCTGGCTCTTCGGGCGTGGGAGCTGTGGCCAGAGCCGCGGCCCTACCGGAAAATGCTTCGCAGGCTGGCTCGGCGGCGCCAGGTGGGCACCGGTGGCACCGAGGCTGACGGCCGCCGCAAAGCCCGCAGCCCCACGGGCTGTGGGGCCACACGAGCGGCTGCCAAAGAGCTTTCCAACGAGGCACGGCTTTCCCTCCTGGCTCTTCGGGCGTGGGAGCTGTGGCCAGAGCCGCGGCCCTACCCGAAAATGCTTCGAGGGCTGGCTCGGCGGCACCACGTGGGCGCCGGTGGCGCCGAGGCTGACGGCCGCCGCAAAGCCCGCAGCCCCACGGGCTGTGGGGCCACGCGAGCGGCTGCCAAAGAGCTTTCCAACGAGGCATGGCTTTCCCTCCTGGCTCTTCGGGCGTGGGAGCTGTGGCCGGAGACGCGGCCCTACCGGAAAATGCTTCGCAGGCTGGCGCGGCGGCGCCAGGTGGGCGGCGGTGGCGCCGAGGCTGACGGCCGCCGCAAAGCCCGCAGCCCCACGGGCTGTGGGGCCACACGAGCGGCTGCCAAAGAGCTTTGCAACGAGGCACGGCTTTCCCTCCTGGCTCTTCGGGCGTGGGAGCTGTGGCCAGAGCCGCAGCCCTACCGGAAAATGCTTCGCAGGCTGGCTCGGCGGCGCCAGGTGGGCGTCGGTGGCGCCGAGGCTGACGGCCGCTGCAAAGCCCGCAGCCCCACGGGCCGTGGGGCCACGCGAGCGGCTGCCAAAGAGCTTTCCAACGAGGCACGGCTTTCCCTCCTGGCTCTTCGGGCGTGGGAGCTGTGGCCAGAGCCGCGGCCCTACCGGAAAATGCTTCGCAGGCTGGCTCGGCGGCGCCAGGTGGGCGCCGGTGGCGCCGAGGCTGACGGCCGCCGCAAAGCCCGCAGCCCCACGGGCTGTGGGGCCACGCGAGCGGCTGCCAAAGAGCTTTCCAACGAGGCACGGCTTTCCCTCCTGGCTCTTCGGGCGTGGGAGCTGTGGCCAGAGCCGCGGCCCTACCCGAAAATGCTTCGGGGGCTGGCTCGGCGGCACCACGTGGGCGCCGGTGGCGCCGAGGCTGATGGCCGCCGCAAAGCCCGCAGCCCCACGGGCTGTGGGGCCACGCGAGCGGCTGCCAAAGAGCTTTCCAACGAGGCATGGCTTTCCCTCCTGGCTCTTCGGGCGTGGGAGCTGTGGCCAGAGCCGCGGCCCTACCGGAAAATGCTTCTCAGGCTGGCTCGGCGGCGCCAGGTGGGCGCCGGTGGCGCCGAGGCTGACGGCTGCCGCAAAGCCCGCAGCCCCACGGGCTGTGGGGCCACGCGAGCGGCTGCCAAAGAGCTTTCCAACGAGGCACGGCTTTCCCTCCTGGCTCTTTGGGCGTGGGAGCTGTGGCCAGAGCCGCGGCCCTACCGGAAAATGCTTCGCAGGCTGGCTCGGCGGCGCCAGGTGGGCGTCGGTGGCGCCGAGGCTGACGGCCGCCGGAAAGCCCGCAGCCCCACGGGCTGTGGGGCCACGCGAGCGGCTGCCAAAGAGGTTTCCAACGAGGCACGGCTTTCCCTCCTGGCTCTTCGGGCGTGGGAGCTGTGGCCAGAGACGCGGCCCTACCGGAAAATGCTTCGGGGGCTGGCTTGGCGGCGCCAGGTGGGCGCCGGTGGCGCCGAGTCTGACGGCCGCCGCAAAGCCCGCAGCCCCACGGGCTGTGGGGCCACGCGAGCGGCTGCCAAAGAGCTTTCCAACGAGGCACGGCTTTCCCTCCTGGCTCTTCGGGCGTGGGAGCTGTGGCCAGAGCCGCGGCCCTACCGGAAAATGCTTCGCAGGCTGGCTCGGCGGCGCCAGGTGGGCGCCGCTGGCGCCGAGGCTGACGGCCGCCGCAAAGCCCGCAGCCCCACGGGCTGTGGGGCCACGCGAGTGGCTGCCAAAGAGCTTTCCAACGAGGCACGGCTTTCCCTCCTGGCTCTTCGGGCGTGGGAGCTGTGGCCAGAGCCGCGGCCCTACCCAAAAATGCTTCGGGGGCTGGCTCGGCGGCACAACGTGGGCGCCGGTGGCGCCGAGGCTGACGGCCGCCGCAAAGCCCGCAGCCCCACGGGCTGTGGGGCCACGCGAGCGGCTGCCAAAGAGCTTTCCAAGGAGGCACGGCTTTCCCTCCTGGCTCTTCGGGCGTGGGAGCTGTGGCCAGAGCCGCGGCCCTACCGGAAAATGCTTCGCAGGCTGGCTCGGCGGCCCCAGGTGGGCGCCGGTGGCGCCGAGGCTGACGGCCGCCGCAAAGCCCGCAGCCCCACGGGCTGTGGGGCCACGCGAGCAGCTGCCAAAGAGCTTTCCAACGAGGCACGGCTTTCCCTCCTGGCTCTTCGGGCGTGGGAGCTGTGGCCAGAGCCGCGGCCCTACCGGAAAATGCTTCGCAGGCTGGCTCGACGGCGCCAGTTGTGCGCCGGTGGCGCCGAGGCTGACGGCCGCCGCAAAGCCCGAAGCACCACGGGCTGTGGGGCCACGCGAGCGGCTGCCAAAGAGCTTTCCAACGAGGCACGGCTTTCCCTCCTGGCTCTTCGGGCGTGGGAGCTGTGGCCAGAGCCGCGGCCCTACCGGAAAATGCTTCGCAGGCTGGCGCGGCGGCGCCACGTAGGCGCAGGTGGCGCCGAGTCTGACGGCCGCCGCAAAGCCCACAGCCCCACGGGCTGTGGGGCCACGCGAGCAGCTGCCAGAGAGGTTTCCAACGAGGCACGGCTTTCCCTCCTGGCTCTTCGGGCGTGGGAGCTGTGGCCAGAGCCGCGGCCCTACCGCAAAATGCTTCGCAGGCTGGCACGGCGGCGCCAGGTGGGCGGCGGTGGCGCCGAGGCTGACGGCCGCCGCAAAGCCCGCAGCCCCACGGGCTGTGGGGCCACGCGAGCGGCTGCCAAAGAGCTTTCCAACGAGGCACGGCTTTCCCTCCTGGCTCTTCGGGCATGGGAGCTGTGGCCAGAGCCGCGGCCCTACCGGAAAATGCTTCGCAGGCTGGCTCGGCGGCGCCAGGTGGGCGCCGGTGGCACCGAGGCTGACTGTCGCCGGAAAGCCCGCAGCCCCACGGGCTGTGGGGCCACGCGAGCGGCTGCCAAAGAGCTTTCCAACGAGGCACGGCTTTCCCTCCTGGCTCTTCGGGCGTGGGAGCTGTGGCCAGAGCCGCGGCCCTACCGGAAAATGCTTCGCAGGCTGGCTCGGCGGCGCCAGGTGGGCGCCGGTGGCGCCGAGGCTGACCGCCGCCGCAAAGCCCGCAGCCCCACGGGCTGTGGGGCCACGCGAGCGGCTGCCAAAGAGCTTTCCAAGGAGGCACGGCTTTCCCTCCTGGCTCTTCGGGCGTGGGAGCTGTGGCCAGAGCCGCGGCCCTACCGGAAAATGCTTCGCAGGCTGGCTCGACGGCGCCAGGTGCGCGGCGGTGGCGCCGAGGCTGACGGCCGCCGCAAAGCCCGCAGCCCCACGGGCTGTGGGGCCACGCGAGCGGCTGCCAAAGAGCTTTCCAACGAGGCACGGCTTTCCCTCCTGGCTCTTCGGGCGTGGGAGCTGTGGCCAGAGCCGCGGCCCTACCGGAAAATGCTTCGCAGGCTGGCGCGGCGGCGCCAGGTGGGCGCCGGTGGCGCCGAGGCTGACGGCCGCCGCAAAGCCCGCAGCCCCACGGGCTGTGGGGCCACGCGAGCGGCTGCCAAAGAGCTTTCCAACGAGGCACGGCTTTCCCTCCTGGCTCTTCGGGCGTGGGAGCTGTGGCCAGAGCCGCGGCCCTACCGGAAAATGCTTCGCAGGCTGGCTCGGCGGCGCCAGGTGGGCGTCGGTGGCGCCGAGGCTGACGGCCGCCGCAAAGCCCGCAGCCCCACGGGCTGTGGGGCCACGCGAGCGGCTGCCAAAGAGCTTTCCAACGAGGCACGGCTTTCCCTCCTGGCTCTTCGGGCGTGGGAGCTGTGGCCAGAGCCGCGGCCCTACCGGAAAATGCTTCGCAGGCTGGCTCGGCGGCGCCAGGTGGGCGCCGGTGGCGCCGAGGCTGACGGACGCCGCAAATCCCACAGCCCCACGGGCTGTGGGGCCACGCGAGCGGCTGCCAAAGAGCTTTCCAACGAGGCACGGCTTTCCCTCCTGGCTCTTCGGGCGTGGGAGCTGTGGCCAGAGACGCGGCCCTACCCGGAAATGCTTCGCAGGCTGGCTCGGCGGCGCCAGGTGGGCGCTGGTGGCGCCGAGGCTGACGGCCGCCGCAAAGCCCGCAGCCCCACGGGCTGTGGGGCCACGCGAGCGGCTGCCAAAGAGCTTTCCAAGGAGGCACGGCTTTCCCTCCTGGCTCTTCGGGCGTGGGAGCTGTGGCCAGAGCCGCGGCCCTACCGGAAAATGCTTCGCAGGCTGGCGCGGCGGCGCCACGTAGGCGCAGGTGGCGCCGAGGCTGACGGCCGCCGCAAAGCCCGCAGCCCCACGGGCTGTGGGGCCACGCGAGCGGCTGCCAAAGAGCTTTCCAACGAGGCACGGCTTTCCCTCCTGGCTCTTCGGGCGTGGGAGCTGTGGCCAGAGCCGCGGCCCTACCGGAAAATGCTTTGCAGGCTGGCTTGGCGGCGCCAGGTGGGCGCCGGTGGCGCCGAGGCTGACGGCCGCCGCAAAGCCCGCAGCCCCACGGGCTGTGGGGCCACGCGAGCGGCTGCCAAAGAGCTTTCCAACGAGGCACGGCTTTCCCTCCTGGCTCTTCGGGCGTGGGAGCTGTGGCCAGAGCCGCGGCCCTACCGGAAAATGCTTCGCAGGCTGGCGCGGCGGCACCACGTGGGCGCCGGTGGCGCCGAGGCTGACGGCCGCCGCAAAGCCCGCAGCCCCACGGGCTGTGGGGCCACGCGAGCGGCTGCCAAAGAGCTTTCCAACGAGGCACGGCTTTCCCTCCTGGCTCTTCGGGCGTGGGAGCTGTGGCCAGAGCCGCGGCCCTACCGGAAAATGCTTCGCAGGCTGGCGCGGCGGCGCCAGGTGGGCGCCGGTGGCGCCGAGGCTGACGGCCGCCGCAAAGCCCGCAGCCCCACGGGCTGTGGGGCCACGCGAGCGGCTGCCAAAGAGGTTTCCAACGAGGCACGGCTTTCCCTCCTGGCTCTTCGGGCGTGGGAGCTGTGGCCAGAGCCGCGGCCCTACCGGAAAATGCTTCGCAGGCTGGCTCGGCGGCGCCAGGTGGGCGCCGGTGGCACCGAGGCTGACTGTCGCCGGAAAGCCCGCAGCCCCACGGGCTGTGGGGCCACGCGAGCGGCTGCCAAAGAGCTTTCCAACGAGGCACGGCTTTCCCTCCTGGCTCTTCGGGCGTGGGAGCTGTCGCCAGAGACGCGGCCCTACCGGAAAATGCTTCGCAGGCTGGCTCGGCGGCGCCAGGTGGGCGCCGGTGGCGCCGAGGCTGACGGCCGCCGCAAAGCCCGCAGCCCCACGGGCTGTGGGGCCACGCGATCGGCTGCCAAAGAGCTTTCCAAGGAGGCACGGCTTTCCCTCCTGGCTCTTCGGGCGTGGGAGCTGTGGCCAGAGCCGCGGCCCTACCGGAAAATGCTTCGCAGGCTGGCTCGACGGCGCCAGGTGGGCGGCGGTGGCGCCGAGGCTGACGGCCGCCGCAAAGCCCGCAGCCCCACGGGCTGTGGGGCCACGCGAGCGGCTGCCAAAGAGCTTTCCAACGAGGCACGGCTTTCCCTCCTGGCTCTTCGGGCGTGGGAGCTGTGGCCAGAGCCGCGGCCCTACCGGAAAATGCTTCGCAGGCTGGCGCGGCGGCGCCAGGTGGGCGCCGGTGGCGCCGAGGCTGACGGCCGCCGCAAAGCCCGCAGCCCCACGGGCTGTGGGGCCACGCGAGCGGCTGCCAAAGAGCTTTCCAACGAGGCACGGCTTTCCCTCCTGGCTCTTCGGGCGTGGGAGCTGTGGCCAGAGCCGCGGCCCTACCGGAAAATGCTTCGCAGGCTGGCGCGGCGGCGCCACGTAGGCGCAGGTGGCGCCGAGGCTGACGGCCGCCGCAAAGCCCGCAGCCCCACGGGCTGTGGGGCCACGCGAGCGGCTGCCAAAGAGCTTTCCAACGAGGCACGGCTTTCCCTCCTGGCTCTTCGGGCGTGGGAGCTGTGGCCAGAGCCGCGGCCCTACCGGAAAATGCTTCGCAGGCTGGCTCGACGGCGCCAGGTGTGCGCCGGTGGCGCCGAGGCTGACGGCCGCCGGAAAGCCCGCAGCCCCACGGGCTGTGGGGCCACGCGAGCGGCTGCCAAAGAGCTTTCCAAGGAGGCACGGCTTTCCCTCCTGGCTCTTCGGGCGTGGGAGCTGTGGCCAGAGCCGCGGCCCTACCGGAAAATGCTTCGCAGGCTGGCGCGGCGGTGCCAGGTGGGCGCCGGTGGCGCCGAGGCTGACGGCCGCCGCAAAGCCCGCAGCCCCACGGGCTGTGGGGCCACACGAGCGGCTGCCAAAGAGCTTTCCAACGAGGCACGGCTTTCCCCCCTGGCTCTTCGGGCGTGGGAGCTGTGGCCAGAGCCGCGGCCCTACCGGAAAATGCTTCGGGGGCTGGCTCGGCGGCGCCAGGTGGGCGTCGGTGGCGCCGAGGCTGACGGCCGCCGCAAAGCCCGCAGCCCCACGGGCTGTGGGGCCACGCGAGCGGCTGCCAAAGAGCTTTCCAACGAGGCACGGCTTTCCCTCCTGGCTCTTCGGGCGTGGGAGCTGTGGCCAGAGCCGCGGCCCTACCCGAAAATGCTTCGGGGGCTGGCTCGGCGGCACCACGTGGGCGCCGGTGGCGCCGAGGCTGACGGCCGCCGCAAAGCCCGCAGCCCCACGGGCTGTGGGGCCACGCGAGCGGCTGCCAAAGAGCTTTCCAACGAGGCATGGCTTTCCCTCCTGGCTCTTCGGGCGTGGGAGCTGTGGCCAGAGACGCGGCCCTACCCGAAAATGCTTCGCAGGCTGACGCGGCGGCGCCAGGTGGGCGCCGGTGACGCCGAGTCTGACGGCCGCCGCAAAGCCCGCAGCCCCACGGGCTGTGGGGCCACGCGAGCGGCTGCCAAAGAGCTTTCCAAGGAGGCACGGCTTTCCCTCCTGGCTCTTCGGGCGTGGGAGCTGTGGCCAGAGCCGCGGCCCTACCGGAAAATGCTTCGCAGGCTGGCTCGACGGCGCCAGGTGGGCGGCGGTGGCGCCGAGGCTGACGGCCGCCGCAAAGCCCGCAGCCCCACGGGCTGTGGGGCCACGCGAGCGGCTGCCAAAGAGCTTTCCAAGGAGGCACGGCTTTCCCTCCTGGCTCTTCGGGCGTGGGAGCTGTGGCCAGAGCCGCGGCCCTACCGGAAAATGCTTCGCAGGCTGGCTCGACGGCGCCAGGTGGGCGGCGGTGGCGCCGAGGCTGACGGCCGCCGCAAAGCCCGCAGCCCCACGGGCTGTGGGGCCACGCGAGCGGCTGCCAAAGAGCTTTCCAACGAGGCACGGCTTTCCCTCCTGGCTCTTCGGGCGTGGGAGCTGTGGCCAGAGCCGCGGCCCTACCGGAAAATGCTTCGCAGGCTGGCGCGGCGGCGCCAGGTGGGCGCCGGTGGCGCCGAGGCTGACGGCTGCCGCAAAGCCCGCAGCCCCACGGGCTGTGGGGCCACGCGAGCGGCTGCCAAAGAGCTTTCCAAGGAGGCACGGCTTTCCCTCCTGGCTCTTCGGGCGTGGGAGCTGTGGCCAGAGCCGCGGCCCTACCGGAAAATGCTTCGCAGGCTGGCGCGGCGGCGCCAGGTGGGCGGCGGTGGCGCCGAGGCTGACGGCCGCCGCAAAGCCCGCAGCCCCACGGGCTGTGGGGCCACGCGAGCGGCTGCCAAAGAGCTTTCCAACGAGGCACGGCTTTCCCTCCTGGCTCTTCGGGCGTGGGAGCTGTGGCCAGAGCCGCGGCCCTACCGGAAAATGCTTCGCAGGCTGGCTCGGCGGCGCCAGGTGGGCGCCGGTGGCACCGAGGCTGATGGCCGCCGCAAAGCCCGCAGCCCCACGGGCTGTGGGGCCACGCGAGCGGCTGCCAAAGAGCTTTCCAACGAGGCACGGCTTTCCCTCCTGGCTCTTCGGGCGTGGGAGCTGTCGCCAGAGCCGCGGCCCTACCGGAAAATGCTTCGCAGGCTGGCTCGGCGGCGCCAGGTGGGCGCCGGTGGCGCCGAGGCTGACGGCCGCCGCAAAGCCTGCAGCCCCACGGGCTGTGGGGCCACGCGAGCGGCTGCCAAAGAGCTTTCCAAGGAGGCACGGCTTTCCCTCCTGGCTCTTCGGGCGTGGGAGCTGTGGCCAGAGCCGCGGCCCTACCGGAAAATGCTTCGCAGGCTGGCTCGACGGCGCCAGGTGGGCGGCGGTGGCGCCGAGGCTGACGGCCGCCGCAAAGCCCGCAGCCCCACGGGCTGTGGGGCCACGTGAGCGGCTGCCAAAGAGCTTTCCAACGAGGCACGGCTTTCCCTCCTGGCTCTTCGGGCGTGGGAGCTGTGGCCAGAGCCGCGGCCCTACCGGAAAATGCTTCGCAGGCTGGCGCGGCGGCGCCAGGTGGGCGCCGGTGGCGCCGAGGCTGACGGCCGCCGCAAAGCCCGCAGCCCCACGGGCTGTGGGGCCACGCGAGCGGCTGCCAAAGAGCTTTCCAACGAGGCACGGCTTTCCCTCCTGGCTCTTCGGGCGTGGGAGCTGTGGCCAGAGCCGCGGCCCTACCGGAAAATGCTTCGCAGGCTGGCTCGGCGGCGCCAGGTGGGCGGCGGTGGCGCCGAGGCTGACGGCCGCCGCAAAGCCCGCAGCCCCACGGGCTGTGGGGCCACGCGAGCGGCTGCCAAAGAGCTTTCCAACGAGGCACGGCTTTCCCTCCTGGCTCTTCGGGCGTGGGAGCTGTGGCCAGAGCCGCGGCCCTACCGGAAAATGCTTCGCAGGCTGGCTCGGCGGTGCCAGGTGGGCGCCGGTGGCGCCGAGGCTGACGGGCGCCGCAAATCCCACAGCCCCACGGGCTGTGGGGCCACGCGAGCGGCTGCCAAAGAGCTTTCCAACGAGGCACGGCTTTCCCTCCTGGCTCTTCGGGCGTGGGAGCTGTGGCCAGAGACGCGGCCCTACCCGAAAATGCTTCGCAGGCTGGCTCGGCGGCGCCAGGTGGGCGCCGGTGGCGCCGAGGCTGACGGCCGCAGCAAACCCCGCAGCCCCACGGGCTGTGGGGCCACGCGAGCGGCTGCCAAAGAGCTTTCCAACGAGGCACGGCTTTCCCTCCTGGCTCTTCGGGCGTGGGAGCTGTGGCCAGAGCCGCGGCCCTACCGGAAAATGCTTCGCAGGCTGGCGCGGCGGCGCCACGTAGGCGCAGGTGGCGCCGAGGCTGACGGCCGCCGCAAAGCCCGCAGCCCCACGGGCTGTGGGGCCACGCGAGCGGCTGCCAAAGAGCTTTCCAACGAGGCACGGCTTTCCCTCCTGGCTCTTCGGGCGTGGGAGCTGTGGCCAGAGCCGCGGCCCTACCGGAAAATGCTTCGCAGGCTGGCTCGACGGCGCCAGGTGTGCGCCGGTGGCGCCGAGGCTGACGGCCGCCGGAAAGCCCGCAGCCCCACGGGCTGTGGGGCCACGCGAGCGGCTGCCAAAGAGCTTTCCAAGGAGGCACGGCTTTCCCTCCTGGCTCTTCGGGCGTGGGAGCTGTGGCCAGAGCCGCGGCCCTACCGGAAAATGCTTGGCAGGCGGGCGCGGCGGCGCCAGGTGGGCGCCGGTGGCGCCGAGGCTGACGGCCGCCGCAAAGCCCGCAGCCCCACGGGCTGTGGGGCCACACGAGCGGCTGCCAAAGAGCTTTCCAACGAGGCACGGCTTTCCCCCCTGGCTCTTCGGGCGTGGGAGCTGTGGCCAGAGCCGCGGCCCTACCGGAAAATGCTTCGGGGGCTGGCTCGGCGGCGCCAGGTGGGCGTCGGTGGCGCCGAGGCTGACGGCCGCCGCAAAGCCCGCAGCCCCACGGGCTGTGGGGCCACGCGAGCGGCTGCCAAAGAGCTTTCCAACGAGGCACGGCTTTCCCTCCTGGCTCTTCGGGCGTGGGAGCTGTGGCCAGAGCCGCGGCCCTACCCGAAAATGCTTCGGGGGCTGGCTCGGCGGCACCACGTGGGCGCCGGTGGCGCCGAGGCTGACGGCCGCCGCAAAGCCCGCAGCCCCACGGGCTGTGGGGCCACGCGAGCGGCTGCCAAAGAGCTTTCCAACGAGGCATGGCTTTCCCTCCTGGCTCTTCGGGCGTGGGAGCTGTGGCCAGAGACGCGGCCCTACCCGAAAATGCTTCGCAGGCTGACGCGGCTGCGCCAGGTGGGCGCCGGTGGCGCCGAGTCTGACGGCCGCCGCAAAGCCCGCAGCCCCACGGGCTGTGGGGCCACGCGAGCGGCTGCCAAAGAGCTTTCCAACGAGGCACGGCTTTCCCTCCTGGCTCTTCGGGCGTGGGAGCTGTGGCCAGAGCCGCGGCCCTACCGGAAAATGCTTCGGGGGCTGGCGCGGCGGCGCCAGGTGGGCGCCGGTGGCGCCGAGGCTGACGGCCGCCGCAAAGCCCGCAGCCCCCACGGGCTGTGGGGCCACGCGAGCGGCTGCCAAAGAGCTTTCCAACGAGGCACGGCTTTCCCTCCTGGCTCTTCGGGCGTGGGAGCTGTGGCCAGAGCCGCGGCCCTACCGGAAAATGCTTCGCAGGCTGGCTCGGCGGCGCCAGGTGGGCGCCGGTGGCACCGAGGCTGACGGTCGCCGGAAAGCCCGCAGCCCCACGGGCTGTGGGGCCACGCGAGCGGCTGCCAAAGAGCTTTCTAACGAGGCACGGCTTTCCCTCCTGGCTCTTCGGGCGTGGGAGCTGTGGCCAGAGCCGCGGCCCTACCGGAAAATGCTTCGCAGGCTGGCTCGGCGGCGCCAGGTGGGCGTCGGTGGCGCCGAGGCTGACGGCCGCCGCAAAGCCCGCAGCCCCACGGGCTGTGGGGCCACTCGAGCGGCTGCCAAAGAGCTTTCCAACGAGGCACGGCTTTCCCTCCTGGCTCTTCGGGCATGGGAGCTGTGGCCAGAGCCGCGGCCCTACCGGAAAATGCTTCGCAGGCTGGCTCGGCGGCGCCAGGTGGGCGTCGGTGGCGCCGAGGCTGACGGCCGCCGCAAAGCCCGCAGCCCCACGGGCTGTGGGGCCACGCGAGCGGCTGCCAAAGAGCTTTCCAACGAGGCACGGCTTTCCCTCCTGGCTCTTCGGGCGTGGGAGCTGTGGCCAGAGACGCGGCCCTACCGGAAAATGCTTCGCAGGCTGGCGCGGTGGCGCCACGTGGGCACCGGTGGCGCCGAGGCTGACAGCCGCCGCAAAGCCCGCAGCCCCACGGGCTGTGGGGCCACGCGAGCGGCTGCCAAAGAGCTTTCCAACGAGGCACGGCTTTCCCTCCTGGCTCTTCGGGCGTGGGAGCTGTGGCCAGAGCCGCGGCCCTACCGGAAAATGCTTCGCAGGCTGGCTTGGCGGCGCCAGTTGGGCGCCGGTGGCACCGAGGCTGACGGCCGCCGGAAAGCCCGCAGCCCCACGGGCTGTGGGGCCACGCGAGCGGCTGCCAAAGAGCTTTCCAACGAGGCACGGCTTTCCCCCTGGCTCTTCAGGCGTGGGAGCTGTGGCCAGAGACGCGGCCCTACCGGAAAATGCTTCGCAGGCTGGCTCGGCGGCGCCAGGTGGGCGCCGGTGGCGCCGAGGCTGACGGCCGCCGCAAAGCCCGCAGCCCCACGGGCTGTGGGGCCACTCAAGCGGCTGCCAAAGAGGTTTCCAACGAGGCACGGCTTTCCCTCCTGGCTCTTCGGGCGTGGGAGCTGTGGCCAGAGCCGCGGCCCTACCGGAAAATGCTTCGCAGGCTGGCTCGGCGGCGCCAGGTGGGCGCCGGTGGCGCCGAGGCTGACGGCCGCCGCAAATCCCGCAGCCCCACGGGCTGTGGGGCCACGCGAGCGGCTGCCAAAGAGCTTTCCAACGAGGCACGGCTTTCCCTCCTGGCTCTTCGGGCGTGGGAGCTGTGGCCAGAGACGCGGCCCTACCGGAAAATGCTTCGCAGGCTGGCTCGGCGGCGCCAGGTGGGCGCTGGTGGCGCCGAGGTTGACGGCCGCAGCAAACCCCGCAGCCCCACGGGCTGTGGGGCCACGCGAGCGGCTGCCAAAGAGCTTTCCAACGAGGCACGGCTTTCCCTCCTGGCTCTTCGGGCGTGGGAGCTGTGGCCAGAGCCGCGGCCCTACCGGAAAATGCTTCGCAGGCTGGCGCGGCGGCGCCACGTAGGCGCATGTGGCGCCGAGGCTGACGGCCGCCGCAAAGCCCGCAGCCCCACGGGCTGTGGGGCCACGCGAGCGGCTGCCAAAGAGCTTTCCAACGAGGCACGGCTTTCCCTCCTGGCTCTTCGGGCGTGGGAGCTGTGGCCAGAGCCGCGGCCCTACCGGAAAATGCTTCGGGGGCTGGCGCGGCGGCGCCAGGTGGGCGCCGGTGGCGCCGAGGCTGACGGCCGCCGCAAAGCCCGCAGCCCCACGGGCTGTGGGGCCACGCGAGCGGCTGCCAAAGAGCTTTCCAACGAGGCACGGCTTTCCCTCCTGGCTCTTCGGGCGTGGGAGCTGTGGCCAGAGCCGCGGCCCTACCGGAAAATGCTTCGCAGGCTGGCTCGGCGGCGCCAGGTGGGCGCCGGTGGCACCGAGGCTGACGGTCGCCGGAAAGCTCGCAGCCCCACGGGCTGTGGGGCCACGCGAGCGGCTGCCAAAGAGCTTTCCAACGAGGCACGGCTTTCCCTCCTGGCTCTTCGGGCGTGGGAGCTGTCGCCAGAGCCGCGGCCCTACCGCAAAATGCTTCGCAGGCTGGCTCGGCGGCGCCAGGTGGGCGCCGGTGGCGCCAAGGCTAACGGCCGCCGGAAATCCCGCAGCCCCACGGGCTGTGGGGGCACGCGAGCGGATGCCAAAGAGGTTTCCAACGAGGCACGGCTTTCCCTCCTGGCTCTTCGGGCGTGGGAGCTGTGGCCAGAGCCGCGGCCCTACCGGAAAATGCTTCGCAGGCTGGCTCGGCGGCGCCAGGTGGGCGTCGGTGGCGCCGAGGCTGACGGCCGCCGCAAAGCCCGCAGCCCCACGGGCTGTGGGGCCACGCGAGCAGCTGCCAAAGAGCTTTCCAACGAGGCACGGCTTTCCCTCCTGGCTCTTCGGGCGTGGGAGCTGTGGCCAGAGCCGCGGCCCTACCGGAAAATGCTTCGCAGGCTGGCTCGGCGGCGCCAGGTGGGCGCCGGTGGCGCCGAGGCTGACGGCCGCCGCAAAGCCCGCAGCCCCACGGGCTGTGGGGCCACGCGAGCGGCTGCCAAAGAGCTTTCCAACGAGGCACGGCTTTCCCTCCTGGCTCTTCGGGCGTGGGAGCTGTGGCCAGAGACGCGGCCCTACCGGAAAATGCTTCGCAGGCTGGCTCGACGGCGCCAGGTGTGCGCCGGTGGCGCCGAGGCTGACGGCCGCCGCAAAGCCCGCAGCCCCACGGGCTGTGGGGCCACGCGAGCCCCTGCTAAAGAGCTTTCCAACGAGGCACAGCTTTCCCTCCTGGCTCTTCGGGCGTGGGAACTGTGGCCAGAGCCGCGGCCCTACCGGAAAATGCTTCGCAGGCTGGCTCGGCGGCGCCAGGTGGGCGCCGGTGGCGCCGAGGCTGACGGCCGCCGCAAAGCCCGCAGCCCCACGGGCTGTGGGGCCACGCGAGCGGCTGCCAAAGAGCTTTCCAACGAGGCACGGCTTTCCCTCCTGGCTCTTCGGGCGTGGGAGCTGTGGCCAGAGCCGCGGCCCTACCGGAAAATGCTTCGGGGGCTGGCTCGGCGGCGCCAGGTGGGCGCCGGTGGCGCCGAGGCTGACGGCCGCCGCAAAGCCCGCAGCCCCACGGGCTGTGGGGCCACGCGAGCAGCTGCCAAAGAGCTTTCCAACGAGGCACGGCTTTCCCTCCTGGCTCTTCGGGCGTGGGAGCTGTGGCCAGAGCCGCGGCCCTACCGGAAAATGCTTCGCAGGCTGGCTCGGCGGCGCCAGTTGGGCGCCGGTGGCACCGAGGCTGACGGCCGCCGGAAAGCCCGCAGCCCCACGGGCTGTGGGGCCACGCGAGCGGCTGCCAAAGAGGTTTCCAACGAGGCACGGCTTTCCCTCCTGGCTCTTCGGGCGTGGGAGCTGTGGCCAGAGACGCGGCCCTACCGGAAAATGCTTCGCAGGCTGGCTCGGCGGCGCCAGGTGGGCGCAGGTGGCGCCGAGGCTGACGGCCGCCGCAAAGCCCGCAGCCCCACGGGCTGTGGGGCCACGCGAGCGGCTGCCAAAGAGCTTTCCAACGAGGCACGGCTTTCCCTCCTGGCTCTTCGGGCGTGGGAGCTGTGGCCAGAGCCGCGGCCCTACCGGAAAATGCTTCGCAGGCTGGCGCGGCGGCGCCAGGTGGGCGCCGGTGGCGCCGAGGCTGACGGCCGCCGGAAAGCCCGCAGCCCCACGGGCTGTGGGGCCACGCGAGCGGCTGCCAAAGAGCTATCCAATGAGGCATGGCTTTCCCTCCTGGCTCTTCGGGCGTGGGAGCTGTGGCCAGAGCCGCGGCCCTACCGGAAAATGCTTCGCAGGCTGGCTCGGCGGCGCCAGGTGGGCGTCGGTGGCGCCGAGGCTGATGGCCGCCGCAAAGCCCGCAGCCCCACGGGCTGTGGGGCCACGCGAGCGGCTGCCAAAGAGCTTTCCAACGAGGCACGGCTTTCCCTCCTGGCTCTTCGGGCGTGGGAGCTGTGGCCAGAGCCGCGGCCCTACCGGAAAATGCTTCGCAGGCTGGCTCGGCGGTGCCAGGTGGGCGCCGGTGGCACCAAGGCTGACGGTCGCCGCAAAGCCCGCAGCCCCACGGGCTGTGGGGCCACGCGAGCGGCTGCCAAAGAGCTTTCCAACGAGGCACGGCTTTCCCTCCTGGCTCTTCGGGCGTGGGAGCTGTGGCCAGAGCCGCGGCCCTACCGGAAAATGCTTCGCAGGCTGGCTCGGCGGCGCCAGGTGCGCGTCGGTGGCGCCGAGGCTGACGGCCGCCGCAAAGCCCGCAGCCCCACGGGCTGTGGGGCCACGCGAGCGGCTGCCAAAGAGCTTTCCAACGAGGCACGGCTTTCCCTCCTGGCTCTTCGGGCGTGGGAGCTGTGGCCAGAGACGCGGCCCTACCGGAAAATGCTTCGCAGGCTGGCGCGGTGGCACCACGTGGGCACCGGTGGCGCCGAGGCTGACAGCCGCCGCAAAGCCCGCAGCCCCACGGGCTGTGGGGCCACGCGAGCGGCTGCCAAAGAGCTTTCCAACGAGGCACGGCTTTCCCTCCTGGCTCTTCGGGCGTGGGAGCTGTGGCCAGAGCCGCGGCCCTACCGGAAAATGCTTCGCAGGCTGGCTTGGCGGCGCCAGTTGGGCGCCGGTGGCACCGAGGCTGACGGCCGCCGGAAAGCCCGCAGCCCCACGGGCTGTGGGGCCACGCGAGCGGCTGCCAAAGAGCTTTCCAACGAGGCACGGCTTTCCCTCCTGGCTCTTCAGGCGTGGGAGCTGTGGCCAGAGACGCGGCCCTACCGGAAAATGCTTCGCAGGCTGGCTCGGCGGCGCCAGGTGGGCGCCGGTGGCGCCGAGGCTGACGGCCGCCGCAAAGCCCGCAGCCCCACGGGCTGTGGGGCCACTCAAGCGGCTGCCAAAGAGCTTTCCAAGGAGGCACGGCTTTCCCTCCTGGCTCTTCGGGCGTGGGAGCTGTGGCCAGAGCCGCGGCCCTACCGGAAAATGCTTCGCAGGCTGGCTCGGCGGCGCCAGGTGGGCGCCGGTGGCGCCGAGGCTGACGGCCGCCGCAAATCCCGCAGCCCCACGGGCTGTGGGGCCACGCGAGCGGCTGCCAAAGAGATTTCCAACGAGGCACGGCTTTCCCTCCTGGCTCTTCGGGCGTGGGAGCTGTGGCCAGAGACGCGGCCCTACCGGAAAATGCTTCGCAGGCTGGCTCGGCGGCGCCAGGTGGGCGCTGGTGGCGCCGAGGTTGACGGCCGCAGCAAACCCCGCAGCCCCACGGGCTGTGGGGCCACGCGAGCGGCTGCCAAAGAGCTTTCCAACGAGGCACGGCTTTCCCTCCTGGCTCTTCGGGCGTGGGAGCTGTGGCCAGAGCCGCGGCCCTACCGGAAAATGCTTCGCAGGCTGGCGTGGCGGCGCCACGTAGGCGCAGGTGGCGCCGAGGCTGACGGCCGCCGCAAAGCCCACAGCCCCACGGGCTGTGGGGCCACGCGAGCGGCTGCCAAAGAGCTTTCCAACGAGGCACGGCTTTCCCTCCTGGCTCTTCGGGCGTGGGAGCTGTGGCCAGAGCCGCGGCCCTACCGGAAAATGCTTCGGGGGCTGGCGCGGCGGCGCCAGGTGGGCGCCGGTGGCGCCGAGGCTGACGGCCGCCGCAAAGCCCGCAGCCCCACGGGCTGTGGGGCCACGCGAGCGGCTGCCAAAGAGCTTTCCAACGAGGCACGGCTTTCCCTCCTGGCTCTTCGGGCGTGGGAGCTGTGGCCAGAGCCGCGGCCCTACCGGAAAATGCTTCGCAGGCTGGCTCGGCGGCGCCAGGTGGGCGCCGGTGGCGCCGAGGCTGACGGCCGCCGCAAAGCCCGCAGCCCCACGGGCTGTGGGGCCACGCGAGCGGCTGCCAAAGAGCTTTCCAACGAGGCACGGCTTTCCCTCCTGGCTCTTCGGGCGTGGGAGCTGTGGCCAGAGCCGCGGCCCTACCGGAAAATGCTTCGCAGGCTGGCTCGGCGGTGCCAGGTGGGCGCCGGTGGCGCCAAGGCTAACGGCCGCCGGAAATCCCGCAGCCCCACGGGCTGTGGGGGCACGCGAGCGGCTGCCAAAGAGCTTTCCAAGGAGGCACGGCTTTCCCTCCTGGCTCTTCGGGCGTGGGAGCTGTGGCCAGAGCCGCGGCCCTACCGGAAAATGCTTTGCAGGCTGGCTCGGCGGCGCCAGGTGGGCGCCGGTGGCGCCGAGGCTGACGGCCGCCGCAAAGCCCGCAGCCCCACGGGCTGTGGGGCCACGTGAGCAGCTGCCAAAGAGCTTTCCAACGAGGGACGGCTTTCCCTCCTGGCTCTTCGGGCGTTGGAGCTGTGGGCAGAGACGCGGCCCTACACGAAAATGCTTCGCAGGCTGGCTCGGCGGCGCCAGGTGGGAGCCGGTGGCGCCGAGGCTGACGGCCGCCGCAAAGCCCGCAGCCCCACGGGCTATGGGGCCACGCGAGCGGCTGCCAAAGAGCTTTCCAACGAGGCACGGCTTTCCCTCCTGGCTCTTCGGGCGTGGGAGCTGTGGCCAGAGCCGCGGCCCTACCGGAAAATGCTTCGCAGGCTGGCTCGGCGGCGCCAGGTGGGCGCCGGTGGCGCCGAGGCTGACGGCCGCCGGAAAGCCCGCAGCCCCACGGGCTGTGGGGCCACGCGAGCGGCTGCCAAAGAGCTATCCAATGAGGCATGGCTTTCCCTCCTGGCTCTTCGGGCGTGGGAGCTGTGGCCAGAGACGCGGCCCTACCGGAAAATGCTTCGCAGGCTGGCTCGGCGGCGCCAGGTGGGCGTCGGTGGCGCCGAGGCTGATGGCCGCCGCAAAGCCCGCAGCCCCACGGGCTGTGGGGCCACGCGAGCGGCTGCCAAAGAGCTTTCCAACGAGGCACGGCTTTCCCTCCTGGCTCTTCGGGCGTGGGAGCTGTGGCCAGAGCCGCGGCCCTACACGAAAATGCTTCGGGGGCTGGCGCGGCGGCGCCAGGTGGGCGCCGGTGGCGCCGAGGCTGACGGCCGCCGCAAAGCCCGCAGCCCCACGGGCTGTGGGGCCACGCGAGCGGCTGCCAAAGAGCTTTCCAACGAGGCACGGCTTTCCCTCCTGGCTCTTCGGGCGTGGGAGCTGTGGCCAGAGCCGCGGCCCTACCGGAAAATGCTTCGCAGGCTGGCTCGGCGGTGCCAGGTGGGCGCCGGTGGCACCAAGGCTGACGGTCGCCGGAAAGCCCGCAGCCCCACGGGCTGTGGGGCCACGCGAGCGGCTGCCAAAGAGCTTTCCAACGAGGCATGGCTTTCCCTCCTGGCTCTTCGGGCGTGGGAGCTGTCGCCAGAGACGCGGCCCTACCGGAAAATGCTTCGCAGGCTGGCTCGGCGGCGCCAGGTGGGCGCCGGTGGCGCCAAGGCTAACGGCCGCCGGAAATCCCGCAGCCCCACGGGCTGTGGGGGCACGCGAGCGGCTGCCAAAGAGCTTTCCAACGAGGCACGGCTTTCCCTCCTGGCTCTTCGGGCGTGGGAGCTGTGGGCAGAGACGCGGCCCTACACGAAAATGCTTCGCAGGCTGGCTCGGCGGCGCCAGGTGGGAGCCGGTGGCGCCGAGGCTGACGGCCGCCGCAAAGCCCGCAGCCCCACGGGCTATGGGGCCACGCGAGCGGCTGCCAAAGAGCTTTCCAACGAGGCACGGCTTTCCCTCCTGGCTCTTCGGGCGTGGGAGCTGTGGCCAGAGCCGCGGCCCTACCGGAAAATGCTTCGCAGGCTGGCTCGACGGCGCCAGGTGGGCGCCGGTGGCGCCGAGGCTGACGGCCGCCGCAAAGCCCGCAGCCCCACGGGCTGTGGGGCCATGCGAGAGGCTGCCAAAGAGCTTTCCAAGGAGGCACGGCTTTCCCTCCTGGCTCTTCGGGCGTGGGAGCTGTGGCCAGAGCCGCGGCCCTACCGGAAAATGCTTCGCAGGCTGGCGCAGCGGCGCCAGGTGGGCGCCGGTGGCGCCGAGGCTGACGGCCGCCGCAAAGCCCGCAGCCCCACGGGCTGTGGGGCCACGCGAGCGGCTGCCAAAGAGCTTTCCAACGAGGCACGGCTTTCCCTCCTGGCTCTTCGGGCGTGGGAGCTGTGGCCAGAGACGCGGCCCTATCCGAAAATGCTTCGCAGGCTGGCTCAGCGGCGCCAGGTGGGCGCTGGTGGCACCGAGGCTGACGGCCGCAGCAAACCCCGCAGCCCCACGGGCTGTGGGGCCACGCGAGCGGCTGCCAAAGAGGTTTCCAACGAGGCACGGCTTTCCCTCCTGGCTCTTCGGGCGGGGGAGCTGTGGCCAGAGCCGCGGCCCTACCGGAAAATGCTTCGCAGGCTGGCTCGACGGCGCCAGGTGGGCGCCGGTGGCACCGAGGCTGACGGCCGCCGCAAAGCCCGCAGCCCCACGGGCTGTGGGGCCATGCGAGAGGCTGCCAAAGAGCTTTCCAAGGAGGCACGGCTTTCCCTCCTGGCTCTTCGGGCGTGGGAGCTGTGGCCAGAGCCGCGGCCCTACCGGAAAATGCTTCGCAGGCTGGCGCAGCGGCGCCAGGTGGGCGCCGGTGGCGCCGAGGCTGACGGCCGCCGCAAAGCCCGCAGCCCCACGGGCTGTGGGGCCACGCGAGCGGCTGCCAAAGAGCTTTCCAACGAGGCACGGCTTTCCCTCCTGGCTCTTCGGGCGTGGGAGCTGTGGCCAGAGACGCGGCCCTATCCGAAAATGCTTCGCAGGCTGGCTCAGCGGCGCCAGGTGGGCGCTGGTGGCACCGAGGCTGACGGCCGCAGCAAACCCCGCAGCCCCACGGGCTGTGGGGCCACGCGAGCGGCTGCCAAAGAGCTTTCCAACGAGGCACGGCTTTCCCTCCTGGCTCTTCGGGCGTGGGAGCTGTGGCCAGAGACGCGGCCCTACCGGAAAATGCTTCGCAGGCTGGCGCGGCGGTGCCACGTAGGCGCAGGTGGCGCCGAGGCTGACGGCCGCCGCAAAGCCCGCAGCCCCACGGGCTGTGGGGCCACGCGAGCGGCTGCCAAAGAGCTTTCCAACGAGGCACGGCTTTCCCTCCTGGCTCTTCGGGCGTGGGAGCTGTGGCCAGAGCCGCGGCCCTACCGGAAAATGCTTCGGGGGCTGGCGCGGCGGCGCCAGGTGGGCGCTGGTGGCGCCGAGGCTGACGGCCGCCGCAAAGCCCGCAGCCCCACGGGCTGTGGGGCCACGCGAGCGGCTGCCAAAGAGCTTTCCAACGAGGCACGGCTTTCCCTCCTGGCTCTTCGGGCGTGGGAGCTGTGGCCAGAGCCGCGGCCCTACCGGAAAATGCTTCGCAGGCTGGCTCGGCGGCGCCAGGTGGGCGCCGGTGGCACCGAGGCTGACGGTCGCCGGAAAGCCCGCAGCCCCACGGGCTGTGGGGCCACGCGAGCGGCTGCCAAAGAGCTTTCCAACGAGGCACGGCTTTCCCTCCTGGCTCTTCGGGCGTGGGAGCTGTGGCCAGAGCCGCGGCCCTACCGGAAAATGCTTCGCAGGCTGGCTCGGCGGCGCCAGGTGGGCGTCGGTGGCGCCGAGGCTGACGGCCGCCGCAAAGCCCGCAGCCCCACGGGCTGTGGGGCCACGCGAACGGCTGCCAAAGAGCTTTCCAACGAGGCACGGCTTTCCCTCCTGGCTCTTCGGGCGTGGGAGCTGTGGCCAGAGCCGCGGCCCTACCGGAAAATGCTTCGGGGGCTGGCGCGGCGGCGCCAGGTGGGCGCTGGTGGCGCCGAGGCTGACGGCCGCCGCAAAGCCCGCAGCCCCACGGGCTGTGGGGCCACGCGAGCGGCTGCCAAAGAGCTTTCCAACGAGGCACGGCTTTCCCTCCTGGCTCTTCGGGCGTGGGAGCTGTGGCCAGAGCCGCGACCCTACCGGAAAATGCTTCGCAGGCTGGCTCGGCGGCGCCAGGTGGGCGCCGGTGGCACCGAGGCTGACGGTCGCCGGAAAGCCCGCAGCCCCACGGGCTGTGGGGCCACGCGAGCGGCTGCCAAAGAGCTTTCCAACGAGGCACGGCTTTCCCTCCTGGCTCTTCGGGCGTGGGAGCTCTCGCCAGAGCCGCGGCCCTACCGGAAAATGCTTCGCAGGCTGGCTCGGTGGCGAGAGGTGGGCGCCCTTGGCGCCGAGGCTGACGGCCGCCGCAAAGCCCGCAGCCCCACGGGCTGTGGGGCCACGCGAGCGGCTGCCAAAGAGCTTTCCAACGAGGCACGGCTTTCCCTCCTGGCTCTTCGGGCGTGGGAGCTGTGGCCAGAGCCGCGGCCCTACCGGAAAATGCTTCGCAGGCTGGCGCGGCGGCGCCAGGTGGGCGCCGGTGGCGCCGAGGCTGACGGCCGCCGCAAAGCCCGCAGCCCCACGGGCTGTGGGGCCACGCGAGCGGCTGCCAAAGAGCTTTCCAACGAGGCACGGCTTTCCCTCCTGGCTCTTCGGGCGTGGGAGCTGTGGCCAGAGCCGCGGCCCTACCGGAAAATGCTTCGCAGGCTGGCTCGGCGGCGCCAGGTGGGCGTCGGTGGCACCGAGGCTGACGGCCGCCGCAAAGCCCGCAGCCCCACGGGCTGTGGGGCCACGCGAGCGGCTGCCAAAGAGCTTTCCAACGAGGCACGGCTTTCCCTCCTGGCTCTTCGGGCGTGGGAGCTGTGGCCAGAGCCGCGGCCCGACCGGAAAATGCTTCGCAGGCTGGCTCGGCGGCGCCAGGTGGGCGTCGGTGGCGCCGAGGCTGACGGCCGCCGCAAAGCCCGCAGCCCCACGGGCTGTGGGGCCACGCGAGCGGCTGCCAAAGAGCTTTCCAACGAGGCACGGCTTTCCCTCCTGGCTCTTCGGGCGTGGGAGCTGTGGCCAGAGCCGCGGCCCTACCGGAAAATGCTTCGCAGGCTGGCTCGGCGGCGCCAGGTGGGCGCCGGTGGCGCCGAGGCTGACGGCCGCCGCAAAGCCCGCAGCCCCACGGGCTGTGGGGCCACGCGAGCGGCTGCCAAAGAGCTTTCCAACGAGGCACGGCTTTCCCTCCTGGCTCTTCGGGCGTGGGAGCTGTGGCCAGAGACGCGGCCCTACCGGAAAATGCTTCTCAGGCTGGCTTGGCGGCGCCAGGTGGGCGCCGGTGGCGCCGAGGCTGACGGCCGCCGCAAAGCCCGCAGCCCCACGGGCTGTGGGGCCACGCGAGCGGCTGCCAAAGAGCTTTCCAACGAGGCACGGCTTTCCCTCCTGGCTCTTCGGGCGTGGGAGCTGTGGCCAGAGCCGCGGCCCTACCGGAAAATGCTTCGCAGGCTGGCGTGGCGGCGCCAGGTGGGCGCCGGTGGCGCCGAGGCTGATGGCCGCCGCAAAGCCCGCAGCCCCACGGGCTGTGGGGCCACGCGAGCGGCTGCCAAAGAGCTTTCCAACGAGGCACGGCTTTCCCTCCTGGCTCTTCGGGCGTGGGAGCTGTGGCCAGAGCCGCGGCCCTACCGGAAAATGCTTCGCAGGCTGGCTCGGCGGCGCCAGGTGGGCGTCGGTGGCGCCGAGGCTGACGGCCACCGCAAAGCCCGCAGCCCCACGGGCTGTGGGGCCACGCGAGCGGCTGCCAAAGAGCTTTCCAACGAGGCACGGCTTTCCCTCCTGGCTCTTCGGGCGTGGGAACTGTGGCCAGAGCCGCGGCCCTACCGGAAAATGCTTCGCAGGCTGGCTCGGCGGCGCCAGGTGGGCGGCGGTGGCGCCAAGGCTGACGGCCGCCGCAAAGCCCGCAGCCCCACGGGCTGTGGGGCCACGCGAGCGGCTGCCAAAGAGCTTTCCAACGAGGCACGGCTTTCCCTCCTGGCTCTTTGGGCGTGGGAGCTGTGGCCAGAGCCGCGGCCCTACCGGAAAATGCTTCGCAGGCTGGCTCGGCGGTGCCAGGTGGGCGCCGGTGGCGCCGAGGCTGACGGCCGCCGCAAAGCCCGCAGCCCCACGGGCTGTGG
Source organism: Larus michahellis (assembly GCF_964199755.1). NCBI lineage: Eukaryota > Metazoa > Chordata > Aves > Charadriiformes > Laridae > Larus > Larus michahellis. The sequence continues at coordinate 1,162,971 of NW_027436014.1, read as the reverse complement.
GGCCACGCGAGCGGCTGCCAAAGAGCTTTCCAACGAGGCACGGCTTTCCCTCCTGGCTCTTCGGGCGTGGGAGCTCTCGCCAGAGCCGCGGCCCTACCGGAAAATGCTTCGCAGGCTGGCTCGGTGGCGAGAGGTGGGCGCCCTTGGCGCCGAGGCTGACGGCCGCCGCAAAGCCCGCAGCCCCACGGGCTGTGGGGCCACGCGAGCGGCTGCCAAAGAGCTTTCCAACGAGGCACGGCTTTCCCTCCTGGCTCTTCGGGCGTGGGAGCTGTGGCCAGAGCCGCGGCCCTACCGGAAAATGCTTCGCAGGCTGGCGCGGCGGCGCCAGGTGGGCGCCGGTGGCGCCGAGGCTGACGGCCGCCGCAAAGCCCGCAGCCCCACGGGCTGTGGGGCCACGCGAGCGGCTGCCAAAGAGCTTTCCAACGAGGCACGGCTTTCCCTCCTGGCTCTTCGGGCGTGGGAGCTGTGGCCAGAGCCGCGGCCCTACCGGAAAATGCTTCGCAGGCTGGCTCGGCGGCGCCAGGTGGGCGTCGGTGGCACCGAGGCTGACGGCCGCCGCAAAGCCCGCAGCCCCACGGGCTGTGGGGCCACGCGAGCGGCTGCCAAAGAGCTTTCCAACGAGGCACGGCTTTCCCTCCTGGCTCTTCGGGCGTGGGAGCTGTGGCCAGAGCCGCGGCCCGACCGGAAAATGCTTCGCAGGCTGGCTCGGCGGCGCCAGGTGGGCGTCGGTGGCGCCGAGGCTGACGGCCGCCGCAAAGCCCGCAGCCCCACGGGCTGTGGGGCCACGCGAGCGGCTGCCAAAGAGCTTTCCAACGAGGCACGGCTTTCCCTCCTGGCTCTTCGGGCGTGGGAGCTGTGGCCAGAGCCGCGGCCCTACCGGAAAATGCTTCGCAGGCTGGCTCGGCGGCGCCAGGTGGGCGCCGGTGGCGCCGAGGCTGACGGCCGCCGCAAAGCCCGCAGCCCCACGGGCTGTGGGGCCACGCGAGCGGCTGCCAAAGAGCTTTCCAACGAGGCACGGCTTTCCCTCCTGGCTCTTCGGGCGTGGGAGCTGTGGCCAGAGACGCGGCCCTACCGGAAAATGCTTCTCAGGCTGGCTTGGCGGCGCCAGGTGGGCGCCGGTGGCGCCGAGGCTGACGGCCGCCGCAAAGCCCGCAGCCCCACGGGCTGTGGGGCCACGCGAGCGGCTGCCAAAGAGCTTTCCAACGAGGCACGGCTTTCCCTCCTGGCTCTTCGGGCGTGGGAGCTGTGGCCAGAGCCGCGGCCCTACCGGAAAATGCTTCGCAGGCTGGCGTGGCGGCGCCAGGTGGGCGCCGGTGGCGCCGAGGCTGATGGCCGCCGCAAAGCCCGCAGCCCCACGGGCTGTGGGGCCACGCGAGCGGCTGCCAAAGAGCTTTCCAACGAGGCACGGCTTTCCCTCCTGGCTCTTCGGGCGTGGGAGCTGTGGCCAGAGCCGCGGCCCTACCGGAAAATGCTTCGCAGGCTGGCTCGGCGGCGCCAGGTGGGCGTCGGTGGCGCCGAGGCTGACGGCCACCGCAAAGCCCGCAGCCCCACGGGCTGTGGGGCCACGCGAGCGGCTGCCAAAGAGCTTTCCAACGAGGCACGGCTTTCCCTCCTGGCTCTTCGGGCGTGGGAACTGTGGCCAGAGCCGCGGCCCTACCGGAAAATGCTTCGCAGGCTGGCTCGGCGGCGCCAGGTGGGCGGCGGTGGCGCCAAGGCTGACGGCCGCCGCAAAGCCCGCAGCCCCACGGGCTGTGGGGCCACGCGAGCGGCTGCCAAAGAGCTTTCCAACGAGGCACGGCTTTCCCTCCTGGCTCTTTGGGCGTGGGAGCTGTGGCCAGAGCCGCGGCCCTACCGGAAAATGCTTCGCAGGCTGGCTCGGCGGTGCCAGGTGGGCGCCGGTGGCGCCGAGGCTGACGGCCGCCGCAAAGCCCGCAGCCCCACGGGCTGTGGGGCCACGCGAGCGGCTGCCAAAGAGCTTTCCAACGAGGCACGGCTTTCCCTCCTGGCTCTTCGGGCGTGGGAGCTGTGGCCAGAGCCGCGGCCCTACCGGAAAATGCTTCGCAGGCTGGCTCGGCGGCGCCAGTTGGGCGCCGGTGGCACCGAGGCTGACGGCTGCCGCAAAGCCCGCAGCCCCACGGGCTGTGGGGCCACGCGAGCGGCTGCCAAAGAGCTTTCCAACGAGGCACGGCTTTCCCTCCTGGCTCTTCGGGCGTGGGAGCTGTGGCCAGAGCCGCGGCCCTACCGGAAAATGCTTCGCAGGCTGGCGCGGCGGCGCCAGGTGGGCGCCGGTGGCGCCGAGGCTGACGGCCGCCGGAAAGCCCGCAGCCCCACGGGCTGTGGGGCCACGCGAGCGGCTGCCAAAGAGCTTTCCAACGAGGCACGGCTTTCCCTCCTGGCTCTTCGGGCGTGGGAGCTGTGGCCAGAGCCGCGGCCCTACCGGAAAATGCTTCGCAGGCTGGCTCGGCGGCGCCAGGTGGGCGTCGGTGGCGCCGAGGCTGACGGCCGCCGCAAAGCCCGCAGCCCCACGGGCTGTGGGGCCACGCGAGCGGCTGCCAAAGAGGTTTCCAACGAGGCATGGCTTTCCCTCCTGGCTCTTCGGGCGTGGGAGCTGTGGCCAGAGACGCGGCCCTACCCGGAAATGCTTCGCAGGCTGTCTCGGCGGCGCCAGGTGGGCGCCGGTGGCGCCGAGGCTGACGGCCGCCGCAAAGCCCGCAGCCCCACGGGCTGTGGGGCCACGCGAGCGGCTGCCAAAGAGCTTTCCAACGAGGCACGGCTTTCCCTCCTGGCTCTTCGGGCGTGGGAGCTGTGGCCAGAGACGCGGCCCTACCGGAAAATGCTTCTCAGGCTGGCTCGGCGGCGCCAGGTGGGCGCCGGTGGCGCCGAGGCTGACGGCCGCCGCAAAGCCCGCAGCCCCACGGGCTGTGGGGCCACGCGAGCGGCTGCCAAAGAGCTTTCCAACGAGGCACGGCTTTCCCTCCTGGCTCTTCGGGCGTGGGAGCTGTGGCCAGAGCCGCGGCCCTACCGGAAAATGCTTCGCAGGCTGGCTCGGCGGCGCCAGGTGGGCGCCGGTGGCGCCGAGGCTGACGGCCGCCGCAAAGCCCGCAGCCCCACGGGCTGTGGGGCCACGCGAGCGGCTGCCAAAGAGCTTTCCAACGAGGCACGGCTTTCCCTCCTGGCTCTTCGGGCGTGGGAACTGTGGCCAGAGCCGCGGCCCTACCGGAAAATGCTTCGCAGGCTGGCTCGGCGGCGCCAGTTGGGCGCCGGTGGCACCGAGGCTGACGGCCGCCGCAAAGCCCGCAGCCCCACGGGCTGTGGGGCCACGCGAGCGGCTGCCAAAGAGCTTTCCAACGAGGCACGGCTTTCCCTCCTGGCTCTTCGGGCGTGGGAGCTGTGGCCAGAGCCGCGGCCCTACCGGAAAATGCTTCGCAGGCTGGCGTGGCGGCGCCAGGTGGGCGCCGGTGGCGCCGAGGCTGACGGCCGCCGCAAAGCCCGCAGCCCCACGGGCTGTGGGGCCACGCGAGCGGCTGCCAAAGAGCTTTCCAAGGAGGCACGGCTTTCCCTCCTGGCTCTTCGGGCGTGGGAGCTGTGGCCAGAGCCGCGGCCCTACCGGAAAATGCTTCGCAGGCTGGCTCGGCGGCGCCAGGTGGGCGTCGGTGGCGCCGAGGCTGACGGCCACCGCAAAGCCCGCAGCCCCACGGGCTGTGGGGCCACGCGAGCGGCTGCCAAAGAGCTTTCCAACGAGGCACGGCTTTCCCTCCTGGCTCTTCGGGCGTGGGAACTGTGGCCAGAGCCGCGGCCCTACCGGAAAATGCTTCGCAGGCTGGCTCGGCGGCGCCAGGTGGGCGGCGGTGGCGCCGAGGCTGACGGCCGCCGCAAAGCCCGCAGCCCCACGGGCTGTGGGGCCACTCAAGCGGCTGCCAAAGAGCTTTCCAACGAGGCACGGCTTTCCCTCCTGGCTCTTCGGGCGTGGGAGCTGTGGCCAGAGCCGCGGCCCTACCGGAAAATGCTTCGCAGGCTGGCTCGGCGGTGCCAGGTGGGCGCCGGTGGCGCCGAGGCTAGAGACCGCCGGAAAGCCCGCAGCCCCACGGGCTGTGGGGCCACGCGAGCGGCTGCCAAAGAGCTTTCCAACGAGGCACGGCTTTCCCTCCTGGCTCTTCGGGCGTGGGAGCTGTGGCCAGAGACGCGGCCCTACCGGAAAATGCTTCTCAGGCTGGCTCGGCGGCGCCAGGTGGGCGGCGGTGGCGCCGAGGCTGACGGCCGCCGCAAAGCCCGCAGCCCCACGGGCTGTGGGGCCACGCGAGCGGCTGCCAAAGAGCTTTCCAACGAGGCACGGCTTTCCCTCCTGGCTCTTCGGGCGTGGGAGCTGTGGCCAGAGACGCGGCCCTACCGGAAAATGCTTCGCAGGCTGGCGTGGCGGCGCCAGGTGGGCGCCGGTGGCGCCGAGGCTGACGGCCGCCGCAAAGCCCGCAGCCCCACGGGCTGTGGGGCCACGCGAGCGGCTGCCAAAGAGCTTTCCAACGAGGCACGGCTTTCCCTCCTGGCTCTTCGGGCGTGGGAGCTGTGGCCAGAGCCGCGGCCCTACCGGAAAATGCTTCGCAGGCTGGCTCGGCGGCGCCAGGTGGGCGTCGGTGGCGCCGAGGCTGACGGCCACCGCAAAGCCCGCAGCCCCACGGGCTGTGGGGCCACGCGAGCGGCTGCCAAAGAGCTTTCCAACGAGGCACGGCTTTCCCTCCTGGCTCTTCGGGCGTGGGAACTGTGGCCAGAGCCGCGGCCCTACCGGAAAATGCTTCGCAGGCTGGCTCGGCGGCGCCAGGTGGGCGGCGGTGGCGCCGAGGCTGACGGCCGCCGCAAAGCCCGCAGCCCCACGGGCTGTGGGGCCACGCGAGCGGCTGCCAAAGAGCTTTCCAACGAGGCACGGCTTTCCCTCCTGGCTCTTTGGGCGTGGGAGCTGTGGCCAGAGCCGCGGCCCTACCGGAAAATGCTTCGCAGGCTGGCTCGGCGGTGCCAGGTGGGCGCCGGTGGCGCCGAGGCTGACGGCCGCCGCAAAGCCCGCAGCCCCACGGGCTGTGGGGCCACGCGAGCGGCTGCCAAAGAGCTTTCCAACGAGGCACGGCTTTCCCTCCTGGCTCTTCGGGCGTGGGAGCTGTGGCCAGAGCCGCGGCCCTACCGGAAAATGCTTCGCAGGCTGGCTCGGCGGCGCCAGTTGGGCGCCGGTGGCACCGAGGCTGACGGCTGCCGCAAAGCCCGCAGCCCCACGGGCTGTGGGGCCACGCGAGCGGCTGCCAAAGAGCTTTCCAACGAGGCACGGCTTTCCCTCCTGGCTCTTCGGGCGTGGGAGCTGTGGCCAGAGCCGCGGCCCTACCGGAAAATGCTTCGCAGGCTGGCTCGGCGGCGCCAGGTGGGCGAAGGTGGCGCCGAGGCTGACGGCCGCCGCAAAGCCCGCAGCCCCACGGGCTGTGGGGCCACGCGAGCGGCTGCCAAAGAGCTTTCCAACGAGGCACGGCTTTCCCTCCTGGCTCTTCGGGCGTGGGAACTGTGGCCAGAGCCGCGGCCCTACCGGAAAATGCTTCGCAGGCTGGCTCGGCGGCGCCAGTTGGGCGCCGGTGGCACCGAGGCTGACGGCCGCCGCAAAGCCCGCAGCCCCACGGGCTGTGGGGCCACGCGAGCGGCTGCCAAAGAGCTTTCCAACGAGGCACGGCTTTCCCTCCTGGCTCTTCGGGCGTGGGAGCTGTGGCCATAGCCGCGGCCCTACCGGAAAATGCTTCGCAGGCTGGCGTGGCGGCGCCAGGTGGGCGCCGGTGGCGCCGAGGCTGACGGCCGCCGCAAAGCCCGCAGCCCCACGGGCTGTGGGGCCACGCGAGCGGCTGCCAAAGAGCTTTCCAAGGAGGCACGGCTTTCCCTCCTGGCTCTTCGGGCGTGGGAGCTGTGGCCAGAGCCGCGGCCCTACCGGAAAACGCTTCGCAGGCTGGCTCGGCGGCGCCAGGTGGGCGTCGGTGGCGCCGAGGCTGACGGCCACCGCAAAGCCCGCAGCCCCACGGGCTGTGGGGCCACGCGAGCGGCTGCCAAAGAGCTTTCCAACGAGGCACGGCTTTCCCTCCTGGCTCTTCGGGCGTGGGAACTGTGGCCAGAGCCGCGGCCCTACCGGAAAATGCTTCGCAGGCTGGCTCGGCGGCGCCAGGTGGGCGCCGGTGGCGCCGAGGCTGACGGCCGCCGCAAAGCCCGCAGCCCCACGGGCTGTGGGGCCACTCAAGCGGCTGCCAAAGAGCTTTCCAACGAGGCACGGCTTTCCCTCCTGGCTCTTTGGGCGTGGGAGCTGTGGCCAGAGACGCGGCCCTACCGGAAAATGCTTCGCAGGCTGGCTCGGCGGTGCCAGGTGGGCGCCGGTGGCGCCGAGGCTAGAGACCGCCGGAAAGCCCGCAGCCCCACGGGCTGTGGGGCCACGCGAGCGGCTGCCAAAGAGCTTTCCAACGAGGCACGGCTTTCCCTCCTGGCTCTTCGGGCGTGGGAGCTGTGGCCAGAGCCGCGGCCCTACCGGAAAATGCTTCGCAGGCTGGCTCGGCGGCGCCAGGTGGGCGCCGGTGGCGCCGAGGCTGACGGCCGCCGCAAAGCCCGCAGCCCCACGGGCTGTGGGGCCACGCGAGCGGCTGCCAAAGAGCTTTCCAACGAGGCACGGCTTTCCCTCCTGGCTCTTCGGGCGTGGGAGCTGTGGCCAGAGCCACGGCCCTACCGGAAAATGCTTCGCAGGCTGGCTCGGCGGCGCCAGGTGGGCGTCGGTGGCGCCGAGGCTGACGGCCACCGCAAAGCCCGCAGCCCCACGGGCTGTGGGGCCACGCGAGCGGCTGCCAAAGAGCTTTCCAACGAGGCACGGCTTTCCCTCCTGGCTCTTCGGGCGTGGGAGCTGTGGCCAGAGACGCGGCCCTACCGGAAAATGCTTCGCAGGCTGGCTCGGCGGCGCCAGTTGGGCGCCGGTGGCACCGAGGCTGACGGCCGCCGCAAAGCCCGCAGCCCCACGGGCTGTGGGGCCACGCGAGCGGCTGCCAAAGAGCTTTCCAACGAGGCACGGCTTTCCCTCCTGGCTCTTCGGGCGTTGGAGCTGTGGCCAGAGCCGCGGCCCTACCGGAAAATGCTTCGCAGGCTGGCTCGGCGGCGCCAGGTGGGCGTCGGTGGCGCCGAGGCTGACGGCCGCCGCAAAGCCCGCAGCCCCACGGGCTGTGGGGCCACGCGAGCGGCTGCCAAAGAGCTTTCCAAGGAGGCACGGCTTTCCCTCCTGGCTCTTCGGGCGTGGGAGCTGTGGCCAGAGCCGCGGCCCTACCGGAAAATGCTTCGCAGGCTGGCGCGGTGGCGCCACGTGGGCGCCGGTGGCGCCGAGGCTGACGGCCGCCGCAAAGCCCGCAGCCCCACGGGCTGTGGGGCCACGCGAGCGGCTGCCAAAGAGCTTTCCAACGAGGCACGGCTTTCCCTCCTGGCTCTTCGGGCGTGGGAGCTGTGGCCAGAGACGCGGCCCTACCGGAAAATGCTTCGCAGGCTGGCTCGGCGGCGCCAGTTGGGCGCCGGTGGCACCGAGGCTGACGGCCGCCGGAAAGCCCGCAGCCCCACGGGCTGTGGGGCCACGCGAGCGGCTGCCAAAGAGCTTTCCAACGAGGCACGGCTTTCCCTCCTGGCTCTTCGGGCGTGGGAGCTGTGGCCAGAGCTGCGGCCCTACCGGAAAATGCTTCGCAGGCTGGCTCGGCGGCGCCAGGTGGGCGCCGGTGGCACCGAGGCTGACAGCCGCCGCAAAGCCCGCAGCGCCACGGGCTGTGGGGCCACGCGAGCGGCTGCCAAAGAGCTTTCCAACGAGGCACGGCTTTCCCTCCTGGCTCTTCGGGCGTGGGAGCTGTGGCCAGAGCCGCGGCCCTACCGGAAAATGCTTCGGGGGCTGGCACGGCGGCGCCAGGTGGGCGCCGGTGGCGCCGAGGCTGACGGCCGCCGGAAAGCCCGCAGCCCCACGGGCTGTGGGGTCACGCGAGCGGCTGCCAAAGAGGTTTCCAACGAGGCACGGCTTTCCCTCCTGGCTCTTCGGGCGTGGGAGCTGTGGCCAGAGCCGCGGCCCTACCGGAAAATGCTTCGCAGGCTGGCTCGGCGGTGCCAGGTGGGCGCCGGTGGCGCCGAGGCTGACGGCCGCCGCAAAGCCCGCAGCCCCACGGGCTGTGGGGCCACGCGAGCGGCTGCCAAAGAGCTTTCCAACGAGGCACGGCTTTCCCTCCTGGCTCTTCGGGCGTGGGAGCTGTGGCCAGAGCCGCGGCCCTACCGGAAAATGCTTCGCAGGCTGGCGCGGCTGCGCCAGGTGGGCGCCGGTGGCGCCGAGGCTGACGGCCGCCGCAAAGCCCGCAGCCCCACGGGCTGTGGGGCCACACGAGCGGCTGCCAAAGAGCTTTCCAACGAGGCACGGCTTTCCCTCCTGGCTCTTCGGGCGTGGGAGCTGTGGCCAGAGCCGCGGCCCTACCCGAAAATGCTTCGGGGGCTGGCTCGGCGGCACCACGTGGGCGCCGGTGGCGCCGAGGCTGACGGCCGCCGCAAAGCCCGCAGCCCCACGGGCTGTGGGGCCACGCGAGCGGCTGCCAAAGAGGTTTCCAACGAGGCACGGCTTTCCCTCCTGGCTCTTCGGGCGTGGGAGCTGTGGCCAGAGCCGCGGCCCTACCGGAAAATGCTTCGCAGGCTGGCGCGGCGGCGCCAGGTGGGCGTCGGTGGCGCCGAGGCTGACGGCCGCCGCAAAGCCCGCAGCCCCACTGGCTGTGGGGCCACACGAGCGGCTGCCAAAGAGCTTTCCAACGAGGCACGGCTTTCCCTCCTGGCTCTTCGGGCGTGGGAGCTGTGGCCAGAGCCGCAGCGCTACCGGAAAATGCTTCGCAGGCTGGCTCGGCGGCGCCAGGTGGGCGCCGGTGGCGCCGAGGCTGACGGCCGCCGCAAAGCCCGCAGCCCCACGGGCTGTGGGGCCACGCGAGCGGCTGCCAAAGAGCTTTCCAACGAGGCACGGCTTTCCCTCCTGGCTCTTCGGGCGTGGGAGCTGTGGCCAGAGCCGCGGCCCTACCCGAAAATGCTTCGGGGGCTGGCTCGGCGGCACCACGTGGGCGGCGGTGGCGCCGAGGCTGACGGCCGCCGCAAAGCCCGCAGCCCCACGGGCTGTGGGGCCACGCGAGCGGCTGCCAAAGAGCTTTCCAACGAGGCATGGCTTTCCCTCCTGGCTCTTCGGGCGTGGGAGCTGTGGCCAGAGCCGCGGCCCTACCGGAAAATGCTTCGCAGGCTGGCGTGGCGGTGCCAGTTGGGCGCCGGTGGCGCCGAGGCTGACGGCCGCCGCAAAGCCCGCAGCCCCACGGGCTGTGGGGCCGCGCGAGCGGCTGCCAAAGAGCTTTCCAACGAGGCACGGCTTTCCCTCCTGGCTCTTCGGGCGTGGGAGCTGTGGCCAGAGCCGCGGCCCTACCGGAAAATGCTTCGCAGGCTGGCTCGGCGGCGCCAGGTGGGCGCCGGTGGCGCCGAGGCTGACGGCCGCCGCAAAGCCCGCAGCCCCACGGGCTGTGGGGCCACGCGAGCGGCTGCCAAAGAGCTTTCCAACGAGGCACGGCTTTCCCTCCTGGCTCTTCGGGCGTGGGAGCTGTGGCCAGAGCCGCGGCCCTACCCGAAAATGCTTCGGGGGCTGGCTCGGCGGCACCACGTGGGCGCCGGTGGCGCCGAGGCTGACGGCCGCCGCAAAGCCCGCAGCCCCACGGGCTGTGGGGCCACGCGAGCGGCTGCCAAAGAGCTTTCCAACGAGGCACGGCTTTCCCTCCTGGCTCTTCGGGCGTGGGAGCTGTGGCCAGAGCCGCGGCCCTACCGGAAAATGCTTCGCAGGCTGGCGTGGCGGTGCCAGTTGGGCGCCGGTGGCGCCGAGGCTGACGGCCGCCGCAAAGCCCGCAGCCCCACGGGCTGTGGGGCCGCGCGAGCGGCTGCCAAAGAGCTTTCCAACGAGGCACGGCTTTCCCTCCTGGCTCTTCGGGCGTGGGAGCTGTGGCCAGAGCCGCGGCCCTACCGGAAAATGCTTCGCAGGCTGGCTCGGCGGCGCCAGGTGGGCGCCGGTGGCACCGAGGCTGATGGCCGCCGCAAAGCCCGCAGCCCCACGGGCTGTGGGGCCACGCGAGCGGCTGCCAGAGAGGTTTCCAATGAGGCACGGCTTTCCCTCCTGGCTCTTTGGGCGTGGGAGCTGTGGCCAGAGACGCGGCCCTACCGGAAAATGCTTCGGGGGCTGGCTCGGCGGCGCCAGGTGGGCGCCGGTGGCGCCGAGGCTGACGGCCGCCGCAAAGCCCGCAGCCCCACGGGCTGTGGGGCCACGCGAGCGGCTGCCAAAGAGCTTTCCAACGAGGCACGGCTTTCCCTCCTGGCTCTTCGGGCGTGGGAGCTGTGGCCAGAGCCGCGGCCCTACCGCAAAATGCTTCGCAGGCTGGCTCGGCGGCGCCAGGTGGGCGCCGGTGGCGCCGAGGCTGACGGCCGCCGCAAAGCCCGCAGCCCCACGGGCTGTGGGGCCACGCGAGCGGCTGCCAAAGAGGTTTCCAACGAGGCACGGCTTTCCCTCCTGGCTCTTCGGGCGTGGGAGCTGTGGCCAGAGCCGCGGCCCTACCCGAAAATGCTTCGCAGGCTGGCTCGGCGGCACCACGTGGGCGCCGGTGGCGCCGAGGCTGACGGCCGCCGCAAAGCCCGCAGCCCCACGGGCTGTGGGGCCACGCGAGCAGCTGCCAAAGAGCTTTCCAACGAGGCATGGCTTTCCCTCCTGGCTCTTCGGGCGTGGGAGCTGTGGCCAGAGCCGCGGCCCTACCGGAAAATGCTTCGCAGGCTGGCGCGGCGGCACCACGTGGGCGGCGGTGGCGCCGAGGCTGACGGCCGCCGCAAAGCCCGCAGCCCCACGGGCTGTGGGGCCACGCGAGCGGCTGCCAAAGAGGTTTCCAACGAGGCACGGCTTTCCCTCCTGGCTCTTCGGGCGTGGGAGCTGTGGCCAGAGCCGCGGCCCTACCGGAAAATGCTTCGCAGGCTGGCTCGGCGGCGCCAGGTGGGCGTCGGTGGCGCCGAGGCTGACGGCCGCCGCAAAGCCCGCAGCCCCACGGGCTGTGGGGCCACGCGAGCAGCTGCCAAAGAGCTTTCCAACGAGGCACGGCTTTCCCTCCTGGCTCTTCGGGCGTTGGAGCTGTGGCCAGAGCCGCGGCCCTACCGGAAAATGCTTCGCAGGCTGGCTCGACGGCGCCAGGTGGGCGCCGGTGGCGCCGAGGCTGACGGCCGCCGCAAAGCCCGCAGCCCCACGGGCTGTGGGGCCACGTGAGCGGCTGCCAAAGAGCTTTCCAACGAGGCACGGCTTTCCCTCCTGGCTCTTCGGGCGTGGGAGCTGTGGCCAGAGCCGCGGCCCTACCGGAAAATGCTTCGCAGGCTGGCTCGACGGCGCCAGGTGTGCGCCGGTGGCGCCGAGGCTGACGGCCGCCGCAAAGCCCGCAGCCCCACGGGCTGTGGGGCCACGCGAGCGGCTGCCAAAGAGCTTTCCAACGAGGCACGGCTTTCCCTCCTGGCTCTTCGGGCGTGGGAGCTGTGGCCAGAGCCGCGGCCCTACCGGAAAATGCTTCGCAGGCTGGCGCGGCGGCGCCACGTGGGCGCCGGTGGCGCCGAGGCTGACGGCCGCCGCAAAGCCCGCAGCCCCACGGGCTGTGGGGCCACGCGAGCGGCTGCCAAAGAGCTTTCCAACGAGGCACGGCTTTCCCTCCTGGCTCTTCGGGCGTGGGAGCTGTGGCCAGAGCCGCGGCCCTACCGGAAAATGCTTCGCAGGCTGGCTCGGCGGTGCCAGGTGGGCGCCGGTGGCACCGAGGCTGACGGTCGCCGCAAAGCCCGCAGCCCCACGGGCTGTGGGGCCACGCGAGCGGCTGCCAAAGAGCTTTCCAACGAGGCACGGCTTTCCCTCCTGGCTCTTCGGGCGTGGGAGCTGTGGCCAGAGCCGCGGCCCTACCGGAAAATGCTTCGCAGGCTGGCTCGGTGGCGCCAGGTGGGCGCCGGTGGCGCCAAGGCTAACGGCCGCCGCAAAGCCCGCAGCCCCACGGGCTGTGGGGGCACGCGAGCGGATGACAAAGAGGTTTCCAACGAGGCACAGCTTTCCCTCCTGGCTCTTCGGGCGTGGGAGCTGTGGCCAGAGCCGCGGCCCTACCGGAAAATGCTTCGCAGGCTGGCTCGGCGGCGCCAGGTGGGCGCCGGTGGCACCGAGGCTGACGGTCGCCGGAAACCCGCAGCCCCACGGGCTGTGGGGCCACGCGAGCGGCTGCCAAAGAGCTTTCCAACGAGGCACGGCTTTCCCTCCTGGCTCTTCGGGCGTGGGAGCTGTGGCCAGAGCCGCGGCCCTACCGGAAAATGCTTCGCAGGCTGGCTCGGCGGCGCCAGGTGGGCGCCGGTGGCGCCAAGGCTAACGGCCGCCGGAAATCCCGCAGCCCCACGGGCTGTGGGGGCACGCGAGCGGATGCCAAAGAGGTTTCCAACGAGGCACAGCTTTCCCTCCTGGCTCTTCGGGCGTGGGAGCTGTGGCCAGAGCCGCGGCCCTACCGGAAAATGCTTCGCAGGCTGGCTCGGCGGCGCCAGGTGGGCGTCGGTGGCGCCGAGGCTGACGGCCGCCGCAAAGCCCGCAGCCCCACGGGCTGTGGGGCCACGCGAGCGGCTGCCAAAGAGCTTTCCAACGAGGCACGGCTTTCCCTCCTGGCTCTTCGGGCATGGGAGCTGTGGCCAGAGCTGCGGCTCTACCCGAAAATGCTTCGGGGGCTGGCTCGACGGCACCACATGGGCGCCGGTGGCGCCGAGGCTGACGGCCGCCGCAAAGCCCGCAGCCCCACGGGCTGTGGGGCCACGCGAGCGGCTGCCAAAGAGCTTTCCAACGAGGCATGGCTTTCCCTCCTGGCTCTTCGGGCGTGGGAGCTGTGGCCAGAGCCGCGGCCCTACCGGAAAATGCTTCGCAGGCTGGCGCGGCGGCGCCAGGTGGGCGCCGGTGGCGCCGAGGCTGACGGCCGCCGCAAAGCCCGCAGCCCCACGGGCTGTGGGGCCACGCGAGCCCCTGCCAAAGAGCTTTCCAACGAGGCACGGCTTTCCCTCCTGGCTCTTCGGGCGTGGGAGCTGTGGCCAGAGCCGCGGCCCTACCGGAAAATGCTTCGCAGGCTGGCTCGGCGGCGCCAGGTGGGCGCCGGTGGCACCAAGGCTGACGGCCGCCGGAAAGCCCGCAGCCCCACGGGCTGTGGGGCCACGCGAGCGGCTGCCAAAGAGCTTTCCAACGAGGCACGGCTTTCCCTCCTGGCTCTTCGGGCGTGGGAGCTGTCGCCAGAGACGCGGCCCTACCCGAAAATGCTTCGCAGGCTGGCTCGGCGGCGCCAGGTGGGCGCCGGTGGCGCCAAGGCTAACGGCCGCCGGAAATCCCGCAGCCCCACGGGCTGTGGGGGCACGCGAGCGGCTGCCAAAGAGCTTTCCAACGAGGCACGGCTTTCCCTCCTGGCTCTTCGGGCGTGGGAGCTGTGGCCAGAGCCGCGGCCCTACCGGAAAATGCTTCGCAGGCTGGCTCGGCGGCGCCAGGTGGGCGCCGGTGGCGCCGAGGCTGACGGCCGCCGCAAAGCCCGCAGCCCCACGGGCTGTGGGGCCACGCGAGCAGCTGCCAAAGAGCTTTCCAACGAGGCACGGCTTTCCCTCCTGGCTCTTCGGGCGTTGGAGCTGTGGCCAGAGCCGCGGCCCTACCGGAAAATGCTTCGCAGGCTGGCTCGACGGCGCCAGGTGGGCGCCGGTGGCGCCGAGGCTGACGGCCGCCGCAAAGCCCGCAGCCCCACGGGCTGTGGGGCCACGTGAGCGGCTGCCAAAGAGCTTTCCAAGGAGGCACGGCTTTCCCTCCTGGCTCTTCGGGCGTGGGAGCTGTGGCCAGAGCCGCGGCCCTACCGGAAAATGCTTCGCAGGCTGGCGCGGCGGTGCCAGGTGGGCGCCGGTGGCGCCGAGGCTGACGGCCGCCGCAAAGCCCGTAGCCCCACGGGCTGTGGGGCCACGCGAGCGGCTGCCAAAGAGCTTTCCAACGAGGCACGGCTTTCCCTCCTGGCTCTTCGGGCGTGGGAGCTGTGGCCAGAGCCGCGGCCCTACCGGAAAATGCTTCGCAGGCTGGCTCGGCGGTGCCAGGTGGGCGCCGGTGGCACCGAGGCTGACGGTCCCCGGAAATCCCGCAGCCCCACGGGCTGTGGGGCCACGCGAGCGGCTGCCAAAGAGCTTTCCAACGAGGCACGGCTTTCCCTCCTGGCTCTTCGGGCGTGGGAGCTGTGGCCAGAGCCGCGGCCCTACCGGAAAATGCTTCGCAGGCTGGCTCGGCGGCGCCAGGTGGGCGCCGGTGGCGCCAAGGCTAACGGCCGCCGGAAATCCCGCAGCCCCACGGGCTGTGGGGGCACGCGAGCGGATGCCAAAGAGGTTTCCAACGAGGCACAGCTTTCCCTCCTGGCTCTTCGGGCGTGGGAGCTGTGGCCAGAGCCGCGGCCCTACCGGAAAATGCTTCGCAGGCTGGCTCGGCGGCGCCAGGTGGGCGTCGGTGGCGCCGAGGCTGACGGCCGCCGCAAAGCCCGCAGCCCCACGGGCTGTGGGGCCACGCGAGCGGCTGCCAAAGAGCTTTCCAACGAGGCACGGCTTTCCCTCCTGGCTCTTCGGGCGTGGGAGCTGTGGCCAGAGCCGCGGCCCTACCGGAAAATGCTTCGCAGGCTGGCTCGGCGGCGCCAGGTGGGCGTCGGTGGCGCCGAGGCTGACGGCCGCCGCAAAGCCCGCAGCCCCACGGGCTGTGGGGCCACGCGAGCAGCTGCCAAAGAGCTTTCCAACGAGGCACGGCTTTCCCTCCTGGCTCTTCGGGCGTTGGAGCTGTGGCCAGAGCCGCGGCCCTACCGGAAAATGCTTCGCAGGCTGGCTCGGCGGCGCCAGGTGGGCGCCTGTGGCGCCGAGGCTGACGGCCGCCGCAAAGCCCGCAGCCCCACGGGCTGTGGGGCCACGTGAGCGGCTGCCAAAGAGCTTTCCAACGAGGCACGGCTTTCCCTCCTGGCTCTTCGGGCGTGGGAGCTGTGGCCAGAGCCGCGGCCCTACCGGAAAATGCTTCGCAGGCTGGCTCGACGGCGCCAGGTGTGCGCCGGTGGCGCCGAGGCTGACGGCCGCCGCAAAGCCCGCAGCCCCACGGGCTGTGGGGCCACGCGAGCGGCTGCCAAAGAGCTTTCCAACGAGGCACGGCTTTCCCTCCTGGCTCTTCGGGCGTGGGAGCTGTGGCCAGAGCCGCGGCCCTACCGGAAAATGCTTCGCAGGCTGGCGCGGCGGCGCCAGGTGGGCGCCGGTGGCGCCGAGGCTGACGGCCGCCGCAAAGCCCGCAGCCCCACGCGCTGTGGGGCCACACGAGCGGCTGCCAAAGAGCTTTCCAACGAGGCACGGCTTTCCCTCCTGGCTCTTCGGGCGTGGGAGCTGTGGCCAGAGCCGCGGCCCTACCGGAAAATGCTTCGCAGGCTGGCTCGGCGGCGCCAGGTGGGCGCCGGTGGCACCGAGGCTGACGGTCGCCGGAAAGCCCGCAGCCCCACGGGCTGTGGGGCCACGCGAGCGGCTGCCAAAGAGCTTTCCAACGAGGCACGGCTTTCCCTCCTGGCTCTTCGGGCGTGGGAGCTGTGGCCAGAGCCGCGGCCCTACCGGAAAATGCTTCGCAGGCTGGCTCGGCGGCGCAAGGTGGGCGCCGGTGGCGCCAAGGCTAACGGCCGCCGGAAATCCCGCAGCCCCACGGGCTGTGGGGGCACGCGAGCGGATGCCAAAGAGGTTTCCAACGAGGCACAGCTTTCCCTCCTGGCTCTTCGGGCGTGGGAGCTGTGGCCAGAGCCGCGGCCCTACCGGAAAATGCTTCGCAGGCTGGCTCGGCGGCGCCAGGTGGGCGTCGGTGGCGCCGAGGCTGACGGCCGCCGCAAAGCCCGCAGCCCCACGGGCTGTGGGGCCACGCGAGCGGCTGCCAAAGAGGTTTCCAACGAGGCACAGCTTTCCCTCCTGGCTCTTCGGGCGTGGGAGCTGTGGCCAGAGCCGCGGCCCTACCGGAAAATGCTTCGCAGGCTGGCTCGGCGGCGCCAGGTGGGCGTCGGTGGCGCCGAGGCTGACGGCCGCCGCAAAGCCCGCAGCCCCACGGGCTGTGGGGCCACGCGAGCGGCTGCCAAAGAGCTTTCCAACGAGGCACGGCTTTCCCTCCTGGCTCTTCGGGCGTGGGAGCTGTGGCCAGAGCCGCGGCCCTACCGGAAAATGCTTCGCAGGCTGGCGCGGCGGCGCCAGGTGGGCGCCGGTGGCGCCGAGTCTGACGGCCGCTGCAAAGCCCGCAGCCCCACGGGCTGTGGGGCCACGCGAGCGGCTGCCAAAGAGCTTTCCAACGAGGCACGGCTTTCCCTCCTGGCTCTTCGGGCGTGGGAGCTGTGGCCAGAGCCGCGGCCCTACCGGAAAATGCTTCGCAGGCTGGCTCGGCGGCGCCAGGTGGGCGCCGGTGGCGCCAAGGCTAACGGCCGCCGGAAAGCCCGCAGCCCCACGGGCTGTGGGGGCACGCGAGCGGCTGCCAAAGAGCTTTCCAACGAGGCACGGCTTTCCCTCCTGGCTCTTCGGGCGTGGGAGCTGTGGCCAGAGCCGCGGCCCTACTGGAAAATGCTTCGCAGGCTGGCTCGGCGGCGCCAGGTGGGCGGCGGTGGCGCCGAGGCTGATGGCTGCCGCAAAGCCCGCAGCCCCACGGGCTGTGGGGCCACGCGAGCGGCTGCCAAAGAGGTTTCCAACGAGGCACGGCTTTCCCTCCTGGCTCTTCGGGCGTGGGAGCTGTGGCCAGAGCCGCGGCCCTACCGGAAAATGCTTCGCAGGCTGGCTCGGCGGCGCCAGGTGGGCGCCGGTGGCGCCAAGGCTAACGGCTGCCGGAAAGCCCGCAGCCCCACGGGCTGTGGGGGCACGCGAGCGGCTGCCAAAGAGCTTTCCAACGAGGCACGGCTTTCCCTCCTGGCTCTTCGGGCGTGGGAGCTGTGGCCAGAGCCGCGGCCCTACTGGAAAATGCTTCGCAGGCTGGCTCGGCGGCGCCAGGTGGGCGGCGGTGGCGCCGAGGCTGATGGCTGCCGCAAAGCCCGCAGCCCCACGGGCTGTGGGGCCACGCGAGCAGCTGCCAAAGAGCTTTCCAACGAGGCACGGCTTTCCCTCCTGGCTCTTCGGGCGTGGGAGCTGTGGCCAGAGCCGCGGCCCTACCGGAAAATGCTTCGCAGGCTGGCTCGGCGGCGCCAGGTGGGCGTCGGTGGCGCCGAGGCTGACGGCCGCCGCAAAGCCCGCAGCCCCACGGGCTGTGGGGCCACGCGAGCGGCTGCCAAAGAGCTTTCCAACGAGGCACGGCTTTCCCTCCTGGCTCTTCGGGCGTGGGAGCTGTGGCCAGAGACGCGGCCCTACCGGAAAATGCTTCGCAGGCTGGCTCGGCGGCGCCAGGTGGGCGCCGGTGGCGCCGAGGCTGACGGCCGCCGCAAAGCCCGCAGCCCCACGGGCTGTGGGGCCACGCGAGCGGCTGCCAAAGAGCTTTCCAACGAGGCACGGCTTTCCCTCCTGGCTCTTCGGGCGTGGGAGCTGTGGCCAGAGACGCGGCCCTACCGGAAAATGCTTTGCAGGCTGGCTCGGCGGTGCCAGGTGGGCGCCGGTGGCACCGAGGCTGACGGTCCCCGGAAATCCCGCAGCCCCACGGGCTGTGGGGCCACGCGAGCGGCTGCCAAAGAGCTTTCCAACGAGGCACGGCTTTCCCTCCTGGCTCTTCGGGCGTGGGAGCTGTGGCCAGAGCCGCGGCCCTACCGGAAAATGCTTCGCAGGCTGGCTCGGCGGCGCCAGGTGGGCGCCGGTGGCGCCAAGGCTAACGGCCGCCGGAAATCCCGCAGCCCCACGGGCTGTGGGGGCACGCGAGCGGATGCCAAAGAGGTTTCCAACGAGGCACAGCTTTCCCTCCTGGCTCTTCGGGCGTGGGAGCTGTGGCCAGAGCCGCGGCCCTACCGGAAAATGCTTCGCAGGCTGGCTCGGCGGCGCCAGGTGGGCGTCGGTGGCGCCGAGGCTGACGGCCGCCGCAAAGCCCGCAGCCCCACGGGCTGTGGGGCCACGCGAGCGGCTGCCAAAGAGCTTTCCAACGAGGCACGGCTTTCCCTCCTGGCTCTTCGGGCGTGGGAGCTGTGGCCAGAGCCGCGGCCCTACCGGAAAATGCTTCGCAGGCTGGCTCGGCGGCGCCAGGTGGGCGTCGGTGGCGCCGAGGCTGACGGCCGCCGCAAAGCCCGCAGCCCCACGGGCTGTGGGGCCACGCGAGCAGCTGCCAAAGAGCTTTCCAACGAGGCACGGCTTTCCCTCCTGGCTCTTCGGGCGTTGGAGCTGTGGCCAGAGCCGCGGCCCTACCGGAAAATGCTTCGCAGGCTGGCTCGGCGGCGCCAGGTGGGCGCCTGTGGCGCCGAGGCTGACGGCCGCCGCAAAGCCCGCAGCCCCACGGGCTGTGGGGCCACGTGAGCGGCTGCCAAAGAGCTTTCCAACGAGGCACGGCTTTCCCTCCTGGCTCTTCGGGCGTGGGAGCTGTGGCCAGAGCCGCGGCCCTACCGGAAAATGCTTCGCAGGCTGGCTCGACGGCGCCAGGTGTGCGCCGGTGGCGCCGAGGCTGACGGCCGCCGCAAAGCCCGCAGCCCCACGGGCTGTGGGGCCACGCGAGCGGCTGCCAAAGAGCTTTCCAACGAGGCACGGCTTTCCCTCCTGGCTCTTCGGGCGTGGGAGCTGTGGCCAGAGCCGCGGCCCTACCGGAAAATGCTTCGCAGGCTGGCGCGGCGGCGCCAGGTGGGCGCCGGTGGCGCCGAGGCTGACGGCCGCCGCAAAGCCCGCAGCCCCACGCGCTGTGGGGCCACGCGAGCGGCTGCCAAAGAGCTTTCCAACGAGGCACGGCTTTCCCTCCTGGCTCTTCGGGCGTGGGAGCTGTGGCCAGAGCCGCGGCCCTACCGGAAAATGCTTCGCAGGCTGGCTCGGCGGCGCCAGGTGGGCGCCGGTGGCACCGAGGCTGACGGTCGCCGGAAAGCCCGCAGCCCCACGGGCTGTGGGGCCACGCGAGCGGCTGCCAAAGAGCTTTCCAACGAGGCACGGCTTTCCCTCCTGGCTCTTCGGGCGTGGGAGCTGTGGCCAGAGCCGCGGCCCTACCGGAAAATGCTTCGCAGGATGGCTCGGCGGCGCAAGGTGGGCGCCGGTGGCGCCAAGGCTAACGGCCGCCGGAAATCCCGCAGCCCCACGGGCTGTGGGGGCACGCGAGCGGATGCCAAAGAGGTTTCCAACGAGGCACAGCTTTCCCTCCTGGCTCTTCGGGCGTGGGAGCTGTGGCCAGAGCCGCGGCCCTACCGGAAAATGCTTCGCAGGCTGGCTCGGCGGCGCCAGGTGGGCGTCGGTGGCGCCGAGGCTGACGGCCGCCGCAAAGCCCGCAGCCCCACGGGCTGTGGGGCCACGCGAGCGGCTGCCAAAGAGGTTTCCAACGAGGCACAGCTTTCCCTCCTGGCTCTTCGGGCGTGGGAGCTGTGGCCAGAGCCGCGGCCCTACCGGAAAATGCTTCGCAGGCTGGCTCGGCGGCGCCAGGTGGGCGTCGGTGGCGCCGAGGCTGACGGCCGCCGCAAAGCCCGCAGCCCCACGGGCTGTGGGGCCACGCGAGCGGCTGCCAAAGAGCTTTCCAACGAGGCACGGCTTTCCCTCCTGGCTCTTCGGGCGTGGGAGCTGTGGCCAGAGCCGCGGCCCTACCGGAAAATGCTTCGCAGGCTGGCGCGGCGGCGCCAGGTGGGCGCCGGTGGCGCCGAGTCTGACGGCTGCTGCAAAGCCCGCAGCCCCACGGGCTGTGGGGCCACGCGAGCGGCTGCCAAAGAGCTTTCCAACGAGGCACGGCTTTCCCTCCTGGCTCTTCGGGCGTGGGAGCTGTGGCCAGAGCCGCGGCCCTACCGGAAAATGCTTCGCAGGCTGGCTCGGCGGCGCCAGGTGGGCGCCGGTGGCGCCAAGGCTAACGGCCGCCGGAAAGCCCGCAGCCCCACGGGCTGTGGGGGCACGCGAGCGGCTGCCAAAGAGCTTTCCAACGAGGCACGGCTTTCCCTCCTGGCTCTTCGGGCGTGGGAGCTGTGGCCAGAGCCGCGGCCCTACTGGAAAATGCTTCGCAGGCTGGCTCGGCGGCGCCAGGTGGGCGGCGGTGGCGCCGAGGCTGATGGCTGCCGCAAAGCCCGCAGCCCCACGGGCTGTGGGGCCACGCGAGCGGCTGCCAAAGAGGTTTCCAACGAGGCACGGCTTTCCCTCCTGGCTCTTCGGGCGTGGGAGCTGTGGCCAGAGCCGCGGCCCTACCGGAAAATGCTTCGCAGGCTGGCTCGGCGGCGCCAGGTGGGCGCCGGTGGCGCCAAGGCTAACGGCCGCCGGAAAGCCCGCAGCCCCACGGGCTGTGGGGGCACGCGAGCGGCTGCCAAAGAGCTTTCCAACGAGGCACGGCTTTCCCTCCTGGCTCTTCGGGCGTGGGAGCTGTGGCCAGAGCCGCGGCCCTACTGGAAAATGCTTCGCAGGCTGGCTCGGCGGCGCCAGGTGGGCGGCGGTGGCGCCGAGGCTGATGGCTGCCGCAAAGCCCGCAGCCCCACGGGCTGTGGGGCCACGCGAGCAGCTGCCAAAGAGCTTTCCAACGAGGCACGGCTTTCCCTCCTGGCTCTTCGGGCGTGGGAGCTGTGGCCAGAGCCGCGGCCCTACCGGAAAATGCTTCGCAGGCTGGCTCGGCGGCGCCAGGTGGGCGTCGGTGGCGCCGAGGCTGACGGCCGCCGCAAAGCCCGCAGCCCCACGGGCTGTGGGGCCACGCGAGCGGCTGCCAAAGAGCTTTCCAACGAGGCACGGCTTTCCCTCCTGGCTCTTCGGGCGTGGGAGCTGTGGCCAGAGACGCGGCCCTACCGGAAAATGCTTCGCAGGCTGGCTCGGCGGCGCCAGGTGGGCGCCGGTGGCACCGAGGCTGACGGCCGCCGCAAAGCCCGCAGCCCCACGGGCTGTGGGGCCACGCGAGCGGCTGCCAAAGAGCTTTCCAACGAGGCACGGCTTTCCCTCCTGGCTCTTCGGGCGTGGGAGCTGTGGCCAGAGCCGCGGCCCTACCGGAAAATGCTTCGCAGGCTGGCTCGGCGGCGCCAGGTGGGCGCCGGTGGCGCCGAGGCTGACGGCCGCCGCAAAGCCCGCAGCCCCACGGGCTGTGGGGCCACGCGAGCGGCTGCCAAAGAGCTTTCCAACGAGGCACGGCTTTCCCTCCTGGCTCTTCGGGCGTGGGAGCTGTGGCCAGAGACGCGGCCCTACCGGAAAATGCTTTGCAGGCTGGCTCGGCGGCGCCAGGTGGGCGCCGGTGGCGCCGAGGCTGACGGCCGCCGCAAAGCCCGCAGCCCCACGGGCTGTGGGGCCACGCGAGCCCCTGCCAAAGAGCTTTCCAACGAGGCACGGCTTTCCCTCCTGGCTCTTCGGGCGTGGGAACTGTGGCCAGAGCCGCGGCCCTACCGGAAAATGCTTCGCAGGCTGGCTCGGCGGCGCCAGGTGGGCGCCGGTGGCGCCGAGGCTGACGGCCGCCGGAAAGCCCGCAGCCCCACGGGCTGTGGGGCCACTCAAGCGGCTGCCAAAGAGCTTTCCAACGAGGCACGGCTTTCCCTCCTGGCTCTTCGGGCGTGGGAGCTGTGGCCAGAGCCGCGGCCCTACCGGAAAATGCTTCGCAGGCTGGCTCGGCGGCGCCAGGTGGGCGCCGGTGGCGCCGAGGCTGACGGCCGCCGCAAAGCCCGCAGCCCCACGGGCTGTGGGGCCACGCGAGCGGCTGCCAAAGAGCTTTCCAACGAGGCACGGCTTTCCCTCCTGGCTCTTCGGGCGTGGGAGCTGTGGCCAGAGCCGCGGCCCTACCGGAAAATGCTTCGCAGGCTGGCTCGGCGGCGCCAGGTGGGCGCCGGTGGCGCCGAGGCTGACGGCCGCCGGAAAGCCCGCAGCCCCACGGGCTGTGGGGCCACGCGAGCGGCTGCCAAAGAGCTTTCCAACGAGGCACGGCTTTCCCTCCTGGCTCTTCGGGCGTGGGAGCTGTGGCCAGAGCCGCGGCCCTACCGGAAAATGCTTCGCAGGCTGGCTCGGCGGCGCCAGGTGGGCGGCCGTGGCGCCGAGGCTGATGGCCGCCGCAAAGCCCGCAGCCCCACGGGCTGTGGGGCCACGCGAGTGGCTGCCAAAGAGCTTTCCAACGAGGCACGGCTTTCCCTCCTGGCTCTTCGGGCGTGGGAGCTGTGGCCAGAGCCGCGGCCCTACCGGAAAATGCTTCGGGGGCTGGCTCGGCGGCGCCAGGTGGGCGCCGGTGGCGCCGAGGCTGACGGCCGCCGCAAAGCCCGCAGCCCCACGGGCTGTGGGGCCACGCGAGCGGCTGCCAAAGAGCTTTCCAACGAGGCACGGCTTTCCCTCCTGGCTCTTCGGGCGTGGGAGCTGTGGCCAGAGCCGCGGCCCTACCGGAAAATGCTTCGCAGGCTGGCTCGGCGGCGCCAGGTGGGCGCCGGTGGCACCAAGGCTGACGGTCGCCGGAAAGCCCGCAGCCCCACGGGCTGTGGGGCCACGCGAGCGGCTGCCAAAGAGCTTTCCAACGAGGCACGGCTTTCCCTCCTGGCTCTTCGGGCGTGGGAGCTGTGGCCAGAGCCGCGGCCCTACCGGAAAATGCTTCGCAGGCTGGCTCGGCGGCGCCAGGTGGGCGCCGGTGGCGCCGAGGCTGACGGCCGCCGCAAAGCCCGCAGCCCCACGGGCTGTGGGGCCACGCGAGCGGCTGCCAAAGAGCTTTCCAACGAGGCACGGCTTTCCCTCCTGGCTCTTCGGGCGTGGGAGCTGTGGCCAGAGCCGCGGCCCTACCGGAAAATGCTTCGCAGGCTGGCTCGGCGGCGCCAGGTGGGCGCCGGTGGCGCCGAGGCTGACGGCCGCCGCAAAGCCCGCAGCCCCACGGGCTGTGGGGCCACGTGAGCAGCTGCCAAAGAGCTTTCCAACGAGGCACGGCTTTCCATCCTGGCTCTTCGGGCGTGGGAGCTGTGGCCAGAGACGCGGCCCTACCCGAAAATGCTTCGCAGGCTGGCTCGGCGGCGCCAGGTGGGCGCTGGTGGCGCCGAGGCTGACGGCCGCAGCAAACCCCGCAGCCCCACGGGCTGTGGGGCCACGCGAGCGGCTGCCAAAGAGCTTTCCAACGAGGCACGGCTTTCCCTCCTGGCTCTTCGGGCGTGGGAGCTGTGGCCAGAGACGCGGCCCTACCGGAAAATGCTTCGCAGGCTGGCGCGGCGGCGCCACGTAGGCGCAGGTGGCGCCGAGGCTGACGGCCGCCGCAAAGCCCGCAGCCCCACGGGCTGTGGGGCCACGCGAGCGGCTGCCAAAGAGCTTTCCAACGAGGCACGGCTTTCCCTCCTGGCTCTTCGGGCGTGGGAGCTGTGGCCAGAGCCGCGGCCCTACCGGAAAATGCTTCGCAGGCTGGCGCGGCGGCGCCACGTGGGCGCCCGTGGCGCCGAGGCTGACGGCCGCCGCAAAGCCCGCAGCCCCACGGGCTGTGGGGCCACGCGAGCGGCTGCCAAAGAGGTTTCCAACGAGGCACGGCTTTCCCTCCTGGCTCTTCGGGCGTGGGAGCTGTGGCCAGAGCCGCGGCCCTACCGGAAAATGCTTCGCAGGCTGGCTCGGCGGCGCCAGGTGGGCGCCGGTGGCACCGAGGCTGACGGTCGCCGGAAAGCCCGCAGCCCCACGGGCTGTGGGGCCACGCGAGCGGCTGCCAAAGAGCTTTCCAACGAGGCACGGCTTTCCCTCCTGGCTCTTCGGGCGTGGGAGCTGTGGCCAGAGCTGCGGCCCTACCGGAAAATGCTTCGCAGGCTGGCTCGGCGGCGCCAGGTGCGCGCCGGTGGCGCCAAGGCTAACGGCCGCCGGAAATCCCGCAGCCCCACGGGCTGTGGGGCCACGCGAGCGGCTGACAAAGAGCTTTCCAACGAGGCACGGCTTTCCCTCCTGGCTCTTCGGGCGTGGGAGCTGTGGCCAGAGCCGCGGCCCTACCGGAAAATGCTTCGCAGGCTGGCTCGGCGGCGCCAGGTGGGCGTCGGTGGCGCCGAGGCTGATGGCCGCCGCAAAGCCCGCAGCCCCACGGACTGTGGGGCCACGCGAGCGGCTGCCAAAGAGCTTTCCAACGAGGCACGGCTTTCCCTCCTGGCTCTTCGGGCGTTGGAGGTGTGGCCAGAGACGCGGCCCTACCCGAAAATGCTTCGCAGGCTGGCTCGGCGGCTCCAGGTGGGCGCCGGTGGCGCCGAGGCTGACGGCCGCCGCAAAGCCCGCAGCCCCACGGGCTGTGGGGCCACGCGAGCGGCTGCCAAAGAGCTTTCCAACGAGGCACGGCTTTCCCTCCTGGCTCTTCGGGCGTGGGAACTGTGGCCAGAGCCGCGGCCCTACCGGAAAATGCTTCGCAGGCTGGCTCGGTGGCGAGATGTGGGCGCCCTTGGCGCCGAGGCTGACGGACGCCGCAAAGCCCGCAGCCCCACGGGCTGTGGGGCCATGCGAGCGGCTGCCAAAGAGCTTTCCAACGAGGCACGGCTTTCCCTCCTGGCTCTTCGGGCGTGGGAGCTGTGGCCAGAGACGCGGCCCTACCGGAAAATGCTTCGCAGGCTGGCTCGGCGGCGCCAGGTGGGCGGCCGTGGCGCCGAGGCTGACGGCCGCCGCAAAGCCCGCAGCCCCACGGGCTGTGGGGCCACGCGAGCGGCTGCCAAAGAGCTTTCCAACGAGGCACGGCTTTCCCTCCTGGCTCTTCGGGCGTGGGAGCTGTGGCCAGAGCTGCGGCCCTACCGGAAAATGCTTCGCAGGCTGGCTCGGCGGCGCCAGGTGCGCGCCGGTGGCGCCAAGGCTAACGGCCGCCGGAAATCCCGCAGCCCCACGGGCTGTGGGGCCACGCGAGCGGCTGACAAAGAGCTTTCCAACGAGGCACGGCTTTCCCTCCTGGCTCTTCGGGCGTGGGAGCTGTGGCCAGAGCCGCGGCCCTACCGGAAAATGCTTCGCAGGCTGGCTCGGCGGCGCCAGGTGGGCGTCGGTGGCGCCGAGGCTGATGGCCGCCGCAAAGCCCGCAGCCCCACGGACTGTGGGGCCACGTGAGCGGCTGCCAAAGAGCTTTCCAACGAGGCACGGCTTTCCCTCCTGGCTCTTCGGGCGTTGGAGGTGTGGCCAGAGACGCGGCCCTACCCGAAAATGCTTCGCAGGCTGGCTCGGCGGCTCCAGGTGGGCGCCGGTGGCGCCGAGGCTGACGGCCGCCGCAAAGCCCGCAGCCCCACGGGCTGTGGGGCCACGCGAGCGGCTGCCAAAGAGCTTTCCAACGAGGCACGGCTTTCCCTCCTGGCTCTTCGGGCGTGGGAACTGTGGCCAGAGCCGCGGCCCTACCGGAAAATGCTTCGCAGGCTGGCTCGGTGGCGAGATGTGGGCGCCCTTGGCGCCGAGGCTGACGGACGCCGCAAAGCCCGCAGCCCCACGGGCTGTGGGGCCATGCGAGCGGCTGCCAAAGAGCTTTCCAACGAGGCACGGCTTTCCCTCCTGGCTCTTCGGGCGTGGGAGCTGTGGCCAGAGACGCGGCCCTACCGGAAAATGCTTCGCAGGCTGGCTCGGCGGCGCCAGGTGGGCGGCCGTGGCGCCGAGGCTGACGGCCGCCGCAAAGCCCGCAGCCCCACGGGCTGTGGGGCCACGCGAGCGGCTGCCAAAGAGCTTTCCAACGAGGCACGGCTTTCCCTCCTGGCTCTTCGGGCGTGGGAGCTGTGGCCAGAGCCGCGGCCCTACCGGAAAATGCTTCGCAGGCTGGCTCGGCGGCGCCAGGTGGGCGCCGGTGGCGCCGAGGCTGACGGCCGCCGCAAAGCCCGCAGCCCCACGGGCTGTGGGGCCACGCGAGCGGCTGCCAAAGAGCTTTCCAACGAGGCACGGCTTTCCCTCCTGGCTCTTCGGGCGTGGGAGCTGTGGCCAGAGCCGCGGCCCTACCGGAAAATGCTTCGCAGGCTGGCTCGGCGGCGCCAGGTGGGCGCCGGTGGCGCCGAGGCTGACGGCCGCCGCAAAGCCCGCAGCCCCACGGGCTGTGGGGCCACGTGAGCAGCTGCCAAAGAGCTTTCCAACGAGGCACGGCTTTCCCTCCTGGCTCTTCGGGCGTGGGAGCTGTGGCCAGAGACGCGGCCCTACCCGAAAATGCTTCGCAGGCTGGCTCGGCGGCGCCAGGTGGGCGCTGGTGGCGCCGAGTCTGACGGCCGCCGCAAAGCCCGCAGCCCCACGGGCTGTGGGGCCACGCGAGCGGCTGCCAAAGAGCTTTCCAACGAGGCACGGCTTTCCCTCCTGGCTCTTCGGGCGTGGGAGCTGTGGCCAGAGCCGCGGCCCTACCGGAAAATGCTTCGCAGGCTGGCGCGGCGGCGCCACGTAGGCGCAGGTGGCGCCGAGGCTGACGGCCGCCGCAAAGCCCGCAGCCCCACGGGCTGTGGGGCCACGCGAGCGGCTGCCAAAGAGCTTTCCAACGAGGCACGGCTTTCCCTCCTGGCTCTTCGGGCGTGGGAGCTGTGGCCAGAGCCGCGGCCCTACCGGAAAATGCTTCGCAGGCTGGCGCGGCGGCGCCAGGTGGGCGCTGGTGGCGCCGAGGCTGACGGCCGCCGCAAAGCCCGCAGCCCCACGGGCTGTGGGGCCACGCGAGCGGCTGCCAAAGAGGTTTCCAACGAGGCACGGCTTTCCCTCCTGGCTCTTCGGGCGTGGGAGCTGTGGCCAGAGCCGCGGCCCTACCGGAAAATGCTTCGCAGGCTGGCTCGGCGGCGCCAGGTGGGCGCCGGTGGCACCGAGGCTGACGGTCGCCGGAAAGCCCGCAGCCCCACGGGCTGTGGGGCCACGCGAGCGGCTGCCAAAGAGCTTTCCAACGAGGCACGGCTTTCCCTCCTGGCTCTTCGGGCGTGGGAGCTGTGGCCAGAGCTGCGGCCCTACCGGAAAATGCTTCGCAGGCTGGCTCGGCGGCGCCAGGTGCGCGCCGGTGGCGCCAAGGCTAACGGCCGCCGGAAATCCCGCAGCCCCACGGGCTGTGGGGCCACGCGAGCGGCTGCCAAAGAGCTTTCCAACGAGGCACGGCTTTCCCTCCTGGCTCTTCGGGCGTGGGAGCTGTGGCCAGAGCCGCGGCCCTACCGGAAAATGCTTCGCAGGCTGGCTCGGCGGCGCCAGGTGGGCGTCGGTGGCGCCGAGGCTGACGGCCGCCGCAAAGCCCGCAGCCCCACGGACTGTGGGGCCACGCGAGCGGCTGCCAAAGAGCTTTCCAACGAGGCACGGCTTTCCCTCCTGGCTCTTCGGGCGTTGGAGGTGTGGCCAGAGACGCGGCCCTACCCGAAAATGCTTCGCAGGCTGGCTCGGCGGCTCCAGGTGGGCGCCGGTGGCGCCGAGGCTGACGGCCGCCGCAAAGCCCGCAGCCCCACGGGCTGTGGGGCCACGCGAGCGGCTGCCAAAGAGCTTTCCAACGAGGCACGGCTTTCCCTCCTGGCTCTTCGGGCGTGGGAACTGTGGCCAGAGCCGCGGCCCTACCGGAAAATGCTTCGCAGGCTGGCTCGGTGGCGAGATGTGGGTGCCCTTGGCGCCGAGGCTGACGGCCGCCGCAAAGCCCGCAGCCCCACGGGCTGTGGGGCCATGCGAGCGGCTGCCAAAGAGCTTTCCAACGAGGCACGGCTTTCCCTCCTGGCTCTTCGGGCGTGGGAGCTGTGGCCAGAGACGCGGCCCTACCGGAAAATGCTTCGCAGGCTGGCTCGGCGGCGCCAGGTGGGCGTCGGTGGCGCCGAGGCTGACGGCCGCCGCAAAGCCCGCAGCCCCACGGGCTGTGGGGCCACGCGAGTGGCTGCCAAAGAGCTTTCCAACGAGGCACGGCTTTCCCTCCTGGCTCTTCGGGCGTGGGAGCTGTGGCCAGAGCAGCGGCCCTACCGGAAAATGCTTCGCAGGCTGGCTCGGCGGCGCCAGGTGGGCGTCGGTGGCGCCGAGGCTGACGGCCGCCGCAAAGCCCGCAGCCCCACACCCTGTGGGGCCACGCGAGCGGCTGCCAAAGAGCTTTCCAACGAGGCACGGCTTTCCCTCCTGGCTCTTCGGGCGTGGGAGCTGTGGCCAGAGCCGCGGCCCTACCGGAAAATGCTTCGCAGGCTGGCTCGGCGGCGCCAGGTGGGTGTCGGTGGCGCCGAGGCTGACGGCCGCCGCAAAGCCCGCAGCCCCACGGGCTGTGGGGCCACGCGAGCGGCTGCCAAAGAGCTTTCCAACGAGGCACGGCTTTCCCTCCTGGCTCTTCGGGCGTGGGAGCTGTGGCCAGAGACGCGGCCCTACCGGAAAATGCTTCGCAGGCTGGCTCGGCGGCGCCAGGTGGGCGTCGGTGGCGCCGAGGCTGACGGCCGCCGCAAAGCCCGCAGCCCCACGGGCTGTGGGGCCACGCGAGCGGCTGCCAAAGAGCTTTCCAACGAGGCACGGCTTTCCCTCCTGGCTCTTCGGGCGTGGGAGCTGTGGCCAGAAACGCGGCCCTACCGGAAAATGCTTCGCAGGCTGGCTCGGCGGCGCCAGGTGGGCGTCGGTGGCGCCGAGGCTGACGGCTGCCGCAAAGCCCGCAGCCCCACGGGCTGTGGGGCCACGCGAGCGGCTGCCAAAGAGCTTTCCAACGAGGCACGGCTTTCCCTCCTGGCTCTTCGGGCGTGGGAGCTGTGGCCAGAGACGCGGCCCGACCGGAAAATGCTTCGCAGGCTGGCTCGGCGGCGCCAGGTGGGCGTCGGTGGCGCCGAGGCTGACGGCCGCCGCAAAGCCCGCAGCCCCACGGGCTGTGGGGCCACGCGAGCGGCTGCCAAAGAGCTTTCCAACGAGGCACGGCTTTCCCTCCTGGCTCTTCGGGCGTGGGAGCTGTGGCCAGAGACGCGGCCCTACCGGAAAATGCTTCGCAGGCTGGCTCGGCGGCGCCAGGTGGGCGTCGGTGGCGCCGAGGCTGACGGCCGCCGCAAAGCCCGCAGCCCCACGGGCTGTGGGGCCACGCGAGCGGCTGCCAAAGAGCTTTCCAACGAGGCACGGCTTTCCCTCCTGGCTCTTCGGGCGTGGGAGCTGTGGCCAGAGCCGCGGCCCTACCGGAAAATGCTTCGCAGGCTGGCTCGGCGGCGCCAGGTGGGCGTCGGTGGCGCCGAGGCTGACGGCCGCCGCAAAGCCCGCAGCCCCACGGGCTGTGGGGCCACGTGAGCGGCTGCCAAAGAGCTTTCCAACGAGGCACGGCTTTCCCTCCTGGCTCTTCGGGCGTGGGAGCTGTGGCCAGAGCCGCGGCCCTACAGGAAAATGCTTCGCAGGCTGGCTCGGCGGCGCCAGGTGGGCGCCGGTGGCGCCGAGGCTGACGGCCGCCGCAAAGCCCGCAGCCCCACACCCTGTGGGGCCACGCGAGCGGCTGCCAAAGAGCTTTCCAACGAGGCACGGCTTTCCCTCCTGGCTCTTCGGGCGTGGGAACTGTGGCCAGAGCCGCGGCCCTACCGGAAAATGCTTCGCAGGCTGGCTCGGCGGCGCCAGGTGGGCGGCGGTGGCGCCGAGGCTGACGGCCGCCGCAAAGCCCGCAGCCCCACGGGCTGTGGGGCCACTCAAGCGGCTGCCAAAGAGCTTTCCAACGAGGCACGGCTTTCCCTCCTGGCTCTTCGGGCGTGGGAGCTGTGGCCAGAGCCGCGGCCCTACCGGAAAATGCTTCGCAGGCTGGCTCGGCGGTGCCAGGTGGGCGCCGGTGGCGCCGAGGCTAGAGACCGCCGGAAAGCCCGCAGCCCCACGGGCTGTGGGGCCACGCGAGCGGCTGCCAAAGAGCTTTCCAAGGAGGCACGGCTTTCCCTCCTGGCTCTTCAGGCGTGGGAGCTGTGGCCAGAGCCGCGGCCCTACCGGAAAATGCTTCGCAGGCTGGCTCGACGGCGCCATGTGGGCGCCGGTGGCGCCGAGGCTGACGGCCGCCGCAAAGCCCGCAGCCCCACGGGCTGTGGGGCCACGCGAGCGGCTGCCAAAGAGCTTTCCAACGAGGCACGGCTTTCCCTCCTGGCTCTTCGGGCGTGGGAGCTGTGGCCAGAGCCGCGGCCCTACCGGAAAATGCTTCGCAGGCTGGCGCGGCGGCGCCAGGTGGGCGCCGGTGGCGCCGAGGCTGACGGCCGCCGCAAAGCCCGCAGCCCCACGGGCTGTGGGGCCACGCGAGCGGCTGCCAAAGAGCTTTCCAACGAGGCACGGCTTTCCCTCCTGGCTCTTCGGGCGTGGGAGCTGTGGCCAGAGCCGCGGCCCTACCGGAAAATGCTTCGCAGGCTGGCTCGGCGGCGCCAGGTGGGCGTCGGTGGCACCGAGGCTGACGGCCGCCGCAAAGCCCGCAGCCCCACGGGCTGTGGGGCCACGCGAGCGGCTGCCAAAGAGCTTTCCAACGAGGCACGGCTTTCCCTCCTGGCTCTTCGGGCGTGGGAGCTGTCGCCAGAGACGCGGCCCTACCCGAAAATGCTTCGCAGGCTGGCTCGGCGGCGCCAGGTGGGCGCTGGTGGCGCCGAGGCTGACGGCCGCAGCAAACCCCACAGCCCCACGGGCTGTGGGGCCACGCGAGCGGCTGCCAAAGAGCTTTCCAACGAGGCACGGCTTTCCCTCCTGGCTCTTCGGGCGTGGGAGCTGTGGCCAGAGACGCGGCCCTACCGGAAAATGCTTCGCAGGCTGGCGCGGCGGCGCCACGTAGGCGCAGGTGGCGCCGAGGCTGACGGCCGCCGCAAAGCCCGCAGCCCCACGGGCTGTGGGGCCACGCGAGCGGCTGCCAAAGAGCTTTCCAACGAGGCACGGCTTTCCCTCCTGGCTCTTCGGGCGTGGGAGCTGTGGCCAGAGCCGCGGCCCTACCGGAAAATGCTTCGCAGGCTGGCTCGGCGGCGCCAGGTGGGCGCCGGTGGCGCCGAGGCTGACGGCCGCCGCAAAGCCCGCAGCCCCACGGGCTGTGGGGCCACGCGAGCGGCTGCCAAAGAGCTTTCCAAGGAGGCACGGCTTTCCCTCCTGGCTCTTCGGGCGTGGGAGCTGTGGCCAGAGACGCGGCCCTACCGGAAAATGCTTCGCAGGCTGGCTTGGCGGCGCCAGGTGGGCGCCGGTGGCGCCGAGGCTGACGGTCGCCGGAAAGCCCGCAGCCCCACGGGCTGTGGGGCCACGCGAGCGGCTGCCAAAGAGCTTTCCAACGAGGCACGGCTTTCCCTCCTGGCTCTTCGGGCGTGGGAGCTGTGGCCAGAGCCGCGGCCCTACCGGAAAATGCTTCGCAGGCTGGCTCGGCGGCGCCAGGTGCGCGCCGGTGGCGCCAAGGCTAACGGCCGCCGGAAATCCCGCAGCCCCACGGGCTGTGGGGCCACGTGAGCGGCTGCCAAAGAGGTTTCCAACGAGGGACGGCTTTCCCTCCTGGCTCTTCGGGCGTGGGAGCTGTGGCCAGAGACGCGGCCCTACCGGAAAATGCTTCGCAGGCTGGCTCGGCGGCGCCAGGTGGGCGGCGGTGGCGCCGAGGCTGATGGCCGCCGCAAAGCCCGCAGCCCCACGGGCTGTGGGGCCACGCGAGCAGCTGCCAAAGAGCTTTCCAACGAGGCACGGCTTTCCCTCCTGGCTCTTCGGGCGTTGGAGCTGTGGCCAGAGACGCGGCCCTACCCGAAAATGCTTCGCAGGCTGGCTCGGCCGCTCCAGGTGGGCGCCGGTGGCGCCGAGGCTGACGGCCGCCGCAAAGCCCGCAGCCCCACGGGCTGTGGGGCCACGCGAGCGGCTGCCAAAGAGCTTTCCAACGAGGCACGACTTTCCCTCATGGCTCTTCGGGCGTGGGAGCTGTGGCCAGAACCGCGGCCCTACCGGAAAATGCTTCGCAGGCTGGCTCGGTGGCGAGATGTGGGCGCCCTTGGCGCCGAGGCTGACGGCCGCCGCAAAGCCCGCAGCCCCACGGGCTGTGGGGCCACGCGAGCGGCTGCCAAAGAGCTTTCCAACGAGGCACGGCTTTCCCTCCTGGCTCTTCGGGCGTGGGAGCTGTGGCCAGAGCCGCGGCCCTACCGGAAAATGCTTCGCAGGCTGGCTCGGCGGCGCCAGGTGGGCGTCGGTGGCGCCGAGGCTGACGGCCGCCGCAAAGCCCGCAGCCCCACGGGCTGTGGGGCCACGCGAGCGGCTGCCAAAGAGCTTTCCAACGAGGCACGGCTTTCCCTCCTGGCTCTTCGGGCGTGGGAGCTGTGGCCAGAGACGCGGCCCTACCGGAAAATGCTTCGCAGGCTGCCTCGGCGGCGCCAGGTGGGCGTCGGTGGCACCGAGGCTGACGGCCGCCGCAAAGCCCGCAGCCCCACGGGCTGTGGGGCCACGCGAGCGGCTGCCAAAGAGCTTTCCAACGAGGCACGGCTTTCCCTCCTGGCTCTTCGGGCTTGGGAGCTGTGGCCAGAGCCGCGGCCCGACCGGAAAATGCTTCGCAGGCTGGCTCGGCGGCGCCAGGTGGGCGTCGGTGGCGCCGAGGCTGACGGCCGCCGCAAAGCCCGCAGCCCCACGGGCTGTGGGGCCACGCGAGCGGCTGCCAAAGAGCTTTCCAACGAGGCACGGCTTTCCCTCCTGGCTCTTCGGGCGTGGGAGCTGTGGCCAGAGCCGCGGCCCTACCGGAAAATGCTTCGCAGGCTGGCTCGGCGGCGCCAGGTGGGCTCCGGTGGCGCCGAGGCTGACGGCCGCCGCAAAGCCCGCAGCCCCACGGGCTGTGGGGCCACGCGAGCGGCTGCCAAAGAGCTTTCCAACGAGGCACGGCTTTCCCTCCTGGCTCTTCGGGCGTGGGAGCTGTGGCCAGAGACGCGGCCCTACCGGAAAATGCTTCGCAGGCTGGCTCGGCGGCGCCAGTTGGGCGCCGGTGGCACCGAGGCTGACGGCCGCCGGAAAGCCCGCAGCCCCACGGGCTGTGGGGCCACGCGAGCGGCTGCCAAAGAGCTTTCCAACGAGGCACGGCTTTCCCTCCTGGCTCTTCGGGCGTGGGAGCTGTGGCCAGAGACGCGGCCCTACCGGAAAATGCTTCGCAGGCTGGCTCGGCGGCGCCAGGTGGGCGCCGGTGACGCCGAGGCTGACGGCCGCCGCAAAGCCCGCAGCCCCACGGGATGTGGGGCCACGCGAGCGGCTGCCAAAGAGCTTTCCAACGAGGCACGGCTTTCCCTCCTGGCTCTTCGGGCGTGGGAGCTGTGGCCAGAGACGCGGCCCTACCCGAAAATGCTTCGCAGGCTGGCTCGGCGGCGCCAGGTGGGCGCTGGTGGCGCCGAGGCTGACGGCCGCAGCAAACCCCGCAGCCCCACGGGCTGTGGGGCCACGCGAGCGGCTGCCAAAGAGCTTTCCAACGAGGCACGGCTTTCCCTCCTGGCTCTTCGGGCGTGGGAGCTGTGGCCAGAGACGCGGCCCTACCGGAAAATGCTTCGCAGGCTGGCGCGGCGGCGCCACGTAGGCGCAGGTGGCGCCGAGGCTGACGGCCGCCGCAAAGCCCGCAGCCCCACGGGCTGTGGGGCCACGCGAGCGGCTGCCAAAGAGCTTTCCAACGAGGCACGGCTTTCCCTCCTGGCTCTTCGGGCGTGGGAGCTGTGGCCAGAGCCGCGGCCCTACCGGAAAATGCTTCGGGGGCTGGCGCGGCGGCGCCAGGTGGGCGCTGGTGGCGCCGAGGCTGACGGCCGCCGCAAAGCCCGCAGCCCCACGGGCTGTGGGGCCACGCGAGCGGCTGCCAAAGAGGTTTCCAACGAGGCACGGCTTTCCCTCCTGGCTCTTCGGGCGTGGGAGCTGTGGCCAGAGCCGCGGCCCTACCGGAAAATGCTTCGCAGGCTGGCTCGGTGGCGCCAGGTGGGCGCCGGTGGCACCGAGGCTGACGGTCGCCGGAAAGCCCGCAGCCCCACGGGCTGTGGGGCCACGCGAGCGGCTGCCAAAGAGCTTTCCAACGAGGCACGGCTTTCCCTCCTGGCTCTTCGGGCGTGGGAGCTGTCGCCAGAGCTGCGGCCCTACCGGAAAATGCTTCGCAGGCTGGCTCGGCGGCGCCAGGTGCGCGCCGGTGGCGCCAAGGCTAACGGCCGCCGGAAATCCCGCAGCCCCACGGGCTGTGGGGCCACGCGAGCGGCTGCCAAAGAGCTTTCCAACGAGGCACGGCTTTCCCTCCTGGCTCTTCGGGCGTGGGAGCTGTGGCCAGAGCCGCGGCCCTACCGGAAAATGCTTCGCAGGCTGGCTCGGCGGCGCCAGGTGGGCGGCGGTGGCGCCGAGGCTGATGGCCGCCGCAAAGCCCGCAGCCCCACGGACTGTGGGGCCACGCGAGCGGCTGCCAAAGAGCTTTCCAACGAGGCACGGCTTTCCCTCCTGGCTCTTCGGGCGTTGGAGCTGTGGCCAGAGACGCGGCCCTACCCGAAAATGCTTCGCAGGCTGGCTCGGCGGCTCCAGGTGGGCGCCGGTGGCGCCGAGGCTGACGGCCGCCGCAAAGCCCGCAGCCCCACGGGCTGTGGGGCCACGCGAGCGGCTGCCAAAGAGCTTTCCAACGAGGCACGGCTTTCCCTCCTGGCTCTTCGGGCGTGGGAACTGTGGCCAGAGCCGCGGCCCTACCGGAAAATGCTTCGCAGGCTGGCTCGGTGGCGAGATGTGGGCGCCCTTGGCGCCGAGGCTGACGGCCGCCGCAAAGCCCGCAGCCCCACGGGCTGTGGGGCCATGCGAGCGGCTGCCAAAGAGCTTTCCAACGAGGCACGGCTTTCCCTCCTGGCTCTTCGGGCGTGGGAGCTGTGGCCAGAGACGCGGCCCTACCGGAAAATGCTTCGCAGGCTGGCTCGGCGGCGCCAGGTGGGCGTCGGTGGCGCCGAGGCTGACGGCCGCCGCAAAGCCCGCAGCCCCACGGGCTGTGGGGCCACGCGAGTGGCTGCCAAAGAGCTTTCCAACGAGGCACGGCTTTCCCTCCTGGCTCTTCGGGCGTGGGAGCTGTGGCCAGAGCAGCGGCCCTACCGGAAAATGCTTCGCAGGCTGGCTCGGCGGCGCCAGGTGGGCGTCGGTGGCGCCGAGGCTGACGGCCGCCGCAAAGCCCGCAGCCCCACGGGCTGTGGGGCCACGCGAGCGGCTGCCAAAGAGCTTTCCAACGAGGCACGGCTTTCCCTCCTGGCTCTTCGGGCGTGGGAGCTGTGGCCAGAGCCGCGGCCCTACCGGAAAATGCTTCGCAGGCTGGCTCGGCGGCGCCAGGTGGGTGTCGGTGGCGCCGAGGCTGACGGCCGCCGCAAAGCCCGCAGCCCCACGGGCTGTGGGGCCACGCGAGCGGCTGCCAAAGAGCTTTCCAACGAGGCACGGCTTTCCCTCCTGGCTCTTCGGGCGTGGGAGCTGTGGCCAGAGACGCGGCCCTACCGGAAAATGCTTCGCAGGCTGGCTCGGCGGCGCCAGGTGGGCGTCGGTGGCGCCGAGGCTGACGGCCGCCGCAAAGCCCGCAGCCCCACGGGCTGTGGGGCCACGCGAGCGGCTGCCAAAGAGCTTTCCAACGAGGCACGGCTTTCCCTCCTGGCTCTTCGGGCGTGGGAGCTGTGGCCAGAGACGCGGCCCTACCGGAAAATGCTTCGCAGGCTGGCTCGGCGGCGCCAGGTGGGCGTCGGTGGCGCCGAGGCTGACGGCTGCCGCAAAGCCCGCAGCCCCACGGGCTGTGGGGCCACGCGAGCGGCTGCCAAAGAGCTTTCCAACGAGGCACGGCTTTCCCTCCTGGCTCTTCGGGCGTGGGAGCTGTGGCCAGAGACGCGGCCCGACCGGAAAATGCTTCGCAGGCTGGCTCGGCGGCACCAGGTGGGCGTCGGTGGCGCCGAGGCTGACGGCCGCCGCAAAGCCCGCAGCCCCACGGGCTGTGGGGCCACGCGAGCGGCTGCCAAAGAGCTTTCCAACGAGGCACGGCTTTCCCTCCTGGCTCTTCGGGCGTGGGAGCTGTGGCCAGAGACGCGGCCCTACTGGAAAATGCTTCGCAGGCTGGCTCGGCGGCGCCAGGTGGGCGTCGGTGGCGCCGAGGCTGACGGCTGCCGCAAAGCCCGCAGCCCCACGGGCTGTGGGGCCACGCGAGCGGCTACCAAAGAGGTTTCCAACGAGGCACGGCTTTCCCTCCTGGCTCTTCGGGCGTGGGAGCTGTGGCCAGAGCCGCGGCCCTACCGGAAAATGCTTCGCAGGCTGGCTCGGCGGCGCCAGGTGGGCGTCGGTGGCGCCGAGGCTGACGGCCGCCGCAAAGCCCGCAGCCCCACGGGCTGTGGGGCCACGCGAGCGGCTGCCAAAGAGGTTTCCAACGAGGCACGGCTTTCCCTCCTGGCTCTTCGGGCGTGGGAGCTGTGGCCAGAGACGCGGCCCTACCGGAAAATGCTTCGCAGGCTGGCTCGGCGGCGCCAGGTGGGCGTCGGTGGCGCCGAGGCTGACGGCCGCCGCAAAGCCCGCAGCCCCACGGGCTGTGGGGCCACGCGAGCGGCTGCCAAAGAGCTTTCCAACGAGGCACGGCTTTCCCTCCTGGCTCTTCGGGCGTGGGAGCTGTGGCCAGAGACGCGGCCCTACCGGAAAATGCTTCGCAGGCTGGCTCGGCGGCGCCAGGTGGGCGTCGGTGGCGCCGAGGCTGACGGCTGCCGCAAAGCCCGCAGCCCCACGGGCTGTGGGGCCACGCGAGCGGCTGCCAAAGAGCTTTCCAACGAGGCACGGCTTTCCCTCCTGGCTCTTCGGGCGTGGGAGCTGTGGCCAGAGCCGCGGCCCTACCGGAAAATGCTTCGCAGGCTGGCTCGGCGGCGCCAGGTGGGCGTCGGTGGCGCCGAGGCTGACGGCCGCCGCAAAGCCCGCAGCCCCACGGGCTGTGGGGCCACGTGAGCGGCTGCCAAAGAGCTTTCCAACGAGGCACGGCTTTCCCTCCTGGCTCTTCGGGCGTGGGAGCTGTGGCCAGAGCCGCGGCCCTACCGGAAAATGCTTCGCAGGCTGGCTCGGCGGCGCCAGGTGGGCGCCGGTGGCGCCGAGGCTGACGGCCGCCGCAAAGCCCGCAGCCCCACACCCTGTGGGGCCACGCGAGCGGCTGCCAAAGAGCTTTCCAACGAGGCACAGCTTTCCCTCCTGGCTCTTCGGGCGTGGGAACTGTGGCCAGAGCCGCGGCCCTACCGGAAAATGCTTCGCAGGCTGGCTCGGCGGCGCCAGGTGGGCGGCGGTGGCGCCGAGGCTGACGGCCGCCGCAAAGCCCGCAGCCCCACGGGCTGTGGGGCCACTCAAGCGGCTGCCAAAGAGCTTTCCAACGAGGCACGGCTTTCCCTCCTGGCTCTTCGGGCGTGGGAGCTGTGGCCAGAGCCGCGGCCCTACCGGAAAATGCTTCGCAGGCTGGCTCGGCGGTGCCAGGTGGGCGCCGAATGGCGCCGAGACTAGAGACCGCCGGAAAGCCCGCAGCCCCACGGGCTGTGGGGCCACGCGAGCGGCTGCCAAAGAGCTTTCCAAGGAGGCACGGCTTTCCCTCCTGGCTCTTCGGGCGTGGGAGCTGTGGCCAGAGCCGCGGCCCTACCGGAAAATGCTTCGCAGGCTGGCTCGACGGCGCCATGTGGGCGCCGGTGGCGCCGAGGCTGACGGCCGCCGCAAAGCCCGCAGCCCCACGGGCTGTGGGGCCACGCGAGCGGCTGCCAAAGAGCTTTCCAACGAGGCACGGCTTTCCCTCCTGGCTCTTCGGGCGTGGGAGCTGTGGCCAGAGACGCGGCCCTACCGGAAAATGCTTCGCAGGCTGGCTCGGCGGCGCCAGGTGGGCGTCGGTGTCGCCGAGGCTGACGGCTGCCGCAAAGCCCGCAGCCCCACGGGCTGTGGGGCCACGCGAGCGGCTGCCAAAGAGCTTTCCAACGAGGCACGGCTTTCCCTCCTGGCTCTTTGGGCGTGGGAGCTGTGGCCAGAGACGCGGCCCGACCGGAAAATGCTTCGCAGGCTGGCTCGGCGGCGCCAGGTGGGCGTCGGTGGCGCCGAGGCTGACGGCCGCCGCAAAGCCCGCAGCCCCACGGGCTGTGGGGCCACGCGAGCGGCTGCCAAAGAGCTTTCCAACGAGGCACGGCTTTCCCTCCTGGCTCTTCGGGCGTGGGAGCTGTGGCCAGAGACGCGGCCCTACCGGAAAATGCTTCGCAGGCTGGCTCGGCGGCGCCAGGTGGGCGTCGGTGGCGCCGAGGCTGACGGCCGCCGCAAAGCCCGCAGCCCCACGGGCTGTGGGGCCACGCGAGCGGCTGCCAAAGAGCTTTCCAACGAGGCACGGCTTTCCCTCCTGGCTCTTCGGGCGTGGGAGCTGTGGCCAGAGCCGCGGCCCTACCGGAAAATGCTTCGCAGGCTGGCTCGGCGGCGCCAGGTGGGCGTCGGTGGCGCCGAGGCTGACGGCCGCCGCAAAGCCCGCAGCCCCACGGGCTGTGGGGCCACGTGAGCGGCTGCCAAAGAGCTTTCCAACGAGGCACGGCTTTCCCTCCTGGCTCTTCGGGCGTGGGAGCTGTGGCCAGAGCCGCGGCCCTACCGGAAAATGCTTCGCAGGCTGGCTCGGCGGCGCCAGGTGGGCGCCGGTGGCGCCGAGGCTGACGGCCGCCGCAAAGCCCGCAGCCCCACACCCTGTGGGGCCACGCGAGCGGCTGCCAAAGAGCTTTCCAACGAGGCACGGCTTTCCCTCCTGGCTCTTCGGGCGTGGGAACTGTGGCCAGAGCCGCGGCCCTACCGGAAAATGCTTCGCAGGCTGGCTCGGCGGCGCCAGGTGGGCGGCGGTGGCGCCGAGGCTGACGGCCGCCGCAAAGCCCGCAGCCCCACGGGCTGTGGGGCCACTCAAGCGGCTGCCAAAGAGCTTTCCAACGAGGCACGGCTTTCCCTCCTGGCTCTTCGGGCGTGGGAGCTGTGGCCAGAGCCGCGGCCCTACCGGAAAATGCTTCGCAGGCTGGCTCGGCGGTGCCAGGTGGGCGCCGGTGGCGCCGAGGCTAGAGACCGCCGGAAAGCCCGCAGCCCCACGGGCTGTGGGGCCACGCGAGCGGCTGCCAAAGAGCTTTCCAAGGAGGCACGGCTTTCCCTCCTGGCTCTTCAGGCGTGGGAGCTGTGGCCAGAGCCGCGGCCCTACCGGAAAATGCTTCGCAGGCTGGCTCGACGGCGCCATGTGGGCGCCGGTGGCGCCGAGGCTGACGGCCGCCGCAAAGCCCGCAGCCCCACGGGCTGTGGGGCCACGCGAGCGGCTGCCAAAGAGCTTTCCAACGAGGCACGGCTTTCCCTCCTGGCTCTTCGGGCGTGGGAGCTGTGGCCAGAGCCGCGGCCCTACCGGAAAATGCTTCGCAGGCTGGCGCGGCGGCGCCAGGTGGGCGCCGGTGGCGCCGAGGCTGACGGCCGCCGCAAAGCCCGCAGCCCCACGGGCTGTGGGGCCACGCGAGCGGCTGCCAAAGAGCTTTCCAACGAGGCACGGCTTTCCCTCCTGGCTCTTCGGGCGTGGGAGCTGTGGCCAGAGCCGCGGCCCTACCGGAAAATGCTTCGCAGGCTGGCTCGGCGGCGCCAGGTGGGCGTCGGTGGCACCGAGGCTGACGGCCGCCGCAAAGCCCGCAGCCCCACGGGCTGTGGGGCCACGCGAGCGGCTGCCAAAGAGCTTTCCAACGAGGCACGGCTTTCCCTCCTGGCTCTTCGGGCGTGGGAGCTGTCGCCAGAGACGCGGCCCTACCCGAAAATGCTTCGCAGGCTGGCTCGGCGGCGCCAGGTGGGCGCTGGTGGCGCCGAGGCTGACGGCCGCAGCAAACCCCGCAGCCCCACGGGCTGTGGGGCCACGCGAGCGGCTGCCAAAGAGCTTTCCAACGAGGCACGGCTTTCCCTCCTGGCTCTTCGGGCGTGGGAGCTGTGGCCAGAGACGCGGCCCTACCGGAAAATGCTTCGCAGGCTGGCGCGGCGGCGCCACGTAGGCGCAGGTGGCGCCGAGGCTGACGGCCGCCGCAAAGCCCGCAGCCCCACGGGCTGTGGGGCCACGCGAGCGGCTGCCAAAGAGCTTTCCAACGAGGCACGGCTTTCCCTCCTGGCTCTTCGGGCGTGGGAGCTGTGGCCAGAGCCGCGGCCCTACCGGAAAATGCTTCGCAGGCTGGCTCGGCGGCGCCAGGTGGGCGTCGGTGGCGCCGAGGCTGACGGCCGCCGCAAAGCCCGCAGCCCCACGGGCTGTGGGGCCACGCGAGCGGCTGCCAAAGAGCTTTCCAACGAGGCACGGCTTTCCCTCCTGGCTCTTCGGGCGTGGGAGCTGTGGCCAGAGACGCGGCCCTACCGGAAAATGCTTCGCAGGCTGGCTTGGCGGCGCCAGGTGGGCGCCGGTGGCGCCGAGGCTGACGGTCGCCGGAAAGCCCGCAGCCCCACGGGCTGTGGGGCCACGCGAGCGGCTGCCAAAGAGCTTTCCAACGAGGCACGGCTTTCCCTCCTGGCTCTTCGGGCGTGGGAGCTGTGGCCAGAGCCGCGGCCCTACCGGAAAATGCTTCGCAGGCTGGCTCGGCGGCGCCAGGTGCGCGCCGGTGGCGCCAAGGCTAACGGCCGCCGGAAATCCCGCAGCCCCACGGGCTGTGGGGCCACGTGAGCGGCTGCCAAAGAGGTTTCCAACGAGGGACGGCTTTCCCTCCTGGCTCTTCGGGCGTGGGAGCTGTGGCCAGAGACGCGGCCCTACCGGAAAATGCTTCGCAGGCTGGCGCGGCGGCGCCAGGTGGGCGGCGGTGGCGCCGAGGCTGATGGCCGCCGCAAAGCCCGCAGCCCCACGGGCTGTGGGGCCACGCGAGCAGCTGCCAAAGAGCTTTCCAACGAGGCACGGCTTTCCCTCCTGGCTCTTCGGGCGTTGGAGCTGTGGCCAGAGACGCGGCCCTACCCGAAAATGCTTCGCAGGCTGGCTCGGCCGCTCCAGGTGGGCGCCGGTGGCGCCGAGGCTGACGGCCGCCGCAAAGCCCGCAGCCCCACGGGCTGTGGGGCCACGCGAGCGGCTGCCAAAGAGCTTTCCAACGAGGCACGACTTTCCCTCATGGCTCTTCGGGCGTGGGAGCTG
Organism: Larus michahellis; assembly: GCF_964199755.1. NCBI lineage: Eukaryota > Metazoa > Chordata > Aves > Charadriiformes > Laridae > Larus > Larus michahellis. The sequence goes on along the minus strand of NW_027436014.1, from coordinate 1,121,945 downwards.
TGGCCAGAACCGCGGCCCTACCGGAAAATGCTTCGCAGGCTGGCTCGGTGGCGAGATGTGGGCGCCCTTGGCGCCGAGGCTGACGGCCGCCGCAAAGCCCGCAGCCCCACGGGCTGTGGGGCCACGCGAGCGGCTGCCAAAGAGCTTTCCAACGAGGCACGGCTTTCCCTCCTGGCTCTTCGGGCGTGGGAGCTGTGGCCAGAGCCGCGGCCCTACCGGAAAATGCTTCGCAGGCTGGCTCGGCGGCGCCAGGTGGGCGTCGGTGGCGCCGAGGCTGACGGCCGCCGCAAAGCCCGCAGCCCCACGGGCTGTGGGGCCACGCGAGCGGCTGCCAAAGAGCTTTCCAACGAGGCACGGCTTTCCCTCCTGGCTCTTCGGGCGTGGGAGCTGTGGCCAGAGACGCGGCCCTACCGGAAAATGCTTCGCAGGCTGGCTCGGCGGCGCCAGGTGGGCGTCGGTGGCACCGAGGCTGACGGCCGCCGCAAAGCCCGCAGCCCCACGGGCTGTGGGGCCACGCGAGCGGCTGCCAAAGAGCTTTCCAACGAGGCACGGCTTTCCCTCCTGGCTCTTCGGGCGTGGGAGCTGTGGCCAGAGCCGCGGCCCGACCGGAAAATGCTTCGCAGGCTGGCTCGGCGGCGCCAGGTGGGCGTCGGTGGCGCCGAGGCTGACGGCCGCCGCAAAGCCCGCAGCCCCACGGGCTGTGGGGCCACGCGAGCGGCTGCCAAAAAGCTTTCCAACGAGGCACGGCTTTCCCTCCTGGCTCTTCGGGCGTGGGAGCTGTGGCCAGAGCCGCGGCCCTACCGGAAAATGCTTCGCAGGCTGGCGCGGCGGCGCCAGGTGGGCTCCGGTGGCGCCGAGGCTGACGGCCGCCGCAAAGCCCGCAGCCCCACGGGCTGTGGGGCCACGCGAGCGGCTGCCAAAGAGCTTTCCAACGAGGCACGGCTTTCCCTCCTGGCTCTTCGGGCGTGGGAGCTGTGGCCAGAGCCGCGGCCCTACCGGAAAATGCTTCGCAGGCTGGCTCGGCGGCGCCAGTTGGGCGCCGGTGGCACCGAGGCTGACGGCCGCCGGAAAGCCCGCAGCCCCACGGGCTGTGGGGCCACGCGAGCGGCTGCCAAAGAGCTTTCCAACGAGGCACGGCTTTCCCTCCTGGCTCTTCGGGCGTGGGAGCTGTGGCCAGAGACGCGGCCCTACCGGAAAATGCTTCTCAGGCTGGCTCGGCGGCGCCAGGTGGGCGCCGGTGATGCCGAGGCTGACGGCCGCCGCAAAGCCCGCAGCCCCACGGGCTGTGGGGCCACGCGAGCGGCTGCCAAAGAGCTTTCCAACGAGGCACGGCTTTCCCTCCTGGCTCTTCGGGCGTGGGAGCTGTGGCCAGAGCCGCGGCCCTACCGGAAAATGCTTCGCAGGCTGGCTCGGCGGCGCCAGGTGGGCGCTGGTGGCGCCGAGGCTGACGGCCGCAGCAAACCCCGCAGCCCCACGGGCTGTGGGGCCACGCGAGCGGCTGCCAAAGAGCTTTCCAACGAGGCACGGCTTTCCCTCCTGGCTCTTCGGGCGTGGGAGCTGTGGCCAGAGACGCGGCCCTACCGGAAAATGCTTCGCAGGCTGGCGCGGCGGCGCCACGTAGGCGCAGGTGGCGCCGAGGCTGACGGCCGCCGCAAAGCCCGCAGCCCCACGGGCTGTGGGGCCACGCGAGCGGCTGCCAAAGAGCTTTCCAACGAGGCACGGCTTTCCCTCCTGGCTCTTCGGGCGTGGGAGCTGTGGCCAGAGCCGCGGCCCTACCGGAAAATGCTTCGCAGGCTGGCTCGGCGGCGCCAGGTGGGTGTCGGTGGCGCCGAGGCTGACGGCCGCCGCAAAGCCCGCAGCCCCACGGGCTGTGGGGCCACGCGAGCGGCTGCCAAAGAGCTTTCCAACGAGGCACGGCTTTCCCTCCTGGCTCTTCGGGCGTGGGAGCTGTGGCCAGAGACGCGGCCCTACCGGAAAATGCTTCGCAGGCTGGCTTGGCGGCGCCAGGTGGGCGTCGGTGGCGCCGAGGCTGACGGCCGCCGCAAAGCCCGCAGCCCCACGGGCTGTGGGGCCACGCGAGCGGCTGCCAAAGAGCTTTCCAACGAGGCACGGCTTTCCCTCCTGGCTCTTCGGGCGTGGGAGCTGTGGCCAGAGACGCGGCCCTACCGGAAAATGCTTCGCAGGCTGGCTCGGCGGCGCCAGGTGGGCGTCGGTGGCGCCGAGGCTGACGGCCGCCGCAAAGCCCGCAGCCCCACGGGCTGTGGGGCCACGCGAGCGGCTGCCAAAGAGCTTTCCAACGAGGCACGGCTTTCCCTCCTGGCTCTTCGGGCGTGGGAGCTGTGGCCAGAGACGCGGCCCGACCGGAAAATGCTTCGCAGGCTGGCTCGGCGGCGCCAGGTGGGCGTCGGTGGCGCCGAGGCTGACGGCCGCCGCAAAGCCCGCAGCCCCACGGGCTGTGGGGCCACGCGAGCGGCTGCCAAAGAGCTTTCCAACGAGGCACGGCTTTCCCTCCTGGCTCTTCGGGCGTGGGAGCTGTGGCCAGAGACGCGGCCCTACTGGAAAATGCTTCGCAGGCTGGCTCGGCGGCGCCAGGTGGGCGTCGGTGGCGCCGAGGCTGATGGCTGCCGCAAAGCCCGCAGCCCCACGGGCTGTGGGGCCACGCGAGCGGCTACCAAAGAGGTTTCCAACGAGGCACGGCTTTCCCTCCTGGCTCTTCGGGCGTGGGAGCTGTGGCCAGAGCCGCGGCCCGACCGGAAAATGCTTCGCAGGCTGGCTCGGCGGCGCCAGGTGGGCGTCGGTGGCGCCGAGGCTGACGGCCGCCGCAAAGCCCGCAGCCCCACGGGCTGTGGGGCCACGCGAGCGGCTGCCAAAGAGGTTTCCAACGAGGCACGGCTTTCCCTCCTGGCTCTTCGGGCGTGGGAGCTGTGGCCAGAGACGCGGCCCTACCGGAAAATGCTTCGCAGGCTGGCTCGGCGGCGCCAGGTGGGCGTCGGTGGCGCCGAGGCTGACGGCCGCCGCAAAGCCCGCAGCCCCACGGGCTGTGGGGCCACGCGAGCGGCTGCCAAAGAGCTTTCCAACGAGGCACGGCTTTCCCTCCTGGCTCTTCGGGCGTGGGAGCTGTGGCCAGAGACGCGGCCCTACCGGAAAATGCTTCGCAGGCTGGCTCGGCGGCGCCAGGTGGGCGTCGGTGGCGCCGAGGCTGACGGCTGCCGCAAAGCCCGCAGCCCCACGGGCTGTGGGGCCACGCGAGCGGCTGCCAAAGAGCTTTCCAACGAGGCATGGCTTTCCCTCCTGGCTCTTCGGGCGTGGGAGCTGTGGCCAGAGCCGCGGCCCTACCGGAAAATGCTTCGCAGGCTGGCTCGGCGGCGCCAGGTGGGCGTCGGTGGCGCCGAGGCTGACGGCCGCCGCAAAGCCCGCAGCCCCACGGGCTGTGGGGCCACGTGAGCGGCTGCCAAAGAGCTTTCCAACGAGGCACGGCTTTCCCTCCTGGCTCTTCGGGCGTGGGAGCTGTGGCCAGAGCCGCGGCCCTACCGGAAAATGCTTCGCAGGCTGGCTCGGCGGCGCCAGGTGGGCGCCGGTGGCGCCGAGGCTGACGGCCGCCGCAAAGCCCGCAGCCCCACACCCTGTGGGGCCACGCGAGCGGCTGCCAAAGAGCTTTCCAACGAGGCACGGCTTTCCCTCCTGGCTCTTCGGGCGTGGGAACTGTGGCCAGAGCCGCGGCCCCACCGGAAAATGCTTCGCAGGCTGGCTCGGCGGCGCCAGGTGGGCGGCGGTGGCGCCGAGGCTGACGGCCGCCGCAAAGCCCGCAGCCCCACGGGCTGTGGGGCCACTCAAGCGGCTGCCAAAGAGCTTTCCAACGAGGCACGGCTTTCCCTCCTGGCTCTTCGGGCGTGGGAGCTGTGGCCAGAGCCGCGGCCCTACCGGAAAATGCTTCGCAGGCTGGCTCGGCGGTGCCAGGTGGGCGCCGGTGGCGCCGAGGCTAGAGACCGCCGGAAAGCCCGCAGCCCCACGGGCTGTGGGGCCACGCGAGCGGCTGCCAAAGAGCTTTCCAAGGAGGCACGGCTTTCCCTCCTGGCTCTTCGGGCGTGGGAGCTGTGGCCAGAGCCGCGGCCCTACCGGAAAATGCTTCGCAGGCTGGCTCGACGGCGCCATGTGGGCGCCGGTGGCGCCGAGGCTGACGGCCGCCGCAAAGCCCGCAGCCCCACGGGCTGTGGGGCCACGCGAGCGGCTGCCAAAGAGCTTTCCAACGAGGCACGGCTTTCCCTCCTGGCTCTTCGGGCGTGGGAGCTGTGGCCAGAGCCGCGGCCCTACCGGAAAATGCTTCGCAGGCTGGCGCGGCGGCGCCAGGTGGGCGCCGGTGGCGCCGAGGCTGACGGCCGCCGCAAAGCCCGCAGCCCCACGGGCTGTGGGGCCACGCGAGCGGCTGCCAAAGAGCTTTCCAACGAGGCACGGCTTTCCCTCCTGGCTCTTCGGGCGTGGGAGCTGTGGCCAGAGCCGCGGCCCTACCGGAAAATGCTTCGCAGGCTGGCTCGGCGGCGCCAGGTGGGCGTCGGTGGCACCGAGGCTGACGGCCGCCGCAAAGCCCGCAGCCCCACGGGCTGTGGGGCCACGCGAGCGGCTGCCAAAGAGCTTTCCAACGAGGCACGGCTTTCCCTCCTGGCTCTTCGGGCGTGGGAGCTGTCGCCAGAGACGCGGCCCTACCCGAAAATGCTTCGCAGGCTGGCTCGGCGGCGCCAGGTGGGCGCTGGTGGCGCCGAGGCTGACGGCCGCAGCAAACCCCGCAGCCCCACGGGCTGTGGGGCCACGCGAGCGGCTGCCAAAGAGCTTTCCAACGAGGCACGGCTTTCCCTCCTGGCTCTTCGGGCGTGGGAGCTGTGGCCAGAGACGCGGCCCTACCGGAAAATGCTTCGCAGGCTGGCGCGGCGGCGCCACGTAGGCGCAGGTGGCGCCGAGGCTGACGGCCGCCGCAAAGCCCGCAGCCCCACGGGCTGTGGGGCCACGCGAGCGGCTGCCAAAGAGCTTTCCAACGAGGCACGGCTTTCCCTCCTGGCTCTTCGGGCGTGGGAGCTGTGGCCAGAGCCGCAGCCCTACCGGAAAATGCTTCGGGGGCTGGCTCGGCGGCGCCAGGTGGGCGCCGGTGGCGCCGAGGCTGACGGCCGCCGCAAAGCCCGCAGCCCCACGGGCTGTGGGGCCACGCGAGCGGCTGCCAAAGAGCTTTCCAAGGAGGCACGGCTTTCCCTCCTGGCTCTTCGGGCGTGGGAGCTGTGGCCAGAGACGCGGCCCTACCGGAAAATGCTTCGCAGGCTGGCTTGGCGGCGCCAGGTGGGCGCCGGTGGCGCCGAGGCTGACGGTCGCCGGAAAGCCCGCAGCCCCACGGGCTGTGGGGCCACGCGAGCGGCTGCCAAAGAGCTTTCCAACGAGGCACGGCTTTCCCTCCTGGCTCTTCGGGCGTGGGAGCTGTGGCCAGAGCCGCGGCCCTACCGGAAAATGCTTCGCAGGCTGGCTCGGCGGCGCCAGGTGCGCGCCGGTGGCGCCAAGGCTAACGGCCGCCGGAAATCCCGCAGCCCCACGGGCTGTGGGGCCACGTGAGCGGCTGCCAAAGAGGTTTCCAACGAGGGACGGCTTTCCCTCCTGGCTCTTCGGGCGTGGGAGCTGTGGCCAGAGACGCGGCCCTACCGGAAAATGCTTCGCAGGCTGGCTCGGCGGCGCCAGGTGGGCGGCGGTGGCGCCGAGGCTGATGGCCGCCGCAAAGCCCGCAGCCCCACGGGCTGTGGGGCCACGCGAGCAGCTGCCAAAGAGCTTTCCAACGAGGCACGGCTTTCCCTCCTGGCTCTTCGGGCGTTGGAGCTGTGGCCAGAGACGCGGCCCTACCCGAAAATGCTTCGCAGGCTGGCTCGGCCGCTCCAGGTGGGCGCCGGTGGCGCCGAGGCTGACGGCCGCCGCAAAGCCCGCAGCCCCACGGGCTGTGGGGCCACGCGAGCGGCTGCCAAAGAGCTTTCCAACGAGGCACGACTTTCCCTCATGGCTCTTCGGGCGTGGGAGCTGTGGCCAGAACCGCGGCCCTACCGGAAAATGCTTCGCAGGCTGGCTCGGTGGCGAGATGTGGGCGCCCTTGGCGCCGAGGCTGACGGCCGCCGCAAAGCCCGCAGCCCCACGGGCTGTGGGGCCACGCGAGCGGCTGCCAAAGAGCTTTCCAACGAGGCACGGCTTTCCCTCCTGGCTCTTCGGGCGTGGGAGCTGTGGCCAGAGCCGCGGCCCTACCGGAAAATGCTTCGCAGGCTGGCTCGGCGGCGCCAGGTGGGCGTCGGTGGCGCCGAGGCTGACGGCCGCCGCAAAGCCCGCAGCCCCACGGGCTGTGGGGCCACGCGAGCGGCTGCCAAAGAGCTTTCCAACGAGGCACGGCTTTCCCTCCTGGCTCTTCGGGCGTGGGAGCTGTGGCCAGAGACGCGGCCCTACCGGAAAATGCTTCGCAGGCTGCCTCGGCGGCGCCAGGTGGGCGTCGGTGGCACCGAGGCTGACGGCCGCCGCAAAGCCCGCAGCCCCACGGGCTGTGGGGCCACGCGAGCGGCTGCCAAAGAGCTTTCCAACGAGGCACGGCTTTCCCTCCTGGCTCTTCGGGCGTGGGAGCTGTGGCCAGAGCCGCGGCCCTACCGGAAAATGCTTCGCAGGCTGGCTCGGCGGCGCCAGGTGGGCGTCGGTGGCGCCGAGGCTGACGGCCGCCGCAAAGCCCGCAGCCCCACGGGCTGTGGGGCCACGCGAGCGGCTGCCAAAGAGCTTTCCAACGAGGCACGGCTTTCCCTCCTGGCTCTTCGGGCGTGGGAGCTGTGGCCAGAGCCGCGGCCCTACCGGAAAATGCTTCGCAGGCTGGCGCGGCGGCGCCAGGTGGGCTCCGGTGGCGCCGAGGCTGACGGCCGCCGCAAAGCCCGCAGCCCCACGGGCTGTGGGGCCACGCGAGCGGCTGCCAAAGAGCTTTCCAACGAGGCACGGCTTTCCCTCCTGGCTCTTCGGGCGTGGGAGCTGTGGCCAGAGACGCGGCCCTACCGGAAAATGCTTCGCAGGCTGGCTCGGCGGCGCCAGGTGGGCGTCGGTGGCGCCGAGGCTGACGGCCGCCGCAAAGCCCGCAGCCCCACGGGCTGTGGGGCCACGCGAGCGGCTGCCAAAGAGCTTTCCAACGAGGCACGGCTTTCCCTCCTGGCTCTTCGGGCGTGGGAGCTGTGGCCAGAGCCGCGGCCCTACCGGAAAATGCTTCGCAGGCTGGCTTGGCGGCGCCAGTTGGGCGCCGGTGGCACCGAGGCTGACGGCCGCCGGAAAGCCCGCAGCCCCACGGGCTGTGGGGCCACGCGAGCGGCTGCCAAAGAGCTTTCCAACGAGGCACGGCTTTCCCCCCTGGCTCTTCAGGCGTGGGAGCTGTGGCCAGAGACGCGGCCCTACCGGAAAATGCTTCGCAGGCTGGCTCGGCGGCGCCAGGTGGGCGCCGGTGGCGCCGAGGCTGACGGCCGCCGCAAAGCCCGCAGCCCCACGGGCTGTGGGGCCACTCAAGCGGCTGCCAAAGAGGTTTCCAACGAGGCACGGCTTTCCCTCCTGGCTCTTCGGGCGTGGGAGCTGTGGCCAGAGCCGCGGCCCTACCGGAAAATGCTTCGCAGGCTGGCTCGGCGGCGCCAGGTGGGCGCCGGTGGCGCCGAGGCTGACGGCCGCCGCAAATCCCGCAGCCCCACGGGCTGTGGGGCCACGCGAGCGGCTGCCAAAGAGCTTTCCAACGAGGCACGGCTTTCCCTCCTGGCTCTTCGGGCGTGGGAGCTGTGGCCAGAGACGCGGCCCTACCGGAAAATGCTTCGCAGGCTGGCTCGGCGGCGCCAGGTGGGCGCTGGTGGCGCCGAGGTTGACGGCCGCAGCAAACCCCGCAGCCCCACGGGCTGTGGGGCCACGCGAGCGGCTGCCAAAGAGCTTTCCAACGAGGCACGGCTTTCCCTCCTGGCTCTTCGGGCGTGGGAGCTGTGGCCAGAGCCGCGGCCCTACCGGAAAATGCTTCGCAGGCTGGCGCGGCGGCGCCACGTAGGCGCATGTGGCGCCGAGGCTGACGGCCGCCGCAAAGCCCGCAGCCCCACGGGCTGTGGGGCCACGCGAGCGGCTGCCAAAGAGCTTTCCAACGAGGCACGGCTTTCCCTCCTGGCTCTTCGGGCGTGGGAGCTGTGGCCAGAGCCGCGGCCCTACCGGAAAATGCTTCGGGGGCTGGCGCGGCGGCGCCAGGTGGGCGCCGGTGGCGCCGAGGCTGACGGCCGCCGCAAAGCCCGCAGCCCCACGGGCTGTGGGGCCACGCGAGCGGCTGCCAAAGAGCTTTCCAACGAGGCACGGCTTTCCCTCCTGGCTCTTCGGGCGTGGGAGCTGTGGCCAGAGCCGCGGCCCTACCGGAAAATGCTTCGCAGGCTGGCTCGGCGGCGCCAGGTGGGCGCCGGTGGCACCGAGGCTGACGGTCGCCGGAAAGCTCGCAGCCCCACGGGCTGTGGGGCCACGCGAGCGGCTGCCAAAGAGCTTTCCAACGAGGCACGGCTTTCCCTCCTGGCTCTTCGGGCGTGGGAGCTGTCGCCAGAGCCGCGGCCCTACCGCAAAATGCTTCGCAGGCTGGCTCGGCGGCGCCAGGTGGGCGCCGGTGGCGCCAAGGCTAACGGCCGCCGGAAATCCCGCAGCCCCACGGGCTGTGGGGGCACGCGAGCGGATGCCAAAGAGGTTTCCAACGAGGCACGGCTTTCCCTCCTGGCTCTTCGGGCGTGGGAGCTGTGGCCAGAGCCGCGGCCCTACCGGAAAATGCTTCGCAGGCTGGCTCGGCGGCGCCAGGTGGGCGTCGGTGGCGCCGAGGCTGACGGCCGCCGCAAAGCCCGCAGCCCCACGGGCTGTGGGGCCACGCGAGCAGCTGCCAAAGAGCTTTCCAACGAGGCACGGCTTTCCCTCCTGGCTCTTCGGGCGTGGGAGCTGTGGCCAGAGCCGCGGCCCTACCGGAAAATGCTTCGCAGGCTGGCTCGGCGGCGCCAGGTGGGCGCCGGTGGCGCCGAGGCTGACGGCCGCCGCAAAGCCCGCAGCCCCACGGGCTGTGGGGCCACGCGAGCGGCTGCCAAAGAGCTTTCCAACGAGGCACGGCTTTCCCTCCTGGCTCTTCGGGCGTGGGAGCTGTGGCCAGAGACGCGGCCCTACCGGAAAATGCTTCGCAGGCTGGCTCGACGGCGCCAGGTGTGCGCCGGTGGCGCCGAGGCTGACGGCCGCCGCAAAGCCCGCAGCCCCACGGGCTGTGGGGCCACGCGAGCCCCTGCTAAAGAGCTTTCCAACGAGGCACAGCTTTCCCTCCTGGCTCTTCGGGCGTGGGAACTGTGGCCAGAGCCGCGGCCCTACCGGAAAATGCTTCGCAGGCTGGCTCGGCGGCGCCAGGTGGGCGCCGGTGGCGCCGAGGCTGACGGCCGCCGCAAAGCCCGCAGCCCCACGGGCTGTGGGGCCACGCGAGCGGCTGCCAAAGAGCTTTCCAACGAGGCACGGCTTTCCCTCCTGGCTCTTCGGGCGTGGGAGCTGTGGCCAGAGCCGCGGCCCTACCGGAAAATGCTTCGGGGGCTGGCTCGGCGGCGCCAGGTGGGCGCCGGTGGCGCCGAGGCTGACGGCCGCCGCAAAGCCCGCAGCCCCACGGGCTGTGGGGCCACGCGAGCAGCTGCCAAAGAGCTTTCCAACGAGGCACGGCTTTCCCTCCTGGCTCTTCGGGCGTGGGAGCTGTGGCCAGAGCCGCGGCCCTACCGGAAAATGCTTCGCAGGCTGGCTCGGCGGCGCCAGTTGGGCGCCGGTGGCACCGAGGCTGACGGCCGCCGGAAAGCCCGCAGCCCCACGGGCTGTGGGGCCACGCGAGCGGCTGCCAAAGAGGTTTCCAACGAGGCACGGCTTTCCCTCCTGGCTCTTCGGGCGTGGGAGCTGTGGCCAGAGACGCGGCCCTACCGGAAAATGCTTCGCAGGCTGGCTCGGCGGCGCCAGGTGGGCGCAGGTGGCGCCGAGGCTGACGGCCGCCGCAAAGCCCGCAGCCCCACGGGCTGTGGGGCCACGCGAGCGGCTGCCAAAGAGCTTTCCAACGAGGCACGGCTTTCCCTCCTGGCTCTTCGGGCGTGGGAGCTGTGGCCAGAGCCGCGGCCCTACCGGAAAATGCTTCGCAGGCTGGCGCGGCGGCGCCAGGTGGGCGCCGGTGGCGCCGAGGCTGACGGCCGCCGGAAAGCCCGCAGCCCCACGGGCTGTGGGGCCACGCGAGCGGCTGCCAAAGAGCTATCCAATGAGGCATGGCTTTCCCTCCTGGCTCTTCGGGCGTGGGAGCTGTGGCCAGAGCCGCGGCCCTACCGGAAAATGCTTCGCAGGCTGGCTCGGCGGCGCCAGGTGGGCGTCGGTGGCGCCGAGGCTGATGGCCGCCGCAAAGCCCGCAGCCCCACGGGCTGTGGGGCCACGCGAGCGGCTGCCAAAGAGCTTTCCAACGAGGCACGGCTTTCCCTCCTGGCTCTTCGGGCGTGGGAGCTGTGGCCAGAGCCGCGGCCCTACCGGAAAATGCTTCGCAGGCTGGCTCGGCGGTGCCAGGTGGGCGCCGGTGGCACCAAGGCTGACGGTCGCCGCAAAGCCCGCAGCCCCACGGGCTGTGGGGCCACGCGAGCGGCTGCCAAAGAGCTTTCCAACGAGGCACGGCTTTCCCTCCTGGCTCTTCGGGCGTGGGAGCTGTGGCCAGAGCCGCGGCCCTACCGGAAAATGCTTCGCAGGCTGGCTCGGCGGCGCCAGGTGCGCGTCGGTGGCGCCGAGGCTGACGGCCGCCGCAAAGCCCGCAGCCCCACGGGCTGTGGGGCCACGCGAGCGGCTGCCAAAGAGCTTTCCAACGAGGCACGGCTTTCCCTCCTGGCTCTTCGGGCGTGGGAGCTGTGGCCAGAGACGCGGCCCTACCGGAAAATGCTTCGCAGGCTGGCGCGGTGGCACCACGTGGGCACCGGTGGCGCCGAGGCTGACAGCCGCCGCAAAGCCCGCAGCCCCACGGGCTGTGGGGCCACGCGAGCGGCTGCCAAAGAGCTTTCCAACGAGGCACGGCTTTCCCTCCTGGCTCTTCGGGCGTGGGAGCTGTGGCCAGAGCCGCGGCCCTACCGGAAAATGCTTCGCAGGCTGGCTTGGCGGCGCCAGTTGGGCGCCGGTGGCACCGAGGCTGACGGCCGCCGGAAAGCCCGCAGCCCCACGGGCTGTGGGGCCACGCGAGCGGCTGCCAAAGAGCTTTCCAACGAGGCACGGCTTTCCCTCCTGGCTCTTCAGGCGTGGGAGCTGTGGCCAGAGACGCGGCCCTACCGGAAAATGCTTCGCAGGCTGGCTCGGCGGCGCCAGGTGGGCGCCGGTGGCGCCGAGGCTGACGGCCGCCGCAAAGCCCGCAGCCCCACGGGCTGTGGGGCCACTCAAGCGGCTGCCAAAGAGCTTTCCAAGGAGGCACGGCTTTCCCTCCTGGCTCTTCGGGCGTGGGAGCTGTGGCCAGAGCCGCGGCCCTACCGGAAAATGCTTCGCAGGCTGGCTCGGCGGCGCCAGGTGGGCGCCGGTGGCGCCGAGGCTGACGGCCGCCGCAAATCCCGCAGCCCCACGGGCTGTGGGGCCACGCGAGCGGCTGCCAAAGAGATTTCCAACGAGGCACGGCTTTCCCTCCTGGCTCTTCGGGCGTGGGAGCTGTGGCCAGAGACGCGGCCCTACCGGAAAATGCTTCGCAGGCTGGCTCGGCGGCGCCAGGTGGGCGCTGGTGGCGCCGAGGTTGACGGCCGCAGCAAACCCCGCAGCCCCACGGGCTGTGGGGCCACGCGAGCGGCTGCCAAAGAGCTTTCCAACGAGGCACGGCTTTCCCTCCTGGCTCTTCGGGCGTGGGAGCTGTGGCCAGAGCCGCGGCCCTACCGGAAAATGCTTCGCAGGCTGGCGTGGCGGCGCCACGTAGGCGCAGGTGGCGCCGAGGCTGACGGCCGCCGCAAAGCCCACAGCCCCACGGGCTGTGGGGCCACGCGAGCGGCTGCCAAAGAGCTTTCCAACGAGGCACGGCTTTCCCTCCTGGCTCTTCGGGCGTGGGAGCTGTGGCCAGAGCCGCGGCCCTACCGGAAAATGCTTCGGGGGCTGGCGCGGCGGCGCCAGGTGGGCGCCGGTGGCGCCGAGGCTGACGGCCGCCGCAAAGCCCGCAGCCCCACGGGCTGTGGGGCCACGCGAGCGGCTGCCAAAGAGCTTTCCAACGAGGCACGGCTTTCCCTCCTGGCTCTTCGGGCGTGGGAGCTGTGGCCAGAGCCGCGGCCCTACCGGAAAATGCTTCGCAGGCTGGCTCGGCGGCGCCAGGTGGGCGCCGGTGGCACCGAGGCTGACGGTCGCCGGAAAGCCCGCAGCCCCACGGGCTGTGGGGCCACGCGAGCGGCTGCCAAAGAGCTTTCCAACGAGGCACGGCTTTCCCTCCTGGCTCTTCGGGCGTGGGAGCTGTCGCCAGAGCCGCGGCCCTACCGCAAAATGCTTCGCAGGCTGGCTCGGCGGCGCCAGGTGGGCGCCGGTGGCGCCAAGGCTAACGGCCGCCGGAAATCCCGCAGCCCCACGGGCTGTGGGGGCACGCGAGCGGATGCCAAAGAGGTTTCCAACGAGGCACGGCTTTCCCTCCTGGCTCTTCGGGCGTGGGAGCTGTGGCCAGAGCCGCGGCCCTACCGGAAAATGCTTCGCAGGCTGGCTCGGCGGCGCCAGGTGGGCGTCGGTGGCGCCGAGGCTGACGGCCGCCGCAAAGCCCGCAGCCCCACGGGCTGTGGGGCCACGCGAGCAGCTGCCAAAGAGCTTTCCAACGAGGCACGGCTTTCCCTCCTGGCTCTTCGGGCGTGGGAGCTGTGGCCAGAGCCGCAGCCCTACCGGAAAATGCTTCGCAGGCTGGCTCGGCGGCGCCAGGTGGGCGGCGGTGGCGCCGAGGCTGACGGCCGCCGCAAAGCCCGCAGCCCCACGGGCTGTGGGGCCACGCGAGCGGCTGCCAAAGAGCTTTCCAACGAGGCACGGCTTTCCCTCCTGGCTCTTCGGGCGTGGGAGCTGTGGCCAGAGACGCGGCCCTACCGGAAAATGCTTCGCAGGCTGGCTCGACGGCGCCAGGTGTGCGCCGGTGGCGCCGAGGCTGACGGCCGCCGCAAAGCCCGCAGCCCCACGGGCTGTGGGGCCACGCGAGCCCCTGCTAAAGAGCTTTCCAACGAGGCACAGCTTTCCCTCCTGGCTCTTCGGGCGTGGGAACTGTGGCCAGAGCCGCGGCCCTACCGGAAAATGCTTCGCAGGCTGGCTCGGCGGCGCCAGGTGGGCGCCGGTGGCGCCGAGGCTGACGGCCGCCGCAAAGCCCGCAGCCCCACGGGCTGTGGGGCCACGCGAGCGGCTGCCAAAGAGCTTTCCAACGAGGCACGGCTTTCCCTCCTGGCTCTTCGGGCGTGGGAGCTGTGGCCAGAGCCGCGGCCCTACCCGAAAATGCTTCGCAGGCTGGCTCGGCGGCGCCAGGTGGGCGCCGGTGGCGCCGAGGCTGACGGCCGCCGCAAAGCCCGCAGCCCCACGGGCTGTGGGGCCACGCGAGCAGCTGCCAAAGAGCTTTCCAACGAGGCACGGCTTTCCCTCCTGGCTCTTCGGGCGTGGGAGCTGTGGCCAGAGCCGCGGCCCTACCGGAAAATGCTTCGCAGGCTGGCTCGGCGGCGCCAGTTGGGCGCCGGTGGCACCGAGGCTGACGGCCGCCGGAAAGCCCGCAGCCCCACGGGCTGTGGGGCCACGCGAGCGGCTGCCAAAGAGCTTTCCAACGAGGCACGGCTTTCCCTCCTGGCTCTTCGGGCGTGGGAGCTGTGGCCAGAGCCGCGGCCCTACCGGAAAATGCTTCGCAGGCTGGCTCGGCGGCGCCAGGTGGGCGCAGGTGGCGCCGAGGCTGACGGCCGCCGCAAAGCCCGCAGCCCCACGGGCTGTGGGGCCACGCGAGCGGCTGCCAAAGAGCTTTCCAAGGAGGCACGGCTTTCCCTCCTGGCTCTTCGGGCGTGGGAGCTGTGGCCAGAGCCGCGGCCCTACCGGAAAATGCTTCGCAGGCTGGCGTGGCGGCGCCAGGTGGGCGCCGGTGGCGCCGAGGCTGACGGCCGCCGGAAAGCCCGCAGCCCCACGGGCTGTGGGGCCACGCGAGCGGCTGCCAAAGAGCTATCCAATGAGGCATGGCTTTCCCTCCTGGCTCTTCGGGCGTGGGAGCTGTGGCCAGAGCCGCGGCCCTACCGGAAAATGCTTCGCAGGCTGGCTCGGCGGCGCCAGGTGGGCGTCGGTGGCGCCGAGGCTGATGGCCGCCGCAAAGCCCGCAGCCCCACGGGCTGTGGGGCCACGCGAGCGGCTGCCAAAGAGCTTTCCAACGAGGCACGGCTTTCCCTCCTGGCTCTTCGGGCGTGGGAGCTGTGGCCAGAGCCGCGGCCCTACTGGAAAATGCTTCGGGGGCTGGCGCGGCGGCGCCAGGTGGGCGCCGGTGGCGCCGAGGCTGACGGCCGCCGCAAAGCCCGCAGCCCCACGGGCTGTGGGGCCACGCGAGCGGCTGCCAAAGAGCTTTCCAACGAGGCACGGCTTTCCCTCCTGGCTCTTCGGGCGTGGGAGCTGTGGCCAGAGCCGCGGCCCTACCGGAAAATGCTTCGCAGGCTGGCTCGGCGGTGCCAGGTGGGCGCCGGTGGCGCCAAGGCTAACGGCCGCCGGAAATCCCGCAGCCCCACGGGCTGTGGGGGCACGCGAGCGGCTGCCAAAGAGCTTTCCAAGGAGGCACGGCTTTCCCTCCTGGCTCTTCGGGCGTGGGAGCTGTGGCCAGAGCCGCGGCCCTACCGGAAAATGCTTTGCAGGCTGGCTCGGCGGCGCCAGGTGGGCGCCGGTGGCGCCGAGGCTGACGGCCGCCGCAAAGCCCGCAGCCCCACGGGCTGTGGGGCCACGTGAGCAGCTGCCAAAGAGCTTTCCAACGAGGGACGGCTTTCCCTCCTGGCTCTTCGGGCGTTGGAGCTGTGGGCAGAGACGCGGCCCTACACGAAAATGCTTCGCAGGCTGGCTCGGCGGCGCCAGGTGGGAGCCGGTGGCGCCGAGGCTGACGGCCGCCGCAAAGCCCGCAGCCCCACGGGCTATGGGGCCACGCGAGCGGCTGCCAAAGAGCTTTCCAACGAGGCACGGCTTTCCCTCCTGGCTCTTCGGGCGTGGGAGCTGTGGCCAGAGCCGCGGCCCTACCGGAAAATGCTTCGCAGGCTGGCTCGGCGGCGCCAGGTGGGCGCCGGTGGCGCCGAGGCTGACGGCCGCCGGAAAGCCCGCAGCCCCACGGGCTGTGGGGCCACGCGAGCGGCTGCCAAAGAGCTATCCAATGAGGCATGGCTTTCCCTCCTGGCTCTTCGGGCGTGGGAGCTGTGGCCAGAGACGCGGCCCTACCGGAAAATGCTTCGCAGGCTGGCTCGGCGGCGCCAGGTGGGCGTCGGTGGCGCCGAGGCTGATGGCCGCCGCAAAGCCCGCAGCCCCACGGGCTGTGGGGCCACGCGAGCGGCTGCCAAAGAGCTTTCCAACGAGGCACGGCTTTCCCTCCTGGCTCTTCGGGCGTGGGAGCTGTGGCCAGAGCCGCGGCCCTACACGAAAATGCTTCGGGGGCTGGCGCGGCGGCGCCAGGTGGGCGCCGGTGGCGCCGAGGCTGACGGCCGCCGCAAAGCCCGCAGCCCCACGGGCTGTGGGGCCACGCGAGCGGCTGCCAAAGAGCTTTCCAACGAGGCACGGCTTTCCCTCCTGGCTCTTCGGGCGTGGGAGCTGTGGCCAGAGCCGCGGCCCTACCGGAAAATGCTTCGCAGGCTGGCTCGGCGGTGCCAGGTGGGCGCCGGTGGCACCAAGGCTGACGGTCGCCGGAAAGCCCGCAGCCCCACGGGCTGTGGGGCCACGCGAGCGGCTGCCAAAGAGCTTTCCAACGAGGCATGGCTTTCCCTCCTGGCTCTTCGGGCGTGGGAGCTGTCGCCAGAGACGCGGCCCTACCGGAAAATGCTTCGCAGGCTGGCTCGGCGGCGCCAGGTGGGCGCCGGTGGCGCCAAGGCTAACGGCCGCCGGAAATCCCGCAGCCCCACGGGCTGTGGGGGCACGCGAGCGGCTGCCAAAGAGCTTTCCAACGAGGCACGGCTTTCCCTCCTGGCTCTTCGGGCGTGGGAGCTGTGGGCAGAGACGCGGCCCTACACGAAAATGCTTCGCAGGCTGGCTCGGCGGCGCCAGGTGGGAGCCGGTGGCGCCGAGGCTGACGGCCGCCGCAAAGCCCGCAGCCCCACGGGCTATGGGGCCACGCGAGCGGCTGCCAAAGAGCTTTCCAACGAGGCACGGCTTTCCCTCCTGGCTCTTCGGGCGTGGGAGCTGTGGCCAGAGCCGCGGCCCTACCGGAAAATGCTTCGCAGGCTGGCTCGACGGCGCCAGGTGGGCGCCGGTGGCGCCGAGGCTGACGGCCGCCGCAAAGCCCGCAGCCCCACGGGCTGTGGGGCCATGCGAGAGGCTGCCAAAGAGCTTTCCAAGGAGGCACGGCTTTCCCTCCTGGCTCTTCGGGCGTGGGAGCTGTGGCCAGAGCCGCGGCCCTACCGGAAAATGCTTCGCAGGCTGGCGCAGCGGCGCCAGGTGGGCGCCGGTGGCGCCGAGGCTGACGGCCGCCGCAAAGCCCGCAGCCCCACGGGCTGTGGGGCCACGCGAGCGGCTGCCAAAGAGCTTTCCAACGAGGCACGGCTTTCCCTCCTGGCTCTTCGGGCGTGGGAGCTGTGGCCAGAGACGCGGCCCTATCCGAAAATGCTTCGCAGGCTGGCTCAGCGGCGCCAGGTGGGCGCTGGTGGCACCGAGGCTGACGGCCGCAGCAAACCCCGCAGCCCCACGGGCTGTGGGGCCACGCGAGCGGCTGCCAAAGAGCTTTCCAACGAGGCACGGCTTTCCCTCCTGGCTCTTCGGGCGGGGGAGCTGTGGCCAGAGCCGCGGCCCTACCGGAAAATGCTTCGCAGGCTGGCTCGACGGCGCCAGGTGGGCGCCGGTGGCACCGAGGCTGACGGCCGCCGCAAAGCCCGCAGCCCCACGGGCTGTGGGGCCATGCGAGAGGCTGCCAAAGAGCTTTCCAAGGAGGCACGGCTTTCCCTCCTGGCTCTTCGGGCGTGGGAGCTGTGGCCAGAGCCGCGGCCCTACCGGAAAATGCTTCGCAGGCTGGCGCAGCGGCGCCAGGTGGGCGCCGGTGGCGCCGAGGCTGACGGCCGCCGCAAAGCCCGCAGCCCCACGGGCTGTGGGGCCACGCGAGCGGCTGCCAAAGAGCTTTCCAACGAGGCACGGCTTTCCCTCCTGGCTCTTCGGGCGTGGGAGCTGTGGCCAGAGACGCGGCCCTATCCGAAAATGCTTCGCAGGCTGGCTCAGCGGCGCCAGGTGGGCGCTGGTGGCACCGAGGCTGACGGCCGCAGCAAACCCCGCAGCCCCACGGGCTGTGGGGCCACGCGAGCGGCTGCCAAAGAGCTTTCCAACGAGGCACGGCTTTCCCTCCTGGCTCTTCGGGCGTGGGAGCTGTGGCCAGAGACGCGGCCCTACCGGAAAATGCTTCGCAGGCTGGCGCGGCGGTGCCACGTAGGCGCAGGTGGCGCCGAGGCTGACGGCCGCCGCAAAGCCCGCAGCCCCACGGGCTGTGGGGCCACGCGAGCGGCTGCCAAAGAGCTTTCCAACGAGGCACGGCTTTCCCTCCTGGCTCTTCGGGCGTGGGAGCTGTGGCCAGAGCCGCGGCCCTACCGGAAAATGCTTCGGGGGCTGGCGCGGCGGCGCCAGGTGGGCGCTGGTGGCGCCGAGGCTGACGGCCGCCGCAAAGCCCGCAGCCCCACGGGCTGTGGGGCCACGCGAGCGGCTGCCAAAGAGCTTTCCAACGAGGCACGGCTTTCCCTCCTGGCTCTTCGGGCGTGGGAGCTGTGGCCAGAGCCGCGGCCCTACCGGAAAATGCTTCGCAGGCTGGCTCGGCGGCGCCAGGTGGGCGCCGGTGGCACCGAGGCTGACGGTCGCCGGAAAGCCCGCAGCCCCACGGGCTGTGGGGCCACGCGAGCGGCTGCCAAAGAGCTTTCCAACGAGGCACGGCTTTCCCTCCTGGCTCTTCGGGCGTGGGAGCTGTGGCCAGAGCCGCGGCCCTACCGGAAAATGCTTCGCAGGCTGGCTCGGCGGCGCCAGGTGGGCGTCGGTGGCGCCGAGGCTGACGGCCGCCGCAAAGCCCGCAGCCCCACGGGCTGTGGGGCCACGCGAACGGCTGCCAAAGAGCTTTCCAACGAGGCACGGCTTTCCCTCCTGGCTCTTCGGGCGTGGGAGCTGTGGCCAGAGCCGCGGCCCTACCGGAAAATGCTTCGGGGGCTGGCGCGGCGGCGCCAGGTGGGCGCTGGTGGCGCCGAGGCTGACGGCCGCCGCAAAGCCCGCAGCCCCACGGGCTGTGGGGCCACGCGAGCGGCTGCCAAAGAGCTTTCCAACGAGGCACGGCTTTCCCTCCTGGCTCTTCGGGCGTGGGAGCTGTGGCCAGAGCCGCGACCCTACCGGAAAATGCTTCGCAGGCTGGCTCGGCGGCGCCAGGTGGGCGCCGGTGGCACCGAGGCTGACGGTCGCCGGAAAGCCCGCAGCCCCACGGGCTGTGGGGCCACGCGAGCGGCTGCCAAAGAGCTTTCCAACGAGGCACGGCTTTCCCTCCTGGCTCTTCGGGCGTGGGAGCTCTCGCCAGAGCCGCGGCCCTACCGGAAAATGCTTCGCAGGCTGGCTCGGTGGCGAGAGGTGGGCGCCCTTGGCGCCGAGGCTGACGGCCGCCGCAAAGCCCGCAGCCCCACGGGCTGTGGGGCCACGCGAGCGGCTGCCAAAGAGCTTTCCAACGAGGCACGGCTTTCCCTCCTGGCTCTTCGGGCGTGGGAGCTGTGGCCAGAGCCGCGGCCCTACCGGAAAATGCTTCGCAGGCTGGCGCGGCGGCGCCAGGTGGGCGCCGGTGGCGCCGAGGCTGACGGCCGCCGCAAAGCCCGCAGCCCCACGGGCTGTGGGGCCACGCGAGCGGCTGCCAAAGAGCTTTCCAACGAGGCACGGCTTTCCCTCCTGGCTCTTCGGGCGTGGGAGCTGTGGCCAGAGCCGCGGCCCTACCGGAAAATGCTTCGCAGGCTGGCTCGGCGGCGCCAGGTGGGCGTCGGTGGCACCGAGGCTGACGGCCGCCGCAAAGCCCGCAGCCCCACGGGCTGTGGGGCCACGCGAGCGGCTGCCAAAGAGCTTTCCAACGAGGCACGGCTTTCCCTCCTGGCTCTTCGGGCGTGGGAGCTGTGGCCAGAGCCGCGGCCCGACCGGAAAATGCTTCGCAGGCTGGCTCGGCGGCGCCAGGTGGGCGTCGGTGGCGCCGAGGCTGACGGCCGCCGCAAAGCCCGCAGCCCCACGGGCTGTGGGGCCACGCGAGCGGCTGCCAAAGAGCTTTCCAACGAGGCACGGCTTTCCCTCCTGGCTCTTCGGGCGTGGGAGCTGTGGCCAGAGCCGCGGCCCTACCGGAAAATGCTTCGCAGGCTGGCTCGGCGGCGCCAGGTGGGCGCCGGTGGCGCCGAGGCTGACGGCCGCCGCAAAGCCCGCAGCCCCACGGGCTGTGGGGCCACGCGAGCGGCTGCCAAAGAGCTTTCCAACGAGGCACGGCTTTCCCTCCTGGCTCTTCGGGCGTGGGAGCTGTGGCCAGAGACGCGGCCCTACCGGAAAATGCTTCTCAGGCTGGCTTGGCGGCGCCAGGTGGGCGCCGGTGGCGCCGAGGCTGACGGCCGCCGCAAAGCCCGCAGCCCCACGGGCTGTGGGGCCACGCGAGCGGCTGCCAAAGAGCTTTCCAACGAGGCACGGCTTTCCCTCCTGGCTCTTCGGGCGTGGGAGCTGTGGCCAGAGCCGCGGCCCTACCGGAAAATGCTTCGCAGGCTGGCGTGGCGGCGCCAGGTGGGCGCCGGTGGCGCCGAGGCTGATGGCCGCCGCAAAGCCCGCAGCCCCACGGGCTGTGGGGCCACGCGAGCGGCTGCCAAAGAGCTTTCCAACGAGGCACGGCTTTCCCTCCTGGCTCTTCGGGCGTGGGAGCTGTGGCCAGAGCCGCGGCCCTACCGGAAAATGCTTCGCAGGCTGGCTCGGCGGCGCCAGGTGGGCGTCGGTGGCGCCGAGGCTGACGGCCACCGCAAAGCCCGCAGCCCCACGGGCTGTGGGGCCACGCGAGCGGCTGCCAAAGAGCTTTCCAACGAGGCACGGCTTTCCCTCCTGGCTCTTCGGGCGTGGGAACTGTGGCCAGAGCCGCGGCCCTACCGGAAAATGCTTCGCAGGCTGGCTCGGCGGCGCCAGGTGGGCGGCGGTGGCGCCAAGGCTGACGGCCGCCGCAAAGCCCGCAGCCCCACGGGCTGTGGGGCCACGCGAGCGGCTGCCAAAGAGCTTTCCAACGAGGCACGGCTTTCCCTCCTGGCTCTTTGGGCGTGGGAGCTGTGGCCAGAGCCGCGGCCCTACCGGAAAATGCTTCGCAGGCTGGCTCGGCGGTGCCAGGTGGGCGCCGGTGGCGCCGAGGCTGACGGCCGCCGCAAAGCCCGCAGCCCCACGGGCTGTGGGGCCACGCGAGCGGCTGCCAAAGAGCTTTCCAACGAGGCACGGCTTTCCCTCCTGGCTCTTCGGGCGTGGGAGCTCTCGCCAGAGCCGCGGCCCTACCGGAAAATGCTTCGCAGGCTGGCTCGGTGGCGAGAGGTGGGCGCCCTTGGCGCCGAGGCTGACGGCCGCCGCAAAGCCCGCAGCCCCACGGGCTGTGGGGCCACGCGAGCGGCTGCCAAAGAGCTTTCCAACGAGGCACGGCTTTCCCTCCTGGCTCTTCGGGCGTGGGAGCTGTGGCCAGAGCCGCGGCCCTACCGGAAAATGCTTCGCAGGCTGGCGCGGCGGCGCCAGGTGGGCGCCGGTGGCGCCGAGGCTGACGGCCGCCGCAAAGCCCGCAGCCCCACGGGCTGTGGGGCCACGCGAGCGGCTGCCAAAGAGCTTTCCAACGAGGCACGGCTTTCCCTCCTGGCTCTTCGGGCGTGGGAGCTGTGGCCAGAGCCGCGGCCCTACCGGAAAATGCTTCGCAGGCTGGCTCGGCGGCGCCAGGTGGGCGTCGGTGGCACCGAGGCTGACGGCCGCCGCAAAGCCCGCAGCCCCACGGGCTGTGGGGCCACGCGAGCGGCTGCCAAAGAGCTTTCCAACGAGGCACGGCTTTCCCTCCTGGCTCTTCGGGCGTGGGAGCTGTGGCCAGAGCCGCGGCCCGACCGGAAAATGCTTCGCAGGCTGGCTCGGCGGCGCCAGGTGGGCGTCGGTGGCGCCGAGGCTGACGGCCGCCGCAAAGCCCGCAGCCCCACGGGCTGTGGGGCCACGCGAGCGGCTGCCAAAGAGCTTTCCAACGAGGCACGGCTTTCCCTCCTGGCTCTTCGGGCGTGGGAGCTGTGGCCAGAGCCGCGGCCCTACCGGAAAATGCTTCGCAGGCTGGCTCGGCGGCGCCAGGTGGGCGCCGGTGGCGCCGAGGCTGACGGCCGCCGCAAAGCCCGCAGCCCCACGGGCTGTGGGGCCACGCGAGCGGCTGCCAAAGAGCTTTCCAACGAGGCACGGCTTTCCCTCCTGGCTCTTCGGGCGTGGGAGCTGTGGCCAGAGACGCGGCCCTACCGGAAAATGCTTCTCAGGCTGGCTTGGCGGCGCCAGGTGGGCGCCGGTGGCGCCGAGGCTGACGGCCGCCGCAAAGCCCGCAGCCCCACGGGCTGTGGGGCCACGCGAGCGGCTGCCAAAGAGCTTTCCAACGAGGCACGGCTTTCCCTCCTGGCTCTTCGGGCGTGGGAGCTGTGGCCAGAGCCGCGGCCCTACCGGAAAATGCTTCGCAGGCTGGCGTGGCGGCGCCAGGTGGGCGCCGGTGGCGCCGAGGCTGATGGCCGCCGCAAAGCCCGCAGCCCCACGGGCTGTGGGGCCACGCGAGCGGCTGCCAAAGAGCTTTCCAACGAGGCACGGCTTTCCCTCCTGGCTCTTCGGGCGTGGGAGCTGTGGCCAGAGCCGCGGCCCTACCGGAAAATGCTTCGCAGGCTGGCTCGGCGGCGCCAGGTGGGCGTCGGTGGCGCCGAGGCTGACGGCCACCGCAAAGCCCGCAGCCCCACGGGCTGTGGGGCCACGCGAGCGGCTGCCAAAGAGCTTTCCAACGAGGCACGGCTTTCCCTCCTGGCTCTTCGGGCGTGGGAACTGTGGCCAGAGCCGCGGCCCTACCGGAAAATGCTTCGCAGGCTGGCTCGGCGGCGCCAGGTGGGCGGCGGTGGCGCCAAGGCTGACGGCCGCCGCAAAGCCCGCAGCCCCACGGGCTGTGGGGCCACGCGAGCGGCTGCCAAAGAGCTTTCCAACGAGGCACGGCTTTCCCTCCTGGCTCTTTGGGCGTGGGAGCTGTGGCCAGAGCCGCGGCCCTACCGGAAAATGCTTCGCAGGCTGGCTCGGCGGTGCCAGGTGGGCGCCGGTGGCGCCGAGGCTGACGGCCGCCGCAAAGCCCGCAGCCCCACGGGCTGTGGGGCCACGCGAGCGGCTGCCAAAGAGCTTTCCAACGAGGCACGGCTTTCCCTCCTGGCTCTTCGGGCGTGGGAGCTGTGGCCAGAGCCGCGGCCCTACCGGAAAATGCTTCGCAGGCTGGCTCGGCGGCGCCAGTTGGGCGCCGGTGGCACCGAGGCTGACGGCTGCCGCAAAGCCCGCAGCCCCACGGGCTGTGGGGCCACGCGAGCGGCTGCCAAAGAGCTTTCCAACGAGGCACGGCTTTCCCTCCTGGCTCTTCGGGCGTGGGAGCTGTGGCCAGAGCCGCGGCCCTACCGGAAAATGCTTCGCAGGCTGGCGCGGCGGCGCCAGGTGGGCGCCGGTGGCGCCGAGGCTGACGGCCGCCGGAAAGCCCGCAGCCCCACGGGCTGTGGGGCCACGCGAGCGGCTGCCAAAGAGCTTTCCAACGAGGCACGGCTTTCCCTCCTGGCTCTTCGGGCGTGGGAGCTGTGGCCAGAGCCGCGGCCCTACCGGAAAATGCTTCGCAGGCTGGCTCGGCGGCGCCAGGTGGGCGTCGGTGGCGCCGAGGCTGACGGCCGCCGCAAAGCCCGCAGCCCCACGGGCTGTGGGGCCACGCGAGCGGCTGCCAAAGAGGTTTCCAACGAGGCATGGCTTTCCCTCCTGGCTCTTCGGGCGTGGGAGCTGTGGCCAGAGACGCGGCCCTACCCGGAAATGCTTCGCAGGCTGTCTCGGCGGCGCCAGGTGGGCGCCGGTGGCGCCGAGGCTGACGGCCGCCGCAAAGCCCGCAGCCCCACGGGCTGTGGGGCCACGCGAGCGGCTGCCAAAGAGCTTTCCAACGAGGCACGGCTTTCCCTCCTGGCTCTTCGGGCGTGGGAGCTGTGGCCAGAGACGCGGCCCTACCGGAAAATGCTTCTCAGGCTGGCTCGGCGGCGCCAGGTGGGCGCCGGTGGCGCCGAGGCTGACGGCCGCCGCAAAGCCCGCAGCCCCACGGGCTGTGGGGCCACGCGAGCGGCTGCCAAAGAGCTTTCCAACGAGGCACGGCTTTCCCTCCTGGCTCTTCGGGCGTGGGAGCTGTGGCCAGAGCCGCGGCCCTACCGGAAAATGCTTCGCAGGCTGGCTCGGCGGCGCCAGGTGGGCGCCGGTGGCGCCGAGGCTGACGGCCGCCGCAAAGCCCGCAGCCCCACGGGCTGTGGGGCCACGCGAGCGGCTGCCAAAGAGCTTTCCAACGAGGCACGGCTTTCCCTCCTGGCTCTTCGGGCGTGGGAACTGTGGCCAGAGCCGCGGCCCTACCGGAAAATGCTTCGCAGGCTGGCTCGGCGGCGCCAGTTGGGCGCCGGTGGCACCGAGGCTGACGGCCGCCGCAAAGCCCGCAGCCCCACGGGCTGTGGGGCCACGCGAGCGGCTGCCAAAGAGCTTTCCAACGAGGCACGGCTTTCCCTCCTGGCTCTTCGGGCGTGGGAGCTGTGGCCAGAGCCGCGGCCCTACCGGAAAATGCTTCGCAGGCTGGCGTGGCGGCGCCAGGTGGGCGCCGGTGGCGCCGAGGCTGACGGCCGCCGCAAAGCCCGCAGCCCCACGGGCTGTGGGGCCACGCGAGCGGCTGCCAAAGAGCTTTCCAAGGAGGCACGGCTTTCCCTCCTGGCTCTTCGGGCGTGGGAGCTGTGGCCAGAGCCGCGGCCCTACCGGAAAATGCTTCGCAGGCTGGCTCGGCGGCGCCAGGTGGGCGTCGGTGGCGCCGAGGCTGACGGCCACCGCAAAGCCCGCAGCCCCACGGGCTGTGGGGCCACGCGAGCGGCTGCCAAAGAGCTTTCCAACGAGGCACGGCTTTCCCTCCTGGCTCTTCGGGCGTGGGAACTGTGGCCAGAGCCGCGGCCCTACCGGAAAATGCTTCGCAGGCTGGCTCGGCGGCGCCAGGTGGGCGGCGGTGGCGCCGAGGCTGACGGCCGCCGCAAAGCCCGCAGCCCCACGGGCTGTGGGGCCACTCAAGCGGCTGCCAAAGAGCTTTCCAACGAGGCACGGCTTTCCCTCCTGGCTCTTCGGGCGTGGGAGCTGTGGCCAGAGCCGCGGCCCTACCGGAAAATGCTTCGCAGGCTGGCTCGGCGGTGCCAGGTGGGCGCCGGTGGCGCCGAGGCTAGAGACCGCCGGAAAGCCCGCAGCCCCACGGGCTGTGGGGCCACGCGAGCGGCTGCCAAAGAGCTTTCCAACGAGGCACGGCTTTCCCTCCTGGCTCTTCGGGCGTGGGAGCTGTGGCCAGAGACGCGGCCCTACCGGAAAATGCTTCTCAGGCTGGCTCGGCGGCGCCAGGTGGGCGGCGGTGGCGCCGAGGCTGACGGCCGCCGCAAAGCCCGCAGCCCCACGGGCTGTGGGGCCACGCGAGCGGCTGCCAAAGAGCTTTCCAACGAGGCACGGCTTTCCCTCCTGGCTCTTCGGGCGTGGGAGCTGTGGCCAGAGACGCGGCCCTACCGGAAAATGCTTCGCAGGCTGGCGTGGCGGCGCCAGGTGGGCGCCGGTGGCGCCGAGGCTGACGGCCGCCGCAAAGCCCGCAGCCCCACGGGCTGTGGGGCCACGCGAGCGGCTGCCAAAGAGCTTTCCAACGAGGCACGGCTTTCCCTCCTGGCTCTTCGGGCGTGGGAGCTGTGGCCAGAGCCGCGGCCCTACCGGAAAATGCTTCGCAGGCTGGCTCGGCGGCGCCAGGTGGGCGTCGGTGGCGCCGAGGCTGACGGCCACCGCAAAGCCCGCAGCCCCACGGGCTGTGGGGCCACGCGAGCGGCTGCCAAAGAGCTTTCCAACGAGGCACGGCTTTCCCTCCTGGCTCTTCGGGCGTGGGAACTGTGGCCAGAGCCGCGGCCCTACCGGAAAATGCTTCGCAGGCTGGCTCGGCGGCGCCAGGTGGGCGGCGGTGGCGCCGAGGCTGACGGCCGCCGCAAAGCCCGCAGCCCCACGGGCTGTGGGGCCACGCGAGCGGCTGCCAAAGAGCTTTCCAACGAGGCACGGCTTTCCCTCCTGGCTCTTTGGGCGTGGGAGCTGTGGCCAGAGCCGCGGCCCTACCGGAAAATGCTTCGCAGGCTGGCTCGGCGGTGCCAGGTGGGCGCCGGTGGCGCCGAGGCTGACGGCCGCCGCAAAGCCCGCAGCCCCACGGGCTGTGGGGCCACGCGAGCGGCTGCCAAAGAGCTTTCCAACGAGGCACGGCTTTCCCTCCTGGCTCTTCGGGCGTGGGAGCTGTGGCCAGAGCCGCGGCCCTACCGGAAAATGCTTCGCAGGCTGGCTCGGCGGCGCCAGTTGGGCGCCGGTGGCACCGAGGCTGACGGCTGCCGCAAAGCCCGCAGCCCCACGGGCTGTGGGGCCACGCGAGCGGCTGCCAAAGAGCTTTCCAACGAGGCACGGCTTTCCCTCCTGGCTCTTCGGGCGTGGGAGCTGTGGCCAGAGCCGCGGCCCTACCGGAAAATGCTTCGCAGGCTGGCTCGGCGGCGCCAGGTGGGCGAAGGTGGCGCCGAGGCTGACGGCCGCCGCAAAGCCCGCAGCCCCACGGGCTGTGGGGCCACGCGAGCGGCTGCCAAAGAGCTTTCCAACGAGGCACGGCTTTCCCTCCTGGCTCTTCGGGCGTGGGAACTGTGGCCAGAGCCGCGGCCCTACCGGAAAATGCTTCGCAGGCTGGCTCGGCGGCGCCAGTTGGGCGCCGGTGGCACCGAGGCTGACGGCCGCCGCAAAGCCCGCAGCCCCACGGGCTGTGGGGCCACGCGAGCGGCTGCCAAAGAGCTTTCCAACGAGGCACGGCTTTCCCTCCTGGCTCTTCGGGCGTGGGAGCTGTGGCCATAGCCGCGGCCCTACCGGAAAATGCTTCGCAGGCTGGCGTGGCGGCGCCAGGTGGGCGCCGGTGGCGCCGAGGCTGACGGCCGCCGCAAAGCCCGCAGCCCCACGGGCTGTGGGGCCACGCGAGCGGCTGCCAAAGAGCTTTCCAAGGAGGCACGGCTTTCCCTCCTGGCTCTTCGGGCGTGGGAGCTGTGGCCAGAGCCGCGGCCCTACCGGAAAACGCTTCGCAGGCTGGCTCGGCGGCGCCAGGTGGGCGTCGGTGGCGCCGAGGCTGACGGCCACCGCAAAGCCCGCAGCCCCACGGGCTGTGGGGCCACGCGAGCGGCTGCCAAAGAGCTTTCCAACGAGGCACGGCTTTCCCTCCTGGCTCTTCGGGCGTGGGAACTGTGGCCAGAGCCGCGGCCCTACCGGAAAATGCTTCGCAGGCTGGCTCGGCGGCGCCAGGTGGGCGCCGGTGGCGCCGAGGCTGACGGCCGCCGCAAAGCCCGCAGCCCCACGGGCTGTGGGGCCACTCAAGCGGCTGCCAAAGAGCTTTCCAACGAGGCACGGCTTTCCCTCCTGGCTCTTTGGGCGTGGGAGCTGTGGCCAGAGACGCGGCCCTACCGGAAAATGCTTCGCAGGCTGGCTCGGCGGTGCCAGGTGGGCGCCGGTGGCGCCGAGGCTAGAGACCGCCGGAAAGCCCGCAGCCCCACGGGCTGTGGGGCCACGCGAGCGGCTGCCAAAGAGCTTTCCAACGAGGCACGGCTTTCCCTCCTGGCTCTTCGGGCGTGGGAGCTGTGGCCAGAGCCGCGGCCCTACCGGAAAATGCTTCGCAGGCTGGCTCGGCGGCGCCAGGTGGGCGCCGGTGGCGCCGAGGCTGACGGCCGCCGCAAAGCCCGCAGCCCCACGGGCTGTGGGGCCACGCGAGCGGCTGCCAAAGAGCTTTCCAACGAGGCACGGCTTTCCCTCCTGGCTCTTCGGGCGTGGGAGCTGTGGCCAGAGCCACGGCCCTACCGGAAAATGCTTCGCAGGCTGGCTCGGCGGCGCCAGGTGGGCGTCGGTGGCGCCGAGGCTGACGGCCACCGCAAAGCCCGCAGCCCCACGGGCTGTGGGGCCACGCGAGCGGCTGCCAAAGAGCTTTCCAACGAGGCACGGCTTTCCCTCCTGGCTCTTCGGGCGTGGGAGCTGTGGCCAGAGACGCGGCCCTACCGGAAAATGCTTCGCAGGCTGGCTCGGCGGCGCCAGTTGGGCGCCGGTGGCACCGAGGCTGACGGCCGCCGCAAAGCCCGCAGCCCCACGGGCTGTGGGGCCACGCGAGCGGCTGCCAAAGAGCTTTCCAACGAGGCACGGCTTTCCCTCCTGGCTCTTCGGGCGTTGGAGCTGTGGCCAGAGCCGCGGCCCTACCGGAAAATGCTTCGCAGGCTGGCTCGGCGGCGCCAGGTGGGCGTCGGTGGCGCCGAGGCTGACGGCCGCCGCAAAGCCCGCAGCCCCACGGGCTGTGGGGCCACGCGAGCGGCTGCCAAAGAGCTTTCCAAGGAGGCACGGCTTTCCCTCCTGGCTCTTCGGGCGTGGGAGCTGTGGCCAGAGCCGCGGCCCTACCGGAAAATGCTTCGCAGGCTGGCGCGGTGGCGCCACGTGGGCGCCGGTGGCGCCGAG
The DNA here is from genome assembly GCF_964199755.1 of Larus michahellis. NCBI lineage: Eukaryota > Metazoa > Chordata > Aves > Charadriiformes > Laridae > Larus > Larus michahellis. The sequence continues at coordinate 1,093,982 of NW_027436014.1, read as the reverse complement.
GCTGACGGCCGCCGCAAAGCCCGCAGCCCCACGGGCTGTGGGGCCACGCGAGCGGCTGCCAAAGAGCTTTCCAACGAGGCACGGCTTTCCCTCCTGGCTCTTCGGGCGTGGGAGCTGTGGCCAGAGACGCGGCCCTACCGGAAAATGCTTCGCAGGCTGGCTCGGCGGCGCCAGTTGGGCGCCGGTGGCACCGAGGCTGACGGCCGCCGGAAAGCCCGCAGCCCCACGGGCTGTGGGGCCACGCGAGCGGCTGCCAAAGAGCTTTCCAACGAGGCACGGCTTTCCCTCCTGGCTCTTCGGGCGTGGGAGCTGTGGCCAGAGCTGCGGCCCTACCGGAAAATGCTTCGCAGGCTGGCTCGGCGGCGCCAGGTGGGCGCCGGTGGCACCGAGGCTGACAGCCGCCGCAAAGCCCGCAGCGCCACGGGCTGTGGGGCCACGCGAGCGGCTGCCAAAGAGCTTTCCAACGAGGCACGGCTTTCCCTCCTGGCTCTTCGGGCGTGGGAGCTGTGGCCAGAGCCGCGGCCCTACCGGAAAATGCTTCGGGGGCTGGCACGGCGGCGCCAGGTGGGCGCCGGTGGCGCCGAGGCTGACGGCCGCCGGAAAGCCCGCAGCCCCACGGGCTGTGGGGTCACGCGAGCGGCTGCCAAAGAGGTTTCCAACGAGGCACGGCTTTCCCTCCTGGCTCTTCGGGCGTGGGAGCTGTGGCCAGAGCCGCGGCCCTACCGGAAAATGCTTCGCAGGCTGGCTCGGCGGTGCCAGGTGGGCGCCGGTGGCGCCGAGGCTGACGGCCGCCGCAAAGCCCGCAGCCCCACGGGCTGTGGGGCCACGCGAGCGGCTGCCAAAGAGCTTTCCAACGAGGCACGGCTTTCCCTCCTGGCTCTTCGGGCGTGGGAGCTGTGGCCAGAGCCGCGGCCCTACCGGAAAATGCTTCGCAGGCTGGCGCGGCTGCGCCAGGTGGGCGCCGGTGGCGCCGAGGCTGACGGCCGCCGCAAAGCCCGCAGCCCCACGGGCTGTGGGGCCACACGAGCGGCTGCCAAAGAGCTTTCCAACGAGGCACGGCTTTCCCTCCTGGCTCTTCGGGCGTGGGAGCTGTGGCCAGAGCCGCGGCCCTACCCGAAAATGCTTCGGGGGCTGGCTCGGCGGCACCACGTGGGCGCCGGTGGCGCCGAGGCTGACGGCCGCCGCAAAGCCCGCAGCCCCACGGGCTGTGGGGCCACGCGAGCGGCTGCCAAAGAGGTTTCCAACGAGGCACGGCTTTCCCTCCTGGCTCTTCGGGCGTGGGAGCTGTGGCCAGAGCCGCGGCCCTACCGGAAAATGCTTCGCAGGCTGGCGCGGCGGCGCCAGGTGGGCGTCGGTGGCGCCGAGGCTGACGGCCGCCGCAAAGCCCGCAGCCCCACTGGCTGTGGGGCCACACGAGCGGCTGCCAAAGAGCTTTCCAACGAGGCACGGCTTTCCCTCCTGGCTCTTCGGGCGTGGGAGCTGTGGCCAGAGCCGCAGCGCTACCGGAAAATGCTTCGCAGGCTGGCTCGGCGGCGCCAGGTGGGCGCCGGTGGCGCCGAGGCTGACGGCCGCCGCAAAGCCCGCAGCCCCACGGGCTGTGGGGCCACGCGAGCGGCTGCCAAAGAGCTTTCCAACGAGGCACGGCTTTCCCTCCTGGCTCTTCGGGCGTGGGAGCTGTGGCCAGAGCCGCGGCCCTACCCGAAAATGCTTCGGGGGCTGGCTCGGCGGCACCACGTGGGCGGCGGTGGCGCCGAGGCTGACGGCCGCCGCAAAGCCCGCAGCCCCACGGGCTGTGGGGCCACGCGAGCGGCTGCCAAAGAGCTTTCCAACGAGGCATGGCTTTCCCTCCTGGCTCTTCGGGCGTGGGAGCTGTGGCCAGAGCCGCGGCCCTACCGGAAAATGCTTCGCAGGCTGGCGTGGCGGTGCCAGTTGGGCGCCGGTGGCGCCGAGGCTGACGGCCGCCGCAAAGCCCGCAGCCCCACGGGCTGTGGGGCCGCGCGAGCGGCTGCCAAAGAGCTTTCCAACGAGGCACGGCTTTCCCTCCTGGCTCTTCGGGCGTGGGAGCTGTGGCCAGAGCCGCGGCCCTACCGGAAAATGCTTCGCAGGCTGGCTCGGCGGCGCCAGGTGGGCGCCGGTGGCGCCGAGGCTGACGGCCGCCGCAAAGCCCGCAGCCCCACGGGCTGTGGGGCCACGCGAGCGGCTGCCAAAGAGCTTTCCAACGAGGCACGGCTTTCCCTCCTGGCTCTTCGGGCGTGGGAGCTGTGGCCAGAGCCGCGGCCCTACCCGAAAATGCTTCGGGGGCTGGCTCGGCGGCACCACGTGGGCGCCGGTGGCGCCGAGGCTGACGGCCGCCGCAAAGCCCGCAGCCCCACGGGCTGTGGGGCCACGCGAGCGGCTGCCAAAGAGCTTTCCAACGAGGCACGGCTTTCCCTCCTGGCTCTTCGGGCGTGGGAGCTGTGGCCAGAGCCGCGGCCCTACCGGAAAATGCTTCGCAGGCTGGCGTGGCGGTGCCAGTTGGGCGCCGGTGGCGCCGAGGCTGACGGCCGCCGCAAAGCCCGCAGCCCCACGGGCTGTGGGGCCGCGCGAGCGGCTGCCAAAGAGCTTTCCAACGAGGCACGGCTTTCCCTCCTGGCTCTTCGGGCGTGGGAGCTGTGGCCAGAGCCGCGGCCCTACCGGAAAATGCTTCGCAGGCTGGCTCGGCGGCGCCAGGTGGGCGCCGGTGGCACCGAGGCTGATGGCCGCCGCAAAGCCCGCAGCCCCACGGGCTGTGGGGCCACGCGAGCGGCTGCCAGAGAGGTTTCCAATGAGGCACGGCTTTCCCTCCTGGCTCTTTGGGCGTGGGAGCTGTGGCCAGAGACGCGGCCCTACCGGAAAATGCTTCGGGGGCTGGCTCGGCGGCGCCAGGTGGGCGCCGGTGGCGCCGAGGCTGACGGCCGCCGCAAAGCCCGCAGCCCCACGGGCTGTGGGGCCACGCGAGCGGCTGCCAAAGAGCTTTCCAACGAGGCACGGCTTTCCCTCCTGGCTCTTCGGGCGTGGGAGCTGTGGCCAGAGCCGCGGCCCTACCGCAAAATGCTTCGCAGGCTGGCTCGGCGGCGCCAGGTGGGCGCCGGTGGCGCCGAGGCTGACGGCCGCCGCAAAGCCCGCAGCCCCACGGGCTGTGGGGCCACGCGAGCGGCTGCCAAAGAGGTTTCCAACGAGGCACGGCTTTCCCTCCTGGCTCTTCGGGCGTGGGAGCTGTGGCCAGAGCCGCGGCCCTACCCGAAAATGCTTCGCAGGCTGGCTCGGCGGCACCACGTGGGCGCCGGTGGCGCCGAGGCTGACGGCCGCCGCAAAGCCCGCAGCCCCACGGGCTGTGGGGCCACGCGAGCAGCTGCCAAAGAGCTTTCCAACGAGGCATGGCTTTCCCTCCTGGCTCTTCGGGCGTGGGAGCTGTGGCCAGAGCCGCGGCCCTACCGGAAAATGCTTCGCAGGCTGGCGCGGCGGCACCACGTGGGCGGCGGTGGCGCCGAGGCTGACGGCCGCCGCAAAGCCCGCAGCCCCACGGGCTGTGGGGCCACGCGAGCGGCTGCCAAAGAGGTTTCCAACGAGGCACGGCTTTCCCTCCTGGCTCTTCGGGCGTGGGAGCTGTGGCCAGAGCCGCGGCCCTACCGGAAAATGCTTCGCAGGCTGGCTCGGCGGCGCCAGGTGGGCGTCGGTGGCGCCGAGGCTGACGGCCGCCGCAAAGCCCGCAGCCCCACGGGCTGTGGGGCCACGCGAGCAGCTGCCAAAGAGCTTTCCAACGAGGCACGGCTTTCCCTCCTGGCTCTTCGGGCGTTGGAGCTGTGGCCAGAGCCGCGGCCCTACCGGAAAATGCTTCGCAGGCTGGCTCGACGGCGCCAGGTGGGCGCCGGTGGCGCCGAGGCTGACGGCCGCCGCAAAGCCCGCAGCCCCACGGGCTGTGGGGCCACGTGAGCGGCTGCCAAAGAGCTTTCCAACGAGGCACGGCTTTCCCTCCTGGCTCTTCGGGCGTGGGAGCTGTGGCCAGAGCCGCGGCCCTACCGGAAAATGCTTCGCAGGCTGGCTCGACGGCGCCAGGTGTGCGCCGGTGGCGCCGAGGCTGACGGCCGCCGCAAAGCCCGCAGCCCCACGGGCTGTGGGGCCACGCGAGCGGCTGCCAAAGAGCTTTCCAACGAGGCACGGCTTTCCCTCCTGGCTCTTCGGGCGTGGGAGCTGTGGCCAGAGCCGCGGCCCTACCGGAAAATGCTTCGCAGGCTGGCGCGGCGGCGCCACGTGGGCGCCGGTGGCGCCGAGGCTGACGGCCGCCGCAAAGCCCGCAGCCCCACGGGCTGTGGGGCCACGCGAGCGGCTGCCAAAGAGCTTTCCAACGAGGCACGGCTTTCCCTCCTGGCTCTTCGGGCGTGGGAGCTGTGGCCAGAGCCGCGGCCCTACCGGAAAATGCTTCGCAGGCTGGCTCGGCGGTGCCAGGTGGGCGCCGGTGGCACCGAGGCTGACGGTCGCCGCAAAGCCCGCAGCCCCACGGGCTGTGGGGCCACGCGAGCGGCTGCCAAAGAGCTTTCCAACGAGGCACGGCTTTCCCTCCTGGCTCTTCGGGCGTGGGAGCTGTGGCCAGAGCCGCGGCCCTACCGGAAAATGCTTCGCAGGCTGGCTCGGTGGCGCCAGGTGGGCGCCGGTGGCGCCAAGGCTAACGGCCGCCGCAAAGCCCGCAGCCCCACGGGCTGTGGGGGCACGCGAGCGGATGACAAAGAGGTTTCCAACGAGGCACAGCTTTCCCTCCTGGCTCTTCGGGCGTGGGAGCTGTGGCCAGAGCCGCGGCCCTACCGGAAAATGCTTCGCAGGCTGGCTCGGCGGCGCCAGGTGGGCGCCGGTGGCACCGAGGCTGACGGTCGCCGGAAACCCGCAGCCCCACGGGCTGTGGGGCCACGCGAGCGGCTGCCAAAGAGCTTTCCAACGAGGCACGGCTTTCCCTCCTGGCTCTTCGGGCGTGGGAGCTGTGGCCAGAGCCGCGGCCCTACCGGAAAATGCTTCGCAGGCTGGCTCGGCGGCGCCAGGTGGGCGCCGGTGGCGCCAAGGCTAACGGCCGCCGGAAATCCCGCAGCCCCACGGGCTGTGGGGGCACGCGAGCGGATGCCAAAGAGGTTTCCAACGAGGCACAGCTTTCCCTCCTGGCTCTTCGGGCGTGGGAGCTGTGGCCAGAGCCGCGGCCCTACCGGAAAATGCTTCGCAGGCTGGCTCGGCGGCGCCAGGTGGGCGTCGGTGGCGCCGAGGCTGACGGCCGCCGCAAAGCCCGCAGCCCCACGGGCTGTGGGGCCACGCGAGCGGCTGCCAAAGAGCTTTCCAACGAGGCACGGCTTTCCCTCCTGGCTCTTCGGGCATGGGAGCTGTGGCCAGAGCTGCGGCTCTACCCGAAAATGCTTCGGGGGCTGGCTCGACGGCACCACATGGGCGCCGGTGGCGCCGAGGCTGACGGCCGCCGCAAAGCCCGCAGCCCCACGGGCTGTGGGGCCACGCGAGCGGCTGCCAAAGAGCTTTCCAACGAGGCATGGCTTTCCCTCCTGGCTCTTCGGGCGTGGGAGCTGTGGCCAGAGCCGCGGCCCTACCGGAAAATGCTTCGCAGGCTGGCGCGGCGGCGCCAGGTGGGCGCCGGTGGCGCCGAGGCTGACGGCCGCCGCAAAGCCCGCAGCCCCACGGGCTGTGGGGCCACGCGAGCCCCTGCCAAAGAGCTTTCCAACGAGGCACGGCTTTCCCTCCTGGCTCTTCGGGCGTGGGAGCTGTGGCCAGAGCCGCGGCCCTACCGGAAAATGCTTCGCAGGCTGGCTCGGCGGCGCCAGGTGGGCGCCGGTGGCACCAAGGCTGACGGCCGCCGGAAAGCCCGCAGCCCCACGGGCTGTGGGGCCACGCGAGCGGCTGCCAAAGAGCTTTCCAACGAGGCACGGCTTTCCCTCCTGGCTCTTCGGGCGTGGGAGCTGTCGCCAGAGACGCGGCCCTACCCGAAAATGCTTCGCAGGCTGGCTCGGCGGCGCCAGGTGGGCGCCGGTGGCGCCAAGGCTAACGGCCGCCGGAAATCCCGCAGCCCCACGGGCTGTGGGGGCACGCGAGCGGCTGCCAAAGAGCTTTCCAACGAGGCACGGCTTTCCCTCCTGGCTCTTCGGGCGTGGGAGCTGTGGCCAGAGCCGCGGCCCTACCGGAAAATGCTTCGCAGGCTGGCTCGGCGGCGCCAGGTGGGCGCCGGTGGCGCCGAGGCTGACGGCCGCCGCAAAGCCCGCAGCCCCACGGGCTGTGGGGCCACGCGAGCAGCTGCCAAAGAGCTTTCCAACGAGGCACGGCTTTCCCTCCTGGCTCTTCGGGCGTTGGAGCTGTGGCCAGAGCCGCGGCCCTACCGGAAAATGCTTCGCAGGCTGGCTCGACGGCGCCAGGTGGGCGCCGGTGGCGCCGAGGCTGACGGCCGCCGCAAAGCCCGCAGCCCCACGGGCTGTGGGGCCACGTGAGCGGCTGCCAAAGAGCTTTCCAAGGAGGCACGGCTTTCCCTCCTGGCTCTTCGGGCGTGGGAGCTGTGGCCAGAGCCGCGGCCCTACCGGAAAATGCTTCGCAGGCTGGCGCGGCGGTGCCAGGTGGGCGCCGGTGGCGCCGAGGCTGACGGCCGCCGCAAAGCCCGTAGCCCCACGGGCTGTGGGGCCACGCGAGCGGCTGCCAAAGAGCTTTCCAACGAGGCACGGCTTTCCCTCCTGGCTCTTCGGGCGTGGGAGCTGTGGCCAGAGCCGCGGCCCTACCGGAAAATGCTTCGCAGGCTGGCTCGGCGGTGCCAGGTGGGCGCCGGTGGCACCGAGGCTGACGGTCCCCGGAAATCCCGCAGCCCCACGGGCTGTGGGGCCACGCGAGCGGCTGCCAAAGAGCTTTCCAACGAGGCACGGCTTTCCCTCCTGGCTCTTCGGGCGTGGGAGCTGTGGCCAGAGCCGCGGCCCTACCGGAAAATGCTTCGCAGGCTGGCTCGGCGGCGCCAGGTGGGCGCCGGTGGCGCCAAGGCTAACGGCCGCCGGAAATCCCGCAGCCCCACGGGCTGTGGGGGCACGCGAGCGGATGCCAAAGAGGTTTCCAACGAGGCACAGCTTTCCCTCCTGGCTCTTCGGGCGTGGGAGCTGTGGCCAGAGCCGCGGCCCTACCGGAAAATGCTTCGCAGGCTGGCTCGGCGGCGCCAGGTGGGCGTCGGTGGCGCCGAGGCTGACGGCCGCCGCAAAGCCCGCAGCCCCACGGGCTGTGGGGCCACGCGAGCGGCTGCCAAAGAGCTTTCCAACGAGGCACGGCTTTCCCTCCTGGCTCTTCGGGCGTGGGAGCTGTGGCCAGAGCCGCGGCCCTACCGGAAAATGCTTCGCAGGCTGGCTCGGCGGCGCCAGGTGGGCGTCGGTGGCGCCGAGGCTGACGGCCGCCGCAAAGCCCGCAGCCCCACGGGCTGTGGGGCCACGCGAGCAGCTGCCAAAGAGCTTTCCAACGAGGCACGGCTTTCCCTCCTGGCTCTTCGGGCGTTGGAGCTGTGGCCAGAGCCGCGGCCCTACCGGAAAATGCTTCGCAGGCTGGCTCGGCGGCGCCAGGTGGGCGCCTGTGGCGCCGAGGCTGACGGCCGCCGCAAAGCCCGCAGCCCCACGGGCTGTGGGGCCACGTGAGCGGCTGCCAAAGAGCTTTCCAACGAGGCACGGCTTTCCCTCCTGGCTCTTCGGGCGTGGGAGCTGTGGCCAGAGCCGCGGCCCTACCGGAAAATGCTTCGCAGGCTGGCTCGACGGCGCCAGGTGTGCGCCGGTGGCGCCGAGGCTGACGGCCGCCGCAAAGCCCGCAGCCCCACGGGCTGTGGGGCCACGCGAGCGGCTGCCAAAGAGCTTTCCAACGAGGCACGGCTTTCCCTCCTGGCTCTTCGGGCGTGGGAGCTGTGGCCAGAGCCGCGGCCCTACCGGAAAATGCTTCGCAGGCTGGCGCGGCGGCGCCAGGTGGGCGCCGGTGGCGCCGAGGCTGACGGCCGCCGCAAAGCCCGCAGCCCCACGCGCTGTGGGGCCACACGAGCGGCTGCCAAAGAGCTTTCCAACGAGGCACGGCTTTCCCTCCTGGCTCTTCGGGCGTGGGAGCTGTGGCCAGAGCCGCGGCCCTACCGGAAAATGCTTCGCAGGCTGGCTCGGCGGCGCCAGGTGGGCGCCGGTGGCACCGAGGCTGACGGTCGCCGGAAAGCCCGCAGCCCCACGGGCTGTGGGGCCACGCGAGCGGCTGCCAAAGAGCTTTCCAACGAGGCACGGCTTTCCCTCCTGGCTCTTCGGGCGTGGGAGCTGTGGCCAGAGCCGCGGCCCTACCGGAAAATGCTTCGCAGGCTGGCTCGGCGGCGCAAGGTGGGCGCCGGTGGCGCCAAGGCTAACGGCCGCCGGAAATCCCGCAGCCCCACGGGCTGTGGGGGCACGCGAGCGGATGCCAAAGAGGTTTCCAACGAGGCACAGCTTTCCCTCCTGGCTCTTCGGGCGTGGGAGCTGTGGCCAGAGCCGCGGCCCTACCGGAAAATGCTTCGCAGGCTGGCTCGGCGGCGCCAGGTGGGCGTCGGTGGCGCCGAGGCTGACGGCCGCCGCAAAGCCCGCAGCCCCACGGGCTGTGGGGCCACGCGAGCGGCTGCCAAAGAGGTTTCCAACGAGGCACAGCTTTCCCTCCTGGCTCTTCGGGCGTGGGAGCTGTGGCCAGAGCCGCGGCCCTACCGGAAAATGCTTCGCAGGCTGGCTCGGCGGCGCCAGGTGGGCGTCGGTGGCGCCGAGGCTGACGGCCGCCGCAAAGCCCGCAGCCCCACGGGCTGTGGGGCCACGCGAGCGGCTGCCAAAGAGCTTTCCAACGAGGCACGGCTTTCCCTCCTGGCTCTTCGGGCGTGGGAGCTGTGGCCAGAGCCGCGGCCCTACCGGAAAATGCTTCGCAGGCTGGCGCGGCGGCGCCAGGTGGGCGCCGGTGGCGCCGAGTCTGACGGCCGCTGCAAAGCCCGCAGCCCCACGGGCTGTGGGGCCACGCGAGCGGCTGCCAAAGAGCTTTCCAACGAGGCACGGCTTTCCCTCCTGGCTCTTCGGGCGTGGGAGCTGTGGCCAGAGCCGCGGCCCTACCGGAAAATGCTTCGCAGGCTGGCTCGGCGGCGCCAGGTGGGCGCCGGTGGCGCCAAGGCTAACGGCCGCCGGAAAGCCCGCAGCCCCACGGGCTGTGGGGGCACGCGAGCGGCTGCCAAAGAGCTTTCCAACGAGGCACGGCTTTCCCTCCTGGCTCTTCGGGCGTGGGAGCTGTGGCCAGAGCCGCGGCCCTACTGGAAAATGCTTCGCAGGCTGGCTCGGCGGCGCCAGGTGGGCGGCGGTGGCGCCGAGGCTGATGGCTGCCGCAAAGCCCGCAGCCCCACGGGCTGTGGGGCCACGCGAGCGGCTGCCAAAGAGGTTTCCAACGAGGCACGGCTTTCCCTCCTGGCTCTTCGGGCGTGGGAGCTGTGGCCAGAGCCGCGGCCCTACCGGAAAATGCTTCGCAGGCTGGCTCGGCGGCGCCAGGTGGGCGCCGGTGGCGCCAAGGCTAACGGCTGCCGGAAAGCCCGCAGCCCCACGGGCTGTGGGGGCACGCGAGCGGCTGCCAAAGAGCTTTCCAACGAGGCACGGCTTTCCCTCCTGGCTCTTCGGGCGTGGGAGCTGTGGCCAGAGCCGCGGCCCTACTGGAAAATGCTTCGCAGGCTGGCTCGGCGGCGCCAGGTGGGCGGCGGTGGCGCCGAGGCTGATGGCTGCCGCAAAGCCCGCAGCCCCACGGGCTGTGGGGCCACGCGAGCAGCTGCCAAAGAGCTTTCCAACGAGGCACGGCTTTCCCTCCTGGCTCTTCGGGCGTGGGAGCTGTGGCCAGAGCCGCGGCCCTACCGGAAAATGCTTCGCAGGCTGGCTCGGCGGCGCCAGGTGGGCGTCGGTGGCGCCGAGGCTGACGGCCGCCGCAAAGCCCGCAGCCCCACGGGCTGTGGGGCCACGCGAGCGGCTGCCAAAGAGCTTTCCAACGAGGCACGGCTTTCCCTCCTGGCTCTTCGGGCGTGGGAGCTGTGGCCAGAGACGCGGCCCTACCGGAAAATGCTTCGCAGGCTGGCTCGGCGGCGCCAGGTGGGCGCCGGTGGCGCCGAGGCTGACGGCCGCCGCAAAGCCCGCAGCCCCACGGGCTGTGGGGCCACGCGAGCGGCTGCCAAAGAGCTTTCCAACGAGGCACGGCTTTCCCTCCTGGCTCTTCGGGCGTGGGAGCTGTGGCCAGAGACGCGGCCCTACCGGAAAATGCTTTGCAGGCTGGCTCGGCGGTGCCAGGTGGGCGCCGGTGGCACCGAGGCTGACGGTCCCCGGAAATCCCGCAGCCCCACGGGCTGTGGGGCCACGCGAGCGGCTGCCAAAGAGCTTTCCAACGAGGCACGGCTTTCCCTCCTGGCTCTTCGGGCGTGGGAGCTGTGGCCAGAGCCGCGGCCCTACCGGAAAATGCTTCGCAGGCTGGCTCGGCGGCGCCAGGTGGGCGCCGGTGGCGCCAAGGCTAACGGCCGCCGGAAATCCCGCAGCCCCACGGGCTGTGGGGGCACGCGAGCGGATGCCAAAGAGGTTTCCAACGAGGCACAGCTTTCCCTCCTGGCTCTTCGGGCGTGGGAGCTGTGGCCAGAGCCGCGGCCCTACCGGAAAATGCTTCGCAGGCTGGCTCGGCGGCGCCAGGTGGGCGTCGGTGGCGCCGAGGCTGACGGCCGCCGCAAAGCCCGCAGCCCCACGGGCTGTGGGGCCACGCGAGCGGCTGCCAAAGAGCTTTCCAACGAGGCACGGCTTTCCCTCCTGGCTCTTCGGGCGTGGGAGCTGTGGCCAGAGCCGCGGCCCTACCGGAAAATGCTTCGCAGGCTGGCTCGGCGGCGCCAGGTGGGCGTCGGTGGCGCCGAGGCTGACGGCCGCCGCAAAGCCCGCAGCCCCACGGGCTGTGGGGCCACGCGAGCAGCTGCCAAAGAGCTTTCCAACGAGGCACGGCTTTCCCTCCTGGCTCTTCGGGCGTTGGAGCTGTGGCCAGAGCCGCGGCCCTACCGGAAAATGCTTCGCAGGCTGGCTCGGCGGCGCCAGGTGGGCGCCTGTGGCGCCGAGGCTGACGGCCGCCGCAAAGCCCGCAGCCCCACGGGCTGTGGGGCCACGTGAGCGGCTGCCAAAGAGCTTTCCAACGAGGCACGGCTTTCCCTCCTGGCTCTTCGGGCGTGGGAGCTGTGGCCAGAGCCGCGGCCCTACCGGAAAATGCTTCGCAGGCTGGCTCGACGGCGCCAGGTGTGCGCCGGTGGCGCCGAGGCTGACGGCCGCCGCAAAGCCCGCAGCCCCACGGGCTGTGGGGCCACGCGAGCGGCTGCCAAAGAGCTTTCCAACGAGGCACGGCTTTCCCTCCTGGCTCTTCGGGCGTGGGAGCTGTGGCCAGAGCCGCGGCCCTACCGGAAAATGCTTCGCAGGCTGGCGCGGCGGCGCCAGGTGGGCGCCGGTGGCGCCGAGGCTGACGGCCGCCGCAAAGCCCGCAGCCCCACGCGCTGTGGGGCCACGCGAGCGGCTGCCAAAGAGCTTTCCAACGAGGCACGGCTTTCCCTCCTGGCTCTTCGGGCGTGGGAGCTGTGGCCAGAGCCGCGGCCCTACCGGAAAATGCTTCGCAGGCTGGCTCGGCGGCGCCAGGTGGGCGCCGGTGGCACCGAGGCTGACGGTCGCCGGAAAGCCCGCAGCCCCACGGGCTGTGGGGCCACGCGAGCGGCTGCCAAAGAGCTTTCCAACGAGGCACGGCTTTCCCTCCTGGCTCTTCGGGCGTGGGAGCTGTGGCCAGAGCCGCGGCCCTACCGGAAAATGCTTCGCAGGATGGCTCGGCGGCGCAAGGTGGGCGCCGGTGGCGCCAAGGCTAACGGCCGCCGGAAATCCCGCAGCCCCACGGGCTGTGGGGGCACGCGAGCGGATGCCAAAGAGGTTTCCAACGAGGCACAGCTTTCCCTCCTGGCTCTTCGGGCGTGGGAGCTGTGGCCAGAGCCGCGGCCCTACCGGAAAATGCTTCGCAGGCTGGCTCGGCGGCGCCAGGTGGGCGTCGGTGGCGCCGAGGCTGACGGCCGCCGCAAAGCCCGCAGCCCCACGGGCTGTGGGGCCACGCGAGCGGCTGCCAAAGAGGTTTCCAACGAGGCACAGCTTTCCCTCCTGGCTCTTCGGGCGTGGGAGCTGTGGCCAGAGCCGCGGCCCTACCGGAAAATGCTTCGCAGGCTGGCTCGGCGGCGCCAGGTGGGCGTCGGTGGCGCCGAGGCTGACGGCCGCCGCAAAGCCCGCAGCCCCACGGGCTGTGGGGCCACGCGAGCGGCTGCCAAAGAGCTTTCCAACGAGGCACGGCTTTCCCTCCTGGCTCTTCGGGCGTGGGAGCTGTGGCCAGAGCCGCGGCCCTACCGGAAAATGCTTCGCAGGCTGGCGCGGCGGCGCCAGGTGGGCGCCGGTGGCGCCGAGTCTGACGGCTGCTGCAAAGCCCGCAGCCCCACGGGCTGTGGGGCCACGCGAGCGGCTGCCAAAGAGCTTTCCAACGAGGCACGGCTTTCCCTCCTGGCTCTTCGGGCGTGGGAGCTGTGGCCAGAGCCGCGGCCCTACCGGAAAATGCTTCGCAGGCTGGCTCGGCGGCGCCAGGTGGGCGCCGGTGGCGCCAAGGCTAACGGCCGCCGGAAAGCCCGCAGCCCCACGGGCTGTGGGGGCACGCGAGCGGCTGCCAAAGAGCTTTCCAACGAGGCACGGCTTTCCCTCCTGGCTCTTCGGGCGTGGGAGCTGTGGCCAGAGCCGCGGCCCTACTGGAAAATGCTTCGCAGGCTGGCTCGGCGGCGCCAGGTGGGCGGCGGTGGCGCCGAGGCTGATGGCTGCCGCAAAGCCCGCAGCCCCACGGGCTGTGGGGCCACGCGAGCGGCTGCCAAAGAGGTTTCCAACGAGGCACGGCTTTCCCTCCTGGCTCTTCGGGCGTGGGAGCTGTGGCCAGAGCCGCGGCCCTACCGGAAAATGCTTCGCAGGCTGGCTCGGCGGCGCCAGGTGGGCGCCGGTGGCGCCAAGGCTAACGGCCGCCGGAAAGCCCGCAGCCCCACGGGCTGTGGGGGCACGCGAGCGGCTGCCAAAGAGCTTTCCAACGAGGCACGGCTTTCCCTCCTGGCTCTTCGGGCGTGGGAGCTGTGGCCAGAGCCGCGGCCCTACTGGAAAATGCTTCGCAGGCTGGCTCGGCGGCGCCAGGTGGGCGGCGGTGGCGCCGAGGCTGATGGCTGCCGCAAAGCCCGCAGCCCCACGGGCTGTGGGGCCACGCGAGCAGCTGCCAAAGAGCTTTCCAACGAGGCACGGCTTTCCCTCCTGGCTCTTCGGGCGTGGGAGCTGTGGCCAGAGCCGCGGCCCTACCGGAAAATGCTTCGCAGGCTGGCTCGGCGGCGCCAGGTGGGCGTCGGTGGCGCCGAGGCTGACGGCCGCCGCAAAGCCCGCAGCCCCACGGGCTGTGGGGCCACGCGAGCGGCTGCCAAAGAGCTTTCCAACGAGGCACGGCTTTCCCTCCTGGCTCTTCGGGCGTGGGAGCTGTGGCCAGAGACGCGGCCCTACCGGAAAATGCTTCGCAGGCTGGCTCGGCGGCGCCAGGTGGGCGCCGGTGGCACCGAGGCTGACGGCCGCCGCAAAGCCCGCAGCCCCACGGGCTGTGGGGCCACGCGAGCGGCTGCCAAAGAGCTTTCCAACGAGGCACGGCTTTCCCTCCTGGCTCTTCGGGCGTGGGAGCTGTGGCCAGAGCCGCGGCCCTACCGGAAAATGCTTCGCAGGCTGGCTCGGCGGCGCCAGGTGGGCGCCGGTGGCGCCGAGGCTGACGGCCGCCGCAAAGCCCGCAGCCCCACGGGCTGTGGGGCCACGCGAGCGGCTGCCAAAGAGCTTTCCAACGAGGCACGGCTTTCCCTCCTGGCTCTTCGGGCGTGGGAGCTGTGGCCAGAGACGCGGCCCTACCGGAAAATGCTTTGCAGGCTGGCTCGGCGGCGCCAGGTGGGCGCCGGTGGCGCCGAGGCTGACGGCCGCCGCAAAGCCCGCAGCCCCACGGGCTGTGGGGCCACGCGAGCCCCTGCCAAAGAGCTTTCCAACGAGGCACGGCTTTCCCTCCTGGCTCTTCGGGCGTGGGAACTGTGGCCAGAGCCGCGGCCCTACCGGAAAATGCTTCGCAGGCTGGCTCGGCGGCGCCAGGTGGGCGCCGGTGGCGCCGAGGCTGACGGCCGCCGGAAAGCCCGCAGCCCCACGGGCTGTGGGGCCACTCAAGCGGCTGCCAAAGAGCTTTCCAACGAGGCACGGCTTTCCCTCCTGGCTCTTCGGGCGTGGGAGCTGTGGCCAGAGCCGCGGCCCTACCGGAAAATGCTTCGCAGGCTGGCTCGGCGGCGCCAGGTGGGCGCCGGTGGCGCCGAGGCTGACGGCCGCCGCAAAGCCCGCAGCCCCACGGGCTGTGGGGCCACGCGAGCGGCTGCCAAAGAGCTTTCCAACGAGGCACGGCTTTCCCTCCTGGCTCTTCGGGCGTGGGAGCTGTGGCCAGAGCCGCGGCCCTACCGGAAAATGCTTCGCAGGCTGGCTCGGCGGCGCCAGGTGGGCGCCGGTGGCGCCGAGGCTGACGGCCGCCGGAAAGCCCGCAGCCCCACGGGCTGTGGGGCCACGCGAGCGGCTGCCAAAGAGCTTTCCAACGAGGCACGGCTTTCCCTCCTGGCTCTTCGGGCGTGGGAGCTGTGGCCAGAGCCGCGGCCCTACCGGAAAATGCTTCGCAGGCTGGCTCGGCGGCGCCAGGTGGGCGGCCGTGGCGCCGAGGCTGATGGCCGCCGCAAAGCCCGCAGCCCCACGGGCTGTGGGGCCACGCGAGTGGCTGCCAAAGAGCTTTCCAACGAGGCACGGCTTTCCCTCCTGGCTCTTCGGGCGTGGGAGCTGTGGCCAGAGCCGCGGCCCTACCGGAAAATGCTTCGGGGGCTGGCTCGGCGGCGCCAGGTGGGCGCCGGTGGCGCCGAGGCTGACGGCCGCCGCAAAGCCCGCAGCCCCACGGGCTGTGGGGCCACGCGAGCGGCTGCCAAAGAGCTTTCCAACGAGGCACGGCTTTCCCTCCTGGCTCTTCGGGCGTGGGAGCTGTGGCCAGAGCCGCGGCCCTACCGGAAAATGCTTCGCAGGCTGGCTCGGCGGCGCCAGGTGGGCGCCGGTGGCACCAAGGCTGACGGTCGCCGGAAAGCCCGCAGCCCCACGGGCTGTGGGGCCACGCGAGCGGCTGCCAAAGAGCTTTCCAACGAGGCACGGCTTTCCCTCCTGGCTCTTCGGGCGTGGGAGCTGTGGCCAGAGCCGCGGCCCTACCGGAAAATGCTTCGCAGGCTGGCTCGGCGGCGCCAGGTGGGCGCCGGTGGCGCCGAGGCTGACGGCCGCCGCAAAGCCCGCAGCCCCACGGGCTGTGGGGCCACGCGAGCGGCTGCCAAAGAGCTTTCCAACGAGGCACGGCTTTCCCTCCTGGCTCTTCGGGCGTGGGAGCTGTGGCCAGAGCCGCGGCCCTACCGGAAAATGCTTCGCAGGCTGGCTCGGCGGCGCCAGGTGGGCGCCGGTGGCGCCGAGGCTGACGGCCGCCGCAAAGCCCGCAGCCCCACGGGCTGTGGGGCCACGTGAGCAGCTGCCAAAGAGCTTTCCAACGAGGCACGGCTTTCCATCCTGGCTCTTCGGGCGTGGGAGCTGTGGCCAGAGACGCGGCCCTACCCGAAAATGCTTCGCAGGCTGGCTCGGCGGCGCCAGGTGGGCGCTGGTGGCGCCGAGGCTGACGGCCGCAGCAAACCCCGCAGCCCCACGGGCTGTGGGGCCACGCGAGCGGCTGCCAAAGAGCTTTCCAACGAGGCACGGCTTTCCCTCCTGGCTCTTCGGGCGTGGGAGCTGTGGCCAGAGACGCGGCCCTACCGGAAAATGCTTCGCAGGCTGGCGCGGCGGCGCCACGTAGGCGCAGGTGGCGCCGAGGCTGACGGCCGCCGCAAAGCCCGCAGCCCCACGGGCTGTGGGGCCACGCGAGCGGCTGCCAAAGAGCTTTCCAACGAGGCACGGCTTTCCCTCCTGGCTCTTCGGGCGTGGGAGCTGTGGCCAGAGCCGCGGCCCTACCGGAAAATGCTTCGCAGGCTGGCGCGGCGGCGCCACGTGGGCGCCCGTGGCGCCGAGGCTGACGGCCGCCGCAAAGCCCGCAGCCCCACGGGCTGTGGGGCCACGCGAGCGGCTGCCAAAGAGGTTTCCAACGAGGCACGGCTTTCCCTCCTGGCTCTTCGGGCGTGGGAGCTGTGGCCAGAGCCGCGGCCCTACCGGAAAATGCTTCGCAGGCTGGCTCGGCGGCGCCAGGTGGGCGCCGGTGGCACCGAGGCTGACGGTCGCCGGAAAGCCCGCAGCCCCACGGGCTGTGGGGCCACGCGAGCGGCTGCCAAAGAGCTTTCCAACGAGGCACGGCTTTCCCTCCTGGCTCTTCGGGCGTGGGAGCTGTGGCCAGAGCTGCGGCCCTACCGGAAAATGCTTCGCAGGCTGGCTCGGCGGCGCCAGGTGCGCGCCGGTGGCGCCAAGGCTAACGGCCGCCGGAAATCCCGCAGCCCCACGGGCTGTGGGGCCACGCGAGCGGCTGACAAAGAGCTTTCCAACGAGGCACGGCTTTCCCTCCTGGCTCTTCGGGCGTGGGAGCTGTGGCCAGAGCCGCGGCCCTACCGGAAAATGCTTCGCAGGCTGGCTCGGCGGCGCCAGGTGGGCGTCGGTGGCGCCGAGGCTGATGGCCGCCGCAAAGCCCGCAGCCCCACGGACTGTGGGGCCACGCGAGCGGCTGCCAAAGAGCTTTCCAACGAGGCACGGCTTTCCCTCCTGGCTCTTCGGGCGTTGGAGGTGTGGCCAGAGACGCGGCCCTACCCGAAAATGCTTCGCAGGCTGGCTCGGCGGCTCCAGGTGGGCGCCGGTGGCGCCGAGGCTGACGGCCGCCGCAAAGCCCGCAGCCCCACGGGCTGTGGGGCCACGCGAGCGGCTGCCAAAGAGCTTTCCAACGAGGCACGGCTTTCCCTCCTGGCTCTTCGGGCGTGGGAACTGTGGCCAGAGCCGCGGCCCTACCGGAAAATGCTTCGCAGGCTGGCTCGGTGGCGAGATGTGGGCGCCCTTGGCGCCGAGGCTGACGGACGCCGCAAAGCCCGCAGCCCCACGGGCTGTGGGGCCATGCGAGCGGCTGCCAAAGAGCTTTCCAACGAGGCACGGCTTTCCCTCCTGGCTCTTCGGGCGTGGGAGCTGTGGCCAGAGACGCGGCCCTACCGGAAAATGCTTCGCAGGCTGGCTCGGCGGCGCCAGGTGGGCGGCCGTGGCGCCGAGGCTGACGGCCGCCGCAAAGCCCGCAGCCCCACGGGCTGTGGGGCCACGCGAGCGGCTGCCAAAGAGCTTTCCAACGAGGCACGGCTTTCCCTCCTGGCTCTTCGGGCGTGGGAGCTGTGGCCAGAGCTGCGGCCCTACCGGAAAATGCTTCGCAGGCTGGCTCGGCGGCGCCAGGTGCGCGCCGGTGGCGCCAAGGCTAACGGCCGCCGGAAATCCCGCAGCCCCACGGGCTGTGGGGCCACGCGAGCGGCTGACAAAGAGCTTTCCAACGAGGCACGGCTTTCCCTCCTGGCTCTTCGGGCGTGGGAGCTGTGGCCAGAGCCGCGGCCCTACCGGAAAATGCTTCGCAGGCTGGCTCGGCGGCGCCAGGTGGGCGTCGGTGGCGCCGAGGCTGATGGCCGCCGCAAAGCCCGCAGCCCCACGGACTGTGGGGCCACGTGAGCGGCTGCCAAAGAGCTTTCCAACGAGGCACGGCTTTCCCTCCTGGCTCTTCGGGCGTTGGAGGTGTGGCCAGAGACGCGGCCCTACCCGAAAATGCTTCGCAGGCTGGCTCGGCGGCTCCAGGTGGGCGCCGGTGGCGCCGAGGCTGACGGCCGCCGCAAAGCCCGCAGCCCCACGGGCTGTGGGGCCACGCGAGCGGCTGCCAAAGAGCTTTCCAACGAGGCACGGCTTTCCCTCCTGGCTCTTCGGGCGTGGGAACTGTGGCCAGAGCCGCGGCCCTACCGGAAAATGCTTCGCAGGCTGGCTCGGTGGCGAGATGTGGGCGCCCTTGGCGCCGAGGCTGACGGACGCCGCAAAGCCCGCAGCCCCACGGGCTGTGGGGCCATGCGAGCGGCTGCCAAAGAGCTTTCCAACGAGGCACGGCTTTCCCTCCTGGCTCTTCGGGCGTGGGAGCTGTGGCCAGAGACGCGGCCCTACCGGAAAATGCTTCGCAGGCTGGCTCGGCGGCGCCAGGTGGGCGGCCGTGGCGCCGAGGCTGACGGCCGCCGCAAAGCCCGCAGCCCCACGGGCTGTGGGGCCACGCGAGCGGCTGCCAAAGAGCTTTCCAACGAGGCACGGCTTTCCCTCCTGGCTCTTCGGGCGTG
Source organism: Larus michahellis (assembly GCF_964199755.1). Lineage (NCBI taxonomy): Eukaryota > Metazoa > Chordata > Aves > Charadriiformes > Laridae > Larus > Larus michahellis. Next base: position 1,075,543 of record NW_027436014.1, on the reverse strand, counting down.
GGAGCTGTGGCCAGAGCCGCGGCCCTACCGGAAAATGCTTCGCAGGCTGGCTCGGCGGCGCCAGGTGGGCGCCGGTGGCGCCGAGGCTGACGGCCGCCGCAAAGCCCGCAGCCCCACGGGCTGTGGGGCCACGCGAGCGGCTGCCAAAGAGCTTTCCAACGAGGCACGGCTTTCCCTCCTGGCTCTTCGGGCGTGGGAGCTGTGGCCAGAGCCGCGGCCCTACCGGAAAATGCTTCGCAGGCTGGCTCGGCGGCGCCAGGTGGGCGCCGGTGGCGCCGAGGCTGACGGCCGCCGCAAAGCCCGCAGCCCCACGGGCTGTGGGGCCACGTGAGCAGCTGCCAAAGAGCTTTCCAACGAGGCACGGCTTTCCCTCCTGGCTCTTCGGGCGTGGGAGCTGTGGCCAGAGACGCGGCCCTACCCGAAAATGCTTCGCAGGCTGGCTCGGCGGCGCCAGGTGGGCGCTGGTGGCGCCGAGTCTGACGGCCGCCGCAAAGCCCGCAGCCCCACGGGCTGTGGGGCCACGCGAGCGGCTGCCAAAGAGCTTTCCAACGAGGCACGGCTTTCCCTCCTGGCTCTTCGGGCGTGGGAGCTGTGGCCAGAGCCGCGGCCCTACCGGAAAATGCTTCGCAGGCTGGCGCGGCGGCGCCACGTAGGCGCAGGTGGCGCCGAGGCTGACGGCCGCCGCAAAGCCCGCAGCCCCACGGGCTGTGGGGCCACGCGAGCGGCTGCCAAAGAGCTTTCCAACGAGGCACGGCTTTCCCTCCTGGCTCTTCGGGCGTGGGAGCTGTGGCCAGAGCCGCGGCCCTACCGGAAAATGCTTCGCAGGCTGGCGCGGCGGCGCCAGGTGGGCGCTGGTGGCGCCGAGGCTGACGGCCGCCGCAAAGCCCGCAGCCCCACGGGCTGTGGGGCCACGCGAGCGGCTGCCAAAGAGGTTTCCAACGAGGCACGGCTTTCCCTCCTGGCTCTTCGGGCGTGGGAGCTGTGGCCAGAGCCGCGGCCCTACCGGAAAATGCTTCGCAGGCTGGCTCGGCGGCGCCAGGTGGGCGCCGGTGGCACCGAGGCTGACGGTCGCCGGAAAGCCCGCAGCCCCACGGGCTGTGGGGCCACGCGAGCGGCTGCCAAAGAGCTTTCCAACGAGGCACGGCTTTCCCTCCTGGCTCTTCGGGCGTGGGAGCTGTGGCCAGAGCTGCGGCCCTACCGGAAAATGCTTCGCAGGCTGGCTCGGCGGCGCCAGGTGCGCGCCGGTGGCGCCAAGGCTAACGGCCGCCGGAAATCCCGCAGCCCCACGGGCTGTGGGGCCACGCGAGCGGCTGCCAAAGAGCTTTCCAACGAGGCACGGCTTTCCCTCCTGGCTCTTCGGGCGTGGGAGCTGTGGCCAGAGCCGCGGCCCTACCGGAAAATGCTTCGCAGGCTGGCTCGGCGGCGCCAGGTGGGCGTCGGTGGCGCCGAGGCTGACGGCCGCCGCAAAGCCCGCAGCCCCACGGACTGTGGGGCCACGCGAGCGGCTGCCAAAGAGCTTTCCAACGAGGCACGGCTTTCCCTCCTGGCTCTTCGGGCGTTGGAGGTGTGGCCAGAGACGCGGCCCTACCCGAAAATGCTTCGCAGGCTGGCTCGGCGGCTCCAGGTGGGCGCCGGTGGCGCCGAGGCTGACGGCCGCCGCAAAGCCCGCAGCCCCACGGGCTGTGGGGCCACGCGAGCGGCTGCCAAAGAGCTTTCCAACGAGGCACGGCTTTCCCTCCTGGCTCTTCGGGCGTGGGAACTGTGGCCAGAGCCGCGGCCCTACCGGAAAATGCTTCGCAGGCTGGCTCGGTGGCGAGATGTGGGTGCCCTTGGCGCCGAGGCTGACGGCCGCCGCAAAGCCCGCAGCCCCACGGGCTGTGGGGCCATGCGAGCGGCTGCCAAAGAGCTTTCCAACGAGGCACGGCTTTCCCTCCTGGCTCTTCGGGCGTGGGAGCTGTGGCCAGAGACGCGGCCCTACCGGAAAATGCTTCGCAGGCTGGCTCGGCGGCGCCAGGTGGGCGTCGGTGGCGCCGAGGCTGACGGCCGCCGCAAAGCCCGCAGCCCCACGGGCTGTGGGGCCACGCGAGTGGCTGCCAAAGAGCTTTCCAACGAGGCACGGCTTTCCCTCCTGGCTCTTCGGGCGTGGGAGCTGTGGCCAGAGCAGCGGCCCTACCGGAAAATGCTTCGCAGGCTGGCTCGGCGGCGCCAGGTGGGCGTCGGTGGCGCCGAGGCTGACGGCCGCCGCAAAGCCCGCAGCCCCACACCCTGTGGGGCCACGCGAGCGGCTGCCAAAGAGCTTTCCAACGAGGCACGGCTTTCCCTCCTGGCTCTTCGGGCGTGGGAGCTGTGGCCAGAGCCGCGGCCCTACCGGAAAATGCTTCGCAGGCTGGCTCGGCGGCGCCAGGTGGGTGTCGGTGGCGCCGAGGCTGACGGCCGCCGCAAAGCCCGCAGCCCCACGGGCTGTGGGGCCACGCGAGCGGCTGCCAAAGAGCTTTCCAACGAGGCACGGCTTTCCCTCCTGGCTCTTCGGGCGTGGGAGCTGTGGCCAGAGACGCGGCCCTACCGGAAAATGCTTCGCAGGCTGGCTCGGCGGCGCCAGGTGGGCGTCGGTGGCGCCGAGGCTGACGGCCGCCGCAAAGCCCGCAGCCCCACGGGCTGTGGGGCCACGCGAGCGGCTGCCAAAGAGCTTTCCAACGAGGCACGGCTTTCCCTCCTGGCTCTTCGGGCGTGGGAGCTGTGGCCAGAAACGCGGCCCTACCGGAAAATGCTTCGCAGGCTGGCTCGGCGGCGCCAGGTGGGCGTCGGTGGCGCCGAGGCTGACGGCTGCCGCAAAGCCCGCAGCCCCACGGGCTGTGGGGCCACGCGAGCGGCTGCCAAAGAGCTTTCCAACGAGGCACGGCTTTCCCTCCTGGCTCTTCGGGCGTGGGAGCTGTGGCCAGAGACGCGGCCCGACCGGAAAATGCTTCGCAGGCTGGCTCGGCGGCGCCAGGTGGGCGTCGGTGGCGCCGAGGCTGACGGCCGCCGCAAAGCCCGCAGCCCCACGGGCTGTGGGGCCACGCGAGCGGCTGCCAAAGAGCTTTCCAACGAGGCACGGCTTTCCCTCCTGGCTCTTCGGGCGTGGGAGCTGTGGCCAGAGACGCGGCCCTACCGGAAAATGCTTCGCAGGCTGGCTCGGCGGCGCCAGGTGGGCGTCGGTGGCGCCGAGGCTGACGGCCGCCGCAAAGCCCGCAGCCCCACGGGCTGTGGGGCCACGCGAGCGGCTGCCAAAGAGCTTTCCAACGAGGCACGGCTTTCCCTCCTGGCTCTTCGGGCGTGGGAGCTGTGGCCAGAGCCGCGGCCCTACCGGAAAATGCTTCGCAGGCTGGCTCGGCGGCGCCAGGTGGGCGTCGGTGGCGCCGAGGCTGACGGCCGCCGCAAAGCCCGCAGCCCCACGGGCTGTGGGGCCACGTGAGCGGCTGCCAAAGAGCTTTCCAACGAGGCACGGCTTTCCCTCCTGGCTCTTCGGGCGTGGGAGCTGTGGCCAGAGCCGCGGCCCTACAGGAAAATGCTTCGCAGGCTGGCTCGGCGGCGCCAGGTGGGCGCCGGTGGCGCCGAGGCTGACGGCCGCCGCAAAGCCCGCAGCCCCACACCCTGTGGGGCCACGCGAGCGGCTGCCAAAGAGCTTTCCAACGAGGCACGGCTTTCCCTCCTGGCTCTTCGGGCGTGGGAACTGTGGCCAGAGCCGCGGCCCTACCGGAAAATGCTTCGCAGGCTGGCTCGGCGGCGCCAGGTGGGCGGCGGTGGCGCCGAGGCTGACGGCCGCCGCAAAGCCCGCAGCCCCACGGGCTGTGGGGCCACTCAAGCGGCTGCCAAAGAGCTTTCCAACGAGGCACGGCTTTCCCTCCTGGCTCTTCGGGCGTGGGAGCTGTGGCCAGAGCCGCGGCCCTACCGGAAAATGCTTCGCAGGCTGGCTCGGCGGTGCCAGGTGGGCGCCGGTGGCGCCGAGGCTAGAGACCGCCGGAAAGCCCGCAGCCCCACGGGCTGTGGGGCCACGCGAGCGGCTGCCAAAGAGCTTTCCAAGGAGGCACGGCTTTCCCTCCTGGCTCTTCAGGCGTGGGAGCTGTGGCCAGAGCCGCGGCCCTACCGGAAAATGCTTCGCAGGCTGGCTCGACGGCGCCATGTGGGCGCCGGTGGCGCCGAGGCTGACGGCCGCCGCAAAGCCCGCAGCCCCACGGGCTGTGGGGCCACGCGAGCGGCTGCCAAAGAGCTTTCCAACGAGGCACGGCTTTCCCTCCTGGCTCTTCGGGCGTGGGAGCTGTGGCCAGAGCCGCGGCCCTACCGGAAAATGCTTCGCAGGCTGGCGCGGCGGCGCCAGGTGGGCGCCGGTGGCGCCGAGGCTGACGGCCGCCGCAAAGCCCGCAGCCCCACGGGCTGTGGGGCCACGCGAGCGGCTGCCAAAGAGCTTTCCAACGAGGCACGGCTTTCCCTCCTGGCTCTTCGGGCGTGGGAGCTGTGGCCAGAGCCGCGGCCCTACCGGAAAATGCTTCGCAGGCTGGCTCGGCGGCGCCAGGTGGGCGTCGGTGGCACCGAGGCTGACGGCCGCCGCAAAGCCCGCAGCCCCACGGGCTGTGGGGCCACGCGAGCGGCTGCCAAAGAGCTTTCCAACGAGGCACGGCTTTCCCTCCTGGCTCTTCGGGCGTGGGAGCTGTCGCCAGAGACGCGGCCCTACCCGAAAATGCTTCGCAGGCTGGCTCGGCGGCGCCAGGTGGGCGCTGGTGGCGCCGAGGCTGACGGCCGCAGCAAACCCCACAGCCCCACGGGCTGTGGGGCCACGCGAGCGGCTGCCAAAGAGCTTTCCAACGAGGCACGGCTTTCCCTCCTGGCTCTTCGGGCGTGGGAGCTGTGGCCAGAGACGCGGCCCTACCGGAAAATGCTTCGCAGGCTGGCGCGGCGGCGCCACGTAGGCGCAGGTGGCGCCGAGGCTGACGGCCGCCGCAAAGCCCGCAGCCCCACGGGCTGTGGGGCCACGCGAGCGGCTGCCAAAGAGCTTTCCAACGAGGCACGGCTTTCCCTCCTGGCTCTTCGGGCGTGGGAGCTGTGGCCAGAGCCGCGGCCCTACCGGAAAATGCTTCGCAGGCTGGCTCGGCGGCGCCAGGTGGGCGCCGGTGGCGCCGAGGCTGACGGCCGCCGCAAAGCCCGCAGCCCCACGGGCTGTGGGGCCACGCGAGCGGCTGCCAAAGAGCTTTCCAAGGAGGCACGGCTTTCCCTCCTGGCTCTTCGGGCGTGGGAGCTGTGGCCAGAGACGCGGCCCTACCGGAAAATGCTTCGCAGGCTGGCTTGGCGGCGCCAGGTGGGCGCCGGTGGCGCCGAGGCTGACGGTCGCCGGAAAGCCCGCAGCCCCACGGGCTGTGGGGCCACGCGAGCGGCTGCCAAAGAGCTTTCCAACGAGGCACGGCTTTCCCTCCTGGCTCTTCGGGCGTGGGAGCTGTGGCCAGAGCCGCGGCCCTACCGGAAAATGCTTCGCAGGCTGGCTCGGCGGCGCCAGGTGCGCGCCGGTGGCGCCAAGGCTAACGGCCGCCGGAAATCCCGCAGCCCCACGGGCTGTGGGGCCACGTGAGCGGCTGCCAAAGAGGTTTCCAACGAGGGACGGCTTTCCCTCCTGGCTCTTCGGGCGTGGGAGCTGTGGCCAGAGACGCGGCCCTACCGGAAAATGCTTCGCAGGCTGGCTCGGCGGCGCCAGGTGGGCGGCGGTGGCGCCGAGGCTGATGGCCGCCGCAAAGCCCGCAGCCCCACGGGCTGTGGGGCCACGCGAGCAGCTGCCAAAGAGCTTTCCAACGAGGCACGGCTTTCCCTCCTGGCTCTTCGGGCGTTGGAGCTGTGGCCAGAGACGCGGCCCTACCCGAAAATGCTTCGCAGGCTGGCTCGGCCGCTCCAGGTGGGCGCCGGTGGCGCCGAGGCTGACGGCCGCCGCAAAGCCCGCAGCCCCACGGGCTGTGGGGCCACGCGAGCGGCTGCCAAAGAGCTTTCCAACGAGGCACGACTTTCCCTCATGGCTCTTCGGGCGTGGGAGCTGTGGCCAGAACCGCGGCCCTACCGGAAAATGCTTCGCAGGCTGGCTCGGTGGCGAGATGTGGGCGCCCTTGGCGCCGAGGCTGACGGCCGCCGCAAAGCCCGCAGCCCCACGGGCTGTGGGGCCACGCGAGCGGCTGCCAAAGAGCTTTCCAACGAGGCACGGCTTTCCCTCCTGGCTCTTCGGGCGTGGGAGCTGTGGCCAGAGCCGCGGCCCTACCGGAAAATGCTTCGCAGGCTGGCTCGGCGGCGCCAGGTGGGCGTCGGTGGCGCCGAGGCTGACGGCCGCCGCAAAGCCCGCAGCCCCACGGGCTGTGGGGCCACGCGAGCGGCTGCCAAAGAGCTTTCCAACGAGGCACGGCTTTCCCTCCTGGCTCTTCGGGCGTGGGAGCTGTGGCCAGAGACGCGGCCCTACCGGAAAATGCTTCGCAGGCTGCCTCGGCGGCGCCAGGTGGGCGTCGGTGGCACCGAGGCTGACGGCCGCCGCAAAGCCCGCAGCCCCACGGGCTGTGGGGCCACGCGAGCGGCTGCCAAAGAGCTTTCCAACGAGGCACGGCTTTCCCTCCTGGCTCTTCGGGCTTGGGAGCTGTGGCCAGAGCCGCGGCCCGACCGGAAAATGCTTCGCAGGCTGGCTCGGCGGCGCCAGGTGGGCGTCGGTGGCGCCGAGGCTGACGGCCGCCGCAAAGCCCGCAGCCCCACGGGCTGTGGGGCCACGCGAGCGGCTGCCAAAGAGCTTTCCAACGAGGCACGGCTTTCCCTCCTGGCTCTTCGGGCGTGGGAGCTGTGGCCAGAGCCGCGGCCCTACCGGAAAATGCTTCGCAGGCTGGCTCGGCGGCGCCAGGTGGGCTCCGGTGGCGCCGAGGCTGACGGCCGCCGCAAAGCCCGCAGCCCCACGGGCTGTGGGGCCACGCGAGCGGCTGCCAAAGAGCTTTCCAACGAGGCACGGCTTTCCCTCCTGGCTCTTCGGGCGTGGGAGCTGTGGCCAGAGACGCGGCCCTACCGGAAAATGCTTCGCAGGCTGGCTCGGCGGCGCCAGTTGGGCGCCGGTGGCACCGAGGCTGACGGCCGCCGGAAAGCCCGCAGCCCCACGGGCTGTGGGGCCACGCGAGCGGCTGCCAAAGAGCTTTCCAACGAGGCACGGCTTTCCCTCCTGGCTCTTCGGGCGTGGGAGCTGTGGCCAGAGACGCGGCCCTACCGGAAAATGCTTCGCAGGCTGGCTCGGCGGCGCCAGGTGGGCGCCGGTGACGCCGAGGCTGACGGCCGCCGCAAAGCCCGCAGCCCCACGGGATGTGGGGCCACGCGAGCGGCTGCCAAAGAGCTTTCCAACGAGGCACGGCTTTCCCTCCTGGCTCTTCGGGCGTGGGAGCTGTGGCCAGAGACGCGGCCCTACCCGAAAATGCTTCGCAGGCTGGCTCGGCGGCGCCAGGTGGGCGCTGGTGGCGCCGAGGCTGACGGCCGCAGCAAACCCCGCAGCCCCACGGGCTGTGGGGCCACGCGAGCGGCTGCCAAAGAGCTTTCCAACGAGGCACGGCTTTCCCTCCTGGCTCTTCGGGCGTGGGAGCTGTGGCCAGAGACGCGGCCCTACCGGAAAATGCTTCGCAGGCTGGCGCGGCGGCGCCACGTAGGCGCAGGTGGCGCCGAGGCTGACGGCCGCCGCAAAGCCCGCAGCCCCACGGGCTGTGGGGCCACGCGAGCGGCTGCCAAAGAGCTTTCCAACGAGGCACGGCTTTCCCTCCTGGCTCTTCGGGCGTGGGAGCTGTGGCCAGAGCCGCGGCCCTACCGGAAAATGCTTCGGGGGCTGGCGCGGCGGCGCCAGGTGGGCGCTGGTGGCGCCGAGGCTGACGGCCGCCGCAAAGCCCGCAGCCCCACGGGCTGTGGGGCCACGCGAGCGGCTGCCAAAGAGGTTTCCAACGAGGCACGGCTTTCCCTCCTGGCTCTTCGGGCGTGGGAGCTGTGGCCAGAGCCGCGGCCCTACCGGAAAATGCTTCGCAGGCTGGCTCGGTGGCGCCAGGTGGGCGCCGGTGGCACCGAGGCTGACGGTCGCCGGAAAGCCCGCAGCCCCACGGGCTGTGGGGCCACGCGAGCGGCTGCCAAAGAGCTTTCCAACGAGGCACGGCTTTCCCTCCTGGCTCTTCGGGCGTGGGAGCTGTCGCCAGAGCTGCGGCCCTACCGGAAAATGCTTCGCAGGCTGGCTCGGCGGCGCCAGGTGCGCGCCGGTGGCGCCAAGGCTAACGGCCGCCGGAAATCCCGCAGCCCCACGGGCTGTGGGGCCACGCGAGCGGCTGCCAAAGAGCTTTCCAACGAGGCACGGCTTTCCCTCCTGGCTCTTCGGGCGTGGGAGCTGTGGCCAGAGCCGCGGCCCTACCGGAAAATGCTTCGCAGGCTGGCTCGGCGGCGCCAGGTGGGCGGCGGTGGCGCCGAGGCTGATGGCCGCCGCAAAGCCCGCAGCCCCACGGACTGTGGGGCCACGCGAGCGGCTGCCAAAGAGCTTTCCAACGAGGCACGGCTTTCCCTCCTGGCTCTTCGGGCGTTGGAGCTGTGGCCAGAGACGCGGCCCTACCCGAAAATGCTTCGCAGGCTGGCTCGGCGGCTCCAGGTGGGCGCCGGTGGCGCCGAGGCTGACGGCCGCCGCAAAGCCCGCAGCCCCACGGGCTGTGGGGCCACGCGAGCGGCTGCCAAAGAGCTTTCCAACGAGGCACGGCTTTCCCTCCTGGCTCTTCGGGCGTGGGAACTGTGGCCAGAGCCGCGGCCCTACCGGAAAATGCTTCGCAGGCTGGCTCGGTGGCGAGATGTGGGCGCCCTTGGCGCCGAGGCTGACGGCCGCCGCAAAGCCCGCAGCCCCACGGGCTGTGGGGCCATGCGAGCGGCTGCCAAAGAGCTTTCCAACGAGGCACGGCTTTCCCTCCTGGCTCTTCGGGCGTGGGAGCTGTGGCCAGAGACGCGGCCCTACCGGAAAATGCTTCGCAGGCTGGCTCGGCGGCGCCAGGTGGGCGTCGGTGGCGCCGAGGCTGACGGCCGCCGCAAAGCCCGCAGCCCCACGGGCTGTGGGGCCACGCGAGTGGCTGCCAAAGAGCTTTCCAACGAGGCACGGCTTTCCCTCCTGGCTCTTCGGGCGTGGGAGCTGTGGCCAGAGCAGCGGCCCTACCGGAAAATGCTTCGCAGGCTGGCTCGGCGGCGCCAGGTGGGCGTCGGTGGCGCCGAGGCTGACGGCCGCCGCAAAGCCCGCAGCCCCACGGGCTGTGGGGCCACGCGAGCGGCTGCCAAAGAGCTTTCCAACGAGGCACGGCTTTCCCTCCTGGCTCTTCGGGCGTGGGAGCTGTGGCCAGAGCCGCGGCCCTACCGGAAAATGCTTCGCAGGCTGGCTCGGCGGCGCCAGGTGGGTGTCGGTGGCGCCGAGGCTGACGGCCGCCGCAAAGCCCGCAGCCCCACGGGCTGTGGGGCCACGCGAGCGGCTGCCAAAGAGCTTTCCAACGAGGCACGGCTTTCCCTCCTGGCTCTTCGGGCGTGGGAGCTGTGGCCAGAGACGCGGCCCTACCGGAAAATGCTTCGCAGGCTGGCTCGGCGGCGCCAGGTGGGCGTCGGTGGCGCCGAGGCTGACGGCCGCCGCAAAGCCCGCAGCCCCACGGGCTGTGGGGCCACGCGAGCGGCTGCCAAAGAGCTTTCCAACGAGGCACGGCTTTCCCTCCTGGCTCTTCGGGCGTGGGAGCTGTGGCCAGAGACGCGGCCCTACCGGAAAATGCTTCGCAGGCTGGCTCGGCGGCGCCAGGTGGGCGTCGGTGGCGCCGAGGCTGACGGCTGCCGCAAAGCCCGCAGCCCCACGGGCTGTGGGGCCACGCGAGCGGCTGCCAAAGAGCTTTCCAACGAGGCACGGCTTTCCCTCCTGGCTCTTCGGGCGTGGGAGCTGTGGCCAGAGACGCGGCCCGACCGGAAAATGCTTCGCAGGCTGGCTCGGCGGCACCAGGTGGGCGTCGGTGGCGCCGAGGCTGACGGCCGCCGCAAAGCCCGCAGCCCCACGGGCTGTGGGGCCACGCGAGCGGCTGCCAAAGAGCTTTCCAACGAGGCACGGCTTTCCCTCCTGGCTCTTCGGGCGTGGGAGCTGTGGCCAGAGACGCGGCCCTACTGGAAAATGCTTCGCAGGCTGGCTCGGCGGCGCCAGGTGGGCGTCGGTGGCGCCGAGGCTGACGGCTGCCGCAAAGCCCGCAGCCCCACGGGCTGTGGGGCCACGCGAGCGGCTACCAAAGAGGTTTCCAACGAGGCACGGCTTTCCCTCCTGGCTCTTCGGGCGTGGGAGCTGTGGCCAGAGCCGCGGCCCTACCGGAAAATGCTTCGCAGGCTGGCTCGGCGGCGCCAGGTGGGCGTCGGTGGCGCCGAGGCTGACGGCCGCCGCAAAGCCCGCAGCCCCACGGGCTGTGGGGCCACGCGAGCGGCTGCCAAAGAGGTTTCCAACGAGGCACGGCTTTCCCTCCTGGCTCTTCGGGCGTGGGAGCTGTGGCCAGAGACGCGGCCCTACCGGAAAATGCTTCGCAGGCTGGCTCGGCGGCGCCAGGTGGGCGTCGGTGGCGCCGAGGCTGACGGCCGCCGCAAAGCCCGCAGCCCCACGGGCTGTGGGGCCACGCGAGCGGCTGCCAAAGAGCTTTCCAACGAGGCACGGCTTTCCCTCCTGGCTCTTCGGGCGTGGGAGCTGTGGCCAGAGACGCGGCCCTACCGGAAAATGCTTCGCAGGCTGGCTCGGCGGCGCCAGGTGGGCGTCGGTGGCGCCGAGGCTGACGGCTGCCGCAAAGCCCGCAGCCCCACGGGCTGTGGGGCCACGCGAGCGGCTGCCAAAGAGCTTTCCAACGAGGCACGGCTTTCCCTCCTGGCTCTTCGGGCGTGGGAGCTGTGGCCAGAGCCGCGGCCCTACCGGAAAATGCTTCGCAGGCTGGCTCGGCGGCGCCAGGTGGGCGTCGGTGGCGCCGAGGCTGACGGCCGCCGCAAAGCCCGCAGCCCCACGGGCTGTGGGGCCACGTGAGCGGCTGCCAAAGAGCTTTCCAACGAGGCACGGCTTTCCCTCCTGGCTCTTCGGGCGTGGGAGCTGTGGCCAGAGCCGCGGCCCTACCGGAAAATGCTTCGCAGGCTGGCTCGGCGGCGCCAGGTGGGCGCCGGTGGCGCCGAGGCTGACGGCCGCCGCAAAGCCCGCAGCCCCACACCCTGTGGGGCCACGCGAGCGGCTGCCAAAGAGCTTTCCAACGAGGCACAGCTTTCCCTCCTGGCTCTTCGGGCGTGGGAACTGTGGCCAGAGCCGCGGCCCTACCGGAAAATGCTTCGCAGGCTGGCTCGGCGGCGCCAGGTGGGCGGCGGTGGCGCCGAGGCTGACGGCCGCCGCAAAGCCCGCAGCCCCACGGGCTGTGGGGCCACTCAAGCGGCTGCCAAAGAGCTTTCCAACGAGGCACGGCTTTCCCTCCTGGCTCTTCGGGCGTGGGAGCTGTGGCCAGAGCCGCGGCCCTACCGGAAAATGCTTCGCAGGCTGGCTCGGCGGTGCCAGGTGGGCGCCGAATGGCGCCGAGACTAGAGACCGCCGGAAAGCCCGCAGCCCCACGGGCTGTGGGGCCACGCGAGCGGCTGCCAAAGAGCTTTCCAAGGAGGCACGGCTTTCCCTCCTGGCTCTTCGGGCGTGGGAGCTGTGGCCAGAGCCGCGGCCCTACCGGAAAATGCTTCGCAGGCTGGCTCGACGGCGCCATGTGGGCGCCGGTGGCGCCGAGGCTGACGGCCGCCGCAAAGCCCGCAGCCCCACGGGCTGTGGGGCCACGCGAGCGGCTGCCAAAGAGCTTTCCAACGAGGCACGGCTTTCCCTCCTGGCTCTTCGGGCGTGGGAGCTGTGGCCAGAGACGCGGCCCTACCGGAAAATGCTTCGCAGGCTGGCTCGGCGGCGCCAGGTGGGCGTCGGTGTCGCCGAGGCTGACGGCTGCCGCAAAGCCCGCAGCCCCACGGGCTGTGGGGCCACGCGAGCGGCTGCCAAAGAGCTTTCCAACGAGGCACGGCTTTCCCTCCTGGCTCTTTGGGCGTGGGAGCTGTGGCCAGAGACGCGGCCCGACCGGAAAATGCTTCGCAGGCTGGCTCGGCGGCGCCAGGTGGGCGTCGGTGGCGCCGAGGCTGACGGCCGCCGCAAAGCCCGCAGCCCCACGGGCTGTGGGGCCACGCGAGCGGCTGCCAAAGAGCTTTCCAACGAGGCACGGCTTTCCCTCCTGGCTCTTCGGGCGTGGGAGCTGTGGCCAGAGACGCGGCCCTACCGGAAAATGCTTCGCAGGCTGGCTCGGCGGCGCCAGGTGGGCGTCGGTGGCGCCGAGGCTGACGGCCGCCGCAAAGCCCGCAGCCCCACGGGCTGTGGGGCCACGCGAGCGGCTGCCAAAGAGCTTTCCAACGAGGCACGGCTTTCCCTCCTGGCTCTTCGGGCGTGGGAGCTGTGGCCAGAGCCGCGGCCCTACCGGAAAATGCTTCGCAGGCTGGCTCGGCGGCGCCAGGTGGGCGTCGGTGGCGCCGAGGCTGACGGCCGCCGCAAAGCCCGCAGCCCCACGGGCTGTGGGGCCACGTGAGCGGCTGCCAAAGAGCTTTCCAACGAGGCACGGCTTTCCCTCCTGGCTCTTCGGGCGTGGGAGCTGTGGCCAGAGCCGCGGCCCTACCGGAAAATGCTTCGCAGGCTGGCTCGGCGGCGCCAGGTGGGCGCCGGTGGCGCCGAGGCTGACGGCCGCCGCAAAGCCCGCAGCCCCACACCCTGTGGGGCCACGCGAGCGGCTGCCAAAGAGCTTTCCAACGAGGCACGGCTTTCCCTCCTGGCTCTTCGGGCGTGGGAACTGTGGCCAGAGCCGCGGCCCTACCGGAAAATGCTTCGCAGGCTGGCTCGGCGGCGCCAGGTGGGCGGCGGTGGCGCCGAGGCTGACGGCCGCCGCAAAGCCCGCAGCCCCACGGGCTGTGGGGCCACTCAAGCGGCTGCCAAAGAGCTTTCCAACGAGGCACGGCTTTCCCTCCTGGCTCTTCGGGCGTGGGAGCTGTGGCCAGAGCCGCGGCCCTACCGGAAAATGCTTCGCAGGCTGGCTCGGCGGTGCCAGGTGGGCGCCGGTGGCGCCGAGGCTAGAGACCGCCGGAAAGCCCGCAGCCCCACGGGCTGTGGGGCCACGCGAGCGGCTGCCAAAGAGCTTTCCAAGGAGGCACGGCTTTCCCTCCTGGCTCTTCAGGCGTGGGAGCTGTGGCCAGAGCCGCGGCCCTACCGGAAAATGCTTCGCAGGCTGGCTCGACGGCGCCATGTGGGCGCCGGTGGCGCCGAGGCTGACGGCCGCCGCAAAGCCCGCAGCCCCACGGGCTGTGGGGCCACGCGAGCGGCTGCCAAAGAGCTTTCCAACGAGGCACGGCTTTCCCTCCTGGCTCTTCGGGCGTGGGAGCTGTGGCCAGAGCCGCGGCCCTACCGGAAAATGCTTCGCAGGCTGGCGCGGCGGCGCCAGGTGGGCGCCGGTGGCGCCGAGGCTGACGGCCGCCGCAAAGCCCGCAGCCCCACGGGCTGTGGGGCCACGCGAGCGGCTGCCAAAGAGCTTTCCAACGAGGCACGGCTTTCCCTCCTGGCTCTTCGGGCGTGGGAGCTGTGGCCAGAGCCGCGGCCCTACCGGAAAATGCTTCGCAGGCTGGCTCGGCGGCGCCAGGTGGGCGTCGGTGGCACCGAGGCTGACGGCCGCCGCAAAGCCCGCAGCCCCACGGGCTGTGGGGCCACGCGAGCGGCTGCCAAAGAGCTTTCCAACGAGGCACGGCTTTCCCTCCTGGCTCTTCGGGCGTGGGAGCTGTCGCCAGAGACGCGGCCCTACCCGAAAATGCTTCGCAGGCTGGCTCGGCGGCGCCAGGTGGGCGCTGGTGGCGCCGAGGCTGACGGCCGCAGCAAACCCCGCAGCCCCACGGGCTGTGGGGCCACGCGAGCGGCTGCCAAAGAGCTTTCCAACGAGGCACGGCTTTCCCTCCTGGCTCTTCGGGCGTGGGAGCTGTGGCCAGAGACGCGGCCCTACCGGAAAATGCTTCGCAGGCTGGCGCGGCGGCGCCACGTAGGCGCAGGTGGCGCCGAGGCTGACGGCCGCCGCAAAGCCCGCAGCCCCACGGGCTGTGGGGCCACGCGAGCGGCTGCCAAAGAGCTTTCCAACGAGGCACGGCTTTCCCTCCTGGCTCTTCGGGCGTGGGAGCTGTGGCCAGAGCCGCGGCCCTACCGGAAAATGCTTCGCAGGCTGGCTCGGCGGCGCCAGGTGGGCGTCGGTGGCGCCGAGGCTGACGGCCGCCGCAAAGCCCGCAGCCCCACGGGCTGTGGGGCCACGCGAGCGGCTGCCAAAGAGCTTTCCAACGAGGCACGGCTTTCCCTCCTGGCTCTTCGGGCGTGGGAGCTGTGGCCAGAGACGCGGCCCTACCGGAAAATGCTTCGCAGGCTGGCTTGGCGGCGCCAGGTGGGCGCCGGTGGCGCCGAGGCTGACGGTCGCCGGAAAGCCCGCAGCCCCACGGGCTGTGGGGCCACGCGAGCGGCTGCCAAAGAGCTTTCCAACGAGGCACGGCTTTCCCTCCTGGCTCTTCGGGCGTGGGAGCTGTGGCCAGAGCCGCGGCCCTACCGGAAAATGCTTCGCAGGCTGGCTCGGCGGCGCCAGGTGCGCGCCGGTGGCGCCAAGGCTAACGGCCGCCGGAAATCCCGCAGCCCCACGGGCTGTGGGGCCACGTGAGCGGCTGCCAAAGAGGTTTCCAACGAGGGACGGCTTTCCCTCCTGGCTCTTCGGGCGTGGGAGCTGTGGCCAGAGACGCGGCCCTACCGGAAAATGCTTCGCAGGCTGGCGCGGCGGCGCCAGGTGGGCGGCGGTGGCGCCGAGGCTGATGGCCGCCGCAAAGCCCGCAGCCCCACGGGCTGTGGGGCCACGCGAGCAGCTGCCAAAGAGCTTTCCAACGAGGCACGGCTTTCCCTCCTGGCTCTTCGGGCGTTGGAGCTGTGGCCAGAGACGCGGCCCTACCCGAAAATGCTTCGCAGGCTGGCTCGGCCGCTCCAGGTGGGCGCCGGTGGCGCCGAGGCTGACGGCCGCCGCAAAGCCCGCAGCCCCACGGGCTGTGGGGCCACGCGAGCGGCTGCCAAAGAGCTTTCCAACGAGGCACGACTTTCCCTCATGGCTCTTCGGGCGTGGGAGCTGTGGCCAGAACCGCGGCCCTACCGGAAAATGCTTCGCAGGCTGGCTCGGTGGCGAGATGTGGGCGCCCTTGGCGCCGAGGCTGACGGCCGCCGCAAAGCCCGCAGCCCCACGGGCTGTGGGGCCACGCGAGCGGCTGCCAAAGAGCTTTCCAACGAGGCACGGCTTTCCCTCCTGGCTCTTCGGGCGTGGGAGCTGTGGCCAGAGCCGCGGCCCTACCGGAAAATGCTTCGCAGGCTGGCTCGGCGGCGCCAGGTGGGCGTCGGTGGCGCCGAGGCTGACGGCCGCCGCAAAGCCCGCAGCCCCACGGGCTGTGGGGCCACGCGAGCGGCTGCCAAAGAGCTTTCCAACGAGGCACGGCTTTCCCTCCTGGCTCTTCGGGCGTGGGAGCTGTGGCCAGAGACGCGGCCCTACCGGAAAATGCTTCGCAGGCTGGCTCGGCGGCGCCAGGTGGGCGTCGGTGGCACCGAGGCTGACGGCCGCCGCAAAGCCCGCAGCCCCACGGGCTGTGGGGCCACGCGAGCGGCTGCCAAAGAGCTTTCCAACGAGGCACGGCTTTCCCTCCTGGCTCTTCGGGCGTGGGAGCTGTGGCCAGAGCCGCGGCCCGACCGGAAAATGCTTCGCAGGCTGGCTCGGCGGCGCCAGGTGGGCGTCGGTGGCGCCGAGGCTGACGGCCGCCGCAAAGCCCGCAGCCCCACGGGCTGTGGGGCCACGCGAGCGGCTGCCAAAAAGCTTTCCAACGAGGCACGGCTTTCCCTCCTGGCTCTTCGGGCGTGGGAGCTGTGGCCAGAGCCGCGGCCCTACCGGAAAATGCTTCGCAGGCTGGCGCGGCGGCGCCAGGTGGGCTCCGGTGGCGCCGAGGCTGACGGCCGCCGCAAAGCCCGCAGCCCCACGGGCTGTGGGGCCACGCGAGCGGCTGCCAAAGAGCTTTCCAACGAGGCACGGCTTTCCCTCCTGGCTCTTCGGGCGTGGGAGCTGTGGCCAGAGCCGCGGCCCTACCGGAAAATGCTTCGCAGGCTGGCTCGGCGGCGCCAGTTGGGCGCCGGTGGCACCGAGGCTGACGGCCGCCGGAAAGCCCGCAGCCCCACGGGCTGTGGGGCCACGCGAGCGGCTGCCAAAGAGCTTTCCAACGAGGCACGGCTTTCCCTCCTGGCTCTTCGGGCGTGGGAGCTGTGGCCAGAGACGCGGCCCTACCGGAAAATGCTTCTCAGGCTGGCTCGGCGGCGCCAGGTGGGCGCCGGTGATGCCGAGGCTGACGGCCGCCGCAAAGCCCGCAGCCCCACGGGCTGTGGGGCCACGCGAGCGGCTGCCAAAGAGCTTTCCAACGAGGCACGGCTTTCCCTCCTGGCTCTTCGGGCGTGGGAGCTGTGGCCAGAGCCGCGGCCCTACCGGAAAATGCTTCGCAGGCTGGCTCGGCGGCGCCAGGTGGGCGCTGGTGGCGCCGAGGCTGACGGCCGCAGCAAACCCCGCAGCCCCACGGGCTGTGGGGCCACGCGAGCGGCTGCCAAAGAGCTTTCCAACGAGGCACGGCTTTCCCTCCTGGCTCTTCGGGCGTGGGAGCTGTGGCCAGAGACGCGGCCCTACCGGAAAATGCTTCGCAGGCTGGCGCGGCGGCGCCACGTAGGCGCAGGTGGCGCCGAGGCTGACGGCCGCCGCAAAGCCCGCAGCCCCACGGGCTGTGGGGCCACGCGAGCGGCTGCCAAAGAGCTTTCCAACGAGGCACGGCTTTCCCTCCTGGCTCTTCGGGCGTGGGAGCTGTGGCCAGAGCCGCGGCCCTACCGGAAAATGCTTCGCAGGCTGGCTCGGCGGCGCCAGGTGGGTGTCGGTGGCGCCGAGGCTGACGGCCGCCGCAAAGCCCGCAGCCCCACGGGCTGTGGGGCCACGCGAGCGGCTGCCAAAGAGCTTTCCAACGAGGCACGGCTTTCCCTCCTGGCTCTTCGGGCGTGGGAGCTGTGGCCAGAGACGCGGCCCTACCGGAAAATGCTTCGCAGGCTGGCTTGGCGGCGCCAGGTGGGCGTCGGTGGCGCCGAGGCTGACGGCCGCCGCAAAGCCCGCAGCCCCACGGGCTGTGGGGCCACGCGAGCGGCTGCCAAAGAGCTTTCCAACGAGGCACGGCTTTCCCTCCTGGCTCTTCGGGCGTGGGAGCTGTGGCCAGAGACGCGGCCCTACCGGAAAATGCTTCGCAGGCTGGCTCGGCGGCGCCAGGTGGGCGTCGGTGGCGCCGAGGCTGACGGCCGCCGCAAAGCCCGCAGCCCCACGGGCTGTGGGGCCACGCGAGCGGCTGCCAAAGAGCTTTCCAACGAGGCACGGCTTTCCCTCCTGGCTCTTCGGGCGTGGGAGCTGTGGCCAGAGACGCGGCCCGACCGGAAAATGCTTCGCAGGCTGGCTCGGCGGCGCCAGGTGGGCGTCGGTGGCGCCGAGGCTGACGGCCGCCGCAAAGCCCGCAGCCCCACGGGCTGTGGGGCCACGCGAGCGGCTGCCAAAGAGCTTTCCAACGAGGCACGGCTTTCCCTCCTGGCTCTTCGGGCGTGGGAGCTGTGGCCAGAGACGCGGCCCTACTGGAAAATGCTTCGCAGGCTGGCTCGGCGGCGCCAGGTGGGCGTCGGTGGCGCCGAGGCTGATGGCTGCCGCAAAGCCCGCAGCCCCACGGGCTGTGGGGCCACGCGAGCGGCTACCAAAGAGGTTTCCAACGAGGCACGGCTTTCCCTCCTGGCTCTTCGGGCGTGGGAGCTGTGGCCAGAGCCGCGGCCCGACCGGAAAATGCTTCGCAGGCTGGCTCGGCGGCGCCAGGTGGGCGTCGGTGGCGCCGAGGCTGACGGCCGCCGCAAAGCCCGCAGCCCCACGGGCTGTGGGGCCACGCGAGCGGCTGCCAAAGAGGTTTCCAACGAGGCACGGCTTTCCCTCCTGGCTCTTCGGGCGTGGGAGCTGTGGCCAGAGACGCGGCCCTACCGGAAAATGCTTCGCAGGCTGGCTCGGCGGCGCCAGGTGGGCGTCGGTGGCGCCGAGGCTGACGGCCGCCGCAAAGCCCGCAGCCCCACGGGCTGTGGGGCCACGCGAGCGGCTGCCAAAGAGCTTTCCAACGAGGCACGGCTTTCCCTCCTGGCTCTTCGGGCGTGGGAGCTGTGGCCAGAGACGCGGCCCTACCGGAAAATGCTTCGCAGGCTGGCTCGGCGGCGCCAGGTGGGCGTCGGTGGCGCCGAGGCTGACGGCTGCCGCAAAGCCCGCAGCCCCACGGGCTGTGGGGCCACGCGAGCGGCTGCCAAAGAGCTTTCCAACGAGGCATGGCTTTCCCTCCTGGCTCTTCGGGCGTGGGAGCTGTGGCCAGAGCCGCGGCCCTACCGGAAAATGCTTCGCAGGCTGGCTCGGCGGCGCCAGGTGGGCGTCGGTGGCGCCGAGGCTGACGGCCGCCGCAAAGCCCGCAGCCCCACGGGCTGTGGGGCCACGTGAGCGGCTGCCAAAGAGCTTTCCAACGAGGCACGGCTTTCCCTCCTGGCTCTTCGGGCGTGGGAGCTGTGGCCAGAGCCGCGGCCCTACCGGAAAATGCTTCGCAGGCTGGCTCGGCGGCGCCAGGTGGGCGCCGGTGGCGCCGAGGCTGACGGCCGCCGCAAAGCCCGCAGCCCCACACCCTGTGGGGCCACGCGAGCGGCTGCCAAAGAGCTTTCCAACGAGGCACGGCTTTCCCTCCTGGCTCTTCGGGCGTGGGAACTGTGGCCAGAGCCGCGGCCCCACCGGAAAATGCTTCGCAGGCTGGCTCGGCGGCGCCAGGTGGGCGGCGGTGGCGCCGAGGCTGACGGCCGCCGCAAAGCCCGCAGCCCCACGGGCTGTGGGGCCACTCAAGCGGCTGCCAAAGAGCTTTCCAACGAGGCACGGCTTTCCCTCCTGGCTCTTCGGGCGTGGGAGCTGTGGCCAGAGCCGCGGCCCTACCGGAAAATGCTTCGCAGGCTGGCTCGGCGGTGCCAGGTGGGCGCCGGTGGCGCCGAGGCTAGAGACCGCCGGAAAGCCCGCAGCCCCACGGGCTGTGGGGCCACGCGAGCGGCTGCCAAAGAGCTTTCCAAGGAGGCACGGCTTTCCCTCCTGGCTCTTCGGGCGTGGGAGCTGTGGCCAGAGCCGCGGCCCTACCGGAAAATGCTTCGCAGGCTGGCTCGACGGCGCCATGTGGGCGCCGGTGGCGCCGAGGCTGACGGCCGCCGCAAAGCCCGCAGCCCCACGGGCTGTGGGGCCACGCGAGCGGCTGCCAAAGAGCTTTCCAACGAGGCACGGCTTTCCCTCCTGGCTCTTCGGGCGTGGGAGCTGTGGCCAGAGCCGCGGCCCTACCGGAAAATGCTTCGCAGGCTGGCGCGGCGGCGCCAGGTGGGCGCCGGTGGCGCCGAGGCTGACGGCCGCCGCAAAGCCCGCAGCCCCACGGGCTGTGGGGCCACGCGAGCGGCTGCCAAAGAGCTTTCCAACGAGGCACGGCTTTCCCTCCTGGCTCTTCGGGCGTGGGAGCTGTGGCCAGAGCCGCGGCCCTACCGGAAAATGCTTCGCAGGCTGGCTCGGCGGCGCCAGGTGGGCGTCGGTGGCACCGAGGCTGACGGCCGCCGCAAAGCCCGCAGCCCCACGGGCTGTGGGGCCACGCGAGCGGCTGCCAAAGAGCTTTCCAACGAGGCACGGCTTTCCCTCCTGGCTCTTCGGGCGTGGGAGCTGTCGCCAGAGACGCGGCCCTACCCGAAAATGCTTCGCAGGCTGGCTCGGCGGCGCCAGGTGGGCGCTGGTGGCGCCGAGGCTGACGGCCGCAGCAAACCCCGCAGCCCCACGGGCTGTGGGGCCACGCGAGCGGCTGCCAAAGAGCTTTCCAACGAGGCACGGCTTTCCCTCCTGGCTCTTCGGGCGTGGGAGCTGTGGCCAGAGACGCGGCCCTACCGGAAAATGCTTCGCAGGCTGGCGCGGCGGCGCCACGTAGGCGCAGGTGGCGCCGAGGCTGACGGCCGCCGCAAAGCCCGCAGCCCCACGGGCTGTGGGGCCACGCGAGCGGCTGCCAAAGAGCTTTCCAACGAGGCACGGCTTTCCCTCCTGGCTCTTCGGGCGTGGGAGCTGTGGCCAGAGCCGCAGCCCTACCGGAAAATGCTTCGGGGGCTGGCTCGGCGGCGCCAGGTGGGCGCCGGTGGCGCCGAGGCTGACGGCCGCCGCAAAGCCCGCAGCCCCACGGGCTGTGGGGCCACGCGAGCGGCTGCCAAAGAGCTTTCCAAGGAGGCACGGCTTTCCCTCCTGGCTCTTCGGGCGTGGGAGCTGTGGCCAGAGACGCGGCCCTACCGGAAAATGCTTCGCAGGCTGGCTTGGCGGCGCCAGGTGGGCGCCGGTGGCGCCGAGGCTGACGGTCGCCGGAAAGCCCGCAGCCCCACGGGCTGTGGGGCCACGCGAGCGGCTGCCAAAGAGCTTTCCAACGAGGCACGGCTTTCCCTCCTGGCTCTTCGGGCGTGGGAGCTGTGGCCAGAGCCGCGGCCCTACCGGAAAATGCTTCGCAGGCTGGCTCGGCGGCGCCAGGTGCGCGCCGGTGGCGCCAAGGCTAACGGCCGCCGGAAATCCCGCAGCCCCACGGGCTGTGGGGCCACGTGAGCGGCTGCCAAAGAGGTTTCCAACGAGGGACGGCTTTCCCTCCTGGCTCTTCGGGCGTGGGAGCTGTGGCCAGAGACGCGGCCCTACCGGAAAATGCTTCGCAGGCTGGCTCGGCGGCGCCAGGTGGGCGGCGGTGGCGCCGAGGCTGATGGCCGCCGCAAAGCCCGCAGCCCCACGGGCTGTGGGGCCACGCGAGCAGCTGCCAAAGAGCTTTCCAACGAGGCACGGCTTTCCCTCCTGGCTCTTCGGGCGTTGGAGCTGTGGCCAGAGACGCGGCCCTACCCGAAAATGCTTCGCAGGCTGGCTCGGCCGCTCCAGGTGGGCGCCGGTGGCGCCGAGGCTGACGGCCGCCGCAAAGCCCGCAGCCCCACGGGCTGTGGGGCCACGCGAGCGGCTGCCAAAGAGCTTTCCAACGAGGCACGACTTTCCCTCATGGCTCTTCGGGCGTGGGAGCTGTGGCCAGAACCGCGGCCCTACCGGAAAATGCTTCGCAGGCTGGCTCGGTGGCGAGATGTGGGCGCCCTTGGCGCCGAGGCTGACGGCCGCCGCAAAGCCCGCAGCCCCACGGGCTGTGGGGCCACGCGAGCGGCTGCCAAAGAGCTTTCCAACGAGGCACGGCTTTCCCTCCTGGCTCTTCGGGCGTGGGAGCTGTGGCCAGAGCCGCGGCCCTACCGGAAAATGCTTCGCAGGCTGGCTCGGCGGCGCCAGGTGGGCGTCGGTGGCGCCGAGGCTGACGGCCGCCGCAAAGCCCGCAGCCCCACGGGCTGTGGGGCCACGCGAGCGGCTGCCAAAGAGCTTTCCAACGAGGCACGGCTTTCCCTCCTGGCTCTTCGGGCGTGGGAGCTGTGGCCAGAGACGCGGCCCTACCGGAAAATGCTTCGCAGGCTGCCTCGGCGGCGCCAGGTGGGCGTCGGTGGCACCGAGGCTGACGGCCGCCGCAAAGCCCGCAGCCCCACGGGCTGTGGGGCCACGCGAGCGGCTGCCAAAGAGCTTTCCAACGAGGCACGGCTTTCCCTCCTGGCTCTTCGGGCGTGGGAGCTGTGGCCAGAGCCGCGGCCCTACCGGAAAATGCTTCGCAGGCTGGCTCGGCGGCGCCAGGTGGGCGTCGGTGGCGCCGAGGCTGACGGCCGCCGCAAAGCCCGCAGCCCCACGGGCTGTGGGGCCACGCGAGCGGCTGCCAAAGAGCTTTCCAACGAGGCACGGCTTTCCCTCCTGGCTCTTCGGGCGTGGGAGCTGTGGCCAGAGCCGCGGCCCTACCGGAAAATGCTTCGCAGGCTGGCGCGGCGGCGCCAGGTGGGCTCCGGTGGCGCCGAGGCTGACGGCCGCCGCAAAGCCCGCAGCCCCACGGGCTGTGGGGCCACGCGAGCGGCTGCCAAAGAGCTTTCCAACGAGGCACGGCTTTCCCTCCTGGCTCTTCGGGCGTGGGAGCTGTGGCCAGAGACGCGGCCCTACCGGAAAATGCTTCGCAGGCTGGCTCGGCGGCGCCAGTTGGGCGCCGGTGGCACCGAGGCTGACGGCCGCCGGAAAGCCCGCAGCCCCACGGGCTGTGGGGCCACGCGAGCGGCTGCCAAAGAGCTTTCCAACGAGGCACGGCTTTCCCTCCTGGCTCTTCGGGCGTGGGAGCTGTGGCCAGAGACGCGGCCCTACCGGAAAATGCTTCTCAGGCTGGCTCGGCGGCGCCAGGTGGGCGCCGGTGACGCCGAGGCTGACGGCCGCCGCAAAGCCCGCAGCCCCACGGGCTGTGGGGCCACGCGAGCGGCTGCCAAAGAGCTTTCCAACGAGGCACGGCTTTCCCTCCTGGCTCTTCGGGCGTGGGAACTGTGGCCAGAGCCGCGGCCCTACCGGAAAATTCTTCGCAGGCTGGCTCGGCGGCGCCAGGTGGGCGCCGGTGACGCCGAGGCTGACGGCCGCCGCAAAGCCCGCAGCCCCACGGGCTGTGGGGCCACGCGAGCGGCTGCCAAAGAGCTTTCCAACGAGGCACGGCTTTCCCTCCTGGCTCTTCGGGCGTGGGAGCTGTCGCCAGAGCCGCGGCCCTACCGGAAAATGCTTCGCAGGCTGGCTCGGCGGCGCCAGTTGGGCGCCGGTGGCACCGAGGCTGACGGCCGCCGCAAAGCCCGCAGCCCCACGGGCTGTGGGGCCACGCGAGCGGCTGCCAAAGAGCTTTCCAACGAGGCACGGCTTTCCCTCCTGGCTCTTCGGGCGTGGGAGCTGTGGCCAGAGACGCGGCCCTACCGGAAAATGCTTCGCAGGCTGGCTCGGCGGCGCCAGGTGGGCGCCGGTGGCGCCGAGGCTGACGGCCGCCGCAAAGCCCGCAGCCCCACGGGCTGTGGGGCCACGCGAGCGGCTGCCAAAGAGCTTTCCAACGAGGCACGGCTTTCCCTCCTGGCTCTTCGGGCATGGGAACTGTGGCCAGAGCCGCGGCCCTACCGGAAAATGCTTCGCAGGCTGGCGCGGCGGCGCCAGGTGGGCGTCGGTGGCGCCGAGGCTGACGGCCGCCGCAAAGCCCGCAGCCCCACGGGCTGTGGGGCCACGCGAGCGGCTGCCAAAGAGCTTTCCAACGAGGCACGGCTTTCCCTCCTGGCTCTTCGGGCGTGGGAGCTGTGGCCAGAGACGCGGCCCTACCGGAAAATGCTTCGCAGGCTGGCTCGGCGGTGCCAGGTGGGCGCCGGTGGCGCCGAGGCTAGAGACCGCCGGAAAGCCCGCAGCCCCACGGGCTGTGGGGCCACGCGAGCGGCTGCCAAAGAGCTTTCCAAGGAGGCACGGCTTTCCCTCCTGGCTCTTCGGGCGTGGGAGCTGTGGCCAGAGCCGCGGCCCTACCCGAAAATGCTTCGCAGGCTGGCTCGACGGCGCCAGGTGGGCGGCGGTGGCGCCGAGGCTGACGGCCGCCGCAAAGCCCGCAGCCCCACGGGCTGTGGGGCCACGCGAGCGGCTGCCAAAGAGCTTTCCAACGAGGCACGGCTTTCCCTCCTGGCTCTTCGGGCGTGGGAGCTGTGGCCAGAGCCGCGGCCCTACCGGAAAATGCTTCGCAGGCTGGCGTGGCGGCGCCAGGTGTGCGCCGGTGGCGCCGAGGCTGACGGCCGCCGCAAAGCCCGCAGCCCCACGGGCTGTGGGGCCACGCGAGCGGCTGCCAAAGAGCTTTCCAACGAGGCACGGCTTTCCCTCCTGGCTCTTCGGGCGTGGGAGCTGTGGCCAGAGACGCGGCCCTACCGGAAAATGCTTCGCAGGCTGGCGCGGCGGCGCCAGGTGGGCGTCCGTGGCACCGAGGCTGACGGCCGCCGCAAAGCCCGCAGCCCCACGGGCTGTGGGGCCACGCGAGCGGCTGCCAAAGAGCTTTCCAACGAGGCACGGCTTTCCCTCCTGGCTCTTCGGGCGTGGGAGCTGTGGCCAGAGACGCGGCCCTACCGGAAAATGCTTCGCAGGCTGGCTCGGCGGCGCCAGGTGGGCGCTGGTGGCGCCGAGGCTGACGGCCGCAGCAAACCCCGCAGCCCCACGGGCTGTGGGGCCACGCGAGCGGCTGCCAAAGAGCTTTCCAACGAGGCACGGCTTTCCCTCCTGGCTCTTCGGGCGTGGGAGCTGTGGCCAGAGACGCGGCCCTACCGGAAAATGCTTCGCAGGCTGGCGCGGCGGCGCCACGTAGGCGCAGGTGGCGCCGAGGCTGACGGCCGCCGCAAAGCCCGCAGCCCCACGGGCTGTGGGGCCACGCGAGCGGCTGCCAAAGAGCTTTCCAACGAGGCACGGCTTTCCCTCCTGGCTCTTCGGGCGTGGGAGCTGTGGCCAGAGCCGCGGCCCTACCGGAAAATGCTTCGGGGGCTGGCGCGGCGGCGCCAGGTGGGCGCCGGTGGCGCAGAGGCTGACGGCCGCCGCAAAGCCCGCAGCCCCACGGGCTGTGGGGCCACGCGAGCGGCTGCCAAAGAGCTTTCCAAGGAGGCACGGCTTTCCCTCCTGGCTCTTCGGGCGTGGGAGCTGTGGCCAGAGCCGCGGCCCTACCGGAAAATGCTTCGGGGGATGGCGCGGCGGCGCCAGGTGGGCGTCCGTGGCACCGAGGCTGACGGCCGCCGCAAAGCCCGCAGCCCCACGGGCTGTGGGGCCACACGAGCGGCTGCCAAAGAGCTTTCCAACGAGGCACGGCTTTCCCTCCTGGCTCTTCGGGCGTGGGAGCTGTGGCCAGAGACGCGGCCCTACCGGAAAATGCTTCGGGGGCTGGCTCGGCGGCGCCAGGTGGGCGCTGGTGGCGCCGAGGCTGACGGCCGCAGCAAACCCCGCAGCCCCACGGGCTGTGGGGCCACGCGAGCGGCTGCCAAAGAGCTTTCCAACGAGGCACGGCTTTCCCTCCTGGCTCTTCGGGCGTGGGAGCTGTGGCCAGAGCCGCGGCCCTACCGGAAAATGCTTCGCAGGCTGGCGCGGCGGCGCCAGGTGGGCTCCGGTGGCGCCGAGGCTGACGGCCGCCGCAAAGCCCGCAGCCCCACGGGCTGTGGGGCCACGCGAGCGGCTGCCAAAGAGCTTTCCAACGAGGCACGGCTTTCCCTCCTGGCTCTTCGGGCGTGGGAGCTGTGGCCAGAGACGCGGCCCTACCGGAAAATGCTTCGGGGGCTGGCGCGGCGGCGCCAGGTGGGCGCCGGTGGCGCAGAGGCTGACGGCCGCCGCAAAGCCCGCAGCCCCACGGGCTGTGGGGCCACGCGAGCGGCTGCCAAAGAGCTTTCCAACGAGGCACGGCTTTCCCTCCTGGCTCTTCGGGCGTGGGAGCTGTGGCCAGAGCCGCGGCCCGACCGGAAAATGCTTCGCAGGCTGGCTCGGCGGCGCCAGGTGGGCGTCGGTGGCGCCGAGGCTGACGGCCGCCGCAAAGCCCGCAGCCCCACGGGCTGTGGGGCCACGCGAGCGGCTGCCAAAGAGCTTTCCAACGAGGCACGGCTTTCCCTCCTGGCTCTTCGGGCGTGGGAGCTGTGGCCAGAGCCGCGGCCCTACCGGAAAATGCTTCGCAGGCTGGCTCGGCGGCGCCAGGTGGGCGCCGGTGGCGCCGAGGCTGACGGCCGCCGGAAAGCCCGCAGCCCCACGGGCTGTGGGGCCACGCGAGCGGCTGCCAAAGAGCTTTCCAACGAGGCACGGCTTTCCCTCCTGGCTCTTCGGGCGTGGGAGCTGTGGCCAGAGCCGCGGCCCTACCGGAAAATGCTTCGCAGGCTGGCTCGGCGGCGCCAGGTGGGCGTCGGTGGCACCGAGGCTGACAGCCGCCGCAAAGCCCGCAGCCCCACGGGCTGTGGGGCCACGCGAGCGGCTGCCAAAGAGCTTTCCAACGAGGCACGGCTTTCCCTCCTGGCTCTTCGGGCGTTGGAGGTGTGGCCAGAGACGCGGCCCTACCGGAAAATGCTTCGGGGGCTGGCGCGGCGGCGCCAGGTGGGCGCCGGTGGCGCCGAGGCTGACGGCCGCCGCAAAGCCCGCAGCCCCACGGGCTGTGGGGCCACGCGAGCGGCTGCCAAAGAGCTTTCCAACGAGGCACGGCTTTCCCTCCTGGCTCTTCGGGCGTGGGAGCTGTGGCCAGAGACGCGGCCCTACCGGAAAATGCTTCGCAGGCTGGCTCGGCGGCGCCAGGTGGGCGTCGGTGGCGCCGAGGCTGACGGCTGCCGCAAAGCCCGCAGCCCCACGGGCTGTGGGGCCACGCGAGCGGCTGCCAAAGAGCTTTCCAACGAGGCACGGCTTTCCCTCCTGGCTCTTCGGGCGTGGGAGCTGTGGCCAGAGCCGCGGCCCGACCGGAAAATGCTTCGCAGGCTGGCTCGGCGGCGCCAGGTGGGCGTCGGTGGCGCCGAGGCTGACGGCCGCCGCAAAGCCCGCAGCCCCACGGGCTGTGGGGCCACGCGAGCGGCTGCCAAAGAGCTTTCCAACGAGGCACGGCTTTCCCTCCTGGCTCTTCGGGCGTGGGAGCTGTGGCCAGAGCCGCGGCCCTACCGGAAAATGCTTCGCAGGCTGGCGCGGTGGCGCCAGGTGGGCGCCGGTGGCGCCGAGGCTGACGGCCGCCGCAAAGCCCGCAGCCCCACGGGCTGTGGGGCCACGCGAGCGGCTGCCAAAGAGCTTTCCAACGAGGCACGGCTTTCCCTCCTGGCTTTTCGGGCGTGGGAGCTGTGGCCAGAGACGCGGCCCTACCGGAAAATGCTTCTCAGGCTGGCTCGGCGGAGCCAGGTGAGCGCCGGTGGCGCCGAGGCTGACGGCCGCCGCAAAGCCCGCAGCCCCACGGGCTGTGGGGCCACGCGAGCGGCTGCCAAAGAGCTTTCCAAGGAGGCACGGCTTTCCCTCCTGGCTCTTCGGGCGTGGGAGCTGTGGCCAGAGCCGCGGCCCTACCGGAAAATGCTTCGCAGGCTGGCTCGGCGGCGCCAGGTGGGCGCCGGTGGCACCGAGGCTGACGGTCGCCGCAAAGCCCGCAGCCCCACGGGCTGTGGGGCCACGCGAGCGGCTGCCAAAGAGCTTTCCAACGAGGCACGGCTTTCCCTCCTGGCTCTTCGGGTGTGGGAGCTGTGGCCAGAGCCGCGGCCCTACCGGAAAATGCTTCGCAGGCTGGCTCGGGGGCGCCAGGTGCGCGCCGGTGGCGCCAAGGCTAACGGCCGCCGGAAAGCCCGCAGCCCCACGGGCTGTGGGGCCACGCGAGCGGCTGCCAAAGAGGTTTCCAACGAGGCACGGCTTTCCCTCCTGGCTCTTCGGGCGTGGGAGCTGTGGCCAGAGCCGCGGCCCTACCGGAAAATGCTTCGCAGGCTGGCTCGGCGGCGCCAGGTGGGCGCAGGTGGCACCGAGGCTGACGGCCACCGCAAAGCCCGCAGCCCCACGGGCTGTGGGGCCACGCGAGCGGCTGCCAAAGAGCTTTCCAACGAGGCACGGCTTTCCCTCCTGGCTCTTCGGGCGTGGGAGCTGTGGCCAGAGACGCGGCCCTACCGGAAAATGCTTCGCAGGCTGGCTCGGCGGCGCCAGGTGGGCGCCGGTGGCGCCGAGGCTGACGGCCGCCGCAAAGCCCGCAGCCCCACGGGCTGTGGGGCCACGCGAGCGGATGCCAAAGAGCTTTCCAACGAGGCACGGCTTTCCCTCCTGGCTCTTCGGGCGTGGGAGCTGTGGCCAGAGCCGTGGCCCTACCGGAAAATGCTTCGGGGGCTGGCGCGGCGGCGCCAGGTGGGCGCCGGTGGCACCGAGGCTGACGGCCGCCGCAAAGCCCGCAGCCCCACGGGCTGTGGGGCCACGCGAGCGGCTGCCAAAGAGCTTTCCAACGAGGCACGGCTTTCCCTCCTGGCTCTTCGGGCGTGGGAGCTGTGGCCAGAGCCGCGGCCCTACCGGAAAATGCTTCGCAGGCTGGCTCGGCGGCGCCAGGTGGGCGCCGGTGGCGCCGAGGCTGACGGCCGCCGCAAAGCCCGCAGCCCCACGGGCTGTGGGGCCACGCGAGCAGCTGCCAAAGAGGTTTCCAACGAGGCACGGCTTTCCCTCCTGGCTCTTCGGGCGTGGGAGCTGTGGCCAGAGATGCGGCCCTACAGGAAAATGCTTCGCAGGCTGGCTCGGCGGCGCCAGGTGGGCGCCGGTGGCCCCGAGGCTGACGTCCGCCGCAAAGCCCGCAGCCCCACGGGCTGTGGGGCCACGCGAGCGGCTGCCAAAGAGCTTTCCAACGAGGCACGGCTTTCCCTCTTGGCTCTTCGGGGGTGGGAGCTGTGGCCAGAGCCGCGGCCCTACCGGAAAATGCTTCGCAGGCTGGCTCGGCGGTGCCAGGTGGGCGCCGGTGGCGCCGAGGCTGACGGCCGCCGCAAAGCCCGCAGCCCCACGGGTTGTGGGGCCACGCGAGCGGCTGCCAAAGAGCTTTCCAACGAGGCACGGCTTTCCCTCCTGGCTCTTCGGGCGTGGGAGCTGTGGCCAGAGCCGCGGCCCTACCGCAAAATGCTTCAGGGGCTGGCTCGGCGGCGCCAGGTGGGCGCCGGTGGCACCGAGGCTGACGGCCGCCGGAAAGCCTGCAGCCCCACGGGCTGTGGGGCCACGCGAGCGGCTGCCAAAGAGCTTTCCAACGAGGCACGGCTTTCCCTCCTGGCTCTTCGGGCGTGGGAGCTGTGGCCAGAGACGCGGCCCTACCGGAAAATGCTTCGCAGGCTGGCGCGGCGGCGCCAGTTGGGCGCCGGTGGCACCGAGGCTGACGGCCGCCGGAAAGCCCACAGCCCCACGGGCTGTGGGGCCACGCGAGCGGCTGCCAAAGAGCTTTCCAACGAGGCACGGCTTTCCCTCCTGGCTCTTCGGGCGTGGGAGCTGTGGCCAGAGCCGCGGCCCTACCGGAAAATGCTTCGCAGGCTGGCTCGGCGGCGCCAGGTGGGCGCAGGTGGCGCCGAGGCTGACGGCCGCCGCAAAGCCCGCAGCCCCACGGGCTGTGGGGCCACGCGAGCGGCTGCCAAAGAGCTTTCCAACGAGGCACGGCTTTCCCTCCTGGCTCTTCGGGCGTGGGAGCTGTGGCCAGAGACGCGGCCCTACCGGAAAATGCTTTGCGGGCTGGCGCGGCGGCGCCAGGTGGGCGCCGGTGGCACCGAGGCTGACGGCCGCCGCAAAGCCCGCAGCCCCACGGGCTGTGGGGCCACGCGAGCGGCTGCCAAAGAGGTTTCCAACGAGGCACGGCTTTCCCTCCTGGCTCTTTGGGCGTGGGAGCTGTGGCCAGAGACGCGGCCCTACCGGAAAATGCTTCAGGGTCTGGCGCGGCGGCGCCAGGTGGGCGCCGGTGGCACCGAGGCTGATGGCCGCCGCAAAGCCCGCAGCCCCACGGGCTGTGGGGCCACGCGAGCGGCTGCCAAAGAGCTTTCCAACGAGGCACGGCTTTCCCTCCTGGCTCTTCGGGCGTGGGAGCTGTGGCCAGAGCCGCGGCCCTACCGGAAAATGCTTCGCAGGCTGGCTCGGCGGCGCCAGTTGGGCGCCGGTGGCACCGAGGCTGACGGCCGCCGCAAAGCCCGCAGCCCCACGGGCTGTGGGGCCACGCGAGCGGCTGCCAAAGAGCTTTCCAACGAGGCACGGCTTTCCCTCCTGGCTCTTCGGGCGTGGGAGCTGTGGCCAGAGCCGCGGCCCTACCGGAAAATGCTTCGCAGGCTGGCGCGGCGGCGCCACGTGGGTGCAGGTGGCGCCGAGGCTGACGGCCGCCGCAAAGCCCGCAGCCCCACGGGCTGTGGGGCCACGTGAGCAGCTGCCAAAGAGCTTTCCAACGAGGCACGGCTTTCCCTCCTGTCTCTTCGGGCGTGGGAACTGTGGCCAGAGCCGCGGCCCTACCCGAAAATGCTTCGCAGGCTGGCTCGGCGGCGCCAGGTGGGCGCCGGTGGCGCCGAGGCTGACGGCCGCCGCAAAGCCCGCAGCCCCACGGGCTGTGGGGCCACGCGAGCGGCTGCCAAAGAGCTTTCCAACGAGGCACGGCTTTCCCTCCTGGCTCTTCGGGCGTGGGAGCTGTGGCCAGAGCCGCGGCCCTACCGGAAAATGCTTCACAGGCTGGCTCGGCGGCGCCAGGTGGGCGCCGGTGGCGCCGAGGCTGACGGCCGCCGCAAAGCCCGCAGCCCCACGGGCTGTGGGGCCACGCGAGCGGCTGCCAAAGAGGTTTCCAACGAGGCACAGCTTTCCCTCCTGGCTCTTCGGGCGTGGGAGCTGTGGCCAGAGCCGCGGCCCTACCGGAAAATGCTTCGCAGGCTGGCTCGGCGGCGCCAGGTGGGCGCCGGTGGCCCCGAGGCTGACGTCCGCCGCAAAGCCCGCAGCCCCACGGGCTGTGGGGCCACGCGAGCGGCTGCCAAAGAGCTTTCCAACGAGGCACGGCTTTCCCTCTTGGCTCTTCGGGGGTGGGAGCTGTGGCCAGAGCCGCGGCCCTACCGGAAAATGCTTCGCAGGCTGGCTCGGCGGTGCCAGGTGGGCGCCGGTGGCGCCGAGGCTGACGGCCGCCGCAAAGCCCGCAGCCCCACGGGTTGTGGGGCCACGCGAGCGGCTGCCAAAGAGCTTTCCAACGAGGCACGGCTTTCCCTCCTGGCTCTTCGGGCGTGGGAGCTGTGGCCAGAGCCGCGGCCCTACCGGAAAATGCTTCAGGGGCTGGCGCGGCGGCGCCAGGTGGGCCCCGGTGGCACCGAGGCTGACGGCCGCCGGAAAGCCTGCAGCCCCACGGGCTGTGGGGCCACGCGAGCGGCTGCCAAAGAGCTTTCCAACGAGGCACGGCTTTCCCTCCTGGCTCTTCGGGCGTGGGAGCTGTGGCCAGAGCCGCGGCCCTACCGGAAAATGCTTCGCAGGCTGGCTCGGCGGCGCCAGTTGGGCGCCGGTGGCACCGAGGCTGACGGCCGCCGCAAAGCCCGCAGCCCCACGGGCTGTGGGGCCACGCGAGCGGCTGCCAAAGAGGTTTCCAACGAGGCACGGCTTTCCCTCCTGGCTCTTCGGGCGTGGGAGCTGTGGCCAGAGCCGCGGCCCTACCGGAAAATGCTTCGCAGGCTGGCTCGGCGGCGCCAGGTGGGCGCCGGTGGCGCCGAGGCTGACGGCCGCCGCAAAGCCCGCAGCCGCACACCCTGTGGGGCCACGCGAGCGGCTGCCAAAGAGCTTTCCAACGAGGCACGGCTTTCCCTCCTGGCTCTTCGGGCGTGGGAGCTGTGGCCAGAGACGCGGCCCTACCGGAAAATGCTTCGCAGGCTGGCTCGGCGGCGCCAGTTGGGCGCCGGTGGCACCGAGGCTGACGGCCGCCGGAAAGGCCGCAGCCCCACGGGCTGTGGGGCCACGCGAGCGGCTGCCAAAGAGCTTTCCAACGAGGCACGGCTTTCCCTCCTGGCTCTTCGGGCGTGGGAGCTGTGGCCAGAGACGCGGCCCTACCGGAAAATGCTTCGGGGGCTGGCTCGGCGGCGCCAGTTGGGCGCCGGTGGCGCCGTGGCTGACGGCCGCCGCAAAGCCCGCAGCCCCACGGGCTGTGGGGCCACGCGAGCGGCTGCCAAAGAGCTTTCCAACGAGGCACGGCTTTCCCTCCTGGCTCTTCGGGCGTGGGAGCTGTGGCCAGAGCCGCGGCCCTACCGGAAAATGCTTCGCAGGCTGGCTCGGCGGCGCCAGGTGGGCGCCGGTGGCGCCGAGGCTGACGGCCGCCGCAAAGCCCGCAGCCCCACGGGCTGTGGGGCCACGCGAGCCCCTGCCAAAGAGGTTTCCAACGAGGCACGGCTTTCCCTCCTGGCTCTTCGGGCGTGGGAGCTGTGGCCAGAGCCGCGGCCCTACCGGAAAATGCTTCGCAGGCTGGCTCGGCGGCTCCAGGTGGGCGCCGGTGGCGCCGAGGCTGACAGCCGCTGCAAAGCCCGCAGCCCCACGGGCTGTGGGTCCACGCGAGCGGCTGCCAAAGAGCTTTCCAACGAGGCACGGCTTTCCCTCCTGGCTCTTCGGGCATGGGAGCTGTGGCCAGAGCCGCGGCCCTACCAGAAAATGCTTCGCAGGCTGGCTCGGTGGCGCCACGTGGACGCCGGTGGCGCCGAGGCTGACGACCGCCGGAAAGCCCGCAGCCCCACGGGCTGTGGGGCCACGCGAGTGGCTGCCAAAGAGCTTTCCAACGAGGCACGGCTTTCCCTCCTGGCTCTTCGGGCGTGGGAGCCGTGGCCAGAGCCGCGGCCCTACCGGAAAATGCTTCGCAGGCTGGCTCGGCGGCGCCACGTGGGCGCCGGTGGCGCCGAGGCTGACGGCCGCCGCAAAGCCCGCAGCCCCACGGGCTGTGGGGCCACGCGAGCGGCTGCCAAAGAGGTTTCCAACGAGGCACGGCTTTCCCTCCTGGCTCTTCGGGCGTGGGAGCTGTGGCCAGAGCCGCGGCCCTACCGGAAAATGCTTCGCAGGCTGGCTCGAAGGCGCCAGGTGGGCGCCGGTGGCGCCGAGGCTGACGGCCGCCGCAAAGCCCGCAGCCCCACGGGCTGTGGGGCCACGCGAGCGGCTGCCAAAGAGCTTTCCAACGAGGCACGGCTTTCCCTCTTGGCTCTTCGGGCGTGGGAGCTGTGGCCAGAGCCGCGGCCCTAC
Source organism: Larus michahellis (assembly GCF_964199755.1). Taxonomy (NCBI): domain Eukaryota; kingdom Metazoa; phylum Chordata; class Aves; order Charadriiformes; family Laridae; genus Larus; species Larus michahellis. The sequence goes on along the minus strand of NW_027436014.1, from coordinate 1,042,754 downwards.
CGGAAAATGCTTCGCAGGCTGGCTCGGCGGCGCCAGGTGGGCGCCGGTGGCGCCGAGGCTGACGGCCGCCGGAAAGCCTGCAGCCCCACGGGCTGTGGGGCCACGCGAGCGGCTGCCAGAGAGGTTTCCAATGAGGCACGGCTTTCCCTCCTGGCTCTTCAGGCGTGGGAGCTGTGGCCAGAGCCGCGGCCCTACCGGAAAATGCTTCGGGGGCTGGCGCGGCGGCGCCAGGTGGGCGCCGGTGGCGCCGAGGCTGACGGCCGCCGCAAAGCCCGCAGCCCCACGGGCTGTGGGGCCACGCGAGCGGCTGCCAAAGAGCTTTCCAACGAGGCACGGCTTTCCCTCCTGGCTCTTCGGGCGTGGGAGCTGTGGCCAGAGACGCGGCCCTACCGGAAAATCCTTCGCAGGCTGGCTCGGCGGCGCCACGTGGGCGCCGGTGGCGCCGAGGCTGACGGCCGCCGCAAAGCCCGCAGCCCCACGGGCTGTGGGGCCACGCGAGCGGCTGCCAAAGAGCTTTCCAATGAGGCACGGTTTTCCCTCCTGGCTCTTCGGGCGTGGGAGCTGTGGCCAGAGCCGCGGCCCTACCGGAAAATGCTTCGGGGGCTGGCTCGGCGGCGCCAGGTGGGCGCCGGTGGCGCCAAGGCTAACGGCCGCCGCAAAGCCCGCAGCCCCACGGGCTGTGGGGCCACGCGAGCGGCTGCCAAAGAGCTTTCCAACGAGGCATGGCTTTCCCTCCTGGCTCTTCGGGCGTGGGAGCTGTGGCCAGAGCCGCGGCCCTACCGGAAAATGCTTCGCAGGCTGGCTCGGCGGCGCCAGGTGGGCGCCGGTGGCACCGAGGCTGACGGCCGCCGGAAAGCCCGCAGCCCCACGGACTGTGGGGCCACGCGAGCGGCTGCCAAAGAGCTTTCCAACGAGGCATGGCTTTCCCTCCTGGCTCTTCGGGCGTGGGAGCTGTGGCCAGAGCCGCGGCCCTACCGGAAAATGCTTCGCAGGCTGGCTCGGCGGCGCCAGGTGGGCGCCGGTGGCACCGAGGCTGACGGCCGCCGGAAAGCCCGCAGCCCCACGGACTGTGGGGCCACGCGAGCGGCTGCCAAAGAGCTTTCCAACGAGGCACGGCTTTCCCTCCTGGCTCTTCGGGCGTGGGAGCTGTGGCCAGAGCCGCGGCCCTACCGGAAAATGCTTCGGGGGCTGGCTCGGCGGCGCCAGTTGGGCGCCGGTGGCGCCGTGGCTGACGGCCGCCGCAAAGCCCGCAGCCCCACGGGCTGTGGGGCCACGCGAGCGGCTGCCAAAGAGCTTTCCAACGAGGCACGGCTTTCCCTCCTGGCTCTTCGGGCGTGGGAGCTGTGGCCAGAGCCGCGGCCCTACCGGAAAATGCTTCGCAGGCTGGCTCGGCGGCGCCAGGTGGGCGCCGGTGGCGCCGAGGCTGACGGCCGCCGCAAAGCCCGCAGCCCCACGGGCTGTGGGGCCACGCGAGCCCCTGCCAAAGAGGTTTCCAACGAGGCACGGCTTTCCCTCCTGGCTCTTCGGGCGTGGGAGCTGTGGCCAGAGCCGCGGCCCTACCGGAAAATGCTTCGCAGGCTGGCTCGGCGGCTCCAGGTGGGCGCCGGTGGCGCCGAGGCTGACAGCCGCTGCAAAGCCCGCAGCCCCACGGGCTGTGGGTCCACGCGAGCGGCTGCCAAAGAGCTTTCCAACGAGGCACGGCTTTCCCTCCTGGCTCTTCGGGCATGGGAGCTGTGGCCAGAGCCGCGGCCCTACCAGAAAATGCTTCGCAGGCTGGCTCGGTGGCGCCACGTGGACGCCGGTGGCGCCGAGGCTGACGACCGCCGGAAAGCCCGCAGCCCCACGGGCTGTGGGGCCACGCGAGTGGCTGCCAAAGAGCTTTCCAACGAGGCACGGCTTTCCCTCCTGGCTCTTCGGGCGTGGGAGCCGTGGCCAGAGCCGCGGCCCTACCGGAAAATGCTTCGCAGGCTGGCTCGGCGGCGCCACGTGGGCGCCGGTGGCGCCGAGGCTGACGGCCGCCGCAAAGCCCGCAGCCCCACGGGCTGTGGGGCCACGCGAGCGGCTGCCAAAGAGCTTTCCAACGAGGCACGGCTTTCCCTCCTGGCTCTTCGGGCGTGGGAGCTGTGGCCAGAGCCGCGGCCCTACCGGAAAATGCTTCGCAGGCTGGCTCGAAGGCGCCAGGTGGGCGCCGGTGGCGCCGAGGCTGACGGCCGCCGCAAAGCCCGCAGCCCCACGGGCTGTGGGGCCACGCGAGCGGCTGCCAAAGAGCTTTCCAACGAGGCACAGCTTTCCCTCTTGGCTCTTCGGGCGTGGGAGCTGTGGCCAGAGCCGCGGCCCTACCGGAAAATGCTTCGCAGGCTGGCTCGGCGGCGCCAGGTGGGCGCCGGTGGCGCCGAGGCTGACGGCCGCCGGAAAGCCTGCAGCCCCACGGGCTGTGGGGCCACGCGAGCGGCTGCCAGAGAGGTTTCCAATGAGGCACGGCTTTCCCTCCTGGCTCTTCAGGCGTGGGAGCTGTGGCCAGAGCCGCGGCCCTACCGGAAAATGCTTCGGGGGCTGGCGCGGCGGCGCCAGGTGGGCGCCGGTGGCGCCGAGGCTGACGGCCGCCGCAAAGCCCGCAGCCCCACGGGCTGTGGGGCCACGCGAGCGGCTGCCAAAGAGCTTTCCAACGAGGCACGGCTTTCCCTCCTGGCTCTTCGGGCGTGGGAGCTGTGGCCAGAGACGCGGCCCTACCGGAAAATCCTTCGCAGGCTGGCTCGGCGGCGCCACGTGGGCGCCGGTGGCGCCGAGGCTGACGGCCGCCGCAAAGCCCGCAGCCCCACGGGCTGTGGGGCCACGCGAGCGGCTGCCAAAGAGCTTTCCAATGAGGCACGGTTTTCCCTCCTGGCTCTTCGGGCGTGGGAGCTGTGGCCAGAGCCGCGGCCCTACCGGAAAATGCTTCGGGGGCTGGCTCGGCGGCGCCAGGTGGGCGCCGGTGGCGCCAAGGCTAACGGCCGCCGCAAAGCCCGCAGCCCCACGGGCTGTGGGGCCACGCGAGCGGCTGCCAAAGAGCTTTCCAACGAGGCATGGCTTTCCCTCCTGGCTCTTCGGGCGTGGGAGCTGTGGCCAGAGCCGCGGCCCTACCGGAAAATGCTTCGCAGGCTGGCTCGGCGGCGCCAGGTGGGCGCCGGTGGCACCGAGGCTGACGGCCGCCGGAAAGCCCGCAGCCCCACGGACTGTGGGGCCACGCGAGCGGCTGCCAAAGAGCTTTCCAACGAGGCATGGCTTTCCCTCCTGGCTCTTCGGGCGTGGGAGCTGTGGCCAGAGCCGCGGCCCTACCGGAAAATGCTTCGCAGGCTGGCTCGGCGGCGCCAGGTGGGCGCCGGTGGCACCGAGGCTGACGGCCGCCGGAAAGCCCGCAGCCCCACGGACTGTGGGGCCACGCGAGCGGCTGCCAAAGAGCTTTCCAACGAGGCACGGCTTTCCCTCCTGGCTCTTCGGGCGTGGGAGCTGTGGCCAGAGCCGCGGCCCTACCGGAAAATGCTTCGGGGGCTGGCGCGGCGGCGCCAGGTGGGCGCCGGTGGCACCGAGGCTGACGGCCGCCGCAAAGCCCGCAGCCCCACGGGCTGTGGGGCCACGCGAGCAGCTGCCAAAGAGCTTTCCAACGAGGCACGGCTTTCCCTCCTGGCTCTTCGGGCGTGGGAGCTGTGGCCAGAGCCGCGATCCTACCGGAAAATACTTCAGGGGCTGGCGCGGCGGCGCCAGGTGGGCGCCGGTGGCGCCGAGGCTGACGGCCGCCGCAAAGCCCGCAGCCCCACGGGCTGTGGGGCCACGCGAGCGGCTGCCAAAGAGCTTTCCAACGAGGCACGGCTTTCCCTCCTGGCTCTTCGGGCGTGGGAGCTGTGGCCAGAGCCGCGGCCCTACCGGAAAATGCTTCGGGGGCTGGCGCGGCGGCGCCAGGTGGGCGCCGGTGGCGCCGAGGCTGACGGCCGCCGCAAAGCCCGCAGCCCCACGGGCTGTGGGGCCACGCGAGCGGCTGCCAAAGAGCTTTCCAACGAGGCACGGCTTTCCCTCCTGGCTCTTCGGGCGTGGGAGCTGTGGCCAGAGCCGCGGCCCTACCGGAAAATGCTTCGCAGGCTGGCTCGGCGGCGCCAGGTGGGCGCCGGTGGCGCCGAGGCTGACGGCCGCCGCAAAGCCCGCAGCCCCACGGGCTGTGGGGCCACGAGAGCGGCTGCCAAAGAGCTTTCCAACGAGGCACGGCTTTCCCTCCTGGCTCTTTGGGCGTGGGAGCTGTGGCCAGAGCCGCGGCCCTACCGGAAAATGCTTCGCAGGCTGGCTCGGCGGCGCCAGGTGGGCGCCGGTGGCACCGAGGCTGACGGCCGCCGGAAAGCCCGCAGCCCCACGGACTGTGGGGCCACGCGAGCGGCTGCCAAAGAGCTTTCCAACGAGGCACGGCTTTCCCTCCTGGCTCTTCGGGCGTGGGAGCTGTGGCCAGAGCCGCGGCCCTACCGGAAAATGCTTCGCAGGCTGGCGCGGCGGCACCAGGTGGGCGGCGGTGGCGCCGAGGCTGACGGCCGCCGCAAAGCCCGCAGCCCCACGGGCTGTGGGGCCACGCGAGCGGCTGCCAAAGAGCTTTCCAACGAGGCACGGCTTTCCCTCCTGGCTCTTCGGGCGTGGGAGCTGTGGCCAGAGCCGCGGCCCTACCGGAAAATGCTTCGCAGGCTGGCTCGGCGGCGCCAGGTGGGCGTCGGTGGCGCCGAGGCTGACGGCCGCCGCAAAGCCCGCAGCCCCACGGGCTGTGGGGCCACGCGAGCGGCTGCCAAAGAGCTTTCCAACGAGGCACGGCTTTCCCTCCTGGCTCTTCGGGCGTGGGAGCTGTGGCCAGAGCCGCGGCCCTACCGGAAAATGCTTCGCAGGCTGGCTCGGCGGCGCCAGGTGGGCGCCGGTGGCGCCAAGGCTGACGGCCGCCGCAAAGCCCGCAGCCCCACGGGCTGTGGGGCCACGCGAGCGGCTGCCAAAGAGCTTTCCAACGAGGCACGGCTTTCCCTCCTGGCTCTTCGGGCGTGGGAGCTGTGGCCAGAGCCGCGGCCCTACCGGAAAATGCTTCGCAGGCTGGCTCGGCGGCGCCACGTGGGCGCCGGTGGCACCGAGGCTGACGGCCGCCGGAAAGCCTGCAGCCCCACGGGCTGTGGGGCCACGCGAGCGGCTGCCAAAGAGCTTTCCAACGAGGCACGGCTTTCCCTCCTGGCTCTTCGGGCGTGGGAGCTGTGGCCAGAGCCGCGGCCCTACCGGAAAATGCTTTGGGGGCTGGCGCGGCGGCGCCAGGTGGGCGCCGGTGGCACCGAGGCTGACGGCCGCCGCAAAGCCCGCAGCCCCACGGGCTGTGGGGCCACGCGAGCAGCTGCCAAAGAGCTTTCCAACGAGGCACGGCTTTCCCTCCTGGCTCTTCGGGCGTGGGAGCTGTGGCCAGAGCCGCGATCCTACCGGAAAATGCTTCAGGGGCTGGCGCGGCGGCGCCAGGTGGGCGCCGGTGGCGCCGAGGCTGACGGCCACCGCAAAGCCCGCAGCCCCACGGGCTGTGGGGCCACGCGAGCGGCTGCCAAAGAGGTTTCCAACGAGGCACGGCTTTCCCTCCTGGCTCTTCGGGCGTGGGAGCTGTGGCCAGAGCCGCGGCCCTACCGGAAAATGCTTCGCAGGCTGGCTCGGCGGCGCAAGGTGGGCGCTGGTATAGCCGAGGCTGACGGCCGCCGCAAAGCCCGCAGCCCCACGGGCTGTGGGGCCACGCGAGCGGCTGCCAAAGAGCTTTCCAATGAGGCACGGCTTTCCCTCCTGGCTCTTCGGGCGTGGGAGCTGTGGCCAGAGCCGCGGCCCTACCGGAAAATGCTTCGCAGGCTGGCTCGGCGGCGCCAGGTGGGCGCCGGTGGCGCCGAGGCTGACGGCCGCCGCAAAGCCCGCAGCCCCACGGGCTGTGGGGCCACGCGAGCGGCTGCCAAAGAGCTTTCCAACGAGGCACGGCTTTCCCTCCTGGCTCTTCGGGCATGGGAGCTGTGGCCAGAGCCGCGGCCCTACCGGAAAATGCTTCGCAGGCTGGCGCGGCGGCGCCAGGTGGGCGCCGGTGGCGCCGAGGCTGACGGCCGCCGCAAAGCCCGCAGCCCCACGGGCTGTGGGGCCACGTGAGCGGCTGCCAAAGAGCTTTCCAACGAGGCACGGCTTTCCCTCCTGGCTCTTCGGGCGTGGGAGCTGTGGCCAGAGCCGCGGCCCTACCGGAAAATGCTTCGGAGGCTGGCTCGGCGGCGCCAGGTGGGCGCCGGTGAGGCCGAGCCTGACGGCCGCCGCAAAGCCCGCAGCCCCACGGGCTGTGGGGCCACGCGAGCGGCTGCCAAAGAGCTTTCCAACGAGGCACGGCTTTCCCTCCTGGCTCTTCGGGCATGGGAGCTGTGGCCAGAGCCGCGGCCCTACCGGAAAATGCTTCGCAGGCTGGCGCGGCGGCGCCAGGTGGGCGCCGGTGGCGCCGAGGCTGACGGCCGCCGCAAAGCCCGCAGCCCCACGGGCTGTGGGGCCACGCGAGCGGCTGCCAAAGAGCTTTCCAACGAGGCACGGCTTTCCCTCCTGGCTCTTCGGGCGTGGGAGCTGTGGCCAGAGCCGCGGCCCTACCGGAAAATGCTTCGGAGGCTGGCTCGGCGGCGCCAGGTGGGCGCCGGTGAGGCCGAGTCTGACGGCCGCCGCAAAGCCCGCAGCCCCACGGGCTGTGGGGCCACACGAGCGGCTGCCAAAGAGCTTTCCAACGAGGCACGGCTTTCCCTCCTGGCTCTTCGGGCGTGGGAGCTGTGGCCAGAGCCGCGGCCCTACAGGAAAATGCTTCGCAGGCTGGCTCGGCGGCGCCAGGTGGGCGCCGGTGGCGCCGAGGCTGACGGCCGCCGCAAAGCCCGCAGCCCCACGGGCTGTGGGGCCACGCGAGCGGCTGCCAAAGAGCTTTCCAACGAGGCACGGCTTTCCCTCCTGGCTCTTCGGGCGTGGGAGCTGTGGCCAGAGCCGCGGCCCTACCGGAAAATGCTTCGCAGGCTGGCTCGGCGGTGCCACGTGGGCGCCGGTGGCGCCGAGGCTGACGGCCGCCGCAAAGCCCGCAGCCCCACGGGCTGTGGGGCCACGCGAGCGGCTGCCAAAGAGCTTTCCAACGAGGCACGGCTTTCCCTCCTGGCTCTTCGGGCGTGGGAGCTGTGGCCAGAGCCGCGGCCCTACCGGAAAACGCTTCGCAGGCTGGCGCGGGGGCGCCAGGTGGGCGCCGGTGGCGCCGAGGCTGACGGCCGCCGGAAATCCCGCAGCCCCACGGGCTGTGGGGCCATGCGAGCGGCTGCCAAAGAGCTTTCCAACGAGGCACGGCTTTCCCTCCTGGCTCTTCAGGCGTGGGAGCTGTGGCCAGAGCCGCGTCCCTACCGGAAAATGCTTCGCAGGCTGGCTCGGCGGCGCCAGGTGGGCGCCGGTGGCACCGAGGCTGATGGCCGCCGCAAAGCCCGCAGCCCCACGGGCTGTGGGGCCACGCGAGCGGCTGCCAAAGAGCTTTCCAACGAGGCACGGCTTTCCCTCCTGGCTCTTCGGGCGTGGGAGCTGTGGCCAGAGACGCAGCCCTACCGGAAAATGCTTCGCAGGCTGGCTCGAAGGCGCCAGGTGGGTGCCGGTGGCACCGAGGCTGACGGCCGCCGCAAAGCCCGCAGCCCCACGGGCTGTGGGGCCACGCGAGCGGCTGCCAAAGAGCCTTCCAACGAGGCACGGCTTTCCCTCCTGGCTCTTCGGGCGTGGGAGCTGTGGCCAGAGCCGCGGCCCTACCGGAAAATGCTTCGCAGGCTGGCACGGCGGCACGACGTGGGAGCCGGTGGCGCCGAGGCTGACGGCCGCCGCAAAGCCCGCAGCCCCACGGGCTGTGGGGCCACGCGAGCGGCTGCCAAAGAGCTTTCCAACGAGGCACGGCTTTCCCTCCTGGCTCTTCGGGCGTGGGAGCTGTGGCCAGAGCCGCGGCCCTACCGGAAAATGCTTCGCAGGCTGGCTCGGCGGCGCCAGGTGGGCGCCGGTGCCGCCGAGGCTGACGGCCGCCGCAAAGCCCGCTGCCCCACGGGCTGTGGGGCCACGCGAGCGGCTGCCAAAGAGCTTTCCAACGAGGCACGGCTTTCCCTCCTGGCTCTTCGGGCGTGGGAGCTGTGGCCAGAGCCGCGGCCCTACCGGAAAATGCTTCGCAGGCTGGCTCGGCGGCGCCAGGTGGGCGTCGGTGGCGCCGAGGCTGACGGCCGCCGCAAAGCCCGCAGCCCCACGGGCTGTGGGGCCACGCGAGCGGCTGCCAAAGAGCTTTCCAACGAGGCACGGCTTTCCCTCCTGGCTCTTCGGGCGTGGGAGCTGTGGCCAGAGCCGCGGCCCTACCGGAAAATGCTTCGCAGGCTGGCTCGGCGGCGCCAGGTGGGCGCCGGTGTCGCCAAGGCTGACGGCCGCCGCAAAGCCCGCAGCCCCACGGGCTGTGGGGCCACGCGAGCGGCTGCCAAAGAGCTTTCCAACGAGGCACGGCTTTCCCTCCTGGCTCTTCGGGCGTGGGAGCTGTGGCCAGAGCCGCGGCCCTACCGGAAAATGCTTCGCAGGCTGGCTCGGCGGCGCCAGGTGGGCGCCGGTGGCGCCGAGGCTGACGGCCGCCGCAAAGCCCGCAGCCCCACGGGCTGTGGGGCCACGCGAGCGGCTGCCAAAGAGCTTTCCAAGGAGGCACGGCTTTCCCTCCTGGCTCTTCGGGCGTGGGAGCTGTGGCCAGAGCCGCGGCCCTACCGGAAAATGCTTCGCAGGCTGGCTCGGCGGCGCCACGTGGGCGCCGGTGGCACCGAGGCTGACGGCCGCCGGAAAGCCTGCAGCCCCACGGGCTGTGGGGCCACGCGAGCGGCTGCCAAAGAGCTTTCCAACGAGGCACGGCTTTCCCTCCTGGCTCTTCGGGCGTGGGAGCTGTGGCCAGAGCCGCGGCCCTACCGGAAAATGCTTCGGGGGCTGGCGCGGCGGCGCCAGGTGGGCGCCGGTGGCACCGAGGCTGACGGCCGCCGCAAAGCCCGCAGCCCCACGGGCTGTGGGGCCACGCGAGCAGCTGCCAAAGAGCTTTCCAACGAGGCACGGCTTTCCCTCCTGGCTCTTCGGGCGTGGGAGCTGTGGCCAGAGCCGCGATCCTACCGGAAAATGCTTCAGGGGCTGGCGCGGCGGCGCCAGGTGGGCGCCGGTGGCGCCGAGGCTGACGGCCACCGCAAAGCCCGCAGCCCCACGGGCTGTGGGGCCACGCGAGCGGCTGCCAAAGAGCTTTCCAACGAGGCACGGCTTTCCCTCCTGGCTCTTCGGGCATGGGAGCTGTGGCCAGAGCCGCGGCCCTACCGGAAAATGCTTCGCAGGCTGGCGCGGCGGCGCCAGGTGGGCGCCGGTGGCGCCGAGGCTGACGGCCGCCGCAAAGCCCGCAGCCCCACGGGCTGTGGGGCCACGCGAGCGGCTGCCAAAGAGCTTTCCAACGAGGCACGGCTTTCCCTCCTGGCTCTTCGGGCGTGGGAGCTGTGGCCAGAGCCGCGGCCCTACCGGAAAATGCTTCGGAGGCTGGCTCGGCGGCGCCAGGTGGGCGCCGGTGAGGCCGAGTCTGACGGCCGCCGCAAAGCCCGCAGCCCCACGGGCTGTGGGGCCACACGAGCGGCTGCCAAAGAGCTTTCCAACGAGGCACGGCTTTCCCTCCTGGCTCTTCGGGCGTGGGAGCTGTGGCCAGAGCCGCGGCCCTACAGGAAAATGCTTCGCAGGCTGGCTCGGCGGCGCCAGGTGGGCGCCGGTGGCGCCGAGGCTGACGGCCGCCGCAAAGCCCGCAGCCCCACGGGCTGTGGGGCCACGCGAGCGGCTGCCAAAGAGCTTTCCAACGAGGCACGGCTTTCCCTCCTGGCTCTTCGGGCGTGGGAGCTGTGGCCAGAGCCGCGGCCCTACCGGAAAATGCTTCGCAGGCTGGCTCGGCGGTGCCACGTGGGCGCCGGTGGCGCCGAGGCTGACGGCCGCCGCAAAGCCCGCAGCCCCACGGGCTGTGGGGCCACGCGAGCGGCTGCCAAAGAGCTTTCCAACGAGGCACGGCTTTCCCTCCTGGCTCTTCGGGCGTGGGAGCTGTGGCCAGAGACGCGGCCCTACCGGAAAACGCTTCGCAGGCTGGCGCGGGGGCGCCAGGTGGGCGCCGGTGGCGCCGAGGCTGACGGCCGCCGGAAATCCCGCAGCCCCACGGGCTGTGGGGCCATGCGAGCGGCTGCCAAAGAGCTTTCCAACGAGGCACGGCTTTCCCTCCTGGCTCTTCAGGCGTGGGAGCTGTGGCCAGAGCCGCGTCCCTACCGGAAAATGCTTCGCAGGCTGGCTCGGCGGCGCCAGGTGGGCGCCGGTGGCACCGAGGCTGACGGCCGCCGCAAAGCCCGCAGCCCCACGGGCTGTGGGGCCACGCGAGCGGCTGCCAAAGAGCTTTCCAACGAGGCACGGCTTTCCCTCCTGGCTCTTCGGGCGTGGGAGCTGTGGCCAGAGACGCAGCCCTACCGGAAAATGCTTCGCAGGCTGGCTCGAAGGCGCCAGGTGGGTGCCGGTGGCACCGAGGCTGACGGCCGCCGCAAAGCCCGCAGCCCCACGGGCTGTGGGGCCACGCGAGCGGCTGCCAAAGAGCCTTCCAACAAGGCACGGCTTTCCCTCCTGGCTCTTCGGGCGTGGGAGCTGTGGCCAGAGCCGCGGCCCTACCGGAAAATGCTTCGCAGGCTGGCACGGCGGCACGACGTGGGAGCCGGTGGCGCCGAGGCTGACGGCCGCCGCAAAGCCCGCAGCCCCACGGGCTGTGGGGCCACGCGAGCGGCTGCCAAAGAGCTTTCCAACGAGGCATGGCTTTCCCTCCTGGCTCTTCGGGCGTGGGAGCTGTGGCCAGAGCCGCGGCCCTACCGGAAAATGCTTCGCAGGCTGGCTCGGCGGCGCCAGGTGGGCGCCGGTGCCGCCGAGGCTGACGGCCGCCGCAAAGCCCGCAGCCCCACGGGCTGTGGGGCCACGCGAGCGGCTGCCAAAGAGCTTTCCAACGAGGCACGGCTTTCCCTCCTGGCTCTTCGGGCGTGGGAGCTGTGGCCAGAGCCGCGGCCCTACCGGAAAATGCTTCGCAGGCTGGCGCGGCGGCGCCAGGTGGGCGCCGGTGGCGCCGAGGCTGACGGCCGCCGCAAAGCCCGCAGCCCCACGGGCTGTGGGGCCACGCGAGCGGCTGCCAAAGAGCTTTCCAACGAGGCACGGCTTTCCCTCCTGGCTCTTCGGGCGTGGGAGCTGTGGCCAGAGCCGCGGCCCTACCGGAAAATGCTTCGCAGGCTGGCTCGGCGGCGCCAGGTGGGCGCCGGTGGCGCCGAGGCTGATGGCCGCCGCAAAGCCCGCAGCCCCACGGGCTGTGGGTCCACGAGAGCGGCTGCCAAAGAGCTTTCCAACGAGGCACGGCTTTCCCTCCTGGCTCTTCGGGCGTGGGAGCTGTGGCCAGAGCCGCGGCCCTACCGGAAAATGCTTCGCAGGCTGGCTCGGCGGCGCCAGGTGGGCGCCGGTGGCGCCGAGGCTGACGGCCGCCGCAAAGCCCGCAGCCCCACGGGCTGTGGGGCCACGCGAGCGGCTGCCAAAGAGCTTTCCAACGAGGCACGGCTTTCCCTCCTGGCTCTTCGGGCGTGGGAGCTGTGGCCAGAGCCGCGGCCCTACCGGAAAATGCTTCGCAGGCTGGCTCGGCGGCGCCAGGTGGGCGCCGGTGGCGCCGAGGCTGACGGCCGCCGCAAAGCCCGCAGCCCCACGGGCTGTGGGGCCACGCGAGCGGCTGCCAAAGAGCTTTCCAACGAGGCACGGCTTTCCCTCCTGGCTCTTCGGGCGTGGGAGCTGTGGCCAGAGCCGCGGCCCTACCGGAAAATGCTTCGCAGGCTGGCTCGGCGGCGCCAGGTGGGCGCCGGTGGCGCCGAGGCTGACGGCCGCCGCAAAGCCCGCAGCCCCACGGGCTGTGGGGCCACGCGAGCGGCTGCCAAAGAGCTTTCCAACGAGGCACGGCTTTCCCTCCTGGCTCTTCGGGCGTTGGAGCTGTGGCCAGAGCCGCGGCCCTACCGGAAAATGCTTCGCAGGCTGGCTCGGCGGCGCCACGTGGGCGCCGGTGGCACCGAGGCTGACGGCCGCCGGAAAGCCTGCAGCCCCACGGGCTGTGGGGCCACGCGAGCGGCTGCCAAAGAGCTTTCCAACGAGGCACGGCTTTCCCTCCTGGCTCTTCGGGCGTGGGAGCTGTGGCCAGAGCCGCGGCCCTACCGGAAAATGCTTTGGGGGCTGGCGCGGCGGCGCCAGGTGGGCGCCGGTGGCACCGAGGCTGACGGCCGCCGCAAAGCCCGCAGCCCCACGGGCTGTGGGGCCACGCGAGCAGCTGCCAAAGAGCTTTCCAACGAGGCACGGCTTTCCCTCCTGGCTCTTCGGGCGTGGGAGCTGTGGCCAGAGCCGCGATCCTACCGGAAAATGCTTCAGGGGCTGGCGCGGCGGCGCCAGGTGGGCGCCGGTGGCGCCGAGGCTGACGGCCACCGCAAAGCCCGCAGCCCCACGGGCTGTGGGGCCACGCGAGCGGCTGCCAAAGAGCTTTCCAACGAGGCACGGCTTTCCCTCCTGGCTCTTCGGGCGTGGGAGCTGTGGCCAGAGCCGCGGCCCTACCGGAAAATGCTTCGCAGGCTGGCTCGGCGGCGCAAGGTGGGCGCTGGTATCGCCGAGGCTGACGGCCGCCGCAAAGCCCGCAGCCCCACGGGCTGTGGGGCCACGCGAGCGGCTGCCAAAGAGCTTTCCAATGAGGCACGGCTTTCCCTCCTGGCTCTTCGGGCGTGGGAGCTGTGGCCAGAGCCGCGGCCCTACCGGAAAATGCTTCGCAGGCTGGCTCGGCGGCGCCAGGTGGGCGCCGGTGAGGCCGAGTCTGACGGCCGCCGCAAAGCCCGCAGCCCCACGGGCTGTGGGGCCACGCGAGCGGCTGCCAAAGAGCTTTCCAACGAGGCACGGCTTTCCCTCCTGGCTCTTCGGGCATGGGAGCTGTGGCCAGAGCCGCGGCCCTACCGGAAAATGCTTCGCAGGCTGGCGCGGCGGCGCCAGGTGGGCGCCGGTGGCGCCGAGGCTGACGGCCGCCGCAAAGCCCGCAGCCCCACGGGCTGTGGGGCCACGCGAGCGGCTGCCAAAGAGCTTTCCAACGAGGCACGGCTTTCCCTCCTGGCTCTTCGGGCGTGGGAGCTGTGGCCAGAGCCGCGGCCCTACCGGAAAATGCTTCGGAGGCTGGCTCGGCGGCGCCAGGTGGGCGCCGGTGAGGCCGAGTCTGACGGCCGCCGCAAAGCCCGCAGCCCCACGGGCTGTGGGGCCACACGAGCGGCTGCCAAAGAGCTTTCCAACGAGGCACGGCTTTCCCTCCTGGCTCTTCGGGCGTGGGAGCTGTGGCCAGAGCCGCGGCCCTACAGGAAAATGCTTCGCAGGCTGGCTCGGCGGCGCCAGGTGGGCGCCGGTGGCGCCGAGGCTGACGGCCGCCGCAAAGCCCGCAGCCCCACGGGCTGTGGGGCCACGCGAGCGGCTGCCAAAGAGCTTTCCAACGAGGCACGGCTTTCCCTCCTGGCTCTTCGGGCGTGGGAGCTGTGGCCAGAGCCGCGGCCCTACCGGAAAATGCTTCGCAGGCTGGCTCGGCGGTGCCACGTGGGCGCCGGTGGCGCCGAGGCTGACGGCCGCCGCAAAGCCCGCAGCCCCACGGGCTGTGGGGCCACGCGAGCGGCTGCCAAAGAGCTTTCCAACGAGGCACGGCTTTCCCTCCTGGCTCTTCGGGCGTGGGAGCTGTGGCCAGAGCCGCGGCCCTACCGGAAAACGCTTCGCAGGCTGGCGCGGGGGCGCCAGGTGGGCGCCGGTGGCGCCGAGGCTGACGGCCGCCGGAAATCCCGCAGCCCCACGGGCTGTGGGGCCATGCGAGCGGCTGCCAAAGAGCTTTCCAACGAGGCACGGCTTTCCCTCCTGGCTCTTCAGGCGTGGGAGCTGTGGCCAGAGCCGCGTCCCTACCGGAAAATGCTTCGCAGGCTGGCTCGGCGGCGCCAGGTGGGCGCCGGTGGCACCGAGGCTGACGGCCGCCGCAAAGCCCGCAGCCCCACGGGCTGTGGGGCCACGCGAGCGGCTGCCAAAGAGCTTTCCAACGAGGCACGGCTTTCCCTCCTGGCTCTTCGGGCGTGGGAGCTGTGGCCAGAGACGCAGCCCTACCGGAAAATGCTTCGCAGGCTGGCTCGAAGGCGCCAGGTGGGTGCCGGTGGCACCGAGGCTGACGGCCGCCGCAAAGCCCGCAGCCCCACGGGCTGTGGGGCCACGCGAGCGGCTGCCAAAGAGCCTTCCAACGAGGCACGGCTTTCCCTCCTGGCTCTTCGGGCGTGGGAGCTGTGGCCAGAGCCGCGGCCCTACCGGAAAATGCTTCGCAGGCTGGCACGGCGGCACGACGTGGGAGCCGGTGGCGCCGAGGCTGACGGCCGCCGCAAAGCCCGCAGCCCCACGGGCTGTGGGGCCACGCGAGCGGCTGCCAAAGAGCTTTCCAACGAGGCATGGCTTTCCCTCCTGGCTCTTCGGGCGTGGGAGCTGTGGCCAGAGCCGCGGCCCTACCGGAAAATGCTTCGCAGGCTGGCTCGGCGGCGCCAGGTGGGCGCCGGTGGCGCCGAGGCTGACGGCCGCCGCAAAGCCCGCAGCCCCACGGGCTGTGGGGCCACGCGAGCGGCTGCCAAAGAGCTTTCCAACGAGGCACGGCTTTCCCTCCTGGCTCTTCGGGCGTGGGAGCTGTGGCCAGAGCCGCGGCCCTACCGGAAAATGCTTCGCAGGCTGGCGCGGCGGCGCCAGGTGGGCGCCGGTGGCGCCGAGGCTGACGGCCGCCGCAAAGCCCGCAGCCCCACGGGCTGTGGGGCCACGCGAGCGGCTGCCAAAGAGCTTTCCAACGAGGCACGGCTTTCCCTCCTGGCTCTTCGGGCGTGGGAGCTGTGGCCAGAGCCGCGGCCCTACCGGAAAATGCTTCGCAGGCTGGCTCGGCGGCGCCAGGTGGGCGCCGGTGGCGCCGAGGCTGATGGCCGCCGCAAAGCCCGCAGCCCCACGGGCTGTGGGTCCACGCGAGCGGCTGCCAAAGAGCTTTCCAACGAGGCACGGCTTTCCCTCCTGGCTCTTCGGGCGTGGGAGCTGTGGCCAGAGCCGCGGCCCTACCGGAAAATGCTTCAGGGGCGGGCGCGGCGGCGCCAGGTGGGCGCCGGTGGCGCCGAGGCTGACGGCCGCCGCAAAGCCCGCAGCCCCACGGGCTGTGGGGCCACGCGAGCGGCTGCCAAAGAGCTTTCCAACGAGGCACAGCTTTCCCTCCTGGCTCTTCGGGCGTGGGAGCTGTGGCCAGAGCCGCGGCCCTACCGGAAAATGCTTCGCAGGCTGGCTCGGCGGCGCAAGGTGGGCGCTGGTATCGCCGAGGCTGACGGCCGCCGCAAAGCCCGCAGCCCCACGGGCTGTGGGGCCACGCGAGCGGCTGCCAAAGAGCTTTCCAACGAGGCACGGCTTTCCCTCCTGGCTCTTCGGGCGTGGGAGCTGTGGCCAGAGCCGCGGCCCTACCGGAAAATGCTTCGCAGGCTGGCTCGGCGGCGCCAGGTGGGCGCCGGTGGCGCCGAGGCTGACGGCCGCCGCAAAGCCCGCAGCCCCACGGGCTGTGGGGCCACGCGAGCGGCTGCCAAAGAGCTTTCCAACGAGGCACGGCTTTCCCTCCTGGCTCTTCGGGCATGGGAGCTGTGGCCAGAGCCGCGGCCCTACCGGAAAATGCTTCGCAGGCTGGCGCGGCGGCGCCAGGTGGGCGCCGGTGAGGCCGAGGCTGACGGCCGCCGCAAAGCCCGCAGCCCCACGGGCTGTGGGGCCACGCGAGCGGCTGCCAAAGAGCTTTCCAACGAGGCACGGCTTTCCCTCCTGGCTCTTCGGGCGTGGGAGCTGTGGCCAGAGCCGCGGCCCTACCGGAAAATGCTTCGCAGGCTGGCTCGGCGGCGCCAGGTGGGCACCGGTGGCGCCGAGGCTGACGGCCGCCGCAAAGCCCGCAGCCCCACGGGCTGTGGGGCCACGCGAGCGGCTGCCAAAGAGCTTTCCAACGAGGCACGGCTTTCCCTCCTGGCTCTTCGGGCGTGGGAGCTGTGGCCAGAGCCGCGGCCCTACCGGAAAATGCTTCAGGGGCTGGCGCGGCGGCGCCAGGTGGGCGCCGGTGGCACCGAGGGTGACGGCCGCCGCAAAGCCCGCAGCCCCACGGGCTGTGGGGCCACGCGAGCGGCTGCCAAATAGCTTTCCAACGAGGAACGGCTTTCCCTCCTGGCTCTTCGGGCGTGGGAGCTGTGGCCAGAGCCGCGGCCCTACCGGAAAATGCTTCGCAGGCTGGCTCGGCGGCGCCACGTGGGCGCCGGTGGCGCCGAGGCTGACGGCCGCCGCAAAGCCCGCAGCCCCACGGGCTGTGGGGCCACGCGAGCGGCTGCCAAAGAGCTTTCCAACGAGGCACGGCTTTCCCTCCTGGCTCTTCGGGCGTGGGAGCTGTGGCCAGAGCCGCGGCCCTACCGGAAAATGCTTTGGGGGCTGGCTCGGCGGCGCCACGTGGGCGCCGGTGGCGCCAAGGCTAACGGCCGCCGCAAAGCCCGCAGCCCCACGGGCTGTGGGGCCACGCGAGCGGCTGCCAAAGAGCTTTCCAACGAGGCACGGCTTTCCCTCCTGGCTCTTCGGGCGTGGGAGCTGTGGCCAGAGCCGCGGCCCTACCGGAAAATGCTTCGCAGGCTGGCTCGGCGGCGCCAGGTGGGCGCTGGTATCGCCGAGGCTGACGGCCGCCGCAAAGCCCGCAGCCCCACGGGCTGTGGGGCCACGCGAGCGGCTGCCAAAGAGCTTTCCAACGAGGCACGGCTTTCCCTCCTGGCTCTTCGGGCGTGGGAGCTGTGGCCAGAGCCGCGGCCCTACCGGAAAATGCTTCGCAGGCTGGCGCTGGGGCGCCAGGTGGGCGCCGGTGGCGCCGAGGCTGACGGCCGCCGCAAAGCCCGCAGCCCCACGGGCTGTGGGGCCATGCGAGCGGCTGCCAAAGAGCTTTCCAACGAGGCACGGCTTTCCCTCCTGGCTCTTCAGGCGTGGGAGCTGTCGCCAGAGCCGCGGCCCTACCGGAAAATGCTTCGCAGGCTGGCTCGGCGGCGCCAGGTGGGCGCCGGTGGCACCGAGGCTGACGGCCGCCGCAAAGCCCGCAGCCCCACGGGCTGTGGGGCCACGCGAGCGGCTGCCAAAGAGCTTTGCAACGAGGCACGGCTTTCCCTCCTGGCTCTTCGGGCGTGGGAGCTGTGGCCAGAGACGCAGCCCTACCGGAAAATGCTTCGCAGGCTGGCTCGAAGGCGCCAGGTGGGTGCCGGTGGCACCGAGGCTGACGGCCGCCGCAAAGCCCGCAGCCCCACGGGCTGTGGGGCCACGCGAGCGGCTGCCAAAGAGCTTTCCAACGAGGCACGGCTTTCCCTCCTGGCTCTTCGGGTGTGGGAGCTGTCGCCAGAGCCGCGGCCCTACCGGAAAATGCTTCGCAGGCTGGCACGGCGGCACGACGTGGGAGCCGGTGGCGCCGAGGCTGACGGCCGCCGCAAAGCCCGCAGCCCCACGGGCTGTGGGGCCACGCGAGCGGCTGCCAAAGAGCTTTCCAACGAGGCACGGCTTTCCCTCCTGGCTCTTCGGGCGTGGGAGCTGTGGCCAGAGCCGAGGCCCTACCGGAAAATGCTTCGGGGGCTGGCGCGGCGGCGCCAGGTGGGCGCCGGTGGCGCCGAGGCTAGCGGCCGCCACAAAGCCCGCAGCCCCACGGGCTGTGGGGCCACGCGAGCGGCTGCCAAAGAGCTTTCCAACGAGGCACGGCTTTCCCTCCTGGCTCTTCGGGCGTGGGAGCTGTGGCCAGAGCCGAGGCCCTACCGGAAAATGCTTCGGGGGCTGGCGCGGCGGCGCCAGGTGGGCGCCGGTGGCGCCGAGGCTAGCGGCCGCCACAAAGCCCGCAGCCCCACGGGCTGTGGGGCCACGCGAGCGGCTGCCAAAGAGCTTTCCAACGAGGCACGGCTTTCCCTCCTGGCTCTTCGGGCGTGGGAGCTGTGGCCAGAGCCGAGGCCCTACCGGAAAATGCTTCGGGGGCTGGCGCGGCGGCGCCAGGTGGGCGCCGCTGGCGCCGAGGCTGACGGCCGCCGCAAAGCCCGCAGCCCCACGGGCTGTGGGGCCACGCGAGCGGCTGCCAAAGAGCTTTCCAACGAGGAACGGCTTTCCCTCCTGGCTCTTCGGGCGTGGGAGCTGTGGCCAGAGCCGAGGCCCTACCGGAAAATGCTTCGGGGGCTGGCGCGGCGGCGCCAGGTGGGCGCCGGTGGCGCCGAGGCTAGCGGCCGCCACAAAGCCCGCAGCCCCACGGGCTGTGGGGCCACGCGAGCGGCTGCCAAAGAGCTTTCCAACGAGGCACGGCTTTCCCTCCTGGCTCTTCGGGCGTGGGAGCTGTGGCCAGAGCCGAGGCCCTACCGGAAAATGCTTCGGGGGCTGGCGCGGCGGCGCCAGGTGGGCGCCGGTGGCGCCGAGGCTGACGGCCGCCGCAAAGCCCGCAGCCCCACGGGCTGTGGGGCCACGCAAGCGGCTGCCAAAGAGCTTTCCAACGAGGAACGGCTTTCCCTCCTGGCTCTTCGGGCGTGGGAGCTGTGGCCAGAGCCGCGGCCCTACCGGAAAATGCTTCGCAGGCTGGCTCGGCGGCGCCAGGTGGGCGCCGGTGGCGCCGAGGCTGACGGCCGCCGCAAAGCCCGCAGCCCCACGGGCTGTGGGGCCACGCGAGCGGCTGCCAAAGAGGTTTCCAACGAGGCACGGCTTTCCCTCCTGGCTCTTCGGGCGTGGGAGCTGTGGCCAGAGACGCGGCCCTACCGGAAAATGCTTCGCAGGCTGGCTCGGCGGCGCCAGGTGGGCGCCGGTGGCGCCGAGGCTGACGGCCGCCGCAAAGCCCGCAGCCCCACGGGCTGTGGGGCCACGCGAGCAGCTGCCAAAGAGCTTTCCAACGAGGCACGGCTTTCCCTCCTGGCTCTTCGGGCGTGGGAGCTGTGGCCAGAGCCGCGGCCCTACCGGAAAATCCTTCGCAGGCTGGCGCGGCCGCGCCACGTGGGCGCCGGTGGCGCCGAGGCTGACGGCCGCCGGAAAGCCCGCAGCCCCACGGGCTGTGGGGCCACGCGAGCGGCTGCCAAAGAGCTTTCCAACGAGGCACGGCTTTCCCTCCTGGCTCTTCGGGCGTGGGAGCCGTGGCCAGAGCCGCGGCCCTACCGGAAAATGCTTCGCAGGCTGGCTCGGCGGCGCCAGGTGGGCGCCGGTGGCGCCCAGGCTGACGGCCGCCGCAAAGCCCGCAGCCCCACGGGCTGTGGGTCCACGCGAGCGGCTGCCAAAGAGCTTTCCAACGAGGCACGGCTTTCCCTCCTGGCTCTTTGGGCGTGGGAGCTGTGGCCAGAGCAGCGGCCCTACCGGAAAATGCTTCGCAGGCTGGCTCGACGGCGCCAGGTGGGCGCCCGTGGCGCCGAGCCTGATGGCCGCCGCAAAGCCCGCAGCCCCACGGGCTGTGGGGCCACGCGAGCGGCTGCCAAAGAGCTTTCCAACGAGGCACGGCTTTCCCTCCTGGCTCTTTGGGCGTGGGAGCTGTGGCCAGAGACGCGGCCCTACCGGAAAATGCTTCGCAGGCTGGCTCGGCGGCGCCAGGTGGGCGCAGGTGGCTCCGAGGCTGACGGCCGCCGCAAAGCCCGCAGCCCCACGGGCTGTGGGGCCACGCGAGCAGCTGCCAAAGAGCTTTCCAACGAGGCACGGCTTTCCCTCCTGGCTCTTCGGGCGTGGGAGCTGTGGCCAGAGCCGCGGCCCTACCGGAAAATGCTTCGGGGGCTGGCGCGGCGGCGCCACGTGGGCGCCGGTGGCGCCGAGGCTGACGGCCGCCGCAAAGCCCGCAGCCCCACGGGCTGTGGGGCCACGCGAGCGGCTGCCAAAGAGCTTTCCAACGAGGCACGGCTTTCCCTCCTGGCTCTTCGGGCGTGGGAGCTGTGGCCAGAGCCGCGGCCCTACCGGAAAATGCTTCGCAGGCTGGCTCGGCGGCGCCAGGTGGGCGCCGGTGGCGCCGAGGCTGACGGCCGCCGCAAAGCCCGCAGCCCCACGGGCTGTGGGGCCACGCGAGCGGCTGCCAAAGAGCTTTCCAACGAGGCACGGCTTTCCCTCCTGGCTCTTCGGGTGTGGGAGCTGTCGCCAGAGCCGCGGCCCTACCGGAAAATGCTTCGCAGGCTGGCACGGCGGCACGACGTGGGAGCCGGTGGCGCCGAGGCTGACGGCCGCCGCAAAGCCCGCAGCCCCACGGGCTGTGGGGCCACGCGAGCGGCTGCCAAAGAGCTTTCCAACGAGGCACGGCTTTCCCTCCTGGCTCTTCGGGCGTGGGAGCTGTGGCCAGAGCCGAGGCCCTACCGGAAAATGCTTCGCAGGCTGGCGCGGCGGCGCCAGGTGGGCGCCGGTGGCGCCGAGGCTAGCGGCCGCCACAAAGCCCGCAGCCCCACGGGCTGTGGGGCCACGCGAGCGGCTGCCAAAGAGCTTTCCAACGAGGCACGGCTTTCCCTCCTGGCTCTTTGGGCGTGGGAGCTGTGGCCAGAGCAGCGGCCCTACCGGAAAATGCTTCGCAGGCTGGCTCGACGGCGCCAGGTGGGCGCCCGTGGCGCCGAGCCTGATGGCCGCCGCAAAGCCCGCAGCCCCACGGGCTGTGGGGCCACGCGAGCGGCTGCCAAAGAGCTTTCCAACAAGGCACGGCTTTCCCTCCTGGCTCTTTGGGCGTGGGAGCTGTGGCCAGAGCCGCGGCCCTACCGGAAAATGCTTCGCAGGCTGGCTCGGCGGCGCCAGGTGGGCGCAGGTGGCTCCGAGGCTGACGGCCGCCGCAAAGCCCGCAGCCCCACGGGCTGTGGGGCCACGCGAGCAGCTGCCAAAGAGCTTTCCAACGAGGCACGGCTTTCCCTCCTGGCTCTTCGGGCGTGGGAGCTGTGGCCAGAGCCGCGGCCCTACCGGAAAATGCTTCGGGGGCTGGCGCGGCGGCGCCACGTGGGCGCCGGTGGCGCCGAGGCTGACGGCCGCCGCAAAGCCCGCAGCCCCACGGGCTGTGGGGCCACGCGAGCGGCTGCCAAAGAGCTTTCCAACGAGGCACGGCTTTCCCTCCTGGCTCTTCGGGCGTGGGAGCTGTGGCCAGAGCCGCGGCCCTACCGGAAAATGCTTCGCAGGCTGGCTCGGCGGCGCCAGGTGGGCGCCGGTGGCGCCGAGGCTGACGGCCGCCGCAAAGCCCGCAGCCCCACGGGCTGTGGGGCCACGCGAGCGGCTGCCAAAGAGCTTTCCAACGAGGCACGGCTTTCCCTCCTGGCTCTTCGGGTGTGGGAGCTGTCGCCAGAGCCGCGGCCCTACCGGAAAATGCTTCGCAGGCTGGCACGGCGGCACGACGTGGGAGCCGGTGGCGCCGAGGCTGACGGCCGCCGCAAAGCCCGCAGCCCCACGGGCTGTGGGGCCACGCGAGCGGCTGCCAAAGAGCTTTCCAACGAGGCACGGCTTTCCCTCCTGGCTCTTCGGGCGTGGGAGCTGTGGCCAGAGCCGAGGCCCTACCGGAAAATGCTTCGCAGGCTGGCGCGGCGGCGCCAGGTGGGCGCCGGTGGCGCCGAGGCTAGCGGCCGCCACAAAGCCCGCAGCCCCACGGGCTGTGGGGCCACGCGAGCGGCTGCCAAAGAGCTTTCCAACGAGGCACGGCTTTCCCTCCTGGCTCTTCGGGCGTGGGAGCTGTGGCCAGAGCCGCGGCCCTACCGGAAAATGCTTCGGGGGCTGGCGCGGCGGCGCCAGGTGGGCGCCGGTGGCGCCGAGGCTGACGGCCGCCGCAAAGCCCGCAGCCCCACGGGCTGTGGGGCCACGCGAGCGGCTGCCAAAGAGCTTTCCAACGAGGAACGGCTTTCCCTCCTGGCTCTTCGGGCGTGGGAGCTGTGGCCAGAGCCGCGGCCCTACCGGAAAATGCTTCGCAGGCTGGCTCGGCGGCGCCAGGTGGGCGCCGGTGGCGCCGAGGCTGACGGCCGCCGCAAAGCCCGCAGCCCCACGGGCTGTGGGGCCACGCGAGCGGCTGCCAAAGAGGTTTCCAACGAGGCACGGCTTTCCCTCCTGGCTCTTCGGGCGTGGGAGCTGTGGCCAGAGACGCGGCCCTACCGGAAAATGCTTCGCAGGCTGGCTCGGCGGCGCCAGGTGGGCGCCGGTGGCGCCGAGGCTGACGGCCGCCGCAAAGCCCGCAGCCCCACGGGCTGTGGGGCCACGCGAGCAGCTGCCAAAGAGCTTTCCAACGAGGCACGGCTTTCCCTCCTGGCTCTTCGGGCGTGGGAGCTGTGGCCAGAGCCGCGGCCCTACCGGAAAATCCTTCGCAGGCTGGCGCGGCCGCGCCACGTGGGCGCCGGTGGCGCCGAGGCTGACGGCCGCCGGAAAGCCCGCAGCCCCACGGGCTGTGGGGCCACGCGAGCGGCTGCCAAAGAGCTTTCCAACGAGGCACGGCTTTCCCTCCTGGCTCTTCGGGCGTGGGAGCCGTGGCCAGAGCCGCGGCCCTACCGGAAAATGCTTCGCAGGCTGGCTCGGCGGCGCCAGGTGGGCGCCGGTGGCGCCCAGGCTGACGGCCGCCGCAAATCCCGCAGCCCCACGGGCTGTGGGTCCACGCGAGCGGCTGCCAAAGAGCTTTCCAACGAGGCACGGCTTTCCCTCCTGGCTCTTTGGGCGTGGGAGCTGTGGCCAGAGCAGCGGCCCTACCGGAAAATGCTTCGCAGGCTGGCTCGACGGCGCCAGGTGGGCGCCCGTGGCGCCGAGCCTGATGGCCGCCGCAAAGCCCGCAGCCCCACGGGCTGTGGGGCCACGCGAGCGGCTGCCAAAGAGCTTTCCAACGAGGCACGGCTTTCCCTCCTGGCTCTTCGGGCGTGGGAGCTGTGGCCAGAGACGCGGCCCTACCGGAAAATGCTTCGCAGGCTGGCGCGGCGGCGCCACGTGGGCGCCGGTGGCGCCGAGGCTGACGGCCGCCGCAAAGCCCGCAGCCCCACGGGCTGTGGGGCCACGCGAGCGGCTGCCAAAGAGCTTTCCAACAAGGCACGGCTTTCCCTCCTGGCTCTTTGGGCGTGGGAGCTGTGGCCAGAGCCGCGGCCCTACCGGAAAATGCTTCGCAGGCTGGCTCGGCGGCGCCAGGTGGGCGCAGGTGGCTCCGAGGCTGACGGCCGCCGCAAAGCCCGCAGCCCCACGGGCTGTGGGGCCACGCGAGCAGCTGCCAAAGAGCTTTCCAACGAGGCACGGCTTTCCCTCCTGGCTCTTCGGGCGTGGGAGCTGTGGCCAGAGCCGCGGCCCTACCGGAAAATGCTTCGGGGGCTGGCGCGGCGGCGTCACGTGGGCGCCGGTGGCGCCGAGGCTGACGGCCGCCGCAAAGCCCGCAGCCCCACGGGCTGTGGGGCCACGCGAGCGGCTGCCAAAGAGCTTTCCAACGAGGCACGGCTTTCCCTCCTGGCTCTTCGGGCGTGGGAGCTGTGGCCAGAGCCGCGGCCCTACCGGAAAATGCTTCGCAGGCTGGCTCGGCGGCGCCAGGTGGGCGCCGGTGGCGCCGAGGCTGACGGCCGCCGCAAAGCCCGCAGCCCCACGGGCTGTGGGGCCACGCGAGCGGCTGCCAAAGAGCTTTCCAACGAGGCACGGCTTTCCCTCCTGGCTCTTCGGGCGTGGGAGCTGTGGCCAGAGACGCGGCCCTACCGGAAAATGCTTCGCAGGCTGGCTCGGCGGCGCCAGGTGGGCGCCGGTGGCGCCGAGGCTGACGGCCGCCGCAAAGCCCGCAGCCCCACGGGCTGTGGGGCCACGCGAGCGGCTGCCAAAGAGCTTTCCAACGAGGCACGGCTTTCCCTCCTGGCTCTTCGGGCGTGGGAGCTGTGGCCAGAGACGCGGCCCTACCGGAAAATGCTTCGCAGGCTGGCTCGGCGGCGCCACGTGGGCGCCGGTGGTGCCGAGGCTGACGGCCGCCGCAAAGCCCGCAGCCCCACGGGCTGTGGGGCCACGCGAGCGGCTGCCAAAGAGCTTTCCAACGAGGCACGGCTTTCCCTCCTGGCTCTTCGGGCGTGGGAGCTGTCGCCAGAGCCGCGGCCCTACCGGAAAATGCTTCGCAGGCTGCCTCGGCGGCGCCAGGTGGGCGCCGGTGGCGCCGAGGCTGACGGCCGCCGCAAAGCCCGCAGCCCCACGGGCTGTGGGGCCACGCGAGCGGCTGCCAAAGAGCTTTCCAACGAGGCACGGCTTTCCCTCCTGGCTCTTCGGGCGTGGGAGCTGTGGCCAGAGCCGCGGCCCTACCGGAAAATGCTTCGCAGGCTGGCGCGGCGGCGCCACGTGGGCGCCGGTGGTGCCGAGGCTGACGGCCGCCGCAAAGCCCGCAGCCCCACGGGCTGTGGGGCCACGTGAGCGGCTGCCAAAGAGCTTTCCAACGAGGCACGGCTTTCCCTCCTGGCTCTTCGGGCGTGGGAGCTGTCGCCAGAGCCGCGGCCCTACCGGAAAATGCTTCGCAGGCTGCCTCGGCGGCGCCAGGTGGGCGCCGGTGGCGCCGAGGCTGACGGCCGCCGCAAAGCCCGCAGCCCCACGGGCTGTGGGGCCACGCGAGCGGCTGCCAAAGAGCTTTCCAACGAGGCACGGCTTTCCCTCCTGGCTCTTCGGGCGTGGGAGCTGTGGCCAGAGCCGCGGCCCTACCGGAAAATGCTTCGCAGGCTGGCTCGGCGGCGCCAGGTGGGCGCCGGTGGCGCCGAGGCTGACGGACGCCGCAAAGCCCGCAGCCCCACGGGCTGTGGGGCCACGCGAGCGGCTGCCAAAGAGGTTTCCAACGAGGCACGGCTTTCCCTCCTGGCTCTTCGGGCGTGGGAGCTGTGGCCAGAGCCGCGGCCCTACCCGAAAATGCTTCGCAGGCTGGCTCGGCGGTGCCAGGTGGGCGCCGGTGGCGCCGAGGCTGACGGCCGCCGGAAAGCCCGCAGCCCCACGGGCTGTGGGGCCACGCGAGCGGCTGCCAAAGAGCTTTCCAACGAGGCACGGCTTTCCCTCCTGGCTCTTCGGGCGTGGGAGCTGTGGCCAGAGCTGCGGCCCTACCGGAAAATGCTTCGCAGGCTGGCGCGGCGGCGCCACGTGGGCGCCGGTGGCGCCGAGGCTGACGGCCGCCGCAAAGCCCGCAGCCCCACGGGCTGTGGGGCCACGCGAGCGGCTGCCAAAGAGCTTTCCAACGAGGCACGGCTTTCCCTCCTGGCTCTTTGGCCGTGGGAGCTGTGGCCAGAGCAGCGGCCCTACCGGAAAATGCTTCGCAGGCTGGCTCGGCGGCGCCAGGTGGGCGCCGGTGGCGCCGAGGCTGACGGCCGCCGCAAAGCCCGCAGCCCCACGGGCTGTGGGGCCACGCGAGCGGCTGCCAAAGAGGTTTCCAACGAGGCACGGCTTTCCCTCCTGGCTCTTCGGGCGTGGGAGCTGTGGCCAGAGACGCGGCCCTACCGGAAAATGCTTCGCAGGCTGGCGCGGCGGCGCCAGGTGGGCGCCGGTGGCGCCGAGGCTGACGGCCGCCGCAAAGCCCGCAGCCCCACGGGCTGTGGGGCCACGCGAGCGGCTGCCAAAGAGCTTTCCAACAAGGCACGGCTTTCCCTCCTGGCTCTTTGGGCGTGGGAGCTGTGGCCAGAGCCGCGGCCCTACCGGAAAATGCTTCGCAGGCTGGCTCGGCGGCGCCAGGTGGGCGCCGGTGGCGCCGAGGCTGACGGACGCCGCAAAGCCCGCAGCCCCACGGGCTGTGGGGCCACGCGAGCGGCTGCCAAAGAGCTTTCCAACGAGGCACGGCTTTCCCTCCTGGCTCTTTGGGCGTGGGAGCTGTGGCCAGAGCCGCGGCCCTACCGGAAAATGCTTCGCAGGCTGGCTCGGCGGTGCCAGGTGGGCGCCGGTGGCGCCGAGGCTGACGGCCGCCGCAAAGCCCGCAGCCCCACGGGCTGTGGGGCCACGCGAGCGGCTGCCAAAGAGCTTTCCAACGAGGCACGGCTTTCCCTCCTGGCTCTTCAGGCGTGGGAGCTGTGGCCAGAGCCGCGGCCCTACCGGAAAATGCTTCGCAGGCTGGCTCGGCGGCGCCACGTGGGCGCCGGTGGTGCCGAGCCTGATGGCCGCCGCAAAGCCCGCAGCCCCACGGGCTGTGGGGCCACGCGAGCGGCTGCCAAAGAGGTTTCCAACGAGGCACGGCTTTCCCTCCTGGCTCTTCGGGCGTGGGAGCTGTGGCCAGAGACGCGGCCCTACCGGAAAATGCTTCGCAGGCTGGCGCGGCGGCGCCAGGTGGGCGCCGGTGGCGCCGAGGCTGACGGCCGCCGCAAAGCCCGCAGCCCCACGGGCTGTGGGGCCACGCGAGCGGCTGCCAAAGAGCTTTCCAACAAGGCACGGCTTTCCCTCCTGGCTCTTTGGGCGTGGGAGCTGTGGCCAGAGCCGCGGCCCTACCGGAAAATGCTTCGCAGGCTGGCTCGGCGGCGCCAGGTGGGCGCAGGTGGCGCCGAGGCTGACGGCCGCCGCAAAGCCCGCAGCCCCACGGGCTGTGGGGCCACGCGAGCGGCTGCCAAAGAGCTTTCCAACGAGGCACGGCTTTCCCTCCTGGCTCTTCGGGCGTGGGAGCTGTGGCCAGAGCCGCGGCCCTACCGGAAAATGCTTCGGGGGCTGGCGCGGTGGCGCCACGTGGGCGCCGGTGGCGCCGAGGCTGACGGCCGCCGCAAAGCCCGCAGCCCCACGGGCTGTGGGGCCACACGAGCGGCTGCCAAAGAGCTTTCCAACGAGGCACGGCTTTCCCTCCTGGCTCTTCGGGCGTGGGAGCTGTGGCCAGAGCCGCGGCCCTACCGGAAAATGCTTCGCAGGCTGGCTCGGCGGCGCCAGGTGGGCGCCGGTGGCGCCGAGGCTGACGGCCGCCGCAAAGCCCGCAGCCCCACGGGCTGTGGGGCCACGCGAGCGGCTGCCAAAGAGCTTTCCAACGAGGCACGGCTTTCCCTCCTGGCTCTTCGGGCGTGGGAGCTGTGGCCAGAGCCGCGGCCCTACCGGAAAATCCTTCGCAGGCTGGCTCGGCGGCGCCAGGTGGGCGCCGGTGGCGCCGAGGCTGACGGCCGCCGCAAAGCCCGCAGCCCCACGGGCTGTGGGTCCACGCGAGCGGCTGCCAAAGAGCTTTCCAACGAGGCACGGCTTTCCCTCCTGGCTCTTCAGGCGTGGGAGCTGTGGCCAGAGCCGCGGCCCTACCGGAAAATGCTTCGCAGGCTGGCTCGGCGGCGCCACGTGGGCGCCGGTGGTGCCGAGGCTGACAGCCGCCGCAAAGCCCGCAGCCCCACGGGCTGTGGGGCCACGCGAGCGGCTGCCAAAGAGCTTTCCAACGAGGCACGGCTTTCCCTCCTGGCTCTTCGGGCGTGGGAGCTGTCGCCAGAGCCGCGGCCCTACCGGAAAATGCTTCGCAGGCTGGCTCGGCGGCGCCAGGTGGGCGCCGGTGGCGCCGAGGCTGACGGCCGCCGGAAAGCCCGCAGCCCCACGGGCTGTGGGGCCACGCGAGCGGCTGCCAAAGAGCTTTCCAACGAGGCACGGCTTTCCCTCCTGGCTCTTCGGGCGTGGGAGCTGTGGCCAGAGCCGCGGCCCTACCGGAAAATGCTTCGCAGGCTGGCTCGGCGGCGCCAGGTGGGCGCCGGTGGCGCCGAGGCTGACAGCCGCCGCAAAGCCCGCAGCCCCACGGGCTGTGGGGCCACGCGAGGGGCTGCCAAAGAGCTTTCCAACGAGGTACGGCTTTCCCTCCTGGCTCTTCGGGCGTGGGAGCTGTGGCCAGAGCCGCGGCCCTACCGGAAAATGCTTCGCAGGCTGGCTCGACGGCGCCAGGTGGGCGCCAGTGGCACCGAGGCTGACGGCCGCCGCAAAGCCCGCAGCCCCACGGGCTGTGGGGCCACGCGAGCGGCTGCCAAAGAGCTTTCCAACGAGGCACGGCTTGCCCTCCTGGCTCTTCGGGCGTGGGAGCTGTGGCCAGAGCCGCGGCCCTACCGGAAAATGCTTCGCAGGCTGGCGCGGCGGCGCCACGTGGGCGCCGGTGGCGCCGAGGCTGACGGCCGCCGCAAAGCCCGCAGCCCCACGGGCTGTGGGGCCACGCGAGCGGCTGCCAAAGAGGTTTCCAACGAGGCACGGCTTTCCCTCCTGGCTCTTCGGGCGTGGGAGCTGTGGCCAGAGCCGCGGCCCTACCGGAAAATGCTTCGCAGGCTGGCTCGGCGGTGCCAGGTGGGCGCCGGTGGCGCCGAGGCTGACGGCCGCCGGAAAGCCCGCAGCCCCACGGGCTGTGGGGCCACGCGAGCGGCTGCCAAAGAGCTTTCCAACGAGGCACGGCTTTCCCTCCTGGCTCTTCGGGCGTGGGAGCTGTGGCCAGAGCCGCGGCCCTACCGGAAAATGCTTCGCAGGCTGGCGCGGCGGCGCCACGTGGGCGCCGGTGGCGCCGAGGCTGACGGCCGCCGCAAAGCCCGCAGCCCCACGGGCTGTGGGGCCACGCGAGCGGCTGCCAAAGAGCTTTCCAACGAGGCACGGCTTTCCCTCCTGGCTCTTTGGGCGTGGGAGCTGTGGCCAGAGCAGCGGCCCTACCGGAAAATGCTTCGCAGGCTGGCTCGGCGGCGCCAGGTGGGCGGCGGTGGCGCCGAGGCTGACGGCCGCCGCAAAGCCCGCAGCCCCACGGGCTGTGGGGCCATGCGAGCGGCTGCCAAAGAGGTTTCCAACGAGGCACGGCTTTCCCTCCTGGCTCTTCGGGCGTGGGAGCTGTGGCCAGAGACGCGGCCCTACCGGAAAATGCTTCGCAGGCTGGCGCGGCGGCGCCACGTGGGCGCCGGTGGCGCCAAGGCTGACGGCCGCCGCAAAGCCCGCAGCCCCACGGGCTGTGGGGCCACGCGAGCGGCTGCCAAAGAGCTTTCCAACAAGGCACGGCTTTCCCTCCTGGCTCTTTGGGCGTGGGAGCTGTGGCCAGAGCCGCGGCCCTACCGGAAAATGCTTCGGGGGCTGGCTCGGCGGCGCCAGGTGGGCGCAGGTGGCGCCGAGGCTGACGGCCGCCGCAAAGCCCGCAGCCCCACGGGCTGTGGGGCCACGCGAGCGGCTGCCAAAGAGCTTTCCAACGAGGCACGGCTTTCCCTCCTGGCTCTTCGGGCGTGGGAGCTGTGGCCAGAGCCGCGGCCCTACCGGAAAATGCTTCGGGGGCTGGCGCGGCGGCGCCAGGTGGGCGCCGGTGGCGCCGAGGCTGACGGCCGCCGCAAAGCCCGCAGCCCCACGGGCTGTGGGGCCACGCGAGCGGCTGCCAAAGAGCTTTCCAACGAGGCACGGCTTTCCCTCCTGGCTCTTCGGGCGTGGGAGCTGTGGCCAGAGCCGCGGCCCTACCGGAAAATGCTTCGCAGGCTGGCTCGGCGGCGCCAGGTGGGCGCCGGTGGCGCCGAGGCTGACGGCCGCCGCAAAGCCCGCAGCCCCACGGGCTGTGGGGTCACGCGAGCGGCTGCCAAAGAGCTTTCCAACGAGGCACGGCTTTCCCTCCTGGCTCTTCGGGCGTGGGAGCTGTGGCCAGAGCCGCGGCCCTACCGGAAAATCCTTCGCAGGCTGGCTCGGCGGCGCCAGGTGGGCGGCGGTGGCGCCGAGGCTGACGGCCGCCGCAAAGCCCGCAGCCCCACGGGCTGTGGGGCCACGCGAGCGGCTGCCAAAGAGGTTTCCAACGAGGCACGGCTTTCCCTCCTGGCTCTTCGGGCGTGGGAGCTGTGGCCAGAGCCGCGGCCCTACCGCAAAATGCTTCGCAGGCTGGCGCGGCGGCGCCACGTGGGCGCCGGTGGCGCCGAGGCTGACGGCCGCCGCAAAGCCCGCAGCCCCACGGGCTGTGGGGCCACGCGAGCGGCTGCCAAAGAGCTTTCCAACAAGGCACGGCTTTCCCTCCTGGCTCTTTGGGCGTGGGAGCTGTGGCCAGAGCCGCGGCCCTACCGGAAAATGCTTCGCAGGCTGGCTCGGCAGCGCCAGGTGGGCGCAGGTGGCGCCGAGGCTGACGGCCGCCGCAAAGCCCGCAGCCCCACAGGCTGTGGGGCCACGCGAGCGGCTGCCAAAGAGCTTTCCAACGAGGCACGGCTTTCCCTCCTGGCTCTTTGGGCGTGGGAGCTGTGGCCAGAGCCGCGGCCCTACCGGAAAATGCTTCGCAGGCTGGCTCGGCGGCGCCAGGTGGGCACCGGTGGCGCCGAGGCTGACGGCCGCCGCAAAGCCCGCAGCCCCACGGGCTGTGGGGCCACACGAGCGGCTGCCAAAGAGCTTTCCAACGAGGCACGGCTTTCCCTCCTGGCTCTTCGGGCGTGGGAGCTGTGGCCAGAGCCGCGGCCCTACCGGAAAATGCTTCGCAGGCTGGCTCGACGGCGCCAGGTGGGCGCCGGTGGCGCCGAGCCTGATGGCCGCCACAAAGCCCGCAGCCCCACGGGCTGTGGGGCCACGCGAGCGGCTGCCAAAGAGGTTTCCAACGAGGCACGGCTTTCCCTCCTGGCTCTTCGGGCGTGGGAGATGTGGCCAGAGACGCGGCCCTACCGGAAAATGCTTCGCAGGCTGGCGCGGCGGCGCCACGTGGGCGCCGGTGGCGCCGAGGCTGACGGCCGCCGCAAAGCCCGCAGCCCCACGGGCTGTGGGGCCACGCGAGCGGCTGCCAAAGAGCTTTCCAACAAGGCACGGCTTTCCCTCCTGGCTCTTTGGGCGTGGGAGCTGTGGCCAGAGCCGCGGCCCTACCGGAAAATGCTTCGCAGGCTGGCTCGGCGGCGCCAGGTGGGTGCAGGTGGCGCCGAGGCTGACGGCCGCCGCAAAGCCCGCAGCCCCACGGGCTGTGGGGCCACGCGAGCGGCTGCCAAAGAGCTTTCCAACGAGGCACGGCTTTCCCTCCTGGCTCTTCGGGCGTGGGAGCTGTGGCCAGAGCCGCGGCCCTACCGGAAAATGCTTCGGGGGCTGGCGCGGCGGCGCCACGTGGGCGCCGGTGGCGCCGAGGCTGACGGCCGCCGCAAAGCCCGCAGCCCCACGGGCTGTGGGGCCACGCGAGCGGCTGCCAAAGAGCTTTCCAACGAGGCACGGCTTTCCCTCCTGGCTCTTCGGGCGTGGGAGCTGTGGCCAGAGCCGCGGCCCTACCGGAAAATGCTTCGCAGGCTGGCTCGGCGGCGCCAGGTGGGCGCCGGTGGCGCCGAGGCTGACGGCCGCCGCAAAGCCCGCAGCCCCACGGGCTGTGGGGCCACGCGAGCGGCTGCCAAAGAGCTTTCCAACGAGGCACGGCTTTCCCTCCTGGCTCTTCGGGCGTGGGAGCTGTGGCCAGAGCCGCGGCCCTACCGGAAAATCCTTCGCAGGCTGGCTCGGCGGCGCCAGGTGGGCGCCGGTGGCGCCGAGGCTGACAGCCGCCGCAAAGCCCGCAGCCCCACGGGCTGTGGGTCCACTCGAGCGGCTGCCAAAGAGCTTTCCAACGAGGCACGGCTTTCCCTCCTGGCTCTTCAGGCGTGGGAGCTGTGGCCAGAGCCGCAGCCCTACCGGAAAATGCTTCGCAGGCTGGCTCGGCGGCGCCAGGTGGGCGCCGGTGGTGCCGAGGCTGACGGCCGCCGCAAAGCCCGCAGCCCCACGGGCTGTGGGGCCACGCGAGCGGCTGCCAAAGAGCTTTCCAACGAGGCACGGCTTTCCCTCCTGGCTCTTCGGGCGTGGGAGCTGTGGCCAGAGCCGCGGCCCTACCGGAAAATGCTTCGCAGGCTGGCTCGGCGGCGCCAGGTGGGCGCCGGTGGCGCCGAGGCTGACGGCCGCCGCAAAGCCCGCAGCCCCACGGGCTGTGGGGCCACGCGAGCGGCTGCCAAAGAGCTTTCCAACGAGGCACGGCTTTCCCTCCTGGCTCTTCGGGCGTGGGAGCTGTGGCCAGAGCCGCGGCCCTACCGGAAAATGCTTCGCAGGCTGGCTCGGCGGCGCCACGTGGGCGCCGGTGGCGCCGAGGCTGACGGCCGCCGCAAAGCCCGCAGCCCCACGGGCTGTGGGGCCACGCGAGGGGCTGCCAAAGAGGTTTCCAACGAGGCACGGCTTTCCCTCCTGGCTCTTCGGGCGTGGGAGCTGTGGCCAGAGCCGCGGCCCTACCGGAAAATGCTTCGCAGGCTGGCTCGACGGCGCCAGGTGGGCGCCGGTGGCGCCGAGGCTGACGGCCGCCGCAAAGCCCGCAGCCCCACGGGCTGTGGGGCCACACGAGCGGCTGCCAAAGAGCTTTCCAACGAGGCACGGCTTTCCCTCCTGGCTCTTCGGGCATGGGAGCTGTGGCCAGAGCCGCGGCCCTACCGGAAAATGCTTCGCAGGCTGGCTCGGCGGCGCCAGGTGGGCGCCGCTGGCGCCGAGGCTGACGGACGCCGCAAAGCCCGCAGCCCCACGGGCTGTGGGGCCACGCGAGCGGCTGCCAAAGAGGTTTCCAACGAGGCACGGCTTTCCCTCCTGGCTC
This sequence comes from Larus michahellis, assembly GCF_964199755.1. Classification (NCBI taxonomy): domain Eukaryota; kingdom Metazoa; phylum Chordata; class Aves; order Charadriiformes; family Laridae; genus Larus; species Larus michahellis. Next base: position 1,010,227 of record NW_027436014.1, on the reverse strand, counting down.
TTCGGGCGTGGGAGCTGTGGCCAGAGCCGCGGCCCTACCGGAAAATGCTTTGCAGGCTGGCTCGGCGGTGCCAGGTGGGCGCCGGTGGCGCCGAGGCTGACGGCCGCCGGAAAGCCCGCAGCCCCACGGGCTGTGGGGCCACGCGAGCGGCTGCCAAAGAGCTTTCCAACGAGGCACGGCTTTCCCTCCTGGCTCTTCGGGCGTGGGAGCCGTGGCCAGAGCCGCGGCCCTACCGGAAAATGCTTCGCAGGCTGGCTCGGCGGCGCCACGTGGGCGCCGGTGGCGCCGAGGCTGACGGCCGCCGCAAAGCCCGCAGCCCCACGGGCTGTGGGGCCACGCGAGCGGCTGCCAAAGAGCTTTCCAACGAGGCACGGCTTTCCCTCCTGGCTCTTTGGGCGTGGGAGCTGTGGCCAGAGCAGCGGCCCTACCGGAAAATGCTTCGCAGGCTGGCTCGACGGCGCCAGGTGGGCGCCGGTGGCGCCGAGCCTGATGGCCGCCGCAAAGCCCGCAGCCCCACGGGCTGTGGGGCCACACGAGCGGCTGCCAAAGAGGTTTCCAACGAGGCACGGCTTTCCCTCCTGGCTCTTCGGGCTTGGGAGCTGTGGCCAGAGACGCGGCCCTACCGGAAAATGCTTCGCAGGCTGGCGCGGCGGCGCCAGGTGGGCGCCGGTGGCGCCGAGGCTGACGGCCGCCGCAAAGCCCGCAGCCCCACGGGCTGTGGGGCCACGCGAGCGGCTGCCAAAGAGCTTTCCAACAAGGCACGGCTTTCCCTCCTGGCTCTTTGGGCGTGGGAGCTGTGGCCAGAGCCGCGGCCCTACCGGAAAATGCTTCGCAGGCTGGCTCGGCGGCGCCAGGTGGGCGCAGGTGGCGCCGAGGCTGACGGCCGCCGCAAAGCCGCAGCCCCACGGGCTGTGGGGCCACGCGAGCGGCTGCCAAAGAGCTTTCCAACGAGGCACGGCTTTCCCTCCTGGCTCTTCGGGCGTGGGAGCTGTGGCCAGAGCCGCGGCCCTACCGGAAAATGCTTCGGGGGCTGGCGCGGCGGCGCCACGTGGGCGCCGGTGGTGCCGAGGCTGACGGCCGCCGCAAAGCCCGCAGCCCCACGGGCTGTGGGGCCACGCGAGCGGCTGCCAAAGAGCTTTCCAACGAGGCACGGCTTTCCCTCCTGGCTCTTCGGGCGTGGGAGCTGTGGCCAGAGCCGCGGCCCTACCGGAAAATCCTTCGCAGGCTGGCTCGGCGGCGCCAGGTGGGCGCCGGTGGCGCCGAGGCTGACAGCCGCCGCAAAGCCCGCAGCCCCACGGGCTGTGGGTCCACGCGAGCGGCTGCCAAAGAGCTTTCCAACGAGGCACGGCTTTCCCTCCTGGCTCTTCGGGCGTGGGAGCTGTGGCCAGAGCCGCGGCCCTACCGGAAAATCCTTCGCAGGCTGGCTCGGCGGCGCCAGGTGGGCGCCGGTGGCGCCGAGGCTGACGGCCGCCGCAAAGCCCGCAGCCCCACGGGCTGTGGGTCCACGCGAGCGGCTGCCAAAGAGCTTTCCAACGAGGCACGGCTTTCCCTCCTGGCTCTTCAGGCGTGGGAGCTGTGGCCAGAGCCGCGGCCCTACCGGAAAATGCTTCGCGGGCTGGCTCGGCGGCGCCACGTGGGCGCCGGTGGTGCCGAGGCTGACGGCCGCCGCAAAGCCCGCAGCCCCACGGGCTGTGGGGCCACGCGAGCGGCTGCCAAAGAGCTTTCCAACGAGGCACGGCTTTCCCTCCTGGCTCTTCGGGCGTGGGAGCTGTGGCCAGAGCCGCGGCCCTACCGGAAAATGCTTCGCGGGCTGGCTCGGCGGCGCCAGGTGGGCGCCGGTGGCGCCGAGGCTGACGGCCGCCGGAAAGCCCGCAGCCCCACGGGCTGTGGGGCCACGCGAGCGGCTGCCAAAGAGCTTTCCAACGAGGCACGGCTTTCCCTCCTGGCTCTTCGGGCGTGGGAGCTGTGGCCAGAGCCGCGGCCCTACCGGAAAATGCTTCGCAGGCTGGCTCGGCGGCGCCAGGTGGGCGCCGGTGGCGCCGAGGCTGACGGCCGCCGCAAAGCCCGCAGCCCCACGGGCTGTGGGGCCACGCGAGCGGCTGCCAAAGAGCTTTCCAACGAGGCACGGCTTTCCCTCCTGGCTCTTCGGGCGTGGGAGCTGTGGCCAGAGCCGCGGCCCTACCGGAAAATGCTTCGCAGGCTGGCTCGACGGCGCCAGGTGGGCGCCGGTGGCGCCGAGGCTGACGGCCGCCGCAAAGCCCGCAGCCCCACGGGCTGTGGGGCCACGCGAGCGGCTGCCAAAGAGCTTTCCAACGAGGCACGGCTTTCCCTCCTGGCTCTTCGGGCGTGGGAGCTGTGGCCAGAGCCGCGGCCCTACCGGAAAATCCTTCGCAGGCTGGCTCGGCGGCGCCAGGTGGGCGCCGGTGGCGCCGAGGCTGACGGCCGCCGCAAAGCCCGCAGCCCCACGGGCTGTGGGGCCACGCGAGCGGCTGCCAAAGAGCTTTCCAACGAGGCACGGCTTTCCCTCCTGGCTCTTCGGGCGTGGGAGCTGTGGCCAGAGCCGCGGCCCTACCGGAAAATGCTTCGCAGGCTGGCTCGGCGGCGCCACGTGGGCGCCGGTGGTGCCGAGGCTGACGGCCGCCGCAAAGCCCGCAGCCCCACGGGCTGTGGGGCCACACGAGCGGCTGCCAAAGAGCTTTCCAACGAGGCACGGCTTTCCCTCCTGGCTCTTCGGGCATGGGAGCTGTGGCCAGAGCCGCGGCCCTACCGGAAAATGCTTCGCAGGCTGGCTCGGCGGCGCCAGGTGGGCGCCGCTGGCGCCGAGGCTGACGGACGCCGCAAAGCCCGCAGCCCCACGGGCTGTGGGGCCACGCGAGCGGCTGCCAAAGAGGTTTCCAACGAGGCACGGCTTTCCCTCCTGGCTCTTCGGGCGTGGGAGCTGTGGCCAGAGCCGCGGCCCTACCGGAAAATGCTTTGCAGGCTGGCTCGGCGGTGCCAGGTGGGCGCCGGTGGCGCCGAGGCTGACGGCCGCCGGAAAGCCCGCAGCCCCACGGGCTGTGGGGCCACGCGAGCGGCTGCCAAAGAGCTTTCCAACGAGGCACGGCTTTCCCTCCTGGCTCTTCGGGCGTGGGAGCCGTGGCCAGAGCCGCGGCCCTACCGGAAAATGCTTCGCAGGCTGGCTCGGCGGCGCCACGTGGGCGCCGGTGGCGCCGAGGCTGACGGCCGCCGCAAAGCCCGCAGCCCCACGGGCTGTGGGGCCACGCGAGCGGCTGCCAAAGAGCTTTCCAACGAGGCACGGCTTTCCCTCCTGGCTCTTTGGGCGTGGGAGCTGTGGCCAGAGCAGCGGCCCTACCGGAAAATGCTTCGCAGGCTGGCTCGACGGCGCCAGGTGGGCGCCGGTGGCGCCGAGCCTGATGGCCGCCGCAAAGCCCGCAGCCCCACGGGCTGTGGGGCCACGCGAGCGGCTGCCAAAGAGGTTTCCAACGAGGCACGGCTTTCCCTCCTGGCTCTTCGGGCTTGGGAGCTGTGGCCAGAGACGCGGCCCTACCGGAAAATGCTTCGCAGGCTGGCGCGGCGGCGCCAGGTGGGCGCCGGTGGCGCCGAGGCTGACGGCCGCCGCAAAGCCCGCAGCCCCACGGGCTGTGGGGCCACGCGAGCGGCTGCCAAAGAGCTTTCCAACAAGGCACGGCTTTCCCTCCTGGCTCTTTGGGCGTGGGAGCTGTGGCCAGAGCCGCGGCCCTACCGGAAAATGCTTCGCAGGCTGGCTCGGCGGCGCCAGGTGGGCGCAGGTGGCGCCGAGGCTGACGGCCGCCGCAAAGCCGCAGCCCCACGGGCTGTGGGGCCACGCGAGCGGCTGCCAAAGAGCTTTCCAACGAGGCACGGCTTTCCCTCCTGGCTCTTCGGGCGTGGGAGCTGTGGCCAGAGCCGCGGCCCTACCGGAAAATGCTTCGGGGGCTGGCGCGGCGGCGCCACGTGGGCGCCGGTGGTGCCGAGGCTGACGGCCGCCGCAAAGCCCGCAGCCCCACGGGCTGTGGGGCCACGCGAGCGGCTGCCAAAGAGCTTTCCAACGAGGCACGGCTTTCCCTCCTGGCTCTTCGGGCGTGGGAGCTGTGGCCAGAGCCGCGGCCCTACCGGAAAATCCTTCGCAGGCTGGCTCGGCGGCGCCAGGTGGGCGCCGGTGGCGCCGAGGCTGACAGCCGCCGCAAAGCCCGCAGCCCCACGGGCTGTGGGTCCACGCGAGCGGCTGCCAAAGAGCTTTCCAACGAGGCACGGCTTTCCCTCCTGGCTCTTCGGGCGTGGGAGCTGTGGCCAGAGCCGCGGCCCTACCGGAAAATCCTTCGCAGGCTGGCTCGGCGGCGCCAGGTGGGCGCCGGTGGCGCCGAGGCTGACGGCCGCCGCAAAGCCCGCAGCCCCACGGGCTGTGGGTCCACGCGAGCGGCTGCCAAAGAGCTTTCCAACGAGGCACGGCTTTCCCTCCTGGCTCTTCAGGCGTGGGAGCTGTGGCCAGAGCCGCGGCCCTACCGGAAAATGCTTCGCGGGCTGGCTCGGCGGCGCCACGTGGGCGCCGGTGGTGCCGAGGCTGACGGCCGCCGCAAAGCCCGCAGCCCCACGGGCTGTGGGGCCACGCGAGCGGCTGCCAAAGAGCTTTCCAACGAGGCACGGCTTTCCCTCCTGGCTCTTCGGGCGTGGGAGCTGTGGCCAGAGCCGCGGCCCTACCGGAAAATGCTTCGCGGGCTGGCTCGGCGGCGCCAGGTGGGCGCCGGTGGCGCCGAGGCTGACGGCCGCCGGAAAGCCCGCAGCCCCACGGGCTGTGGGGCCACGCGAGCGGCTGCCAAAGAGCTTTCCAACGAGGCACGGCTTTCCCTCCTGGCTCTTCGGGCGTGGGAGCTGTGGCCAGAGCCGCGGCCCTACCGGAAAATGCTTCGCAGGCTGGCTCGGCGGCGCCAGGTGGGCGCCGGTGGCGCCGAGGCTGACGGCCGCCGCAAAGCCCGCAGCCCCACGGGCTGTGGGGCCACGCGAGCGGCTGCCAAAGAGCTTTCCAACGAGGCACGGCTTTCCCTCCTGGCTCTTCGGGCGTGGGAGCTGTGGCCAGAGCCGCGGCCCTACCGGAAAATGCTTCGCAGGCTGGCTCGACGGCGCCAGGTGGGCGCCGGTGGCGCCGAGGCTGACGGCCGCCGCAAAGCCCGCAGCCCCACGGGCTGTGGGGCCACGCGAGCGGCTGCCAAAGAGCTTTCCAACGAGGCACGGCTTTCCCTCCTGGCTCTTCGGGCGTGGGAGCTGTGGCCAGAGCCGCGGCCCTACCGGAAAATCCTTCGCAGGCTGGCTCGGCGGCGCCAGGTGGGCGCCGGTGGCGCCGAGGCTGACGGCCGCCGCAAAGCCCGCAGCCCCACGGGCTGTGGGGCCACGCGAGCGGCTGCCAAAGAGCTTTCCAACGAGGCACGGCTTTCCCTCCTGGCTCTTCGGGCGTGGGAGCTGTGGCCAGAGCCGCGGCCCTACCGGAAAATGCTTCGCAGGCTGGCTCGGCGGCGCCACGTGGGCGCCGGTGGTGCCGAGGCTGACGGCCGCCGCAAAGCCCGCAGCCCCACGGGCTGTGGGGCCACGCGAGCGGCTGCCAAAGAGCTTTCCAACGAGGCACGGCTTTCCCTCCTGGCTCTTCGGGCGTGGGAGCTGTGGCCAGAGCCGCGGCCCTACCGGAAAATGCTTCGCAGGCTGGCTCGGCGGCGCCAGGTGGGCGCCGGTGGCGCCGAGGCTGACGGCCGCCGGAAAGCCCGCAGCCCCACGGGCTGTGGGGCCACGCGAGCGGCTGCCAAAGAGCTTTCCAACGAGGCACGGCTTTCCCTCCTGGCTCTTCGGGCGTGGGAGCTGTGGCCAGAGCCGCGGCCCTACCGGAAAATGCTTCGCAGGCTGGCTCGGCGGCGCCACGTGGGCGCCGGTGGCGCCGAGGCTGACGGCCGCCGCAAAGCCCGCAGCCCCACGGGCTGTGGGGCCACGCGAGGGGCTGCCAAAGAGCTTTCCAACGAGGCACGGCTTTCCCTCCTGGCTCTTCGGGCGTGGGAGCTGTGGCCAGAGCCGCGGCCCTACCGGAAAATGCTTCGCAGGCTGGCTCGACGGCGCCAGGTGTGCGCCGGTGGCGCCGAGCCTGATGGCTGCCGCAAAGCCCGCAGCACCACGGGCTGTGGGGCCACGCGAGCGGCTGCCAAAGAGCTTTCCAACGAGGCACGGCTTTCTCTCCTGGCTCTTCGGGCCTGGGAGCTGTCGCCAGAGCTGCGGCCCTACCGGAAAATGCTTCGCAGGCTGGCTCGGCGGCGCCAGGTGGGCGCCGGTGGCGCCGAGGCTGACGGCCGCCGCAAAGCCCGCAGCCCCACGGGCTGTGGGGCCACGCGAGCGGCTGCCAAAGAGCTTTCCAACGAGGCACGGCTTTCCCTCCTGGCTCTTCGGGCGTGGGAGCTGTGGCCAGAGCCGCGGCCCTACCGGAAAATGCTTCGCAGGCTGGCTCGGCGGCGCCACGTGGGCGCCGGTGGCGCCGAGGCTGACGGCCGCCGCAAAGCCCGCAGCCCCACGGGCTGTGGGGCCACGCGAGGGGCTGCCAAAGAGCTTTCCAAGGAGGCACGGCTTTCCCTCCTGGCTCTTCGGGCGTGGGAGCTGTGGCCAGAGCCGCGGCCCTACCGGAAAATGCTTCGCAGGCTGGCTCGACGGCGCCAGGTGTGCGCCGGTGGCGCCGAGCCTGATGGCTGCCGCAAAGCCCGCAGCACCACGGGCTGTGGGGCCACGCGAGCGGCTGCCAAAGAGCTTTCCAACGAGGCACGGCTTTCTCTCCTGGCTCTTCGGGCCTGGGAGCTGTCGCCAGAGCTGCGGCCCTACCGGAAAATGCTTCGCAGGCTGGCTCGGCGGCGCCAGGTGGGCGCCGGTGGCGCCGAGGCTGACGGCCGCCGCAAAGCCCGCAGCCCCACGGGCTGTGGGGCCACGCGAGCGGCTGCCAAAGAGCTTTCCAACGAGGCACGGCTTTCCCTCCTGGCTCTTCGGGCGTGGGAGCTGTGGCCAGAGCCGCGGCCCTACCGGAAAATGCTTCGCAGGCTGGCTCGGCGGCGCCAGGTGGGCGCCGGTGGCGCCGAGGCTGACGGCCGCCGCAAAGCCCGCAGCCCCACGGGCTGTGGGTCCACGCGAGCGGCTGCCAAAGAGCTTTCCAACGAGGCACGGCTTTCCCTCCTGGCTCTTCAGGCGTGGGAGCTGTGGCCAGAGCCGCAGCCCTACCGGAAAATGCTTCGCAGGCTGGCTCGGCGGCGCCACGTGGGCGCCGGTGGTGCCGAGGCTGACGGCCGCCGCAAAGCCCGCAGCCCCACGGGCTGTGGGGCCACGCGAGCGGCTGCCAAAGAGCTTTCCAACGAGGCACGGCTTTCCCTCCTGGCTCTTCGGGCGTGGGAGCTGTCGCCAGAGCCGCGGCCCTACCGGAAAATGCTTCGCAGGCTGGCTCGGCGGCGCCAGGTGGGCGCCGGTGGCGCCGAGGCTGACGGCCGCCGGAAAGCCCGCAGCCCCACGGGCTGTGGGGCCACGCGAGCGGCTGCCAAAGAGCTTTCCAACGAGGCACGGCTTTCCCTCCTGGCTCTTCGGGCGTGGGAGCTGTGGCCAGAGCCGCGGCCCTACCGGAAAAAGCTTCGCAGGCTGGCTCGGCGGCGCCACGTGGGCGCCGGTGGCGCCGAGGCTGACGGCCGCCGCAAAGCCCGCAGCCCCACGGGCTGTGGGGCCACGCGAGGGGCTGCCAAAGAGCTTTCCAACGAGGCACGGCTTTCCCTCCTGGCTCTTCGGGCGTGGGAGCTGTGGCCAGAGCCGCGGCCCTACCGGAAAATGCTTCGCAGGCTGGCTCGACGGCGCCAGGTGGGCGCCGGTGGCGCCGAGGCTGACGGCCGCCGCAAAGCCCGCAGCCCCACGGGCTGTGGGGCCACACGAGCGGCTGCCAAAGAGCTTTCCAACGAGGCACGGCTTTCCCTCCTGGCTCTTCGGGCATGGGAGCTGTGGCCAGAGCCGCGGCCCTACCGGAAAATGCTTCGCAGGCTGGCTCGGCGGCGCCAGGTGGGCGCCGCTGGCGCCGAGGCTGACGGACGCCGCAAAGCCCGCAGCCCCACGGGCTGTGGGGCCACGCGAGCGGCTGCCAAAGAGGTTTCCAACGAGGCACGGCTTTCCCTCCTGGCTCTTCGGGCGTGGGAGCTGTGGCCAGAGCCGCGGCCCTACCGGAAAATGCTTCGCAGGCTGGCTCGGCGGTGCCAGGTGGGCGCCGGTGGCGCCGAGGCTGACGGCCGCCGCAAAGCCCGCAGCCCCACGGGCTGTGGGGCCACGCGAGCGGCTGCCAAAGAGCTTTCCAACGAGGCACGGCTTTCCCTCCTGGCTCTTCGGGCGTGGGAGCCGTGGCCAGAGCCGCGGCCCTACCGGAAAATGCTTCGCAGGCTGGCTCGGCGGCGCCACGTGGGCGCCGGTGGCGCCGAGGCTGACGGCCGCCGCAAAGCCCGCAGCTCCACGGGCTGTGGGGCCACGCGAGCGGCTGCCAAAGAGCTTTCCAACGAGGCACGGCTTTCCCTCCTGGCTCTTTGGGCGTGGGAGCTGTGGGCAGAGCAGCGGCCCTACCGGAAAATGCTTCGCAGGCTGGCTCGACGGCGCCAGGTGGGCGCCGGTGGCGCCGAGCCTGATGGCCGCCGCAAAGCCCGCAGCCCCACGGGCTGTGGGGCCACGCGAGCGGCTGCCAAAGAGGTTTCCAACGAGGCACGGCTTTCCCTCCTGGCTCTTCGGGCTTGGGAGCTGTGGCCAGAGACGCGGCCCTACCGGAAAATGCTTCGCAGGCTGGCGCGGCGGCGCCAGGTGGGCGCCGGTGGCGCCGAGGCTGACGGCCGCCGCAAAGCCCGCAGCCCCACGGGCTGTGGGGCCACGCGAGCGGCTGCCAAAGAGCTTTCCAACGAGGCACGGCTTTCCCTCCTGGCTCTTTGGGCGTGGGAGCTGTGGCCAGAGCCGCGGCCCTACCGGAAAATGCTTCGCAGGCTGGCTCGGCGGCGCCAGGTGGGCGCAGGTGGCGCCGAGGCTGACGGCCGCCGCAAAGCCCGCAGCCCCACGGGCTGTGGGGCCACGCGAGCGGCTGCCAAAGAGCTTTCCAACGAGGCACGGCTTTCCCTCCTGGCTCTTCGGGCGTGGGAGCTGTGGCCAGAGCCGCGGCCCTACCGGAAAATGCTTCGGGGGCTGGCGCGGCGGCGCCACGTGGGCGCCGGTGGCGCCGAGGCTGACGGCCGCCGCAAAGCCCGCAGCCCCACGGGCTGTGGGGCCACGCGAGCGGCTGCCAAAGAGCTTTCCAACGAGGCACGGCTTTCCCTCCTGGCTCTTCGGGCGTGGGAGCTGTGGCCAGAGCCGCGGCCCTACCGGAAAATGCTTCGCAGGCTGGCTCGTCGGCGCCAGGTGGGCGCCGGTGGCGCCGAGGCTGACGGCCGCCGCAAAGCCCGCAGCCCCACGGGCTGTGGGGCCACGCGAGCGGCTGCCAAAGAGCTTTCCAACGAGGCACGGCTTTCCCTCCTGGCTCTTCGGGCGTGGGAGCTGTGGCCAGAGCCGCGGCCCTACCGGAAAATCCTTCGCAGGCTGGCTCGGCGGCGCCAGGTGGGCGCCGGTGGCGCCGAGCTGACGGCCGCCGCAAAGCCCGCAGCCCCACGGGCTGTGGGTCCACGCGAGCGGCTGCCAAAGAGCTTTCCAACGAGGCACGGCTTTCCCTCCTGGCTCTTCAGGCGTGGGAGCTGTGGCCAGAGCCGCGGCCCTACCGGAAAATGCTTCGCAGGCTGGCTCGGCGGCGCCAGGTGGGCGCCGGTGGCGCCGAGGCTGACGGCCGCCGCAAAGCCCGCAGCCCCACGGGCTGTGGGGCCACGCGAGCGGCTGCCAAAGAGCTTTCCAACGAGGCACGGCTTTCCCTCCTGGCTCTTCGGGCGTGGGAGCTGTGGCCAGAGCCGCGGCCCTACCGGAAAATGCTTCGCGGGCTGGCTCGGCGGCGCCAGGTGGGCGCCGGTGGCGCCGAGGCTGACGGCCGCCGCAAAGCCCGCAGCCCCACGGGCTGTGGGGCCACGCGAGCGGCTGCCAAAGAGCTTTCCAACGAGGCACGGCTTTCCCTCCTGGCTCTTCGGGCGTGGGAGCTGTGGCCAGAGCCGCGGCCCTACCGGAAAATGCTTCGCAGGCTGGCTCGGCGGCGCCACGTGGGCGCCGGTGGCGCCGAGGCTGACGGCCGCCGCAAAGCCCGCAGCCCCACGGGCTGTGGGGCCACGCGAGGGGCTGCCAAAGAGCTTTCCAACGAGGCACGGCTTTCCCTCCTGGCTCTTCGGGCGTGGGAGCTGTGGCCAGAGCCGCGGCCCTACCGGAAAATGCTTCGGCGGCTGGCTCGACGGCGCCAGGTGGGCGCCGGTGGCGCCGAGCCTGATGGCCGCCGCAAAGCCCGCAGCCCCACGGGCTGTGGGGCCACGCGAGCGGCTGCCAAAGAGCTTTCCAACGAGGCACGGCTTTCTCTCCTGGCTCTTCGGGCCTGGGAGCTGTGGCCAGAGCCGCGGCCCTACCGGAAAATGCTTCGCAGGCTGGCTCGGCGGCGCCAGGTGGGCGCCGGTGGCGCCGAGGCTGACGGCCGCCGCAAAGCCCGCAGGCCCACGGGCTGTGGGGCCACGCGAGCGGCTGCCAAAGAGCTTTCCAACGAGGCACGGCTTTCCCTCCTGGCTCTTCGGGCGTGGGAGCTGTGGCCAGAGCCGCGGCCCTACCGGAAAATGCTTCGCAGGCTGGCTCGACGGCGCCAGGTGGGCGCCGGTGGCGCCGAGGCTGACGGCCGCCGGAAAGCCCGCAGCCCCACGGGCTGTGGGGCCACGCGAGCGGCTGCCAAAGAGCTTTCCAACGAGGCACGGCTTTCCCTCCTGGCTCTTCGGGCGTGGGAGCCGTGGCCAGAGCCGCGGCCCTACCGGAAAATGCTTCGCAGGCTGGCTCGGCGGCGCCACGTGGGCGCCGGTGGCGCCGAGGCTGACGGCCGCCGCAAAGCCCGCAGCCCCAAGGGCTGTGGGGCCACGCGAGCGGCTGCCAAAGAGCTTTCCAACGAGGCACGGCTTTCCCTCCTGGCTCTTTGGGCGTGGGAGCTGTGGCCAGAGCAGCGGCCCTACCGGAAAATGCTTCGCAGGCTGGCTCGACGGCGCCAGGTGGGCGCCGGTGGCGCAGAGCCTGATGGTCGCCGCAAAGCCCGCAGCCCCACGGGCTGTGGGGCCACGCGAGCGGCTGCCAAAGAGGTTTCCAACGAGGCACGGCTTTCCCTCCTGGCTCTTCGGGCGTGGGAGCTGTGGCCAGAGACGCGGCCCTACCGGAAAATGCTTCGCAGGCTGGCGCGGCGGCGCCAGGTGGGCGCCGGTGGCGCCGAGGCTGACGGCCGCCGCAAAGCCCGCAGCCCCACGGGCTGTGGGGCCACGCGAGCGGCTGCCAAAGAGCTTTCCAACAAGGCACGGCTTTCCCTCCTGGCTCTTTGGGCGTGGGAGCTGTGGCCAGAGCCGCGGCCCTACCGGAAAATGCTTCGCAGGCTGGCTCGGCGGCGCCAGGTGGGCGCAGGTGGCGCCGAGGCTGACGGCCGCCGCAAAGCCCGCAGCCCCACGGGCTGTGGGGCCACGCGAGCGGCTGCCAAAGAGCTTTCCAACGAGGCACGGCTTTCCCTCCTGGCTCTTCGGGCGTGGGAGCTGTGGCCAGAGCCGCGGCCCTACCGGAAAATGCTTCGGGGGCTGGCGCGGCGGCGCCACGTTGGCGCCGGTGGCGCCGAGGCTGACGGCCGCCGCAAAGCCCGCAGCCCCACGGGCTGTGGGGCCACGCGAGCGGCTGCCAAAGAGCTTTCCAACGAGGCACGGCTTTCCCTCCTGGCTCTTCGGGCGTGGGAGCTGTGGCCAGAGCCGCGGCCCTACCGGAAAATGCTTCGCAGGCTGGCTCGGCGGCGCCAGGTGGGCGCCGGTGGCGCCGAGGCTGACGGCCGCCGCAAAGCCCGCAGCCCCACGGGCTGTGGGGCCACGCGAGCGGCTGCCAAAGAGCTTTCCAACGAGGCACGGCTTTCCCTCCTGGCTCTTCGGGCGTGGGAGCTGTGGCCAGAGCCGCGGCCCTACCGGAAAATCCTTCGCAGGCTGGCTCGGCGGCGCCAGGTGGGCGCCGGTGGCGCCGAGGCTGACGGCCGCCGCAAAGCCCGCAGCCCCACGGGCTGTGGGGCCACGCGAGCGGCTGCCAAAGAGCTTTCCAACGAGGCACGGCTTTCCCTCCTGGCTCTTCGGGCGTGGGAGCTGTGGCCAGAGCCGCGGCCCTACTGGAAAATGCTTCGCAGGCTGGCTCGGCGGCGCCACGTGGGCGCCGGTGGCGCCGAGGCTGACGGCCGCCGCAAAGCCCGCAGCCCCACGGGCTGTGGGGCCACGCGAGCGGCTGCCAAAGAGCTTTCCAACGAGGCACGGCTTTCCCTCCTGGCTCTTCGGGCGTGGGAGCTGTGGCCAGAGCCGCGGCCCTACCGGAAAATGCTTCGCAGGCTGGCTCGGCGGCGCCAGGTGGGCGCCGGTGGCGCCGAGGCTGACGGCCGCCGGAAAGCCCGCAGCCCCACGGGCTGTGGGGCCACGCGAGCGGCTGCCAAAGAGCTTTCCAACGAGGCACGGCTTTCCCTCCTGGCTCTTCGGGCGTGGGAGCTGTGGCCAGAGCCGCGGCCCTACCGGAAAATGCTTCGCAGGCTGGCTCGGCGGCACCACGTGGGCGCCGGTGGCGCCGAGGCTGACGGCCGCCGCAAAGCCCGCAGCCCCACGGGCTGTGGGGCCACGCGAGGGGCTGCCAAAGAGCTTTCCAACGAGGCACGGCTTTCCCTCCTGGCTCTTCGGGCGTGGGAGCTGTGGCCAGAGCCGCGGCCCTACCGGAAAATGCTTCGCAGGCTGGCTCGACGGCGCCAGGTGGGCGCCGGTGGCGTCGAGGCTGACGGCCGCCGGAAAGCCCGCAGCCCCACGGGCTGTGGGGCCACGCGAGCGGCTGCCAAAGAGCTTTCCAACGAGGCACGGCTTTCCCTCCTGGCTCTTCGGGCGTGGGAGCCGTGGCCAGAGCCGCGGCCCTACCGGAAAATGCTTCGCAGGCTGGCTCGGCGGCGCCACGTGGGCGCCGGTGGCGCCGAGGCTGACGGCCGCCGCAAAGCCCGCAGCCCCAAGGGCTGTGGGGCCACGCGAGCGGCTGCCAAAGAGCTTTCCAACGAGGCACGGCTTTCCCTCCTGGCTCTTTGGGCGTGGGAGCTGTGGCCAGAGCAGCGGCCCTACCGGAAAATGCTTCGCAGGCTGGCTCGACGGCGCCAGGTGGGCGCCGGTGGCGCAGAGCCTGATGGTCGCCGCAAAGCCCGCAGCCCCACGGGCTGTGGGGCCACGCGAGCGGCTGCCAAAGAGGTTTCCAACGAGGCACGGCTTTCCCTCCTGGCTCTTCGGGCGTGGGAGCTGTGGCCAGAGACGCGGCCCTACCGGAAAATGCTTCGCAGGCTGGCGCGGCGGCGCCAGGTGGGCGCCGGTGGCGCCGAGGCTGACGGCCGCCGCAAAGCCCGCAGCCCCACGGGCTGTGGGGCCACGCGAGCGGCTGCCAAAGAGCTTTCCAACAAGGCACGGCTTTCCCTCCTGGCTCTTTGGGCGTGGGAGCTGTGGCCAGAGCCGCGGCCCTACCGGAAAATGCTTCGCAGGCTGGCTCGGCGGCGCCAGGTGGGCGCAGGTGGCGCCGAGGCTGACGGCCGCCGCAAAGCCCGCAGCCCCACGGGCTGTGGGGCCACGCGAGCGGCTGCCAAAGAGCTTTCCAACGAGGCACGGCTTTCCCTCCTGGCTCTTCGGGCGTGGGAGCTGTGGCCAGAGCCGCGGCCCTACCGGAAAATGCTTCGGGGGCTGGCGCGGCGGCGCCACGTTGGCGCCGGTGGCGCCGAGGCTGACGGCCGCCGCAAAGCCCGCAGCCCCACGGGCTGTGGGGCCACGCGAGCGGCTGCCAAAGAGCTTTCCAACGAGGCACGGCTTTCCCTCCTGGCTCTTCGGGCGTGGGAGCTGTGGCCAGAGCCGCGGCCCTACCGGAAAATGCTTCGCAGGCTGGCTCGGCGGCGCCAGGTGGGCGCCGGTGGCGCCGAGGCTGACGGCCGCCGCAAAGCCCGCAGCCCCACGGGCTGTGGGGCCACGCGAGCGGCTGCCAAAGAGGTTTCCAACGAGGCACGGCTTTCCCTCCTGGCTCTTCGGGCGTGGGAGCTGTGGCCAGAGCCGCGGCCCTACCGGAAAATCCTTCGCAGGCTGGCTCGGCGGCGCCAGGTGGGCGCCGGTGGCGCCGAGGCTGACGGCCGCCGCAAAGCCCGCAGCCCCACGGGCTGTGGGGCCACGCGAGCGGCTGCCAAAGAGCTTTCCAACGAGGCACGGCTTTCCCTCCTGGCTCTTCGGGCGTGGGAGCTGTGGCCAGAGCCGCGGCCCTACCGGAAAATGCTTCGCAGGCTGGCTCGGCGGCGCCACGTGGGCGCCGGTGGCGCCGAGGCTGACGGCCGCCGCAAAGCCCGCAGCCCCACGGGCTGTGGGGCCACGCGAGCGGCTGCCAAAGAGCTTTCCAAGGAGGCACGGCTTTCCCTCCTGGCTCTTCGGGCGTGGGAGCTGTGGCCAGAGCCGCGGCCCTACCGGAAAATGCTTCGCAGGCTGGCTCGACGGCGCCAGGTGGGCGCCGGTGGCGCCGAGCCTGATGGCTGCCGCAAAGCCCGCAGCACCACGGGCTGTGGGGCCACGCGAGCGGCTGCCAAAGAGCTTTCCAACGAGGCACGGCTTTCTCTCCTGGCTCTTCGGGCCTGGGAGCTGTCGCCAGAGCTGCGGCCCTACCGGAAAATGCTTCGCAGGCTGGCTCGGCGGCGCCAGGTGGGCGCCGGTGGCGCCGAGGCTGACGGCCGCCGCAAAGCCCGCAGCCCCACGGGCTGTGGGGCCACGCGAGCGGCTGCCAAAGAGCTTTCCAACGAGGCACGGCTTTCCCTCCTGGCTCTTCGGGCGTGGGAGCTGTGGCCAGAGCCGCGGCCCTACCGGAAAATGCTTCGGGGGCTGGCGCGGCGGCGCCACGTTGGCGCCGGTGGCGCCGAGGCTGACGGCCGCCGCAAAGCCCGCAGCCCCACGGGCTGTGGGGCCACGCGAGCGGCTGCCAAAGAGCTTTCCAACGAGGCACGGCTTTCCCTCCTGGCTCTTCGGGCGTGGGAGCTGTGGCCAGAGCCGCGGCCCTACCGGAAAATGCTTCGCAGGCTGGCTCGGCGGCGCCAGGTGGGCGCCGGTGGCGCCGAGGCTGACGGCCGCCGCAAAGCCCGCAGCCCCACGGGCTGTGGGGCCACGCGAGCGGCTGCCAAAGAGCTTTCCAACGAGGCACGGCTTTCCCTCCTGGCTCTTCGGGCGTGGGAGCTGTGGCCAGAGCCGCGGCCCTACCGGAAAATGCTTCGCAGGCTGGCTCGGCGGCGCCAGGTGGGCGCCGGTGGCGCCGAGGCTGACGGCCGCCGCAAAGCCCGCAGCCCCACGGGCTGTGGGGCCACGCGAGCGGCTGCCAAAGAGCTTTCCAACGAGGCACGGCTTTCCCTCCTGGCTCTTCGGGCGTGGGAGCTGTGGCCAGAGCCGCGGCCCTACTGGAAAATGCTTCGCAGGCTGGCTCGGCGGCGCCACGTGGGCGCCGGTGGTGCCGAGGCTGACGGCCGCCGCAAAGCCCGCAGCCCCACGGGCTGTGGGGCCACGCGAGCGGCTGCCAAAGAGCTTTCCAACGAGGCACGGCTTTCCCTCCTGGCTCTTCGGGCGTGGGAGCTGTGGCCAGAGCCGCGGCCCTACCGGAAAATGCTTCGCAGGCTGGCTCGGCGGCGCCAGGTGGGCGCCGGTGGCGCCGAGGCTGACGGCCGCCGGAAAGCCCGCAGCCCCACGGGCTGTGGGGCCACGCGAGCGGCTGCCAAAGAGCTTTCCAACGAGGCACGGCTTTCCCTCCTGGCTCTTCGGGCGTGGGAGCTGTGGCCAGAGCCGCGGCCCTACCGGAAAATGCTTCGCAGGCTGGCTCGGCGGCACCACGTGGGCGCCGGTGGCGCCGAGGCTGACGGCCGCCGCAAAGCCCGCAGCCCCACGGGCTGTGGGGCCACGCGAGCGGCTGCCAAAGAGCTTTCCAACGAGGCACGGCTTTCCCTCCTGGCTCTTCGGGCGTGGGAGCTGTGGCCAGAGCCGCGGCCCTACCGGAAAATGCTTCGCAGGCTGGCTCGACGGCGCCAGGTGGGCGCCGGTGGCGCCGAGGCTGACGGCCGCCGCAAAGCCCGCAGCCCCACGGGCTGTGGGGCCACGCGAGCGGCTGCCAAAGAGCTTTCCAACGAGGCACGGCTTTCCCTCCTGGCTCTTCGGGCGTGGGAGCCGTGGCCAGAGCCGCGGCCCTACCGGAAAATGCTTCGCAGGCTGGCTCGGCGGCGCCACGTGGGCGCCGGTGGCGCCGAGGCTGACGGCCGCCGCAAAGCCCGCAGCCCCAAGGGCTGTGGGGCCACGCGAGCGGCTGCCAAAGAGCTTTCCAACGAGGCACGGCTTTCCCTCCTGGCTCTTTGGGCGTGGGAGCTGTGGCCAGAGCAGCGGCCCTACCGGAAAATGCTTCGCAGGCTGGCTCGACGGCGCCAGGTGGGCGCCGGTGGCGCAGAGCCTGATGGTCGCCGCAAAGCCCGCAGCCCCACGGGCTGTGGGGCCACGCGAGCGGCTGCCAAAGAGGTTTCCAACGAGGCACGGCTTTCCCTCCTGGCTCTTCGGGCGTGGGAGCTGTGGCCAGAGACGCGGCCCTACCGGAAAATGCTTCGCAGGCTGGCGCGGCGGCGCCAGGTGGGCGCCGGTGGCGCCGAGGCTGACGGCCGCCGCAAAGCCCGCAGCCCCACGGGCTGTGGGGCCACGCGAGCGGCTGCCAAAGAGCTTTCCAACAAGGCACGGCTTTCCCTCCTGGCTCTTTGGGCGTGGGAGCTGTGGCCAGAGCCGCGGCCCTACCGGAAAATGCTTCGCAGGCTGGCTCGGCGGCGCCAGGTGGGCGCAGGTGGCGCCGAGGCTGACGGCCGCCGCAAAGCCCGCAGCCCCACGGGCTGTGGGGCCACGCGAGCGGCTGCCAAAGAGCTTTCCAACGAGGCACGGCTTTCCCTCCTGGCTCTTCGGGCGTGGGAGCTGTGGCCAGAGCCGCGGCCCTACCGGAAAATGCTTCGGGGGCTGGCGCGGCGGCGCCACGTTGGCGCCGGTGGCGCCGAGGCTGACGGCCGCCGCAAAGCCCGCAGCCCCACGGGCTGTGGGGCCACGCGAGCGGCTGCCAAAGAGCTTTCCAACGAGGCACGGCTTTCCCTCCTGGCTCTTCGGGCGTGGGAGCTGTGGCCAGAGCCGCGGCCCTACCGGAAAATGCTTCGCAGGCTGGCTCGGCGGCGCCAGGTGGGCGCCGGTGGCGCCGAGGCTGACGGCCGCCGCAAAGCCCGCAGCCCCACGGGCTGTGGGGCCACGCGAGCGGCTGCCAAAGAGGTTTCCAACGAGGCACGGCTTTCCCTCCTGGCTCTTCGGGCGTGGGAGCTGTGGCCAGAGCCGCGGCCCTACCGGAAAATCCTTCGCAGGCTGGCTCGGCGGCGCCAGGTGGGCGCCGGTGGCGCCGAGGCTGACGGCCGCCGCAAAGCCCGCAGCCCCACGGGCTGTGGGGCCACGCGAGCGGCTGCCAAAGAGCTTTCCAACGAGGCACGGCTTTCCCTCCTGGCTCTTCGGGCGTGGGAGCTGTGGCCAGAGCCGCGGCCCTACCGGAAAATGCTTCGCAGGCTGGCGCGGCGGCGCCACGTGGGCGCCGGTGGTGCCGAGGCTGACGGCCGCCGCAAAGCCCGCAGCCCCACGGGCTGTGGGGCCACGCGAGCGGCTGCCAAAGAGCTTTCCAACGAGGCACGGCTTTCCCTCCTGGCTCTTCGGGCGTGGGAGCTGTGGCCAGAGCCGCGGCCCTACCGGAAAATGCTTCGCAGGCTGGCTCGACGGCGCCAGGTGGGCGCCGGTGGCGCCGAGCCTGATGGCTGCCGCAAAGCCCGCAGCACCACGGGCTGTGGGGCCACGCGAGCGGCTGCCAAAGAGCTTTCCAACGAGGCACGGCTTTCTCTCCTGGCTCTTCGGGCCTGGGAGCTGTCGCCAGAGCTGCGGCCCTACCGGAAAATGCTTCGCAGGCTGGCTCGGCGGCGCCAGGTGGGCGCCGGTGGCGCCGAGGCTGACGGCCGCCGCAAAGCCCGCAGCCCCACGGGCTGTGGGGCCACGCGAGCGGCTGCCAAAGAGCTTTCCAACGAGGCACGGCTTTCCCTCCTGGCTCTTCGGGCGTGGGAGCTGTGGCCAGAGCCGCGGCCCTACCGGAAAATCCTTCGCAGGCTGGCTCGGCGGCGCCAGGTGGGCGCCGGTGGCGCCGAGGCTGACGGCCGCCGCAAAGCCCGCAGCCCCACGGGCTGTGGGGCCACGCGAGCGGCTGCCAAAGAGGTTTCCAACGAGGCACGGCTTTCCCTCCTGGCTCTTCAGGCGTGGGAGCTGTGGCCAGAGCCGCGGCCCTACCGGAAAATGCTTCGCAGGCTGGCTCGGCGGCGCCACGTGGGCGCCGGTGGTGCCGAGGCTGACGGCCGCCGCAAAGCCCGCAGCCCCACGGGCTGTGGGGCCACGCGAGCGGCTGCCAAAGAGCTTTCCAACGAGGCACGGCTTTCCCTCCTGGCTCTTCGGGCGTGGGAGCTGTGGCCAGAGCCGCGGCCCTACCGGAAAATGCTTCGCAGGCTGGCTCGGCGGCGCCAGGTGGGCGCCGGTGGCGCCGAGGCTGACGGCCGCCGGAAAGCCCGCAGCCCCACGGGCTGTGGGGCCACGTGAGCGGCTGCCAAAGAGGTTTCCAACGAGGCACGGCTTTCCCTCCTGGCTCTTCGGGCGTGGGAGCTGTGGCCAGAGCCGCGGCCCTACCGGAAAATGCTTCGCAGGCTGGCTCGGCGGCGCCACGTGGGCGCCGGTGGCGCCGAGGCTGACGGCCGCCGCAAAGCCCGCAGCCCCACGGGCTGTGGGGCCACGCGAGGGGCTGCCAAAGAGCTTTCCAACGAGGCACGGCTTTCCCTCCTGGCTCTTCGGGCGTGGGAGCTGTGGCCAGAGCCGCGGCCCTACCGGAAAATGCTTCGCAGGCTGGCTCGACGGCGCCAGGTGGGCGCCGGTGGCGCCGAGCCTGATGGCCGCCGCAAAGCCCGCAGCCCCACGGGCTGTGGGGCCACGCGAGCGGCTGCCAAAGAGCTTTCCAACGAGGCACGGCTTTCTCTCCTGGCTCTTCGGGCCTGGGAGCTGTCGCCAGAGCTGCGGCCCTACCGGAAAATGCTTCGCAGGCTGGCGCGGCGGCGCCACGTTGGCGCCGGTGGCGCCGAGGCTGACGGCCGCCGCAAAGCCCGCAGCCCCACGGGCTGTGGGGCCACGCGAGCGGCTGCCAAAGAGCTTTCCAACGAGGCACGGCTTTCCCTCCTGGCTCTTCGGGCGTGGGAGCTGTGGCCAGAGCCGCGGCCCTACCGGAAAATGCTTCGCAGGCTGGCTCGGCGGCGCCAGGTGGGCGCCGGTGGCGCCGAGGCTGACGGCCGCCGCAAAGCCCGCAGCCCCACGGGCTGTGGGGCCACGCGAGCGGCTGCCAATGAGCTTTCCAACGAGGCACGGCTTTCCCTCCTGGCTCTTCGGGCGTGGGAGCTGTGGCCAGAGCCGCGGCCCTACCGGAAAATCCTTCGCAGGCTGGCTCGGCGGCGCCAGGTGGGCGGCGGTGGCGCCGAGGCTGACGGCCGCCGCAAAGCCCGCAGCCCCACGGGCTGTGGGGCCACGCGAGCGGCTGCCAAAGAGCTTTCCAACGAGGCACGGCTTTCCCTCCTGGCTCTTCGGGCGTGGGAGCTGTGGCCAGAGCCGCGGCCCTACCGGAAAATGCTTCGCAGGCTGGCTCGGCGGCGCCACGTGGGCGCCGGTGGTGCCGAGGCTGACGGCCGCCGCAAAGCCCGCAGCCCCACGGGCTGTGGGGCCACGCGAGCGGCTGCCAAAGAGCTTTCCAACGAGGCACGGCTTTCCCTCCTGGCTCTTCGGGCGTGGGAGCTGTGGCCAGAGCCGCGGCCCTACCGGAAAATGCTTCGCAGGCTGGCTCGGCGGCGCCAGGTGGGCGCCGGTGGCGCCGAGGCTGACGGCCGCCGGAAAGCCCGCAGCCCCACGGGCTGTGGGGCCACGCGAGCGGCTGCCAAAGAGCTTTCCAACGAGGCACGGCTTTCCCTCCTGGCTCTTCGGGCGTGGGAGCTGTGGCCAGAGCCGCGGCCCTACCGGAAAATGCTTCGCAGGCTGGCTCGGCGGCACCACGTGGGCGCCGGTGGCGCCGAGGCTGACGGCCGCCGCAAAGCCCGCAGCCCCACAGGCTGTGGGGCCACGCGAGGGGCTGCCAAAGAGCTTTCCAACGAGGCACGGCTTTCCCTCCTGGCTCTTCGGGCGTGGGAGCTGTGGCCAGAGCCGCGGCCCTACCGGAAAATGCTTCGCAGGCTGGCTCGACGGCGCCAGGTGGGCGCCGGTGGCGCCGAGGCTGACGGCCGCCGCAAAGCCCGCAGCCCCACGGGCTGTGGGGCCACGCGAGCGGCTGCCAAAGAGCTTTCCAACGAGGCACGGCTTTCCCTCCTGGCTCTTCGGGCGTGGGAGCTGTGGCCAGAGCCGCGGCCCTACCGGAAAATCCTTCGCAGGCTGGCTCGGCGGCGCCAGGTGGGCGCCGGTGGCGCCGAGGCTGACGGCCGCCGCAAAGCCCGCAGCCCCACGGGCTGTGGGGCCACGCGAGCGGCTGCCAAAGAGCTTTCCAACAAGGCACGGCTTTCCCTCCTGGCTCTTCAGGCGTGGGAGCTGTGGCCAGAGCCGCGGCCCTACCGGAAAATGCTTCGCAGGCTGGCTCGGCGGCGCCACGTGGGCGCCGGTGGTGCCGAGGCTGACGGCCGCCGCAAAGCCCGCAGCCCCACGGGCTGTGGGGCCACGCGAGCGGCTGCCAAAGAGCTTTCCAACGAGGCACGGCTTTCCCTCCTGGCTCTTCGGGCGTGGGAGCTGTGGCCAGAGCCGCGGCCCTACCGGAAAATGCTTCGCAGGCTGGCTCGGCGGCGCCACGTGGGCGCCGGTGGCGCCGAGGCTGACGGCCGCCGCAAAGCCCGCAGCCCCACGGGCTGTGGGGCCACGCGAGGGGCTGCCAAAGAGCTTTCCAACGAGGCACGGCTTTCCCTCCTGGCTCTTCGGGCGTGGGAGCTGTGGCCAGAGCCGCGGCCCTACCGGAAAATGCTTCGCAGGCTGGCTCGACGGCGCCAGGTGGGCGCCGGTGGCGCCGAGCCTGATGGCCGCCGCAAAGCCCGCAGCACCACGGGCTGTGGGGCCACGCGAGCGGCTGCCAAAGAGCTTTCCAACGAGGCACGGCTTTCTCTCCTGGCTCTTCGGGCCTGGGAGCTGTCGCCAGAGCTGCGGCCCTACCGGAAAATGCTTCGCAGGCTGGCTCGGCGGCGCCAGGTGGGCGCCGGTGGCGCCGAGGCTGACGGCCGCCGCAAAGCCCGCAGCCCCACGGGCTGTGGGGCCACGCGAGCGGCTGCCAAAGAGCTTTCCAACGAGGCACGGCTTTCCCTCCTGGCTCTTCGGGCGTGGGAGCTGTGGCCAGAGCCGCGGCCCTACCGGAAAATCCTTCGCAGGCTGGCTCGGCGGCGCCAGGTGGGCGCCGGTGGCGCCGAGGCTGACGGCCGCCGCAAAGCCCGCAGCCCCACGGGCTGTGGGGCCACGCGAGCGGCTGCCAAAGAGCTTTCCAACAAGGCACGGCTTTCCCTCCTGGCTCTTCAGGCGTGGGAGCTGTGGCCAGAGCCGCGGCCCTACCGGAAAATGCTTCGCAGGCTGGCTCGGCGGCGCCACGTGGGCGCCGGTGGTGCCGAGGCTGACGGCCGCCGCAAAGCCCGCAGCCCCACGGGCTGTGGGGCCACGCGAGCGGCTGCCAAAGAGCTTTCCAACGAGGCACGGCTTTCCCTCCTGGCTCTTCGGGCGTGGGAGCTGTGGCCAGAGCCGCGGCCCTACCGGAAAATGCTTCGCAGGCTGGCTCGGCGGCGCCAGGTGGGCGCCGGTGGCGCCGAGGCTGACGGCCGCCGGAAAGCCCGCAGCCCCACGGGCTGTGGGGCCACGTGAGCGGCTGCCAAAGAGGTTTCCAACGAGGCACGGCTTTCCCTCCTGGCTCTTCGGGCGTGGGAGCTGTGGCCAGAGCCGCGGCCCTACCGGAAAATGCTTCGCAGGCTGGCTCGGCGGCGCCAGGTGGGCGCCGGTGGCGCCGAGGCTGACGGCCGCCGCAAAGCCCGCAGCCCCACGGGCTGTGGGGCCACGCGAGGGGCTGCCAAAGAGCTTTCCAACGAGGCACGGCTTTCCCTCCTGGCTCTTCGGGCGTGGGAGCTGTGGCCAGAGCCGCGGCCCTACCGGAAAATGCTTCGCAGGCTGGCTCGACGGCGCCAGGTGGGCGCCGGTGGCGCCGAGCCTGATGGCCGCCGCAAAGCCCGCAGCACCACGGGCTGTGGGGCCACGCGAGCGGCTGCCAAAGAGCTTTCCAACGAGGCACGGCTTTCTCTCCTGGCTCTTCGGGCCTGGGAGCTGTCGCCAGAGCTGCGGCCCTACCGGAAAATGCTTCGCAGGCTGGCTCGTCGGCGCCAGGTGGGCGCCAGTGGCACCGAGGCTGACGGCCGCCGCAAAGCCCGCAGCCCCACGGGCTGTGGGGCCACGCGAGCGGCTGCCAAAGAGCTTTCCAACGAGGCACGGCTTTCCCTCCTGGCTCTTCGGGCGTGGGAGCTGTGGCCAGAGCCGCGGCCCTACCGGAAAATGCTTCGCAGGCTGGCGCGGCGGCGCCACGTGGGCGCCGGTGGCGCCGAGGCTGACGGCCGCCGCAAAGCCCGCAGCCCCACGGGCTGTGGGGCCACGCGAGCGGCTGCCAAAGAGGTTTCCAACGAGGCACGGCTTTCCCTCCTGGCTCTTCGGGCGTGGGAGCTGTGGCCAGAGCCGCGGCCCTACCGGAAAATGCTTCGCAGGCTGGCGCGGCGGCGCCACGTGGGCGCCGGTGGCACCGAGGCTGACGGCCGCCGCAAAGCCCGCAGCCCCACGGGCTGTGGGGCCACGCGAGCGGCTGCCAAAGAGCTTTCCAACGAGGCACGGCTTTCCCTCCTGGCTCTTTGGGCGTGGGAGCTGTGGCCAGAGCAGCGGCCCTACCGGAAAATGCTTCGCAGGCTGGCTCGACGGCGCCAGGTGGGCGCCGGTGGCGCCGAGGCTGACGGCCGCCGCAAAGCCCGCAGCCCCACGGGCTGTGGGGCCACGTGAGCGGCTGCCAAAGAGCTTTCCAACGAGGCACGGCTTTCCCTCCTGGCTCTTCGGGCGTGGGAGCTGTGGCCAGAGCCGCGGCCCTACCGGAAAATGCTTCGCAGGCTGGCGCGGCGGCGCCACGTGGGCGCCGGTGGCGCCGAGGCTGACGGCCGCCGCAAAGCCCGCAGCCCCACGGGCTGTGGGGCCACGCGAGCGGCTGCCAAAGAGCTTTCCAACAAGGCACGGCTTTCCCTCCTGGCTCTTTGGGCGTGGGAGCTGTGGCCAGAGCCGCGGCCCTACCGGAAAATGCTTCGCAGGCTGGCTCGGCGGCGCCAGGTGGGCGCAGGTGGCGCCGAGGCTGACGGCCGCCGCAAAGCCCGAAGCCCCACGGGCTGTGGGGCCACGCGAGCGGCTGCCAAAGAGCTTTCCAACGAGGCACGGCTTTCCCTCCTGGCTCTTCGGGCGTGGGAGCTGTGGCCAGAGCCGCGGCCCTACCGGAAAATGCTTCGCAGGCTGGCGCGGCGGCGCCACGTGGGCGCCGGTGGCGCCGAGGCTGACGGCCGCCGCAAAGCCCGCAGCCCCACGGGCTGTGGGGCCACGCGAGCGGCTGCCAAAGAGCTTTCCAACGAGGCACGGCTTTCCCTCCTGGCTCTTTGGGCGTGGGAGCTGTGGCCAGAGCCGCGGCCCTACCGGAAAATGCTTCGCAGGCTGGCTCGGCGGCGCCACGTGGGCGCCGGTGGCGCCGAGGCTGACGGCCGCCGCAAAGCCCGCAGCCCCACGGGCTGTGGGGCCACGCGAGCGGCTGCCAAAGAGGTTTCCAACGAGGCACGGCTTTCCCTCCTGGCTCTTCGGGCGTGGGAGCTGCGGCCAGAGCCGCGGCCCTACCGGAAAATGCTTCGCAGGCTGGCTCGGCGGCGCCAGGTGGGCGCCGGTGGCGCCGAGGCTGACGGCCGCCGCAAAGCCCGCAGCCCCACGGGCTGTGGGGCCACGCGAGCGGCTGCCAAAGAGCTTTCCAACGAGGCACGGCTTTCCCTCCTGGCTCTTCGGGCGTGGGAGCTGTGGCCAGAGCCGCGGCCCTACCGGAAAATCCTTCGCAGGCTGGCTCGGCGGCGCCAGGTGGGCGCCGGTGGCGCCGAGGCTGACGGCCGCCGCAAAGCCCGCAGCCCCACGGGCTGTGGGGCCACGCGAGCAGCTGCCAAAGAGCTTTCCAACGAGGCACGGCTTTCCCTCCTGGCTCTTCGGGCGTGGGAGCTGTGGCCAGAGACGCGGCCCTACCGGAAAATGCTTCGCAGGCTGGCGCGGCGGCGCCACGTGGGCGCCGGTGGCGCCGAGGCTGACGGCCGCCGCAAAGCCCGCAGCCCCACACCCTGTGGGGCCACGCGAGCGGCTGCCAAAGAGCTTTCCAACAAGGCACGGCTTTCCCTCCTGGCTCTTTGGGCGTGGGAGCTGTGGCCAGAGCCGCGGCCCTACCGGAAAATGCTTCGCAGGCTGGCTCGGCGGCGCCAGGTGGGCGCAGGTGGCGCCGAGGCTGACGGCCGCCGCAAAGCCCGCAGCCCCACGGGCTGTGGGGCCACGCGAGCGGCTGCCAAAGAGCTTTCCAACGAGGCACGGCTTTCCCTCCTGGCTCTTCGGGCGTGGGAGCTGTGGCCAGAGCCGCGGCCCTACCGGAAAATCCTTCGCAGGCTGGCTCGGCGGCGCCAGGTGGGCGCCGGTGGCGCCGAGGCTGACGGCCGCCGCAAAGCCCGCAGCCCCACGGGCTGTGGGGCCACGCGAGCGGCTGCCAAAGAGCTTTCCAACGAGGCACGGCTTTCCCTCCTGGCTCTTCGGGCGTGGGAGCTGTGGCCAGAGCCGCGGCCCTACCGGAAAATCCTTCGCAGGCTGGCTCGGCGGCGCCAGGTGGGCGCCGGTGGCGCCGAGGCTGACGGCCGCCGCAAAGCCCGCAGCCCCACGGGCTGTGGGGCCACGCGAGCGGCTGCCAAAGAGCTTTCCAACGAGGCACGGCTTTCCCTCCTGGCTCTTCGGGCGTGGGAGCTGTGGCCAGAGCCGCGGCCCTACCGGAAAATGCTTCGCAGGCTGGCTCGGCGGCGCCAGGTGGGCGCCGGTGGCACCGAGGCTGACGGCCGCCGCAAAGCCCGCAGCCCCACGGGCTGTGGGGCCACGCGAGCGGCTGCCAAAGAGCTTTCCAACGAGGCACGGCTTTCCCTCCTGGCTCTTCGGGCGTGGGAGCTGTGGCCAGAGCCGCGGCCCTACCGGAAAATGCTTTGCAGGCTGGCTCGGCGGCACCACGTGGGCGGCGGTGGCGCCGAGGCTGACGGCCGCCGCAAAGCCCGCAGCCCCACGGGCTGTGGGGCCACGCAAGCGGCTGCCAAAGAGCTTTCCAACGAGGCACGGCTTTCCCTCCTGGCTCTTTGGGCGTGGGAGCTGTGGCCAGAGCCGCGGCCCTACCGGAAAATGCTTCGCAGGCTGGCGCGGCGGCGCCAGGTGGGCGCCGGTGGCACCGAGGCTGACGGCCGCCGCAAAGCCCGCAGCCCCACGGGCTGTGGGGCCACGCGAGCGGCTGCCAAAGAGCTTTCCAACGAGGCACGGCTTTCCCTCCTGGCTCTTCGGGCGTGGGAGCTGTGGCCAGAGCCGCGGCCCTACCGGAAAATGCTTCGCAGGCTGGCTCGGCGGCGCCAGGTGGGCGCCGGTGGCGCCGAGGCTGACGGACGCCGCAAAGCCCGCAGCCCCACGGGCTGTGGGGCCACGCGAGCGGCTGCCAAAGAGCTTTCCAACGAGGCACGGCTTTCCCTCCTGGCTCTTTGGGCGTGGGAGCTGTGGCCAGAGCCGCGGCCCTACCGGAAAATGCTTCGCAGTCTGGCTCGGCGGCGCCAGGTGGGCGCCGGTGGCGCCGAGGCTGACGGCCGCCGCAAAGCCCGCAGCCCCACGGGCTGTGGGGCCACGCGAGCGGCTGCCAAAGAGCTTTCCAACGAGGCACGGCTTTCCCTCCTGGCTCTTCGGGCGTGGGAGCTGTGGCCAGAGCCGCGGCCCTACCGGAAAATGCTTCGCAGGCTGGCACGGCGGCACCACGTGGGCACCGGTGGCGCCGAGGCTGATGGCCGCCGCAAAGCCCGCAGCCCCACGGGCTGTGGGGCCACGCGAGCGGCTGCCAAAGAGCTTTCCAACGAGGCACGGCTTTCCCTCCTGGCTCTTCGGGCGTGGGAGCTGTGGCCAGAGCCGCGGCCCTACCGGAAAATGCTTCGCAGGCTGGCGCGGCGGCGCCAGGTGGGCGCCGGTTTCGCCGAGGCTGACGGCCGCCGCAAAGCCCGCAGCCCCACGGGCTGTGGGGCCACGCGAGCGGCTGCCAAAGAGCTTTCCAACGAGGCACGGCTTTCCCTCCTGGCTCTTCGGGCGTGGGAGCTGTGGCCAGAGCCGCGGCCCTACCGGAAAATGCTTTGCAGGCTGGCTCGGCGGCACCACGTGGGCGCCGGTGGCGCCGAGGCTGACGGCCGCCGCAAAGCCCGCAGCCCCACGGGCTGTGGGGCCACGCAAGCGGCTGCCAAAGAGCTTTCCAACGAGGCACGGCTTTCCCTCCTGGCTCTTTGGGCGTGGGAGCTGTGGCCAGAGCCGCGGCCCTACCGGAAAATGCTTCGCAGTCTGGCTCGGCGGCGCCAGGTGGGCGCCGGTGGCGCCGAGGCTGACGGCCGCCGCAAAGCCCGCAGCCCCACGGGCTGTGGGGCCACGCGAGCGGCTGCCAAAGAGCTTTCCAACGAGGCACGGCTTTCCCTCCTGGCTCTTCAGGCGTGGGAGCTGTGGCCAGAGCCGCGGCCCTACCGGAAAATGCTTCGCAGGCTGGCGCGGCGGCGCCACGTGGGCGCCGGTGGCGCCGAGGCTGACGGCCGCCGCAAAGCCCGCAGCCCCATGGGCTGTGGGGCCACGCGAGCGGCTGCCAAAGAGCTTTCCAACGAGGCACGGCTTTCTCTCCTGGCTCTTCGGGCGTGGGAGCTGTCGCCAGAGCTGCGGCCCTACCAGAAAATGCTTCGCAGGCTGGCTCGGCGGCGCCAGGTGGACGCCGGTGGCACCGAGGCTGACAGCCGCCGGAAAGCCCGCAGCCCCACGGGCTGTGGGGCCACGCGAGCGGCTGCCAAAGAGCTTTCCAACGAGGCACGGCTTTCCCTCCTGGCTCTTCGGGCGTGGGAGCTGTGGCCAGAGCCGCGGCCCTACCGGTAAATGCTTCGCAGGCTGGCTCGGCGGCGCCACGTGGGCGCCGGTGGCGCCGAGGCTGACGGCCGCCGCAAAGCCCGCAGCCCCACGGGCTGTGGGGCCACGCGAGCGGCTGCCAAAGAGCTTTCCAACGAGGCACGGCTTTCCCTCCTGGCTCTTCGGGCGTGGGAGCTGTGGCCAGAGCCGCAGCCCTACCGGAAAATGCTTCGCAGGCTGGCTCGGAGGCGCCAGGTGGGTGCCGGTGGCGCCGAGGCTGACGGCCGCCGCAAAGCCCGCAGCCCCACGGGCTGTGGGGCCACGCGAGCGGCTGCCAAAGAGCTTTCCAACGAGGCACGGCTTTCCCTCCTGGCTCTTCGGGCGTGGGAGCTGTGGCCAGAGCCGCGGCCCTACCGGAAAATGCTTCGGGGGCTGGCGCGGCGGCGCCACGTGGGCGCGGGTGGTGCCGAGGCTGACGGCCGCCGCAAAGCCCGCAGCCCCACGGGCTGTGGGGCCACGCGAGCGGCTGCCAAAGAGCTTTCCAACGAGGCATGGCTTTCCCTCCTGGCTCTTCGGGCGTGGGAGCTGTGGCCAGAGCCGCGGCCCTACAGGAAAATGCTTCGCAGGCTGGCACGGCGGCACCACGTGGGCGCCGGTGGCGCCGAGGCTGATGGCCGCCGCAAAGCCCGCAGCCCCACGGGCTGTGGGGCCACGCGAGCGGCTGCCAAAGAGCTTTCCAACGAGGCACGGCTTTCCCTCCTGGCTCTTCGGGCGTGGGAGCTGTGGCCAGAGCCGCGGCCCTACCGGAAAATGCTTCGCAGGCTGGCGCGGCGGCGCCACGTGGGTGCCGGTGGCGCCGAGGCTGACGGCCGCCGCAAAGCCCGCAGCCCCACAGGCTGTGGGGCCACGCGAGCGGCTGCCAAAGAGCTTTCCAACGAGGCACGGCTTTCCCTCCTGGCTCTTCGGGCGTGGGAGCTGTGGCCAGAGCCGCGGCCCTACCGGAAAATGCTTTGCAGGCTGGCTCAGCGGCACCACGTGGGCGCCGGTGGCGCCGAGGCTGACGGCCGCCGCAAAGCCCGCAGCCCCACGGGCTGTGGGGCCTCACGAGCGGCTGCCAAAGAGCTTTCCAACGAGGCACGGCTTTCCCTCCTGGCTCTTCGGGTGTGGGAGCTGTGGCCAGAGCCGCGGCCCTACCGGAAAATGCTTCGCAGGCTGTCTCGGCGGCGCCAGGTGGGCGCCGGTGGCGCCAAGGATGACGGCCGCCGGAAAGCCCGCAGCCCCACGGGCTGTGGGGCCACGCGAGCGGCTGCCAAAGAGCTTTCCAACGAGGCACGGCTTTCCCTCCTGGCTCTTCGGGCGTGGGAGCTGTGGCCAGAGCCGCGGCCCTACCGGAAAATGCTTCGCAGGCTGGCTCGGCAGCGCCACGTGGGCGCCGGTGGCGCCGAGGCTGACGGCCGCCGCAAAGCCCGCAGCGCCACGGGCTGTGGGGCCACGCGAGCGGCTGCCAAAGAGCTTTCCAACGAGGCACGGCTTTCCCTCCTGGCTCTTCGGGCGTGGGAGCTGTGGCCAGAGCCGCGGCCCTACCGGAAAATGCTTCGCAGGCTGGCTCGGCGGCGCCAGGTGGGCGCCGGTGGCGCCGAGGCTGACGGCCGCCGCAAAGCCCGCAGCCCCACGGGCTGTGGGGCCACGCGAGCGGCTGCCAAAGAGCTTTCCAACGAGGCACGGCTTTCCCTCCTGGCTCTTCGGGCGTGGGAGCTGTGGCCAGAGACGCGGCCCTACCGGAAAATGCTTCGCAGGCTGGCTCGGCGGTGTCAGTTGGGCGACGGTTTCGCCGAGGCTGACGGCCGCCGCAAAGCCCGCAGCCCCACGGGCTGTGGGGCCACGCGAGCGGCTGCCAAAGAGCTTTCCAACGAGGCACGGCTTTCCCTCCTGGCTCTTCGGGCATGGGAGCTGTGGCCAGAGTCGCGGCCCTACCGGAAAATGCCTCGGGGGCTGGCGCGGCGGCGCCACGTGGGCGCCGGTGGCGCCGAGGCTGACGGCCGCCGGAAAGCCCGCAGCCCCACGGGCTGTGGGGCCACGCGAGCGGCTGCCAAAGAGCTTTCCAACGAGGCACGGCTTTCCCTCCTGGCTCTTCGGGTGTGGGAGCTGTGGCCAGAGCCGCGGCCCTACCGGAAAATGCTTCGCAGGCTGTCTCGGCGGCGCCAGGTGGGCGCCGGTGGCGCCAAGGATGACGGCCGCCGGAAAGCCCGCAGCCCCACGGGCTGTGGGGCCACGCGAGCGGCTGCCAAAGAGCTTTCCAACGAGGCACGGCTTTCCCTCCTGGCTCTTCGGGCGTGGGAGCTGTGGCCAGAGCCGCGGCCCTACCGGAAAATGCTTCGCAGGCTGGCTCGGCAGCGCCACGTGGGCGCCGGTGGCGCCGAGGCTGACGGCCGCCGCAAAGCCCGCAGCCCCACGGGCTGTGGGGCCACGCGAGCGGCTGCCAAAGAGCTTTCCAACGAGGCACGGCTTTCCCTCCTGGCTCTTCGGGCGTGGGAGCTGTGGCCAGAGCCGCGGCCCTACCGGAAAATGCTTCGCAGGCTGGCTCGGCGGCGCCAGGTGGGCGCCGGTGGCGCCAAGGCTGACGGCCGCCGCAAAGCCCGCAGCCCCACGGGCTGTGGGGCCACGCGAGCGGCTGCCAAAGAGCTTTCCAACGAGGCACGGCTTTCCCTCCTGGCTCTTCGGGCGTGGGAGCTGTGGCCAGAGCCGCGGCCCTACCGGAAAATGCTTCGCAGGCTGGCTCGGCGGCGCCAGGTGGGCGCCGGTGGCGCCGAGGCTGACGGCCGCCGCAAAGCCCGCAGCCCCACGGGCTGTGGGGCCACGCGAGCGGCTGCCAAAGAGCTTTCCAACGAGGCACGGCTTTCCCTCCTGGCTCTTCGGGCGTGGGAGCTGTGGCCAGAGACGCGGCCCTACCGGAAAATGCTTCGCAGGCTGGCTCGGCGGTGTCAGTTGGGCGACGGTTTCGCCGAGGCTGACGGCCGCCGCAAAGCCCGCAGCCCCACGGGCTGTGGGGCCACGCGAGCGGCTGCCAAAGAGCTTTCCAACGAGGCACGGCTTTCCCTCCTGGCTCTTCGGGCATGGGAGCTGTGGCCAGAGTCGCGGCCCTACCGGAAAATGCCTCGGGGGCTGGCGCGGCGGCGCCACGTGGGCGCCGGTGGCGCCGAGGCTGACGGCCGCCGGAAAGCCCGCAGCCCCACGGGCTGTGGGGCCACGCGAGCGGCTGCCAAAGAGCTTTCCAACGAGGCACGGCTTTCCCTCCTGGCTCTTCGGGTGTGGGAGCTGTGGCCAGAGACGCGGCCCTACCGGAAAATGCTTCGCAGGCTGTCTCGGCGGCGCCAGGTGGGCGCCGGTGGCGCCAAGGATGACGGCCGCCGGAAAGCCCGCAGCCCCACGGGCTGTGGGGCCACGCGAGCGGCTGCCAAAGAGCTTTCCAACGAGGCACGGCTTTCCCTCCTGGCTCTTCGGGCGTGGGAGCTGTGGCCAGAGCCGCGGCCCTACCGGAAAATGCTTCGCAGGCTGGCTCGGCAGCGCCACGTGGGCGCCGGTGGCGCCGAGGCTGACGGCCGCCGCAAAGCCCGCAGCCCCACGGGCTGTGGGGCCACGCGAGCGGCTGCCAAAGAGCTTTCCAACGAGGCACGGCTTTCCCTCCTGGCTCTTCGGGCGTGGGAGCTGTGGCCAGAGCCGCGGCCCTACCGGAAAATGCTTCGCAGGCTGGCTCGGCGGCGCCAGGTGGGCGCCGGTGGCGCCAAGGCTGACGGCCGCCGCAAAGCCCGCAGCCCCACGGGCTGTGGGGCCACGCGAGCGGCTGCCAAAGAGCTTTCCAACGAGGCACGGCTTTCCCTCCTGGCTCTTCGGGCGTGGGAGCTGTGGCCAGAGCCGCGGCCCTACCGGAAAATGCTTCGCAGGCTGGCTCGGCGGCGCCACGTGGGCGCCGGTGGCGCCGAGGCTGACGGCCGCCGCAAAGCCCGCAGCCCCACGGGCTGTGGGGCCACGCGAGCGGCTGCCAAAGAGCTTTCCAACGAGGCACGGCTTTCCCTCCTGGCTCTTCGGGCGTGGGAGCTGTGGCCAGAGCCGCGGCCCTACCGGAAAATGCTTCGCAGGCTGGCTCGGCGGTGTCAGTTGGGCGACGGTTTCGCCGAGGCTGACGGCCGCCGCAAAGCCCGCAGCCCCACGGGCTGTGGGGCCACGCGAGCGGCTGCCAAAGAGCTTTCCAACGAGGCACGGCTTTCCCTCCTGGCTCTTCGGGCATGGGAGCTGTGGCCAGAGTCGCGGCCCTACCGGAAAATGCCTCGGGGGCTGGCGCGGCGGCGCCACGTGGGCGCCGGTGGCGCCGAGGCTGACGGCCGCCGGAAAGCCCGCAGCCCCACGGGCTGTGGGGCCACGCGAGCGGCTGCCAAAGAGCTTTCCAACGAGGCACGGCTTTCCCTCCTGGCTCTTCGGGCGTGGGAGCTGTGGCCAGAGACGCGGCCCTACCGGAAAATGCTTCGCAGGCTGGCTCGGCGGCGCCAGGTGGGCGCCGGTATCGCCGAGGCTGACGGCCGCCGCAAAGCCCGCAGCCCCACGGGCTGTGGGGCCACGCGAGCGGCTGCCAAAGAGCTTTCCAACGAGGCACGGCTTTCCCTCCTGGCTCTTTGGGCGTGGGAGCTGTGGCCAGAGCCGCGGCCCTACCGGAAAATGCTTCGCAGGCTGGCTCGGCGGCACCACGTGGGCGCCGGTGGCGCCGAGGCTGACGGCCGCCGCAAAGCCCGCAGCCCCACGGGC
The DNA here is from genome assembly GCF_964199755.1 of Larus michahellis. Classification (NCBI taxonomy): domain Eukaryota; kingdom Metazoa; phylum Chordata; class Aves; order Charadriiformes; family Laridae; genus Larus; species Larus michahellis. The sequence goes on along the minus strand of NW_027436014.1, from coordinate 977,924 downwards.
TGTGGGGCCACGCGAGCGGCTGCCAAAGAGCTTTCCAATGAGGCACGGCTTTCCCTCCTGGCTCTTTGGGCGTGGGAGCTGTGGCCAGAGCCGCGGCCCTACAGGAAAATGCTTCGCAGGCTGGCGCGGCGGCACCACGTGGGCGGCGGTGGCACCGAGGCTGACGGCCGCCGCAAAGCCCGCAGCCCCACGGGCTGTGGGGCCACGCGAGCGGCTGCCAAAGAGCTTTCCAACGAGGCACGGCTTTCCCTCCTGGCTCTTCGGGCGTGGGAGCTGTGGCCAGAGCCGCGGCCCTACCGGAAAATGCTTCGCAGGCTGGCTCGGCGGCACCACGTGGGCGCCGGTGGCGCCGAGGCTGACGGCCGCCGCAAAGCCCGCAGCCCCACGGGCTGTGGGGCCACGCGAGCGGCTGCCAAAGAGCTTTCCAATGAGGCACGGCTTTCCCTCCTGGCTCTTTGGGCGTGGGAGCTGTGGCCAGAGCCGCGGCCCTACAGGAAAATGCTTCGCAGGCTGGCGCGGCGGCACCACGTGGGCGGCGGTGGCACCGAGGCTGACGGCCGTCGCAAAGCCCGCAGCCCCACGGGCTGTGGGGCCACGCGAGCGGCTGCCAAAGAGCTTTCCAACGAGGCACGGCTTTCCCTCCTGGCTCTTCGGGCGTGGGAGCTGTGGCCAGAGCCGCGGCCCTACCGGAAAATGCTTCGCAGGCTGGCTCGGCGGCGCCAGGTGGGCGCCGGTGGCGCCGAGGCTGACGGCCGCCGCAAAGCCCGCAGCCCCACGGGCTGTGGGGCCACGCGAGCGGCTGCCAAAGAGCTTTCCAACGAGGCACAGCTTTCCCTCCTGGCTCTTCGGGCGTGGGAGCTGTGGCCAGAGCCGCGGCCCTACCGGAAAATGCTTCGCAGGCTGGCACGGCGGCACCACGTGGGCGCCGGTGGCGCCGAGGCTGATGGCCGCCGCAAAGCCCACAGCCCCACGGGCTGTGGGGCCACGCGAGCGGCTGCCAAAGAGCTTTCCAACGAGGCACGGCTTTCCCTCCTGGCTCTTCGGGCGTGGGAGCTGTGGCCAGAGCCGCAGCCCTACCGAAAAATGCTTCGCAGGCTGGCTCGGAGGCGCCAGGTGGGTGCCGGTGGCGCCGAGGCTGACGGCCGCCACAAAGCCCGCAGCCCCACGGGCTGTGGGGCCACGCGAGCGGCTGCCAAAGAGCTTTCCAACGAGGCACGGCTTTCCCTCCTGGCTCTTTGGGCGTGGGAGCTGTGGCCAGAGCCGCGGCCCTACCGGAAAATGCTTCGCAGGCTGGCGCGGCGGCGCCACGTGGGTGCCGGTGGCGCCGAGACTGACGGCCGCCGCAAAGCCCGCAGCCCCACGGGCTGTGGGGCCACGCGAGCGGCTGCCAAAGAGCTTTCCAACGAGGCACGGCTTTCCCTCCTGGCTCTTCGGGCGTGGGAGCTGTGGCCAGAGCCGCGGCCCTACCGGAAAATGCTTCGCAGGCTGGCTCGGCGGCGCCAGGTGGGCGCCGGTGGCGCCGAGGCTGACGGCCGCCGCAAAGCCCGCAGCCCCACGGGCTGTGGGGCCACGCGAGCGGCTGCCAAAGAGCTTTCCAACGAGGCACGGCTTTCCCTCCTGGCTCTTCGGGCGTGGGAGCTGTGGCCAGAGCCGCGGCCCTACCGGAAAATGCTTCGCAGGCTGGCTCGGCGGCACCACGTGGCGCGGGTGGCGCCGAGGCTGACGGCCGCCGCAAAGCCCGCAGCCCCACGGGCTGTGGGGCCACGCGAGCGGCTGCCAAAGAGCTTTCCAACGAGGCACGGCTTTCCCTCCTGGCTCTTCGGGCGTGGGAGCTGTGGCCAGAGCCGCGGCCCTACCGGAAAATGCTTCGCAGGCTGGCGCGGCGGCACCACGTGGGCGCCGGTGGCACCGAGGCTGACGGCCGCCGCAAAGCCCGCAGCCCCACGGGCTGTGGGGCCACGCGAGCGGCTGCCAAAGAGCTTTCCAACGAGGCACGGCTTTCCCTCCTGGCTCTTCGGGCGTGGGAGCTGTGGCCAGAGCCGCGGCCCTACCGGAAAATGCTTCGCAGGCTGGCACGGCGGCACCACGTGGGCGCCGGTGGCGCCGAGGCTGATGGCCGCCGCAAAGCCCACAGCCCCACGGGCTGTGGGGCCACGTGAGCGGCTGCCAAAGAGGTTTCCAACGAGGCACGGCTTTCCCTCCTGGCTCTTCGGGCGTGGGAGCTGTGGCCAGAGCCGCAGCCCTACCGGAAAATGGTTCGCAGGCTGGCTCGGAGGCGCCAGGTGGGTGCCGGTGGCGCCGAGGCTGACGGCCGCCGCAAAGCCCGCAGCCCCACGGGCTGTGGGGCCACGCGAGCGGCTGCCAAAGAGCTTTCCAACGAGGCACGGCTTTCCCTCCTGGCTCTTTGGGCGTGGGAGCTGTGGCCAGAGACGTGGCCCTACCGGAAAATGCTTCGCAGGCTGGCTCGGCGGCGCCAGGTGGGCGCCGGTGGCGCCGAGGCTGACGGCCGCCGCAAAGCCCGCAACCCCACGGGCTGTGGGGCCACGCGAGCGGCTGCCAAAGAGCTTTCCAACGAGGCACGGCTTTCCCTCCTGGCTCTTCGGGCGTGGGAGCTGTGGCCAGAGCCGCGGCCCTACCGGAAAATGCTTCGCAGGCTGGCTCGGCGGTGCCAGTTGGGCGACGGTTTCGCCGAGGCTGACGGCCGCCGGAAAGCCCGCAGCCCCACGGGCTGTGGGGCCACGCGAGCGGCTGCCAAAGAGCTTTCCAACGAGGCACGGCTTTCCCTCCTGGCTCTTCGGGCGTGGGAGCTGTGGCCAGAGCCGCGGCCCTACCAGAAAATGCCTCGGGGGCTGGCGCGGCGGCGCCACGTGGGCGCCGGTGGCGCCGAGGCTGACGGCCGCCGCAAAGCCCGCAGCCCCACGGGCTGTGGGGCCACGCGAGCGGCTGCCAAAGAGCTTTCCAACGAGGCACGGCTTTCCCTCCTGGCTCTTCGGGCGTGGGAGCTGTGGCCAGAGCCGCGGCCCTACCGGAAAATGCTTCGGGGGCTGGCTCGGCGGCGCCAGGTGGGCGCCGGTTTCGCCGAGGCTGACGGCCGCCGCAAAGCCCGCAGCCCCACGGGCTGTGGGGCCACGCGAGCGGCTGCCAAAGAGCTTTCCAACGAGGCACGGCTTTCCCTCCTGGCTCTTCGGGCGTGGGAGCTGTGGCCAGAGCCGCAGCCCTACCGGAAAATGCTTTGCAGGCTGGCTCGGCGGCACCACGTGGGCGGCGGTGGCGCCGAGGCTGACGGCCGCCGCAAAGCCCGCAGCCCCACGGGCTGTGGGGCCACGCGAGCGGCTGCCAAAGAGCTTTCCAACGAGGCACGGCTTTCCCTCCTGGCTCTTTGGGCGTGGGAGCTGTGGCCAGAGCCGCGGCCCTACCGGAAAATGCTTCGCAGGCTGGCGCGGCGGCACCACGTGGGCGGCGGTGGCACCGAGGCTGACGGCCGCCGCAAAGCCCGCAGCCCCACGGGCTGTGGGGCCACGCGAGCGGCTGCCAAAGAGGTTTCCAACGAGGCACGGCTTTCCCTCCTGGCTCTTCGGGCGTGGGAGCTGTGGCCAGAGCTGCGGCCCTACCGGAAAATGCTTTGCAGGCTGGCTCGGCGGCGCCAGGTGGGCGCCGGTGACACCGAGGCTGACGGCCCGCCGCAAAGCCCGCAGCCCCACGGGCTGTGGGGCCACGCGAGCGGCTGCCAAAGAGCTTTCCAACGAGGCACGGCTTTCCCTCCTGGCTCTTCGGGCGTGGGAGCTGTGGCCAGAGCCGCGGCCCTACCGGAAAATGCTTCGCAGGCTGGCTCGGCGGCACCACGTGGGCGGCGGTGGCGCCGAGGCTGATGGCCGCCGCAAAGCCCGCAGCCCCACGGGCTGTGGGGCCACGCGAGCGGCTGCCAAAGAGCTTTCCAACGAGGCACGGCTTTCCCTCCTGGCTCTTCGGGCGTGGGAGCTGTGGCCAGAGCCGCGGCCCTACCGGAAAATGCTTCTCAGGCTGGCTCGGCGGCGCCAGGTGGGCGCCGGTGACACCGAGTCTGACGGCCGCCGCAAAGCCCGCAGCCCCACGGGCTGTGGGGCCACGCGAGCGGCTGCCAAAGAGCTTTCCAACGAGGCACGGCTTTCCCTCCTGGCTCTTCGGGCGTGGGAGCTGTGGCCAGAGCCGCGGCCCTACTGGAAAATGCTTCGCAGGCTGGCTCGGCGGCGCCAGGTGGGCGCCGGTGGCGCTGAGGCTGACAGCCGCCGGAAAGCCCGCAGCCCCACGGGCTGTGGGGCCACGCGAGCGGCTGCCAAAGAGCTTTCCAACGAGGCACGGCTTTCCCTCCTGGCTCTTCGGGCGTGGGAGCTGTGGCCAGAGCCACAGCCCTACCGGAAAATGCTTCGCAGGCTGGCTCGGAGGCGCCAGGTGGGCGCCGGTGGCGCCGAGGCTGACGGCCGCCGCAAAGCCCGCAGCCCCACGGGCTGTGGGGCCACGCGAGCGGCTGCCAAAGAGCTTTCCAACGAGGCACGGCTTTCCCTCCTGGCTCTTCGGGCGTGGGAGCTGTGGCCAGAGCCGCGGCCCTACCGGAAAATGCTTCGCAGGCTGGCTCGGCGGCGCCACGTGGGCGCCGGTGGCACCGAGGCTGACGGACGCCGCAAAGCCCGCAGCCCCACGGGCTGTGGGGCCGTGCGAGCGGCTGCCAAAGAGGTTTCCAACGAGGCACGGCTTTCCCTCCTGGCTCTTTGGGCGTGGGAGCTGTGGCCAGAGCCGCGGCCATACCGGAAAATGCTTCGCAGGCTGGCTCGGCGGTGCCAGGTGGGCGCCGGTGGCGCCGAGGCTGACGGCCGCCGCAAAGCCCGCAGCCCCACGGGCTGTGGGGCCACGCGAGCGGCTGCCAAAGAGCTTTCCAACGAGGCACGGCTTTCCCTCCTGGCTCTTCGGGCGTGGGAGCTGTGGCCAGAGCCGCGGCCCTACCGGAAAATGCTTCGCAGGCTGGCTCGGCGGCGCCACGTGGGCGCCGGTGGCGCCGAGGCTGACGGCCGCCGCAAAGCCCGCAGCCCCACGGGCTGTGGGGCCACGCGAGCGGCTGCCAAAGAGCTTTCCAACGAGGCACGGCTTTCCCTCCTGGCTCTTCGGGCGTGGGAGCTGTGGCCAGAGCCGCGGCCCTACCGGAAAATGCTTCGCAGGCTGGCTCGGCGGCGCCACGTGGGCGCCGGTGGCGCCGAGGCTGACGGCCGCCGCAAAGCCCGCAGCCCCACGGGCTGTGGGGCCACGCGAGCGGCTGCCAAAGAGCTTTCCAACGAGGCACGGCTTTCCCTCCTGGCTCTTCGGGCGTGGGAGCTGTGGCCAGAGCCGCGGCCCTACCGGAAAATGCTTCGCAGGCTGGCTCGGCGGTGTCAGTTGGGCGACGGTTTCGCCGAGGCTGACGGCCGCCGCAAAGCCCGCAGCCCCACGGGCTGTGGGGCCACGCGAGCGGCTGCCAAAGAGCTTTCCAACGAGGCACGGCTTTCCCTCCTGGCTCTTCGGGCATGGGAGCTGTGGCCAGAGTCGCGGCCCTACCGGAAAATGCCTCGGGGGCTGGCGCGGCGGCGCCACGTGGGCGCCGGTGGCGCCGAGGCTGACGGCCGCCGGAAAGCCCGCAGCCCCACGGGCTGTGGGGCCACGCGAGCGGCTGCCAAAGAGCTTTCCAACGAGGCACGGCTTTCCCTCCTGGCTCTTCGGGCGTGGGAGCTGTGGCCAGAGACGCGGCCCTACCGGAAAATGCTTCGCAGGCTGGCTCGGCGGCGCCAGGTGGGCGCCGGTATCGCCGAGGCTGACGGCCGCCGCAAAGCCCGCAGCCCCACGGGCTGTGGGGCCACGCGAGCGGCTGCCAAAGAGCTTTCCAACGAGGCACGGCTTTCCCTCCTGGCTCTTTGGGCGTGGGAGCTGTGGCCAGAGCCGCGGCCCTACCGGAAAATGCTTCGCAGGCTGGCTCGGCGGCACCACGTGGGCGCCGGTGGCGCCGAGGCTGACGGCCGCCGCAAAGCCCGCAGCCCCACGGGCTGTGGGGCCACGCGAGCGGCTGCCAAAGAGCTTTCCAATGAGGCACGGCTTTCCCTCCTGGCTCTTTGGGCGTGGGAGCTGTGGCCAGAGCCGCGGCCCTACAGGAAAATGCTTCGCAGGCTGGCGCGGCGGCACCACGTGGGCGGCGGTGGCACCGAGGCTGACGGCCGCCGCAAAGCCCGCAGCCCCACGGGCTGTGGGGCCACGCGAGCGGCTGCCAAAGAGCTTTCCAACGAGGCACGGCTTTCCCTCCTGGCTCTTCGGGCGTGGGAGCTGTGGCCAGAGCCGCGGCCCTACCGGAAAATGCTTCGCAGGCTGGCTCGGCGGCACCACGTGGGCGCCGGTGGCGCCGAGGCTGACGGCCGCCGCAAAGCCCGCAGCCCCACGGGCTGTGGGGCCACGCGAGCGGCTGCCAAAGAGCTTTCCAATGAGGCACGGCTTTCCCTCCTGGCTCTTTGGGCGTGGGAGCTGTGGCCAGAGCCGCGGCCCTACAGGAAAATGCTTCGCAGGCTGGCGCGGCGGCACCACGTGGGCGGCGGTGGCACCGAGGCTGACGGCCGTCGCAAAGCCCGCAGCCCCACGGGCTGTGGGGCCACGCGAGCGGCTGCCAAAGAGCTTTCCAACGAGGCACGGCTTTCCCTCCTGGCTCTTCGGGCGTGGGAGCTGTGGCCAGAGCCGCGGCCCTACCGGAAAATGCTTCGCAGGCTGGCTCGGCGGCGCCAGGTGGGCGCCGGTGGCGCCGAGGCTGACGGCCGCCGCAAAGCCCGCAGCCCCACGGGCTGTGGGGCCACGCGAGCGGCTGCCAAAGAGCTTTCCAACGAGGCACAGCTTTCCCTCCTGGCTCTTCGGGCGTGGGAGCTGTGGCCAGAGCCGCGGCCCTACCGGAAAATGCTTCGCAGGCTGGCACGGCGGCACCACGTGGGCGCCGGTGGCGCCGAGGCTGATGGCCGCCGCAAAGCCCACAGCCCCACGGGCTGTGGGGCCACGCGAGCGGCTGCCAAAGAGCTTTCCAACGAGGCACGGCTTTCCCTCCTGGCTCTTCGGGCGTGGGAGCTGTGGCCAGAGCCGCAGCCCTACCGAAAAATGCTTCGCAGGCTGGCTCGGAGGCGCCAGGTGGGTGCCGGTGGCGCCGAGGCTGACGGCCGCCACAAAGCCCGCAGCCCCACGGGCTGTGGGGCCACGCGAGCGGCTGCCAAAGAGCTTTCCAACGAGGCACGGCTTTCCCTCCTGGCTCTTTGGGCGTGGGAGCTGTGGCCAGAGCCGCGGCCCTACCGGAAAATGCTTCGCAGGCTGGCGCGGCGGCGCCACGTGGGTGCCGGTGGCGCCGAGACTGACGGCCGCCGCAAAGCCCGCAGCCCCACGGGCTGTGGGGCCACGCGAGCGGCTGCCAAAGAGCTTTCCAACGAGGCACGGCTTTCCCTCCTGGCTCTTCGGGCGTGGGAGCTGTGGCCAGAGCCGCGGCCCTACCGGAAAATGCTTCGCAGGCTGGCTCGGCGGCGCCAGGTGGGCGCCGGTGGCGCCGAGGCTGACGGCCGCCGCAAAGCCCGCAGCCCCACGGGCTGTGGGGCCACGCGAGCGGCTGCCAAAGAGCTTTCCAACGAGGCACGGCTTTCCCTCCTGGCTCTTCGGGCGTGGGAGCTGTGGCCAGAGCCGCGGCCCTACCGGAAAATGCTTCGCAGGCTGGCTCGGCGGCACCACGTGGCGCGGGTGGCGCCGAGGCTGACGGCCGCCGCAAAGCCCGCAGCCCCACGGGCTGTGGGGCCACGCGAGCGGCTGCCAAAGAGCTTTCCAACGAGGCACGGCTTTCCCTCCTGGCTCTTCGGGCGTGGGAGCTGTGGCCAGAGCCGCGGCCCTACCGGAAAATGCTTCGCAGGCTGGCGCGGCGGCACCACGTGGGCGCCGGTGGCACCGAGGCTGACGGCCGCCGCAAAGCCCGCAGCCCCACGGGCTGTGGGGCCACGCGAGCGGCTGCCAAAGAGCTTTCCAACGAGGCACGGCTTTCCCTCCTGGCTCTTCGGGCGTGGGAGCTGTGGCCAGAGCCGCGGCCCTACCGGAAAATGCTTCGCAGGCTGGCACGGCGGCACCACGTGGGCGCCGGTGGCGCCGAGGCTGATGGCCGCCGCAAAGCCCACAGCCCCACGGGCTGTGGGGCCACGTGAGCGGCTGCCAAAGAGGTTTCCAACGAGGCACGGCTTTCCCTCCTGGCTCTTCGGGCGTGGGAGCTGTGGCCAGAGCCGCAGCCCTACCGGAAAATGGTTCGCAGGCTGGCTCGGAGGCGCCAGGTGGGTGCCGGTGGCGCCGAGGCTGACGGCCGCCGCAAAGCCCGCAGCCCCACGGGCTGTGGGGCCACGCGAGCGGCTGCCAAAGAGCTTTCCAACGAGGCACGGCTTTCCCTCCTGGCTCTTTGGGCGTGGGAGCTGTGGCCAGAGACGTGGCCCTACCGGAAAATGCTTCGCAGGCTGGCTCGGCGGCGCCAGGTGGGCGCCGGTGGCGCCGAGGCTGACGGCCGCCGCAAAGCCCGCAACCCCACGGGCTGTGGGGCCACGCGAGCGGCTGCCAAAGAGCTTTCCAACGAGGCACGGCTTTCCCTCCTGGCTCTTCGGGCGTGGGAGCTGTGGCCAGAGCCGCGGCCCTACCGGAAAATGCTTCGCAGGCTGGCTCGGCGGTGCCAGTTGGGCGACGGTTTCGCCGAGGCTGACGGCCGCCGGAAAGCCCGCAGCCCCACGGGCTGTGGGGCCACGCGAGCGGCTGCCAAAGAGCTTTCCAACGAGGCACGGCTTTCCCTCCTGGCTCTTCGGGCGTGGGAGCTGTGGCCAGAGCCGCGGCCCTACCAGAAAATGCCTCGGGGGCTGGCGCGGCGGCGCCACGTGGGCGCCGGTGGCGCCGAGGCTGACGGCCGCCGCAAAGCCCGCAGCCCCACGGGCTGTGGGGCCACGCGAGCGGCTGCCAAAGAGCTTTCCAACGAGGCACGGCTTTCCCTCCTGGCTCTTCGGGCGTGGGAGCTGTGGCCAGAGCCGCGGCCCTACCGGAAAATGCTTCGGGGGCTGGCTCGGCGGCGCCAGGTGGGCGCCGGTTTCGCCGAGGCTGACGGCCGCCGCAAAGCCCGCAGCCCCACGGGCTGTGGGGCCACGCGAGCGGCTGCCAAAGAGCTTTCCAACGAGGCACGGCTTTCCCTCCTGGCTCTTCGGGCGTGGGAGCTGTGGCCAGAGCCGCAGCCCTACCGGAAAATGCTTTGCAGGCTGGCTCGGCGGCACCACGTGGGCGGCGGTGGCGCCGAGGCTGACGGCCGCCGCAAAGCCCGCAGCCCCACGGGCTGTGGGGCCACGCGAGCGGCTGCCAAAGAGCTTTCCAACGAGGCACGGCTTTCCCTCCTGGCTCTTTGGGCGTGGGAGCTGTGGCCAGAGCCGCGGCCCTACCGGAAAATGCTTCGCAGGCTGGCGCGGCGGCACCACGTGGGCGGCGGTGGCACCGAGGCTGACGGCCGCCGCAAAGCCCGCAGCCCCACGGGCTGTGGGGCCACGCGAGCGGCTGCCAAAGAGGTTTCCAACGAGGCACGGCTTTCCCTCCTGGCTCTTCGGGCGTGGGAGCTGTGGCCAGAGCTGCGGCCCTACCGGAAAATGCTTTGCAGGCTGGCTCGGCGGCGCCAGGTGGGCGCCGGTGACACCGAGGCTGACGGCCCGCCGCAAAGCCCGCAGCCCCACGGGCTGTGGGGCCACGCGAGCGGCTGCCAAAGAGCTTTCCAACGAGGCACGGCTTTCCCTCCTGGCTCTTCGGGCGTGGGAGCTGTGGCCAGAGCCGCGGCCCTACCGGAAAATGCTTCGCAGGCTGGCTCGGCGGCACCACGTGGGCGGCGGTGGCGCCGAGGCTGATGGCCGCCGCAAAGCCCGCAGCCCCACGGGCTGTGGGGCCACGCGAGCGGCTGCCAAAGAGCTTTCCAACGAGGCACGGCTTTCCCTCCTGGCTCTTCGGGCGTGGGAGCTGTGGCCAGAGCCGCGGCCCTACCGGAAAATGCTTCTCAGGCTGGCTCGGCGGCGCCAGGTGGGCGCCGGTGACACCGAGTCTGACGGCCGCCGCAAAGCCCGCAGCCCCACGGGCTGTGGGGCCACGCGAGCGGCTGCCAAAGAGCTTTCCAACGAGGCACGGCTTTCCCTCCTGGCTCTTCGGGCGTGGGAGCTGTGGCCAGAGCCGCGGCCCTACTGGAAAATGCTTCGCAGGCTGGCTCGGCGGCGCCAGGTGGGCGCCGGTGGCGCTGAGGCTGACAGCCGCCGGAAAGCCCGCAGCCCCACGGGCTGTGGGGCCACGCGAGCGGCTGCCAAAGAGCTTTCCAACGAGGCACGGCTTTCCCTCCTGGCTCTTCGGGCGTGGGAGCTGTGGCCAGAGCCACAGCCCTACCGGAAAATGCTTCGCAGGCTGGCTCGGAGGCGCCAGGTGGGCGCCGGTGGCGCCGAGGCTGACGGCCGCCGCAAAGCCCGCAGCCCCACGGGCTGTGGGGCCACGCGAGCGGCTGCCAAAGAGCTTTCCAACGAGGCACGGCTTTCCCTCCTGGCTCTTCGGGCGTGGGAGCTGTGGCCAGAGCCGCGGCCCTACCGGAAAATGCTTCGCAGGCTGGCTCGGCGGCGCCACGTGGGCGCCGGTGGCACCGAGGCTGACGGACGCCGCAAAGCCCGCAGCCCCACGGGCTGTGGGGCCGTGCGAGCGGCTGCCAAAGAGGTTTCCAACGAGGCACGGCTTTCCCTCCTGGCTCTTTGGGCGTGGGAGCTGTGGCCAGAGCCGCGGCCATACCGGAAAATGCTTCGCAGGCTGGCTCGGCGGTGCCAGGTGGGCGCCGGTGGCGCCGAGGCTGACGGCCGCCGCAAAGCCCGCAGCCCCACGGGCTGTGGGGCCACGCGAGCGGCTGCCAAAGAGCTTTCCAACGAGGCACGGCTTTCCCTCCTGGCTCTTCGGGCGTGGGAGCTGTGGCCAGAGACGCGGCCCTACCGGAAAATGCTTCGCAGGCTGGCACGGCGGCACCACGTGGGCGCCAGTGGCGCCGAGGCTGATGGCCGCCGCAAAGCCCGCAGCCCCACGGGCTGTGGGGCCACGCGAGCGGCTGCCAAAGAGCTTTCCAACGAGGCACGGCTTTCCCTCCTGGCTCTTCGGGCGTGGGAGCTGTGGCCAGAGCTGCAGCCCTACCGGAAAATGCTTCGCAGTCTGGCGCGGCGGCACCACGTGGGCGGCGGTGACGCCGAGGCTGACGGCCGCCGCAAAGCCCGCAGCCCCACGGGCTGTGGGGCCACGCGAGCGGCTGCCAAAGAGCTTTCCAACGAGGCACGGCTTTCCCTCCTGGCTCTTCGGGCGTGGGAGCTGTGGCCAGAGCCGCGGCCCTACCGGAAAATGCTTCGCAGGCTGGCTCGGCGGCGCCAGGTGGGCTCCGGTTTCGCCGAGGCTGACGGCCGCCACAAAGCCCGCAGCCCCACGGGCTGTGGGGCCACGCGAGCGGCTGCCAAAGAGCTTTCCAACGAGGCACGTCTTTCTCTCCTGGCTCTTCGTGCGTGGGAGCTGTCGCCAGAGCTGCGGCCCTACCGGAAAATGCTTCGCAGGCTGGCTCGGCGGCGCCACGTGGGCGCCGGTGGCACCGAGGCTGACGGCCGCCGCAAAGCCCGCAGCCCCACGGGCTGTGGGGCCACGCGAGCGGCTGCCAAAGAGCTTTCCAACGAGGCACGGCTTTCCCTCCTGGCTCTTCGGGCGTGGGAGTTGTCGCCAGAGCCGCGGCCCTACCGGAAAATGCTTCGGGGGCTGGCGCGGCGGCACCACGTGGGCGGCGGTGGCGCCGAGGCTGACGGCCGCCGCAAAGCCCGCAGCCCCACGGGCTGTGGGGCCACGCGAGCGGCTGCCAAAGAGCTTTCCAACGAGGCACGTCTTTCTCTCCTGGCTCTTCGTGCGTGGGAGCTGTCGCCAGAGCTGCGGCCCTACCGGAAAATGCTTCGCAGGCTGGCTCGGCGGCGCCACGTGGGCGCCGGTGGCACCGAGGCTCACAGCTGCCGCAAAGCCCGCAGCCCCACGGGCTGTGGGGCCACGCGAGCGGCTGCCAAAGAGCTTTCCAACGAGGCACGGCTTTCCCTCCTGGCTCTTCGGGCGTGGGAGCTGTGGCCAGAGCCGCGGCCCTACCGGAAAATGCTTCGCGGGCTGGCTCGGCGGCGCCAGGTGGGCGCCGGTGGCGCCGAGGCTGACGGCCGCCGCAAAGCCCGCAGCCCCACGGGCTGTGGGGCCACGCGAGCGGCTGCCAAAGAGCTTTCCAACAAGGCATGGCTTTCCCTCCTGGCTCTTCGGGCGTGGGAGCTGTGGCCAGAGACGCGGCCCTACCGGAAAATGCTTCGCAGGCTGGCGCGGCGGCACCACGTGGACGGCGGTGGCGCCGAGGCTGACGGCCGCCGCAAAGCCCGCAGCCCCACGGGCTGTGGGGCCACGCGAGCGGCTGCCAAAGAGCTTTCCAACGAGGCACGGCTTTCCCTCCTGGCTCTTCGGGCGTGGGAGCTGTGGCCAGAGCCGCGGCCCTACCGGAAAATTCTTCGGGGGCTGGCTCGGCGGCGCCAGGTGGGCGCCGGTGGCGCCGAGGCTGACGGCCGCCGCAAAGCCCGCAGCCCCACGGGCTGTGGGGCCACGCGAGCGGCTGCCAAAGAGCTTTCCAACGAGGCACGGCTTTCCCTCCTGGCTCTTCGGGCGTGGGAGCTGTGGCCAGAGCCGCGGCCCTACTGGAAAATGCTTCGCAGGCTGGCTCGGCGGCACCACGTGGGCGGCGGTGGCGCCGAGGCTGACGGCCGCCGCAAAGCCCGCAGCCCCACGGGCTGTGGGGCCACGCGAGCGGCTGCCAAAGAGCTTTCCAACGAGGCACGGCTTTCCCTCCTGGCTCTTCGGGCGTGGGAGCTGTGGCCAGAGACGAGGCCCTACCCGAAAATGCTTCGCAGGCTGGCTCGGCGGCGCCAGGTGGGCGCCGGTGGCGCCGAGGCTGACGGCCGCCGCAAAGCCCGCAGCCCCACGGGCTGTGGGGCCACGCGAGCGGCGGCCAAAGAGCTTTCCAACGAGGCACGGCTTTCCCTCCTGGCTCTTCGGGCGTGGGAGCTGTGGCCAGAGCCGCGGCCCTACCGGAAAATGCTTCGCAGGCTGGCTCGGCGGTGCCAGGTGGGCGCCGGTGACACCGAGGCTGATGGCCGCCGCAAAGCCCGCAGCCCCACGGGCTGTGGGGCCACGCGAGCGGCTGCCAAAGAGCTTTCCAACGAGGCACGGCTTTCCCTCCTGGCTCTTCGGGCGTTGGAGCTGTGGCCAGAGCCGCGGCCCTACCGGAAAATGCTTCGCCGACTGGCTCGGCGGCGCCAGGTGGGCGCCGGTGGCGCCGAGGCTGACGGCCGCCGCAAAGCCCGCAGCCCCACGGGCTGTGGGGCCACGCGAGCGGCTGCCAAAGAGCTTTCCAACGAGGCACGGCTTTCCCTCCTGGCTCTTGGGGCGTGGGAGCTGTGGCCAGAGCCGCGGCCCTACCGGAAAATGCTTCGCAGGCTGGCGCGGCGGCACCACGTGGGCGGCGGTGGCACCGAGGCTGACGGCCGCCGCAAAGCCCGCAGCCCCACGGGCTGTGGGGCCACGCGAGCGGCTGCCAAAGAGCTTTCCAACGAGGCACGGCTTTCCCTCCTGGCTCTTCGGGCGTGGGAGCTGTGGCCAGAGCCGCGGCCCTACCCGAAAATGCTTCGCAGGCTGGCTCAGCGGCGCCAGGTGGGCGCCGGTGGCGCCGAGGCTGACGGCCGCCGCAAAGCCCGCAGCCCCACGGGCTGTGGGGCCACGCGAGCAGCTGCCAAAGAGCTTTCCAACGAGGCACGGCTTTCCCTCCTGGCTCTTCGGGCGTGGGAGCTGTGGCCAGAGCCGCGGCCCTACCGGAAAATGCTTCGCAGGCTGGCTCGGCAGCGCCAGGTGGGCGCCGGTGGCGCCGAGGCTGACGGCCGCTGCAAAGCCCGCAGCCCCACGGGCTGTGGGGCCACGCGAGCGGCTGCCAAAGAGCTTTCCAACGAGGCACGGCTTTCCCTCCTGGCTCTTCGGGCGTGGGAGCTGTGGCCAGAGACGCGGCCCTACCGGAAAATGCTTCGCAGGCTGGCTCGGCGGCGCCAGGTGGGCGCCGGTGGCGCCGAGGCTGACGGCCGCCGCAAAGCCCGCAGCCCCACGGGCTGTGGGGCCACGCGAGCGGCTGCCAAAGAGCTTTCCAACGAGGCACGGCTTTCCCTCCTGGCTCTTCGGGCGTGGGAGCTGTGGCCAGAGCCGCGGCCCTACCGGAAAATGCTTCGCAGGCTGGCTCGGCGGCGCCAGGTGGGCGCCGGTGGCGCCGAGGCTGACGGCCGCCGCAAAGCCCGCAGCCCCACGGGCTGTGGGGCCACGCGAGCGGCTGCCAAAGAGCTTTCCAACGAGGCACGGCTTTCCCTCCTGGCTCTTCGGGCGTGGGAGCTGTGGCCAGAGCCGCGGCCCTACCGGAAAATGCTTCGCAGACTGGCTCGTCGGCGCCAGGTGGGCGCCGGTGGCGCCGAGGCTGACGGCCGCCGCAAAGCCCGCAGCCCCACGGGCTGTGGGGCCACGCGAGCGGCTGCCAAAGAGCTTTCCAACGAGGCACGGCTTTCCCTCCTGGCTCTTCGGGCGTGGGAGCTGTGGCCAGAGCCGCGGCCCTACCGGAAAATGCTTCGCAGGCTGGCGCGGTGGCGCCAGGTGGGCGGCGGTGGCGCCGAGGCTGACGGCCGCCGCAAAGCCCGCAGCCCCACGGGCTGTGGGGCCACGCGAGCGGCTGCCAAAGAGCTTTCCAACGAGGCACGGCTTTCCCTCCTGGCTCTTCGGGCGTGGGAGCTGTGGCCAGAGACGCGGCCCTACCGGAAAATGCTTCGCGGGCAGGCGCGGCGGCGCCAGGTGGGCGCTGGTGGCGCCGAGGCTGACGGCCGCCGCAAATCCCGCAGCCCCACGGGCTGTGGGGCCACGCGAGCGGCTGCCAAAGAGCTTTCCAACGAGGCACGGCTTTCCCTCCTGGCTCTTCGGGCGTGGGAGCTGTGGCCAGAGCCGCGGCCCTACCGGAAAATGCTTCGCAGGCTGGCGCGTCGGCGCCAGGTGGGCGCCGGTGGCGCCGAGGCTGACGGCCGCCGCAAAGCCCGCAGCCCCACGGGCTGTGGGGCCACGCGAGCGGCTGCCAAAGAGCTTTCCAACGAGGCACGGCTTTCCCTCCTGGCTCTTTGGGCGTGGGAGCTGTGGCCAGAGCCGCGGCCCTACCGGAAAATGCTTCGGGGGCTGGCTCGGTGGCGCCAGGTGGGCGCCGGTGGCGCCGAGGCTGACGGCCGCCGCAAAGCCCGCAGCCCCACGGGCTGTGGGGCCACGCGAGCGGCTGCCAAAGAGCTTTCCAACGAGGCACGGCTTTCCATCCTGGCTCTTCGGGCGTGGGAGCTGTGGCCAGAGCCGCGGCCCTACCGGAAAATGCTTCGGGGGCTGGCGCGTCGGCGCCAGGTGGGCGCCGGTGGCGCCGAGGCTGACGGCCGCCGCAAAGCCCGCAGCCCCACGGGCTGTGGGGCCACGCGAGCGGCTGCCAAAGAGCTTTCCAACGAGGCACGGCTTTCCCTCCTGGCTCTTCGGGCGTGGGAGCTGTGGCCAGAGCCGCGGCCCTACCCGAAAATGCTTCGCAGGCTGGCTCGGCGGCGCCAGGTGGGCGCCGGTGGCGCCGAGGCTGACGGCCGCCGCAAAGCCCGCAGCCCCACGGGCTGTGGGGCCACGCGAGCGGCTGCCAAAGAGCTTTCCAACGAGGCACGGCTTTCCATCCTGGCTCTTCGGGCGTGGGAGCTGTGGCCAGAGCCACGGCCCTACTGGAAAATGCTTCTCAGGCTGGCTCGGCGGCGCCAGTTGGGCGGCGGTGGCGCCGAGGCTGACGGCCGCCGCAAAGCCCGCAGCCCCACGGGCTGTGGGGCCACGCGAGCGGCTGCCAAAGAGCTTTCCAACGAGGCACGACTTTCCCTCCTGGCTCTTCGGGCGTGGGAGCTGTGGCCAGAGCCGCGGCCCTACCGGAAAATGCTTCGGGGGCTGGCGCGTCGGCGCCAGGTGGGCGCCGGTGGTGCCGAGGCTGACGGCCGCCGCAAAGCCCGCAGCCCCACGGGCTGTGGGGCCACGCGAGCGGCTGCCAAAGAGCTTTCCAACGAGGCACGGCTTTCCCTCCTGGCTCTTCGGGCGTGGGAGCTGTGGCCAGAGCCGCGGCCCTACCGGAAAATGCTTCGCAGGCTGGCTCGGCGGCGCCAGGTGGGCGCCGGTGGTGCCGAGGCTGACGGCCGCCGCAAAGCCCGCAGCCCCACGGGCTGTGGGGCCACGCGAGCGGCTGCCAAAGAGCTTTCCAACGAGGCACGGCTTTCCCTCCTGGCTCTTCGGGCGTGGGAGCTGTGGCCAGAGCCACGGCCCTACTGGAAAATGCTTCTCAGGCTGGCTCGGCGGCGCCAGTTGGGCGGCGGTGGCGCCGAGGCTGACGGCCGCCGCAAAGCCCGCAGCCCCACGGGCTGTGGGGCCACGCGAGCGGCTGCCAAAGAGCTTTCCAACGAGGCACGACTTTCCCTCCTGGCTCTTCGGGCGTGGGAGCTGTGGCCAGAGCCGCGGCCCTACCGGAAAATGCTTCGCAGACTGGCTCGTCGGCGCCAGGTGGGCGCCGGTGGCGCCGAGGCTGACGGCCGCCGCAAAGCCCGCAGCCCCACGGGCTGTGGGGCCACGCGAGCGGCTGCCAAAGAGCTTTCCAACGAGGCACGGCTTTCCCTCCTGGCTCTTCGGGCGTGGGAGCTGTGGCCAGAGCCGCGGCCCTACCGGAAAATGCTTCGCAGGCTGGCGCGGTGGCGCCAGGTGGGCGCTGGTGGCGCCGAGGCTGACGGCCGCCGCAAATCCCGCAGCCCCACGGGCTGTGGGGCCACGCGAGCGGCTGCCAAAGAGCTTTCCAACGAGGCACGGCTTTCCCTCCTGGCTCTTCGGGCGTGGGAGCTGTGGCCAGAGACGCGGCCCTACCGGAAAATGCTTCGCAGGCTGGCGCGTCGGCGCCAGGTGGGCGCCGGTGGCGCCGAGGCTGACGGCCGCCGCAAAGCCCGCAGCCCCACGGGCTGTGGGGCCACGCGAGCGGCTGCCAAAGAGCTTTCCAACGAGGCACGGCTTTCCCTCCTGGCTCTTCGGGCGTGGGAGCTGTGGCCAGAGACGCGGCCCTACCGGAAAATGCTTCGCGGGCAGGCGCGGCGGCGCCAGGTGGGCGCTGGTGGCGCCGAGGCTGACGGCCGCCGCAAATCCCGCAGCCCCACGGGCTGTGGGGCCACGCGAGCGGCTGCCAAAGAGCTTTCCAACGAGGCACGGCTTTCCCTCCTGGCTCTTCGGGCGTGGGAGCTGTGGCCAGAGACGCGGCCCTACCGGAAAATGCTTCGCAGGCTGGCGCGGCGGCGCCAGGTGGGCGCCGGTGGCGCCGAGGCTGACGGCCGCCGCAAAGCCCGCAGCCCCACGGGCTGTGGGGCCACGCGAGCGGCTGCCAAAGAGCTTTCCAACGAGGCACGGCTTTCCCTCCTGGCTCTTCGGGCGTGGGAGCTGTGGCCAGAGCCGCGGCCCTACCGGAAAATGCTTCGCAGGCTGGCTCGGCGGCGCCAGGTGGGCGCCGGTGGCGCCGAGGCTGACGGCCGCCGCAAAGCCCGCAGCCCCACGGGCTGTGGGGCCACGCGAGCGGCTGCCAAAGAGCTTTCCAACGAGGCACGGCTTTCCCTCCTGGCTCTTCGGGCGTGGGAGCTGTGGCCAGAGACGCGGCCCTACCGGAAAATGCTTCGCAGGCTGGCGCGGTGGCGCCAGGTGGGCGGCGGTGGCGCCGAGGCTGACGGCCGCCGCAAAGCCCGCAGCCCCACGGGCTGTGGGGCCACGCGAGCGGCTGCCAAAGAGCTTTCCAACGAGGCACGGCTTTCCCTCCTGACTCTTCGGGCGTGGGAGCTGTGGCCAGAGCCGCGGCCCTACCGGAAAATGCTTCGCGGACAGGCGCGGCGGCGCCACGTGGGCGGCGGTGGCGCCGAGGCTGACGGCCGCCGCAAAGCCCGCAGCCCCACGGGGTGTGGGGCCACGCGAGCGGCTGCCAAAGAGCTTTCCAACGAGGCACGGCTTTCCCTCCTGGCTCTTCGGGCGTGGGAGCTGTGGCCAGAGCCGCGGCCCTACCGGAAAATGCTTCGCAGGCTGGCGCGGCGGCGCCAGGTGGGCGCCGGTGGCGCCGAGGCTGACGGCCGCCGCAAAGCCCGCAGCCCCACGGGCTGTGGGGCCACGCGAGCGGCTGCCAAAGAGCTTTCCAACGAGGCACGGCTTTCCCTCCTGGCTCTTCGGGCGTGGGAGCTGTGGTCAGAACCGCGGCCCTACCGGAAAATGCTTCGCAGGCTGGCTGGGCGGCGCCAGGTGGGCGCCGGTGGCGCCGAGGCTGACGGCCGCCGCAAAGCCCGCAGCCCCACGGGCTGTGGGGCCACGCGAGCGGCTGCCAAAGAGCTTTCCAACGAGGCACGGCTTTCCCTCCTGGCTCTTCGGGCGTGGGAGCTGTGGCCAGAGACGCGGCCCTACCGGAAAATGCTTCGCGGACAGGCGCGGCGGCGCCACGTGGGCGGCGGTGGCGCCGAGGCTGACGGCCGCCGCAAAGCCCGCAGCCCCACGGGGTGTGGGGCCACGCGAGCGGCTGCCAAAGAGCTTTCCAACGAGGCACGGCTTTCCCTCCTGGCTCTTCGGGCGTGGGAGCTGTGGCCAGAGCCGCGGCCCTACCGGAAAATGCTTCGCAGGCTGGCGCGGCGGCGCCAGGTGGGCGCCGGTGGCACCGAGGCTGACGGCCGCCGCAAAGCCCGCAGCCCCACGGGCTGTGGGGCCACGCGAGCGGCTGCCAAAGAGCTTTCCAACGAGGCACGGCTTTCCCTCCTGGCTCTTCGGGCGTGGGAGCTGTGGTCAGAACCGCGGCCCTACCGGAAAATGCTTCGGGGGCTGGCGCGGCGGCACCACGTGGACGGCGGTGGCGCCGAGGCTGACGGCCGCCGCAAAGCCCGCAGCCCCACGGGCTGTGGGGCCACGCGAGCGGCTGCCAAAGAGCTTTCCAACGAGGCACGGCTTTCCCTCCTGGCTCTTTGGGCGTGGGAGCTGTGGCCAGAGCCGCGGCCCTACCGGAAAATGCTTCGCAGGCTGGCTCGGCGGCGCCAGGTGGGCGCCGGTGGCGCCGAGGCTGACGGCCGCCGCAAAGCCCGCAGCCCCACGGGCTGTGGGGCCACGCGAGCGGCTGCCAAAGAGCTTTCCAACGAGGCACGGCTTTCCCTCCTGGCTCTTCGGGCGTGGGAGCTGTGGCCAGAGACGCGGCCCTACCGGAAAATGCTTCGCAGGCTGGCGCGTCGGCGCCAGGTGGGCGCCGGTGGCGCCGAGGCTGACGGCCGCCGCAAAGCCCGCAGCCCCACGGGCTGTGGGGCCACGCGAGCGGCTGCCAAAGAGCTTTCCAACGAGGCACGGCTTTCCCTCCTGGCTCTTTGGGCGTGGGAGCTGTGGCCAGAGACGCGGCCCTACCGGAAAATGCTTCGCAGGCTGGCTCGGCGGCGCCAGGTGGGCGCCGGTGGCGCCGAGGCTGACGGCCGCCGCAAAGCCCGCAGCCCCACGGGCTGTGGGGCCACGCGAGCGGCTGCCAAAGAGCTTTCCAACGAGGCACGGCTTTCCCTCCTGGCTCTTCGGGCGTGGGAGCTGTGGCCAGAGCCGCGGCCCTACCGGAAAATGCTTCGCAGGCTGGCTGGGCGGCGCCAGGTGGGCGCCGGTGGCGCCGAGGCTGACGGCCGCCGCAAAGCCCGCAGCCCCACGGGCTGTGGGGCCACACGAGCAGCTGCCAAAGAGCTTTCCAACGAGGCACGGCTTTCCCTCCTGGCTCTTCGGGCGTGGGAGCTGTGGCCAGAGACGCGGCCCTACCGGAAAATGCTTCGCGGACAGGCGCGGCGGCGCCACGTGGGCGGCGGTGGCGCCGAGGCTGACGGCCGCCGCAAAGCCCGCAGCCCCACGGGGTGTGGGGCCACGCGAGCGGCTGCCAAAGAGCTTTCCAACGAGGCACGGCTTTCCCTCCTGGCTCTTCGGGCGTGGGAGCTGTGGCCAGAGCCGCGGCCCTACCAGAAAATGCTTCGCAGGCTGGCTCGGCGGCGCCAGGTGGGCGCCGGTGGCACCGAGGCTGACGGCCGCCGCAAAGCCCGCAGCCCCACGGGCTGTGGGGCCACGCGAGCGGCTGCCAAAGAGCTTTCCAACGAGGCACGGCTTTCCCTCCTGGCTCTTCGGGCGTGGGAGCTGTGGCCAGAGCCGCGGCCCTACCGGAAAATGCTTCGCAGGCTGGCGCGGCGGCACCACGTGGACGGCGGTGGCGCCGAGGCTGACGGCCGCCGCAAAGCCCGCAGCCCCACGGGCTGTGGGGCCACGCGAGCGGCTGCCAAAGAGCTTTCCAACGAGGCACGGCTTTCCCTCCTGGCTCTTTGGGCGTGGGAGCTGTGGCCAGAGCCGCGGCCCTACCGGAAAATGCTTCGCAGGCTGGCTCGGCGGCGCCAGGTGGGCGCCGGTGGCGCCGAGGCTGACGGCCGCCGCAAAGCCCGCAGCCCCACGGGCTGTGGGGCCACGCGAGCGGCTGCCAAAGAGCTTTCCAACGAGGCACGGCTTTCCATCCTGGCTCTTCGGGCGTGGGAGCTGTGGCCAGAGCCACGGCCCTACCGGAAAATGCTTCGCAGGCTGGTTCGGCGGCGCCAGTTGGGCGGCGGTGGCGCCGAGGCTGACGGCCGCCGCAAAGCCCGCAGCCCCACGGGCTGTGGGGCCACGCGAGCGGCTGCCAAAGAGCTTTCCAACGAGGCACGACTTTCCCTCCTGGCTCTTCGGGCGTGGGAGCTGTGGCCAGAGCCGCGGCCCTACCGGAAAATGCTTCGCAGGCTGGCTGGGCGGCGCCACGTGGGCGCCGGTGGCGCCGAGGCTGACGGCCGCCGCAAAGTCCGCAGCCCCACGGGCTGTGGGGCCACGCGAGCGGCTGCCAAAGAGCTTTCCAACGAGGCACGGCTTTCCCTCCTGGCTCTTCGGGCGTGGGAGCTCTGGCCAGAGACGCGGCCCTACCGGAAAATGCTTCGCAGGCTGGCGCGGCGGCGCCAGGTGGGCGCCGTGGCGCCGAGGCTGACGGCCGCCGCAAAGCCCGCAGCCCCACGGGCTGTGGGGCCACACGAGCAGCTGCCAAAGAGCTTTCCAACGAGGCACGGCTTTCCCTCCTGGCTCTTTGGGCATGGGAGCTGTGGCCAGAGCCGCGGCCCTACCGGAAAATGCTTCGCAGGCTGGCTCGGCGGCGCCAGGTGGGCGCCGGTGGCGCCGAGGCTGACGGCCGCCGCAAAGCCCGCAGCCCCACGGGCTGTGGGGCCACGCGAGCGGCTGCCAAAGAGCTTTCCAACGAGGCACGGCTTTCCCTCCTGGCTCTTCGGGCGTGGGAGCTGTGGCCAGAGCCGCGGCCCTACCAGAAAATGCTTCGCAGGCTGGCTCGGCGGCGCCAGGTGGGCGCCGGTGGCGCCGAGGCTGACGGCCGCCGGAAAGCCCGCAGCCCCACGGGCTGTGGGGCCACGCGAGCGGCTGCCAAAGAGCTTTCCAACGAGGCACGGCTTTCCCTCCTTGCTCTTCGGGCGTGGGAGCTGTGGCCAGAGCCGCGGCCCTACCGGAAAATGCTTCGCAGGCTGGCGCGGCGGGGCCAGGTGGGCGCCGGTGGCGCCGAGGCTGACGGCCGCCGCAAAGCCCGCAGCCCCACGGGCTGTGGGGCCACGCGAGCGGCTGCCAAAGAGCTTTCCAACGAGGCACGGCTTTCCCTCCTGGCTCTTCGGGCGTGGGAGCTGTGGCCAGAGCCGCGGCTCTACCGGAAAATGCTTCGCAGGCTGGCTCGGCGGAGCCAGGTGTGCGCCGGTGGCGCCGAGGCTGACGGCCGCCGCAAAGCCCGCAGCCCCACGGGCTGTGGGGCCACGCGAGCGGCTGCCAAAGAGCTTTCCAACGAGGCACGGCTTTCCCTCCTGGCTCTTTGGGCGTGGGAGCTGTGGCCAGAGTCGCGGCCCGACCGGAAAATGCTTCGCAGGCTGGCTCGGCGGCGCCAGGTGGGCGCCGGTGGCGCCGAGGCTGACGGCCGCCGCAAAGCCCGCAGCCCCACGGGCTGTGGGGCCACGCGAGCGGCTGCCAAAGAGCTTTCCAACGAGGCACGGCTTTCCCTCCTGGCTCTTCGGGCGTGGGAGCTGTGGCCAGAGACGCGGCCCTACCGGAAAATGCTTCGCAGGCTGGCGCGGCGGCGCCAGGTGGGCGCCGGTGGCGCCGAGGCTGACGGCCGCCGCAAAGCCCGCAGCCCCACGGGCTGTGGGGCCACGCGAGCGGCTGCCAAAGAGCTTTCCAACGAGGCACGGCTTTCCCTCCTGGCTCTTCGGGCGTGGGAGCTGTGGCCAGAGACGCGGCCCTACCGGAAAATGCTTCGCAGGCTGGCACGGCGGCAACACGTGGGCGCCGGTGGCGCCGAGGCTGACGGCCGCCGCAAAGCCCGCAGCCCCACGGGCTGTGGGGCCACGCGAGCGGCTGCCAAAGAGCTTTCCAACGAGGCACGGCTTTCCCTCCTGGCTCTTCGGGCGTGGGAGCTGTGGCCAGAGCCGCGGCCCTACCGGAAAATGCTTCGCAGGCTGGCTCGGCGGCGCCAGGTGGGCGCCGGTGGCGCCGAGGCTGACGGCCGCCGCAAAGCCCGCAGCCCCACGGGCTGTGGGGCCACGCGAGCGGCTGCCAAAGAGCTTTCCAACGAGGCACGGCTTTCCCTCCTGGCTCTTCGGGCGTGGGAGCTGTGGCCAGAGCCGCGGCCCTACCGGAAAATGCATCGCAGGCTGGCTCGGCGGCACCAGGTGGGCGCCGGTGGCGCCGAGGCTGACGGCCGCCGCAAAGCCCGCAGCCCCACGGGCTGTGGGGCCACGCGAGCCCCTTCCAAAGAGCTTTCCAACGAGGCAAGGCTTTCCCTCCTGGCTCTTCGGGCGTGGGAGCTGTGGCCAGAGCCGCGGCCCTACCGGAAAATGCTTCGGGGGCTGGCGCGTCGGCGCCAGGTGCGCGCCGGTGGCGCCGAGGCTGACGGCCGCCGCAAAGCCCGCAGCCCCACGGGCTGTGGGGCCACGCGAGCGGCTGCCAAAGAGCTTTCCAACGAGGCACGGCTTTCCCTCCTGGCTCTTCGGGCGTGGGAGCTGTGGCCAGAGCCGCAGCCCTACCGGAAAATGCTTCGCAGGCTGGCTCGGCGGCGCCAGGTGGGCGGCGGTGGCGCCGAGGCTGACGGCCGCCGCAAAGCCCGCAGCCCCACGGGCTGTGGGGCCACGCGAGCGGCTGCCAAAGAGCTTTCCAACGAGGCACGGCTTTCCCTCCTGGCTCTTCGGGCGTGGGAGCTGTGGCCAGAGCCGCGGCCCTACCCGAAAATGCTTCGCGGGCAGGCGCGGCGGCGCCACGTGGGCGGCGGTGGCGCCGAGGCTGACGGCCGCCGCAAAGCCCGCAGCCCCACGGGCTGTGGGGCCACGCGAGCGGCTGCCAAAGAGCTTTCCAACGAGGCACGGCTTTCCCTCCTGGCTCTTCGGGCATGGGAGCTGTGGCCAGAGACGCGGCCCTACCCGAAAATGCTTCGCAGGCTGGCACGGCGGCAACAGGTGGGCGCCGGTGGCGCCGAGGCTGACGGCCGCCGCAAAGCCCGCAGCCCCACGGGCTGTGGGGCCACGCGAGCGGCTGCCAAAGAGCTTTCCAACGAGGCACGGCTTTCCCTCCTGGCTCTTCGGGCGTGGGAGCTGTGGCCAGAGACGCGGCCCTACCGGAAAATGCTTCGCAGGCTGGCGCGGCGGCGCCACGTGGGCGCCGGTGGCGCCGAGGCTGACGGCCGCCGCAAAGCCCGCAGCCCCACGGGCTGTGGGGCCACGCGAGCGGCTGCCAAAGAGCTTTCCAACGAGGCACGGCTTTCCCTCCTGGCTCTTCGGGCGTGGGAGCTGTGGCCAGAGACGCGGCCCTACCGGAAAATGCTTCGCAGGCTGGCTCGGCGGCGCCAGTTGGGCGCCGGTGGCGCCGAGGCTGACGGCCGCCGCAAAGCCCGCAGCCCCACGGGCTGTGGGGCCACGCGAGCGGCTGCCAAAGAGCTTTCCAACGAGGCACGGCTTTCCCTCCTGGCTCTTCGGGCGTGGGAGCTGTGGCCAGAGCCGCGGCCCTACCCGAAAATGCTTCGGGGGCTGGCTCGGCGGCGCCAGGTGGGCGTCGGTGGCGCCGAGGCTGACGGCCGCCGCAAAGCCCGCATCCCCACGGGCTGTGGGGCCACGCGAGCGGCTGCCAAAGAGCTTTCCAACGAGGCACGGCTTTCCCTCCTGGCTCTTCGGGCGTGGGAGCTGTGGCCAGAGCCGCGGCCCTACCGCAAAATGCTTCGCAGGCTTGCTCGGCAGCGCCAGGTGGGTGCCGGTGGCGCCGAGGCTGACGGCCGCCGCAAAGCCCGCAGCCCCACGGGCTGTGGGGCCACGCGAGCGGCTGCCAAAGAGGTTTCCAACGAGGCACGGCTTTCCCTCCTGGCTCTTCGGGCGTGGGAGCTGTGACCAGAGACGCGGCCCTACCGGAAAATGCTTCGCAGGCTGGCGCGGCGGCGCCAGGTGGGCGCCGGTGGCGCCGAGGCTGACGGCCGCCGCAAAGCCCGCAGCCCCACGGGCTGTGGGGCCACGCGAGCGGCTGCCAAAGAGCTTTCCAACGAGGCACGGCTTTCCCTCCTGGCTCTTCGGGCGTGGGAGCTGTGGCCAGAGCCGCGGCCCTACCGGAAAATGCTTCGCAGGCTGGCTCGGCGGCGCCAGGTGGGCGCCGGTGGCGCCGAGGCTGACGGCCGCCGCAAAGCCCGCAGCCCCACGGGCTGTGGGGCCACGCGAGCGGCTGCCAAAGAGCTTTCCAACGAGGCACGGCTTTCCCTCCTGGCTCTTCGGGCGTGGGAGCTGTGGCCAGAGCCGCGGCCCTACCCGAAAATGCTTCGGGGGCTGGCTCGGCGGCAACACGTGGGCGCCGGTGGCGCCGAGGCTGACGGCCACCGCAAAGCCCGCAGCCCCACGGGCTGTGGGGCCACGCGAGCGGCTGCCAAAGAGCTTTCCAACGAGGCATGGCTTTCCCTCCTGGCTCTTCGGGCGTGGGAGCTGTGGCCAGAGCCGCGGCCCTACCGGAAAATGCTTCGCAGGCTGGCGCGGCGGCACCACGTGGGCGCCGGTGGCGCCGAGGCTGACGGCCGCCGCAAAGCCCGCAGCCCCACGGGCTGTGGGGCCACGCGAGCGGCTGCCAAAGAGGTTTCCAACGAGGCACGGCTTTCCCTCCTGGCTCTTCGGGCGTGGGAGCTGTGGCCAGAGCCGCGGCCCTACCGGAAAATGCTTCGCAGGCTGGCTCGGCGGCGCCAGGTGGGCGCCGGTGGCGCCGAGGCTGACGGTCACCGGAAAGCCCGCAGCCCCACGGGCTGTGGGGCCACGCGAGCGGCTGCCAAAGAGCTTTCCAACGAGGCACGGCTTTCCCTCCTGGCTCTTCGAGCGTGGGAGCTGTGGCCAGAGACGCGGCCCTACCGGAAAATGCTTCGCAGGCTGGCTCGGCGGCGCCAGGTGGGCGCCGGTGGCGCCGAGGCTGACGGCCGCCGCAAAGCCCGCAGCCCCACGGGCTGTGGGGCCACGCGAGCGGCTGCCAAAGAGCTTTCCAACGAGGCACGGCTTTCCCTCCTGGCTCTTCGGGCGTGGGAGCTGTGGCCAGAGCCGCGGCCCTACCGCAAAATGCTTCGCAGGCTGGCTCGGCAGCGCCAGGTGGGTGCCGGTGGCGCCGAGGCTGACGGCCGCCGCAAAGCCCGCAGCCCCACGGGCTGTGGGGCCACGCGAGCGGCTGCCAAAGAGGTTTCCAACGAGGCACGGCTTTCCCTCCTGGCTCTTCGGGCGTGGGAGCTGTGGCCAGAGACGCGGCCCTACCGGAAAATGCTTCGCAGGCTGGCGCGGCGGCGCCAGGTGGGCGCCGGTGGCGCCGAGGCTGACGGCCGCCGCAAAGCCCGCAGCCCCACGGGCTGTGGGGCCACGCGAGCGGCTGCCAAAGAGCTTTCCAACGAGGCACGGCTTTCCCTCCTGGCTCTTCGGGCGTGGGAGCTGTGGCCAGAGCCGCGGCCCTACCGGAAAATGCTTCGCAGGCTGGCGCGGCGGCACCACGTGGGCGCCGGTGGCGCCGAGGCTGACGGCCGCCGCAAAGCCCGCAGCCCCACGGGCTGTGGGGCCACGCGAGCGGCTGCCAAAGAGCTTTCCAACGAGGCACGGCTTTCCCTCCTGGCTCTTCGGGCGTGGGAGCTGTGGCCAGAGCCGCGGCCCTACCGGAAAATGCTTTGCAGGCTGGCTCGGCGGCGCCAGGTGGGCGCTGGTGGCGCCGAGGCTGACGGCCGCCGCAAAGCCCGCAGCCGCACGGGCTGTGGGGCCACGCGAGCGGCTGCCAAAGAGCTTTCCAACGAGGCACGGCTTTCCCTCCTGGCTCTTCGGGCGTGGGAGCTGTGGCCAGAGCCGCGGCCCTACCGGAAAATGCTTCGGGGGCTGGCTCGGCGGCGCCAGGTGGGCGCCGGTGGTGCCGAAGCTGACAGCCGCCGCAAAGCCCGCAGCCCCACGGGCTGTGGGGCCACGCGAGCGGCTGCCAAAGAGCTTTCCAACGAGGCACGGCTTTCCCTCCTGGCTCTTCGGGCGTGGGAGCTGTGGCCAGAGCCGCGGCCCTACCGGAAAATGCTTCGCAGGCTGGCTCGGCGGCGCCAGGTGGGCGGCGGTGGCGCCGAGGCTGATGGCCGCCGCAAAGCCCGCAGCCCCACGGGCTGTGGGGCCACGCGAGCAGCTGCCAAAGAGCTTTCCAACGAGGCATGGCTTTCCCTCCTGGCTCTTCGGGCGTGGGAGCTGTGGCCAGAGACGCGGCCCTACCCGAAAATGCTTCGCAGGCTGGCTCGGCGGCGCCAGGTGGGCGCCGGTGGCGCCGAGGCTGACGGCCGCCGCAAAGCCCGCAGCCCCACGGGCTGTGGGGCCACGCGAGCGGCTGCCAAAGAGCTTTCCAAGGAGGCACGGCTTTCCCTCCTGGCTCTTCGGGCGTGGGAGCTGTGGCCAGAGCCGCGGCCCTACCGGAAAATGCTTCGCAGGCTGGCTCGGCGGCGCCAGGTGGGCGGCGGTGGCGCCGAGGCTGACGGCCGCCGCAAAGCCCGCAGCCCCACGGGCTGTGGGGCCACGCGAGCGGCTGCCAAAGAGGTTTCCAACGAGGCACGGCTTTCCCTCCTGGCTCTTCGGGCGTGGGAGCTGTGGCCAGAGCCGCGGCCCTACCGGAAAATGCTTCGCAGGCTGGCTCGGCGGCGCCAGGTGGGCGCCGGTGGCGCCGAGGCTGACGGCCGCCGCAAAGCCCGCAGCCCCACGGGCTGTGGGGCCACGCGAGCGGCTGCCAAAGAGCTTTCCAACGAGGCACGGCTTTCCCTCCTGGCTCTTCGGGCGTGGGAGCTGTGGCCAGAGCTGCGGCCCTACCGGAAAATGCTTCGCAGGCTGGCTCGGCGGCACCACGTGGGCGCCGGTGGCGCCGAGGCTGACGGCCGCCGGAAAGCCCGCAGCCCCACGGGCTGTGGGGCCACGCGAGCGGCTGCCAAAGAGCTTTCCAACGAGGCACGGCTTTCCCTCCTGGCTCTTCGGGCGTGGGAGCTGTGGCCAGAGCCGCGGCCCTACCGCAAAATGCTTCGCAGGCTGGCTCGGCAGCGCCAGGTGGGTGCCGGTGGCGCCGAGGCTGACGGCCGCCGCAAAGACCGCAGCCCCACGGGCTGTGGGGCCACGCGAGCGGCTGCCAAAGAGGTTTCCAACGAGGCACGGCTTTCCCTCCTGGCTCTTCGGGCGTGGGAGCTGTGGCCAGAGACGCGGCCCTACCGGAAAATGCTTCGCAGGCTGGCGCGGCGGCGCCAGGTGGGCGCCGGTGGCGCCGAGGCTGACGGCCGCCGCAAAGCCCGCAGCCCCACGGGCTGTGGGGCCACGCGAGCGGCTGCCAAAGAGCTTTCCAACGAGGCACGGCTTTCCCTCCTGGCTCTTCGGGCGTGGGAGCTGTGGCCAGAGCCGCGGCCCTACCGGAAAATGCTTCGCAGGCTGGCTCGGCGGCGCCAGGTGGGCGGCGGTGGCGCCGAGGCTGACGGCCGCCGCAAAGCCCGCAGCCCCACGGGCTGTGGGGCCACGCGAGCGGCTGCCAAAGAGCTTTCCAACGAGGCACGGCTTTCCCTCCTGGCTCTTCGGGCGTGGGAGCTGTGGCCAGAGCCGCGGCCCTACCCGAAAATGCTTCGGGGGCTGGCTCGGCGGCAACACGTGGGCGCCGGTGGCGCCGAGGCTGACGGCCGCCGCAAAGCCCGCAGCCCCACGGGCTGTGGGGCCACGCGAGCGGCTGCCAAAGAGCTTTCCAACGAGGCACGGCTTTCCCTCCTGGCTCTTCGGGCGTGGGAGCTGTGGCCAGAGCAGCGGCCCTACCGCAAAATGCTTCGCAGGCTTGCTCGGCAGCGCCAGGTGGGTGCCGGTGGCGCCGAGGCTGACGGCCGCCGCAAAGCCCGCAGCCCCACGGGCTGTGGGGCCACGCGAGCGGCTGCCAAAGAGGTTTCCAACGAGGCACGGCTTTCCCTCCTGGCTCTTCGGGCGTGGGAGCTGTGACCAGAGCCGCGGCCCTACCGGAAAATGCTTCGCAGGCTGGCGCGGCGGCGCCAGGTGGGCGCCGGTGGCGCCGAGGCTGACGGCCGCCGCAAAGCCCGCAGCCCCACGGGCTGTGGGGCCACGCGAGCGGCTGCCAAAGAGCTTTCCAACGAGGCACGGCTTTCCCTCCTGGCTCTTCGGGCGTGGGAGCTGTGGCCAGAGCCGCGGCCCTACCGGAAAATGCTTCGCAGGCTGGCTCGGCGGCGCCAGGTGGGCGCCGGTGGCGCCGAGGCTGACGGCCGCCGCAAAGCCCGCAGCCCCACGGGCTGTGGGGCCACGCGAGCGGCTGCCAAAGAGCTTTCCAACGAGGCACGGCTTTCCCTCCTGGCTCTTCGGGCGTGGGAGCTGTGGCCAGAGCCGCGGCCCTACCCGAAAATGCTTCGGGGGCTGGCTCAGCGGCAACACGTGGGCGCCGGTGGCGCCGAGGCTGACGGCCACCGCAAAGCCCGCAGCCCCACGGGCTGTGGGGCCACGCGAGCGGCTGCCAAAGAGCTTTCCAACGAGGCATGGCTTTCCCTCCTGGCTCTTCGGGCGTGGGAGCTGTGGCCAGAGCCGCGGCCCTACCGGAAAATGCTTCGCAGGCTGGCGCGGCGGCACCACGTGGGCGCCGGTGGCGCCGAGGCTGACGGCCGCCGCAAAGCCCGCAGCCCCACGGGCTGTGGGGCCACGCGAGCGGCTGCCAAAGAGGTTTCCAACGAGGCACGGCTTTCCCTCCTGGCTCTTCGGGCGTGGGAGCTGTGGCCAGAGCCGCGGCCCTACCGGAAAATGCTTCGCAGGCTGGCTCGGCGGCGCCAGGTGGGCGCCGGTGGCGCCGAGGCTGACGGTCGCCGGAAAGCCCGCAGCCCCACGGGCTGTGGGGCCACGCGAGCGGCTGCCAAAGAGCTTTCCAACGAGGCACGGCTTTCCCTCCTGGCTCTTCGGGCGTGGGAGCTGTGGCCAGAGCCGCGGCCCTACCGGAAAATGCTTCGCAGGCTGGCGCGGCGGCGCCAGGTGGGCGCCGGTGGCGCCGAGGCTGACGGCCGCCGCAAAGCCCGCAGCCCCACGGGCTGTGGGGCCACGCGAGCGGCTGCCAAAGAGCTTTCCAACGAGGCACGGCTTTCCCTCCTGGCTCTTCGGGCGTGGGAGCTGTGGCCAGAGCCGCGGCCCTACCGGAAAATGCTTCGCAGGCTGGCTCGGCGGCGCCAGTTGGGCGCCGGTGGCGCCGAGGCTGACGGCCGCCGCAAAGCCCGCAGCCCCACGGGCTGTGGGGCCACGCGAGCGGCTGCCAAAGAGCTTTCCAACGAGGCACGGCTTTCCCTCCTGGCTCTTCGGGCGTGGGAGCTGTCGCCAGAGCCGCGGCCCTACCCGAAAATGCTTCGGGGGCTGGCTCGGCGGCACCACGTGGGCGCCGGTGGCGCCGAGGCTGACGGCCGCCGCAAAGCCCGCAGCCCCACGGGCTGTGGGGCCACGCGAGCGGCTGCCAAAGAGCTTTCCAACGAGGCATGGCTTTCCCTCCTGGCTCTTCGGGCGTGGGAGCTGTGGCCAGAGCCGCGGCCCTACCGGAAAATGCTTCGCAGGCTGGCGCGGCGGCACCACGTGGGCGCCGGTGGCGCCGAGGCTGACGGCCGCCGCAAAGCCCGCAGCCCCACGGGCTGTGGGGCCACGCGAGCGGCTGCCAAAGAGCTTTCCAACGAGGCACGGCTTTCCCTCCTGGCTCTTCGGGCGTGGGAGCTGTGGCCAGAGCCGCGGCCCTACCGGAAAATGCTTCGCAGGCTGGCGCGGCGGCGCCAGGTGGGCGGCGGTGGCGCCGAGGCTGACGGCCGCCGCAAAGCCCGCAGCCCCACGGGCTGTGGGGCCACGCGAGCGGCTGCCAAAGAGCTTTCCAACGAGGCACGGCTTTCCCTCCTGGCTCTTCGGGCGTGGGAGCTGTGGCCAGAGCTGCGGCCCTACCGGAAAATGCTTCGCAGGCTGGCGCGGCGGCGCCAGGTGGGCGCCGGTGGCGCCGAGGCTGACGGCCGCCGCAAAGCCCGCAGCCCCACGGGCTGTGGGGCCACGCGAGCGGCTGCCAAAGAGCTTTCCAACGAGGCACGGCTTTCCCTCCTGGCTCTTCGGGCGTGGGAGCTGTGGCCAGAGCCGCGGCCCTACCGGAAAATGCTTCGCAGGCTGGCTCGGCGGCGCCAGTTGGGCGCCGGTGGCGCCGAGGCTGACGGCCGCCGCAAAGCCCGCAGCCCCACGGGCTGTGGGGCCACGCGAGCGGCTGCCAAAGAGCTTTCCAACGAGGCACGGCTTTCCCTCCTGGCTCTTCGGGCGTGGGAGCTGTGGCCAGAGCCGCGGCCCTACCCGAAAATGCTTCGGGGGCTGGCTCGGCGGCACCACGTGGGCGCCGGTGGCGCCGAGGCTGACGGCCGCCGCAAAGCCCGCAGCCCCACGGGCTGTGGGGCCACGCGAGCGGCTGCCAAAGAGCTTTCCAACGAGGCATGGCTTTCCCTCCTGGCTCTTCGGGCATGGGAGCTGTGGCCAGAGCCGCGGCCCTACCGGAAAATGCTTCGCAGGCTGGCGCGGCGGCACCACGTGGGCGCCGGTGGCGCCGAGGCTGACGGCCGCCGCAAAGCCCGCAGCCCCACGGGCTGTGGGGCCACGCGAGCGGCTGCCAAAGAGCTTTCCAACGAGGCACGGCTTTCCCTCCTGGCTCTTCGGGCGTGGGAGCTGTGGCCAGAGCCGCGGCCCTACCGGAAAATGCTTCGCAGGCTGGCGCGGCGGCGCCAGGTGGGCGGCGGTGGCGCCGAGGCTGACGGCCGCCGCAAAGCCCGCAGCCCCACGGGCTGTGGGGCCACGCGAGCGGCTGCCAAAGAGCTTTCCAACGAGGCACGGCTTTCCCTCCTGGCTCTTCGGGCGTGGGAGCTGTGGCCAGAGCTGCGGCCCTACCGGAAAATGCTTCGCAGGCTGGCTCGGCGGCACCACGTGGGCGCCGGTGGCGCCGAGGCTGACGGCCGCCGGAAAGCCCGCAGCCCCACGGGCTGTGGGGCCACGCGAGCGGCTGCCAAAGAGCTTTCCAACGAGGCACGGCTTTCCCTCCTGGCTCTTCGGGCGTGGGAGCTGTGGCCAGAGCCGCGGCCCTACCGCAAAATGCTTCGCAGGCTGGCTCGGCAGCGCCAGGTGGGTGCCGGTGGCGCCGAGGCTGACGGCCGCCGCAAAGACCGCAGCCCCACGGGCTGTGGGGCCACGCGAGCGGCTGCCAAAGAGGTTTCCAACGAGGCACGGCTTTCCCTCCTGGCTCTTCGGGCGTGGGAGCTGTGGCCAGAGACGCGGCCCTACCGGAAAATGCTTCGCAGGCTGGCGCGGCGGCGCCAGGTGGGCGCCGGTGGCGCCGAGGCTGACGGCCGCCGCAAAGCCCGCAGCCCCACGGGCTGTGGGGCCACGCGAGCGGCTGCCAAAGAGCTTTCCAACGAGGCACGGCTTTCCCTCCTGGCTCTTCGGGCGTGGGAGCTGTGGCCAGAGCCGCGGCCCTACCGGAAAATGCTTCGCAGGCTGGCTCGGCGGCGCCAGTTGGGCGCCGGTGGCGCCGAGGCTGACGGCCGCCGCAAAGCCCGCAGCCCCACGGGCTGTGGGGCCACGCGAGCGGCTGCCAAAGAGCTTTCCAACGAGGCACGGCTTTCCCTCCTGGCTCTTCGGGCGTGGGAGCTGTGGCCAGAGCCGCGGCCCTACCCGAAAATGCTTCGGGGGCTGGCTCGGCGGCGCCAGGTGGGCGTCGGTGGCGCCGAGGCTGACGGCCGCCGCAAAGCCCGCATCCCCACGGGCTGTGGGGCCACGCGAGCGGCTGCCAAAGAGCTTTCCAACGAGGCACGGCTTTCCCTCCTGGCTCTTCGGGCGTGGGAGCTGTGGCCAGAGCCGCGGCCCTACCGCAAAATGCTTCGCAGGCTTGCTCGGCAGCGCCAGGTGGGTGCCGGTGGCGCCGAGGCTGACGGCCGCCGCAAAGCCCGCAGCCCCACGGGCTGTGGGGCCACGCGAGCGGCTGCCAAAGAGGTTTCCAACGAGGCACGGCTTTCCCTCCTGGCTCTTCGGGCGTGGGAGCTGTGACCAGAGACGCGGCCCTACCGGAAAATGCTTCGCAGGCTGGCGCGGCGGCGCCAGGTGGGCGCCGGTGGCGCCGAGGCTGACGGCCGCCGCAAAGCCCGCAGCCCCACGGGCTGTGGGGCCACGCGAGCGGCTGCCAAAGAGCTTTCCAACGAGGCACGGCTTTCCCTCCTGGCTCTTCGGGCGTGGGAGCTGTGGCCAGAGCCGCGGCCCTACCGGAAAATGCTTCGCAGGCTGGCTCGGCGGCGCCAGGTGGGCGCCGGTGGCGCCGAGGCTGACGGCCGCCGCAAAGCCCGCAGCCCCACGGGCTGTGGGGCCACGCGAGCGGCTGCCAAAGAGCTTTCCAACGAGGCACGGCTTTCCCTCCTGGCTCTTCGGGCGTGGGAGCTGTGGCCAGAGCCGCGGCCCTACCCGAAAATGCTTCGGGGGCTGGCTCGGCGGCAACACGTGGGCGCCGGTGGCGCCGAGGCTGACGGCCACCGCAAAGCCCGCAGCCCCACGGGCTGTGGGGCCACGCGAGCGGCTGCCAAAGAGCTTTCCAACGAGGCATGGCTTTCCCTCCTGGCTCTTCGGGCGTGGGAGCTGTGGCCAGAGCCGCGGCCCTACCGGAAAATGCTTCGCAGGCTGGCGCGGCGGCACCACGTGGGCGCCGGTGGCGCCGAGGCTGACGGCCGCCGCAAAGCCCGCAGCCCCACGGGCTGTGGGGCCACGCGAGCGGCTGCCAAAGAGGTTTCCAACGAGGCACGGCTTTCCCTCCTGGCTCTTCGGGCGTGGGAGCTGTGGCCAGAGCCGCGGCCCTACCGGAAAATGCTTCGCAGGCTGGCTCGGCGGCGCCAGGTGGGCGCCGGTGGCGCCGAGGCTGACGGTCACCGGAAAGCCCGCAGCCCCACGGGCTGTGGGGCCACGCGAGCGGCTGCCAAAGAGCTTTCCAACGAGGCACGGCTTTCCCTCCTGGCTCTTCGAGCGTGGGAGCTGTGGCCAGAGCCGCGGCCCTACCGGAAAATGCTTCGCAGGCTGGCTCGGCGGCGCCAGGTGGGCGCCGGTGGCGCCGAGGCTGACGGCCGCCGCAAAGCCCGCAGCCCCACGGGCTGTGGGGCCACGCGAGCGGCTGCCAAAGAGCTTTCCAACAAGGCACGGCTTTCCCTCCTGGCTCTTCGGGCGTGGGAGCTGTGGCCAGAGCCGCGGCCCTACCGCAAAATGCTTCGCAGGCTGGCTCGGCAGCGCCAGGTGGGTGCCGGTGGCGCCGAGGCTGACGGCCGCCGCAAAGCCCGCAGCCCCACGGGCTGTGGGGCCACGCGAGCGGCTGCCAAAGAGGTTTCCAACGAGGCACGGCTTTCCCTCCTGGCTCTTCGGGCGTGGGAGCTGTGGCCAGAGACGCGGCCCTACCGGAAAATGCTTCGCAGGCTGGCGCGGCGGCGCCAGGTGGGCGCCGGTGGCGCCGAGGCTGACGGCCGCCGCAAAGCCCGCAGCCCCACGGGCTGTGGGGCCACGCGAGCGGCTGCCAAAGAGGTTTCCAACGAGGCACGGCTTTCCCTCCTGGCTCTTCGGGCGTGGGAGCTGTGGCCAGAGCCGCGGCCCTACCGGAAAATGCTTCGCAGGCTGGCGCGGCGGCACCACGTGGGCGCCGGTGGCGCCGAGGCTGACGGCCGCCGCAAAGCCCGCAGCCCCACGGGCTGTGGGGCCACGCGAGCGGCTGCCAAAGAGCTTTCCAACGAGGCACGGCTTTCCCTCCTGGCTCTTCGGGCGTGGGAGCTGTGGCCAGAGCCGCGGCCCTACCGGAAAATGCTTTGCAGGCTGGCTCGGCGGCGCCAGGTGGGCGCTGGTGGCGCCGAGGCTGACGGCCGCCGCAAAGCCCGCAGCCGCACGGGCTGTGGGGCCACGCGAGCGGCTGCCAAAGAGCTTTCCAACGAGGCACGGCTTTCCCTCCTGGCTCTTCGGGCGTGGGAGCTGTGGCCAGAGCCGCGGCCCTACCGGAAAATGCTTCGGGGGCTGGCTCGGCGGCGCCAGGTGGGCGCCGGTGGCGCCGAAGCTGACAGCCGCCGCAAAGCCCGCAGCCCCACGGGCTGTGGGGCCACGCGAGCGGCTGCCAAAGAGCTTTCCAACGAGGCACGGCTTTCCCTCCTGGCTCTTCGGGCGTGGGAGCTGTGGCCAGAGCCGCGGCCCTACCGGAAAATGCTTCGCAGGCTGGCTCGGCGGCGCCAGGTGGGCGGCGGTGGCGCCGAGGCTGATGGCCGCCGCAAAGCCCGCAGCCCCACGGGCTGTGGGGCCACGCGAGCAGCTGCCAAAGAGCTTTCCAACGAGGCATGGCTTTCCCTCCTGGCTCTTCGGGCGTGGGAGCTGTGGCCAGAGACGCGGCCCTACCCGAAAATGCTTCGCAGGCTGGCTCGGCGGCGCCAGGTGGGCGCCGGTGGCGCCGAGGCTGACGGCCGCCGCAAAGCCCGCAGCCCCACGGGCTGTGGGGCCACGCGAGCGGCTGCCAAAGAGCTTTCCAAGGAGGCACGGCTTTCCCTCCTGGCTCTTCGGGCGTGGGAGCTGTGGCCAGAGCCGCGGCCCTACCGGAAAATGCTTCGCAGGCTGGCTCGGCGGCGCCAGGTGGGCGGCGGTGGCGCCGAGGCTGACGGCCGCCGCAAAGCCCGCAGCCCCACGGGCTGTGGGGCCACGCGAGCGGCTGCCAAAGAGCTTTCCAACGAGGCACGGCTTTCCCTCCTGGCTCTTCGGGCGTGGGAGCTGTGGCCAGAGCCGCGGCCCTACCGCAAAATGCTTCGCAGGCTGGCTCGGCAGCGCCAGGTGGGTGCCGGTGGCGCCGAGGCTGACGGCCGCCGCAAAGCCCGCAGCCCCACGGGCTGTGGGGCCATGCGAGCGGCTGCCAAAGAGCTTTCCAACGAGGCACGGCTTTCCCTCCTGGCTCTTCGGGCGTGGGAGCTGTGGCCAGAGCCGCGGCCCTACCGGAAAATGCTTCGCAGGCTGGCGCGGCGGCGCCAGGTGGGCGCCGGTGGCGCCGAGGCTGACGGCCGCCGCAAAGCCCGCAGCCCCACGGGCTGTGGGGCCACGCGAGCGGCTGCCAAAGAGCTTTCCAACGAGGCACGGCTTTCCCTCCTGGCTCTTCGGGCGTGGGAGCTGTGGCCAGAGCCGCGGCCCTACCGGAAAATGCTTCGCAGGCTGGCGCGGCGGCACCACGTGGGCGCCGGTGGCGCCGAGGCTGACGGCCGCCGCAAAGCCCGCAGCCCCACGGGCTGTGGGGCCACGCGAGCGGCTGCCAAAGAGCTTTCCAACGAGGCACGGCTTTCCCTCCTGGCTCTTCGGGCGTGGGAGCTGTGGCCAGAGCCGCGGCCCTACCGGAAAATGCTTTGCAGGCTGGCTCGGCGGCGCCAGGTGGGCGCTGGTGGCGCCGAGGCTGACGGCCGCCGCAAAGCCCGCAGCCGCACGGGCTGTGGGGCCACGCGAGCGGCTGCCAAAGAGCTTTCCAACGAGGCACGGCTTTCCCTCCTGGCTCTTCGGGCGTGGGAGCTGTGGCCAGAGCCGCGGCCCTACCGGAAAATGCTTCGGGGGCTGGCTCGGCGGCGCCAGGTGGGCGCCGGTGGCGCCGAAGCTGACAGCCGCCGCAAAGCCCGCAGCCCCACGGGCTGTGGGGCCACGCGAGCGGCTGCCAAAGAGCTTTCCAACGAGGCACGGCTTTCCCTCCTGGCTCTTCGGGCGTGGGAGCTGTGGCCAGAGCCGCGGCCCTACCGGAAAATGCTTCGCAGGCTGGCTCGGCGGCGCCAGGTGGGCGCCGGTGGCGCCGAGGCTGATGGCCGCCGCAAAGCCCGCAGCCCCACGGGCTGTGGGGCCACGCGAGCAGCTGCCAAAGAGCTTTCCAACGAGGCATGGCTTTCCCTCCTGGCTCTTCGGGCGTGGGAGCTGTGGCCAGAGACGCGGCCCTACCCGAAAATGCTTCGCAGGCTGGCTCGGCGGCGCCAGGTGGGCGCCGGTGGCGCCGAGGCTGACGGCCGCCGCAAAGCCCGCAGCCCCACGGGCTGTGGGGCCACGCGAGCGGCTGCCAAAGAGCTTTCCAAGGAGGCACGGCTTTCCCTCCTGGCTCTTCGGGCGTGGGAGCTGTGGCCAGAGCCGCGGCCCTACCGGAAAATGCTTCGCAGGCTGGCTCGGCGGCGCCAGGTGGGCGGCGGTGGCGCCGAGGCTGACGGCCGCCGCAAAGCCCGCAGCCCCACGGGCTGTGGGGCCACGCGAGCGGCTGCCAAAGAGGTTTCCAACGAGGCACGGCTTTCCCTCCTGGCTCTTCGGGCGTGGGAGCTGTGGCCAGAGCCGCGGCCCTACCGGAAAATGCTTCGCAGGCTGGCTCGGCGGCGCCAGGTGGGCGCCGGTGGCGCCGAGGCTGACGGCCGCCGCAAAGCCCGCAGCCCCACGGGCTGTGGGGCCACGCGAGCGGCTGCCAAAGAGCTTTCCAACGAGGCACGGCTTTCCCTCCTGGCTCTTCGGGCGTGGGAGCTGTGGCCAGAGCCGCGGCCCTACCGCAAAATGCTTCGCAGGCTGGCTCGGCAGCGCCAGGTGGGTGCCGGTGGCGCCGAGGCTGACGGCCGCCGCAAAGCCCGCAGCCCCACGGGCTGTGGGGCCACGCGAGCGGCTGCCAAAGAGGTTTCCAACGAGGCACGGCTTTCCCTCCTGGCTCTTCGGGCGTGGGAGCTGTGGCCAGAGACGCGGCCCTACCGGAAAATGCTTCGCAGGCTGGCGCGGCGGCGCCAGGTGGGCGCCGGTGGCGCCGAGGCTGACGGCCGCCGCAAAGCCCGCAGCCCCACGGGCTGTGGGGCCACGCGAGCGGCTGCCAAAGAGCTTTCCAACGAGGCACGGCTTTCCCTCCTGGCTCTTCGGGCGTGGGAGCTGTGGCCAGAGCCGCGGCCCTACCGGAAAATGCTTCGCAGGCTGGCTCGGCGGCGCCAGTTGGGCGCCGGTGGCGCTGAGGCTGACGGCCGCCGCAAAGCCCGCAGCCCCACGGGCTGTGGGGCCACGCGAGCGGCTGCCAAAGAGCTTTCCAACGAGGCACGGCTTTCCCTCCTGGCTCTTCGGGCGTGGGAGCTGTGGCCAGAGCCGCGGCCCTACCCGAAAATGCTTCGGGGGCTGGCTCGGCGGCACCACGTGGGCGCCGGTGGCGCCGAGGCTGACGGCCGCCGCAAAGCCCGCAGCCCCACGGGCTGTGGGGCCACGCGAGCGGCTGCCAAAGAGCTTTCCAACGAGGCATGGCTTTCCCTCCTGGCTCTTCGGGCGTGGGAGCTGTGGCCAGAGCCGCGGCCCTACCGGAAAATGCTTCGCAGGCTGGCGCGGCGGCACCACGTGGGCGCCGGTGGCGCCGAGGCTGACGGCCGCCGCAAAGCCCGCAGCCCCACGGGCTGTGGGGCCACGCGAGCGGCTGCCAAAGAGCTTTCCAACGAGGCATGGCTTTCCCTCCTGGCTCTTCGGGCGTGGGAGCTGTGGCCAGAGCCGCGGCCCTACCGGAAAATGCTCCGGGGGCTGGCTCGGCGGCGCCAGGTGGGCGCCGGTGGCGCCGAAGCTGAAGGCCGCCGCAAAGCCCGCAGCCCCACGGGCTGTGGGGCCACGCGAGCGGCTGCCAAAGAGCTTTCCAACGAGGCACGGCTTTCCCTCCTGGCTCTTCGGGCGTGGGAGCTGTGGCCAGAGCCGCGGCCCTACCGGAAAATGCTTCGCAGGCTGGCTCGGCGGCGCCAGGTGGGCGGCGGTGGCGCCGAGGCTGATGGCCGCCGCAAAGCCCGCAGCCCCACGGGCTGTGGGGCCACGCGAGCAGCTGCCAAAGAGCTTTCCAACGAGGCATGGCTTTCCCTCCTGGCTCTTCGGGCGTGGGAGCTGTGGCCAGAGACGCGGCCCTACCCGAAAATGCTTCGCAGGCTGGCTCGGCGGCGCCAGGTGGGCGCCGGTGGCGCCGAGGCTGACGGCCGCCGCAAAGCCCGCAGCCCCACGGGCTGTGGGGCCACGCGAGCGGCTGCCAAAGAGCTTTCCAAGGAGGCACGGCTTTCCCTCCTGGCTCTTCGGGCGTGGGAGCTGTGGCCAGAGCCGCGGCCCTACCGGAAAATGCTTCGCAGGCTGGCTCGGCGGCGCCAGGTGGGCGGCGGTGGCGCCGAGGCTGACGGCCGCCGCAAAGCCCGCAGCCCCACGGGCTGTGGGGCCACGCGAGCGGCTGCCAAAGAGCTTTCCAACGAGGCACGGCTTTCCCTCCTGGCTCTTCGGGCGTGGGAGCTGTGGCCAGAGCCGCGGCCCTACCGGAAAATGCTTCGCAGGCTGGCTCGGCGGCGCCAGGTGGGCGCCGGTGGCGCCGAGGCTGACGGCCGCCGCAAAGCCCGCAGCCCCACGGGCTGTGGGGCCACGCGAGCGGCTGCCAAAGAGCTTTCCAACGAGGCACGGCTTTCCCTCCTGGCTCTTCGGGCGTGGGAGCTGTGGCCAGAGCCGCGGCCCTACCGGAAAATGCTTCGCAGGCTGGCGCGGCGGCACCACGTGGGCGCCGGTGGCGCCGAGGCTGACGGCCGCCGCAAAGCCCGCAGCCCCACGGGCTGTGGGGCCACGCGAGCGGCTGCCAAAGAGCTTTCCAACGAGGCACGGCTTTCCCTCCTGGCTCTTCGGGCGTGGGAGCTGTGGCCAGAGCCGCGGCCCTACCGGAAAATGCTTTGCAGGCTGGCTCGGCGGCGCCAGGTGGGCGCTGGTGGCGCCGAGGCTGACGGCCGCCGCAAAGCCCGCAGCCGCACGGGCTGTGGGGCCACGCGAGCGGCTGCCAAAGAGCTTTCCAACGAGGCACGGCTTTCCCTCCTGGCTCTTCGGGCGTGGGAGCTGTGGCCAGAGCCGCGGCCCTACCGGAAAATGCTTCGGGGGCTGGCTCGGCGGCGCCAGGTGGGCGCCGGTGGCGCCGAAGCTGACAGCCGCCGCAAAGCCCGCAGCCCCACGGGCTGTGGGGCCACGCGAGCGGCTGCCAAAGAGCTTTCCAACGAGGCACGGCTTTCCCTCCTGGCTCTTCGGGCGTGGGAGCTGTGGCCAGAGCCGCGGCCCTACCGGAAAATGCTTCGCAGGCTGGCTCGGCGGCGCCAGGTGGGCGGCGGTGGCGCCGAGGCTGATGGCCGCCGCAAAGCCCGCAGCCCCACGGGCTGTGGGGCCACGCGAGCAGCTGCCAAAGAGCTTTCCAACGAGGCATGGCTTTCCCTCCTGGCTCTTCGGGCGTGGGAGCTGTGGCCAGAGACGCGGCCCTACCCGAAAATGCTTCGCAGGCTGGCTCGGCGGCGCCAGGTGGGCGCCGGTGGCGCCGAGGCTGACGGCCGCCGCAAAGCCCGCAGCCCCACGGGCTGTGGGGCCACGCGAGCGGCTGCCAAAGAGCTTTCCAAGGAGGCACGGCTTTCCCTCCTGGCTCTTCGGGCGTGGGAGCTGTGGCCAGAGCCGCGGCCCTACCGGAAAATGCTTCGCAGGCTGGCTCGGCGGCGCCAGGTGGGCGGCGGTGGCGCCGAGGCTGACGGCCGCCGCAAAGCCCGCAGCCCCACGGGCTGTGGGGCCACGCGAGCGGCTGCCAAAGAGGTTTCCAACGAGGCACGGCTTTCCCTCCTGGCTCTTCGGGCGTGGGAGCTGTGGCCAGAGCCGCGGCCCTACCGGAAAATGCTTCGCAGGCTGGCTCGGCGGCGCCAGGTGGGCGCCGGTGGCGCCGAGGCTGACGGCCGCCGCAAAGCCCGCAGCCCCACGGGCTGTGGGGCCACGCGAGCGGCTGCCAAAGAGCTTTCCAACGAGGCACGGCTTTCCCTCCTGGCTCTTCGGGCGTGGGAGCTGTGGCCAGAGCCGCGGCCCTACCGCAAAATGCTTCGCAGGCTGGCTCGGCAGCGCCAGGTGGGTGCCGGTGGCGCCGAGGCTGACGGCCGCCGCAAAGCCCGCAGCCCCACGGGCTGTGGGGCCACGCGAGCGGCTGCCAAAGAGGTTTCCAACGAGGCACGGCTTTCCCTCCTGGCTCTTCGGGCGTGGGAGCTGTGGCCAGAGACGCGGCCCTACCGGAAAATGCTTCGCAGGCTGGCGCGGCGGCGCCAGGTGGGCGCCGGTGGCGCCGAGGCTGACGGCCGCCGCAAAGCCCGCAGCCCCACGGGCTGTGGGGCCACGCGAGCGGCTGCCAAAGAGCTTTCCAACGAGGCACGGCTTTCCCTCCTGGCTCTTCGGGCGTGGGAGCTGTGGCCAGAGCCGCGGCCCTACCGGAAAATGCTTCGCAGGCTGGCTCGGCGGCGCCAGTTGGGCGCCGGTGGCGCTGAGGCTGACGGCCGCCGCAAAGCCCGCAGCCCCACGGGCTGTGGGGCCACGCGAGCGGCTGCCAAAGAGCTTTCCAACGAGGCACGGCTTTCCCTCCTGGCTCTTCGGGCGTGGGAGCTGTGGCCAGAGCCGCGGCCCTACCCGAAAATGCTTCGGGGGCTGGCTCGGCGGCACCACGTGGGCGCCGGTGGCGCCGAGGCTGACGGCCGCCGCAAAGCCCGCAGCCCCACGGGCTGTGGGGCCACGCGAGCGGCTGCCAAAGAGCTTTCCAACGAGGCATGGCTTTCCCTCCTGGCTCTTCGGGCGTGGGAGCTGTGGCCAGAGCCGCGGCCCTACCGGAAAATGCTTCGCAGGCTGGCGCGGCGGCACCACGTGGGCGCCGGTGGCGCCGAGGCTGACGGCCGCCGCAAAGCCCGCAGCCCCACGGGCTGTGGGGCCACGCGAGCGGCTGCCAAAGAGCTTTCCAACGAGGCATGGCTTTCCCTCCTGGCTCTTCGGGCGTGGGAGCTGTGGCCAGAGCCGCGGCCCTACCGGAAAATGCTCCGGGGGCTGGCTCGGCGGCGCCAGGTGGGCGCCGGTGGCGCCGAAGCTGAAGGCCGCCGCAAAGCCCGCAGCCCCACGGGCTGTGGGGCCACGCGAGCGGCTGCCAAAGAGCTTTCCAACGAGGCACGGCTTTCCCTCCTGGCTCTTCGGGCGTGGGAGCTGTGGCCAGAGCCGCGGCCCTACCGGAAAATGCTTCGCAGGCTGGCTCGGCGGCGCCAGGTGGGCGGCGGTGGCGCCGAGGCTGATGGCCGCCGCAAAGCCCGCAGCCCCACGGGCTGTGGGGCCACGCGAGCAGCTGCCAAAGAGCTTTCCAACGAGGCATGGCTTTCCCTCCTGGCTCTTCGGGCGTGGGAGCTGTGGCCAGAGACGCGGCCCTACCCGAAAATGCTTCGCAGGCTGGCTCGGCGGCGCCAGGTGGGCGCCGGTGGCGCCGAGGCTGACGGCCGCCGCAAAGCCCGCAGCCCCACGGGCTGTGGGGCCACGCGAGCGGCTGCCAAAGAGCTTTCCAAGGAGGCACGGCTTTCCCTCCTGGCTCTTCGGGCGTGGGAGCTGTGGCCAGAGCCGCGGCCCTACCGGAAAATGCTTCGCAGGCTGGCTCGGCGGCGCCAGGTGGGCGGCGGTGGCGCCGAGGCTGACGGCCGCCGCAAAGCCCGCAGCCCCACGGGCTGTGGGGCCACGCGAGCGGCTGCCAAAGAGCTTTCCAACGAGGCACGGCTTTCCCTCCTGGCTCTTCGGGCGTGGGAGCTGTGGCCAGAGCCGCGGCCCTACCGGAAAATGCTTCGCAGGCTGGCTCGGCGGCGCCAGGTGGGCGCCGGTGGCGCCGAGGCTGACGGCCGCCGCAAAGCCCGCAGCCCCACGGGCTGTGGGGCCACGCGAGCGGCTGCCAAAGAGCTTTCCAACGAGGCACGGCTTTCCCTCCTGGCTCTTCGGGCGTGGGAGCTGTGGCCAGAGCCGCGGCCCTACCGCAAAATGCTTCGCAGGCTGGCTCGGCAGCGCCAGGTGGGTGCCGGTGGCGCCGAGGCTGACGGCCGCCGCAAAGCCCGCAGCCCCACGGGCTGTGGGGCCACGCGAGCGGCTGCCAAAGGGGTTTCCAACGAGGCACGGCTTTCCCTCCTGGCTCTTCGGGCGTGGGAGCTGTGGCCAGAGACGCGGCCCTACCGGAAAATGCTTCGCAGGCTGGCGCGGCGGCGCCAGGTGGGCGCCGGTGGCGCCGAGGCTGACGGCCGCCGCAAAGCCCGCAGCCCCACGGGCTGTGGGGCCACGCGAGTGGCTGCCAAAGAGCTTTCCAACGAGGCACGGCTTTCCCTCCTGGCTCTTCGGGCGTGGGAGCTGTGGCCAGAGCCGCGGCCCTACCCGAAAATGCTTCGCAGGCTGGCTCGGCGGCGCCAGTTGGGCGCCGGTGGCGCCGAGGCTGACGGCCGCCGCAAAGCCCGCAGCCCCACGGGCTGTGGGGCCACGCGAGCGGCTGCCAAAGAGCTTTCCAACGAGGCACGGCTTTCCCTCCTGGCTCTTCGGGCGTGGGAGCTGTGGCCAGAGCCGCGGCCCTACCCGAAAATGCTTCGGGGGCTGGCTCGGCGGCACCACGTGGGCGCCGGTGGCGCCGAGGCTGACGGCCGCCGCAAAGCCCGCAGCCCCACGGGCTGTGGGGCCACGCGAGCGGCTGCCAAAGAGCTTTCCAACGAGGCATGGCTTTCCCTCCTGGCTCTTCGGGCGTGGGAGCTGTGGCCAGAGCCGCGGCCCTACCGGAAAATGCTTCGCAGGCTGGCGCGGCGGCACCACGTGGGCACCGGTGGCGCCGAGGCTGACGGCCGCCGCAAAGCCCGCAGCCCCACGGGCTGTGGGGCCACGCGAGCGGCTGCCAAAGAGCTTTCCAACGAGGCACGGCTTTCCCTCCTGGCTCTTCGGGCGTGGG
The DNA here is from genome assembly GCF_964199755.1 of Larus michahellis. NCBI lineage: Eukaryota > Metazoa > Chordata > Aves > Charadriiformes > Laridae > Larus > Larus michahellis. Next base: position 934,364 of record NW_027436014.1, on the reverse strand, counting down.
AGCTGTGGCCAGAGCCGCGGCCCTACCGGAAAATGCTTCGCAGGCTGGCGCGGCGGCGCCAGGTGGGCGGCGGTGGCGCCGAGGCTGACGGCCGCCGCAAAGCCCGCAGCCCCACGGGCTGTGGGGCCACGCGAGCGGCTGCCAAAGAGCTTTCCAACGAGGCACGGCTTTCCCTCCTGGCTCTTCGGGCGTGGGAGCTGTGGCCAGAGCTGCGGCCCTACCGGAAAATGCTTCGCAGGCTGGCTCGGCGGCACCACGTGGGCGCCGGTGGCGCCGAGGCTGACGGCCGCCGCAAAGCCCGCAGCCCCACGGGCTGTGGGGCCACGCGAGCGGCTGCCAAAGAGCTTTCCAACGAGGCACGGCTTTCCCTCCTGGCTCTTCGGGCGTGGGAGCTGTGGCCAGAGCCGCGGCCCTACCGCAAAATGCTTCGCAGGCTGGCTCGGCAGCGCCAGGTGGGTGCCGGTGGCGCCGAGGCTGACGGCCGCCGCAAAGACCGCAGCCCCACGGGCTGTGGGGCCACGCGAGCGGCTGCCAAAGAGGTTTCCAACGAGGCACGGCTTTCCCTCCTGGCTCTTCGGGCGTGGGAGCTGTGGCCAGAGAAGCGGCCCTATCGGAAAATGCTTCGCAGGCTGGCACGGCGGCGCCAGGTGGGCGCCGGTGGCGCCGAGGCTGACGGCCGCCGCAAAGCCCGCAGCCCCACGGGCTGTGGGGCCACGCGAGCGGCTGCCAAAGAGCTTTCCAAGGAGGCACGGCTTTCCCTCCTGGCTCTTCGGGCGTGGGAGCTGTGGCCAGAGCCGCGGCCCTACCGGAAAATGCTTCGCAGGCTGGCTCGGCGGCGCCAGTTGGGTGCCGGTGGCGCCGAGGCTGACGGCCGCCGCAAAGCCCGCAGCCCCACGGGCTGTGGGGCCACGCGAGCGGCTGCCAAAGAGGTTTCCAACGAGGCACGGCTTTCCCTCCTGGCTCTTCGGGCGTGGGAGCTGTGGCCAGAGCCGCGGCCCTACCCGAAAATGCTTCGGGGGCTGGCTCGGCGGCACCACGTGGGCGCCGGTGGCGCCGAGGCTGACGGCCGCCGCAAAGCCCGCAGCCCCACGGGCTGTGGGGCCACGCGAGCGGCTGCCAAAGAGCTTTCCAACGAGGCACGGCTTTCCCTCCTGGCTCTTCGGGCGTGGGAGCTGTGGCCAGAGCCGCGGCCCTACCGCAAAATGCTTCGCAGGCTTGCTCGGCAGCGCCAGGTGGGTGCCGGTGGCGCCGAGGCTGACGGCCGCCGCAAAGCCCGCAGCCCCACGGGCTGTGGGGCCACGCGAGCGGCTGCCAAAGAGGTTTCCAACGAGGCACGGCTTTCCCTCCTGGCTCTTCGGGCGTGGGAGCTGTGACCAGAGCCGCGGCCCTACCGGAAAATGCTTCGCAGGCTGGCGCGGCGGCGCCAGGTGGGCGCCGGTGGCGCCGAGGCTGACGGCCGCCGCAAAGCCCGCAGCCCCACGGGCTGTGGGGCCACGCGAGCGGCTGCCAAAGAGCTTTCCAACGAGGCACGGCTTTCCCTCCTGGCTCTTCGGGCGTGGGAGCTGTGGCCAGAGCCGCGGCCCTACCGGAAAATGCTTCGCAGGCTGGCTCGGCGGCGCCAGTTGGGCGCCGGTGGCGCCGAGGCTGACGGCCGCCGCAAAGCCCGCAGCCCCACGGGCTGTGGGGCCACGCGAGCGGCTGCCAAAGAGCTTTCCAACGAGGCACGGCTTTCCCTCCTGGCTCTTCGGGCGTGGGAGCTGTGGCCAGAGCCGCGGCCCTACCCGAAAATGCTTCGGGGGCTGGCTCGGCGGCAACACGTGGGCGCCGTTGGCGCCGAGGCTGACGGCCACCGCAAAGCCCGCAGCCCCACGGGCTGTGGGGCCACGCGAGCGGCTGCCAAAGAGCTTTCCAACGAGGCATGGCTTTCCCTCCTGGCTCTTCGGGCGTGGGAGCTGTGGCCAGAGCCGCGGCCCTACCGGAAAATGCTTCGCAGGCTGGCGCGGCGGCACCACGTGGGCGCCGGTGGCGCCGAGGCTGACGGCCGCCGCAAAGCCCGCAGCCCCACGGGCTGTGGGGCCACGCGAGCGGCTGCCAAAGAGGTTTCCAACGAGGCACGGCTTTCCCTCCTGGCTCTTCGGGCGTGGGAGCTGTGGCCAGAGCCGCGGCCCTACCGGAAAATGCTTCGCAGGCTGGATCGGCGGCGCCAGGTGGGCGCCGGTGGCGCCGAGGCTGACGGTCGCCGGAAAGCCCGCAGCCCCACGGGCTGTGGGGCCACGCGAGCGGCTGCCAAAGAGCTTTCCAACGAGGCACGGCTTTCCCTCCTGGCTCTTCGGGCGTGGGAGCTGTGGCCAGAGCCGCGGCCCTACCGGAAAATGCTTCGCAGGCTGGCTCGGCGGCGCCAGGTGGGCGCCGGTGGCGCCGAGGCTGACGGCCGCCGCAAAGCCCGCAGCCCCACGGGCTGTGGGGCCACGCGAGCGGCTGCCAAAGAGCTTTCCAACGAGGCACGGCTTTCCCTCCTGGCTCTTCGGGCGTGGGAGCTGTGGCCAGAGCCGCGGCCCTACCGGAAAATGCTTCGCAGGCTGGCTCGGCAGCGCCAGGTGGGTGCCGGTGGCGCCGAGGCTGACGGCCGCCGCAAAGCCCGCAGCCCCACGGGCTGTGGGGCCACGCGAGCGGCTGCCAAAGAGCTTTCCAACGAGGCACGGCTTTCCCTCCTGGCTCTTCGGGCGTGGGAGCTGTGGCCAGAGCCGCGGCCCTACCGGAAAATGCTTCGCAGGCTGGCGCGGCGGCGCCAGGTGGGCGCCGGTGGCGCCGAGGCTGACGGCCGCCGCAAAGCCCGCAGCCCCACGGGCTGTGGGGCCACGCGAGCGGCTGCCAAAGAGCTTTCCAACGAGGCACGGCTTTCCCTCCTGGCTCTTCGGGCGTGGGAGCTGTGGCCAGAGACGCGGCCCTACCCAAAAATGCTTCGCAGGCTGGCTCGGCGGCGCCAGTTGGGCGCCGGTGGCGCCGAGGCTGACGGCCGCCGCAAAGCCCGCAGCCCCACGGGCTGTGGGGCCACGCGAGCGGCTGCCAAAGAGCTTTCCAACGAGGCACGGCTTTCCCTCCTGGCTCTTCGGGCGTGGGAGCTGTGGCCAGAGCCGCGGCCCTACCGGAAAATGCTTCGGGGGCTGGCGCGGCGGCGCCAGGTGGGCGCCGGTGGCGCCGAAGCTGACGGCCGCCGCAAAGCCCGCAGCCCCACGGGCTGTGGGGCCACGCGAGCGGCTGCCAAAGAGCTTTCCAACGAGGCACGGCTTTCCCTCCTGGCTCTTCGGGCGTGGGAGCTGTGGCCAGAGCCGCGGCCCTACCGGAAAATGCTTCGCAGGCTGGCTCGGCGGCGCCAGGTGGGCGGCGGTGGCGCCGAGGCTGATGGCCGCCGCAAAGCCCGCAGCCCCACGGGCTGTGGGGCCACGCGAGCGGCTGCCAAAGAGCTTTCCAACGAGGCATGGCTTTCCCTCCTGGCTCTTCGGGCGTGGGAGCTGTGGCTAGAGACGCGGCCCTACCCGAAAATGCTTCGCAGGCTGGCTCGGCGGCGCCAGGTGGGCGCCGGTGGCGCCGAGGCTGACGGCCGCCGCAAAGCCCGCAGCCCCACGGGCTGTGGGGCCACGCGAGCGGCTGCCAAAGAGCTTTCCAACGAGGCACGGCTTTCCCTCCTGGCTCTTCGGGCGTGGGAGCTGTGGCCAGAGCCGCGGCCCTACCGCAAAATGCTTCGCAGGCTGGCTCGGCAGCGCCAGGTGGGTGCCGGTGGCGCCGAGGCTGACGGCCGCCGCAAAGCCCGCAGCCCCACGGGCTGTGGGGCCACGCGAGCGGCTGCCAAAGAGGTTTCCAACGAGGCACGGCTTTCCCTCCTGGCTCTTCGGGCGTGGGAGCTGTGGCCAGAGACGCGGCCCTACCGGAAAATGCTTCGCAGGCTGGCGCGGCGGCGCCAGGTGGGCGCCGGTGGCGCCGAGGCTGACGGCCGCCGCAAAGCCCGCAGCCCCACGGGCTGTGGGGCCACGCGAGCGGCTGCCAAAGAGCTTTCCAACGAGGCACGGCTTTCCCTCCTGGCTCTTCGGGCGTGGGAGCTGTGGCCAGAGCCGCGGCCCTACCGGAAAATGCTTCGCAGGCTGGCTCGGCGGCGCCAGTTGGGCGCCGGTGGCGCCGAGGCTGACGGCCGCCGCAAAGCCCGCAGCCCCACGGGCTGTGGGGCCACGCGAGCGGCTGCCAAAGAGCTTTCCAACGAGGCACGGCTTTCCCTCCTGGCTCTTCGGGCGTGGGAGCTGTCGCCAGAGCCGCGGCCCTACCCGAAAATGCTTCGGGGGCTGGCTCGGCGGCACCACGTGGGCGCCGGTGGCGCCGAGGCTGACGGCCGCCGCAAAGCCCGCAGCCCCACGGGCTGTGGGGCCACGCGAGCGGCTGCCAAAGAGCTTTCCAACGAGGCACGGCTTTCCCTCCTGGCTCTTCGGGCGTGGGAGCTGTGGCCAGAGCTGCGGCCCTACCCGAAAATGCTTCGCAGGCTGGCTCGGCGGCGCCAGGTGGGCGCCGGTGGCGCCGAGGCTGACGGCCGCCGCAAAGCCCGCAGCCCCACGGGCTGTGGGGCCACGCGAGCGGCTGCCAAAGAGCTTTCCAACGACGCACGGCTTTCCCTCCTGGCTCTTCGGGCGTGGGAGCTGTGGCCAGAGCCGCGGCCCTACCGGAAAATGCTTCGCAGGCTGGCTCGGCGGCGCCAGGTGGGCGCCGGTGGCGCCGAGGCTGACGGCCGCCGGAAAGCCCGCAGCCCCACGGGCTGTGGGGCCACGCGAGCGGCTGCCAAAGAGGTTTCCAACGAGGCACGGCTTTCCCTCCTGGCTCTTCGGGCGTGGGAGCTGTGGCCAGAGCCGCGGCCCTACCGGAAAATGCTTCGCAGGCTGGCGCGGCGGCGCCACGTAGGCGCAGGTGGCGCCGAGTCTGACGGCCGCCGCAAAGCCCGCAGCCCCACGGGCTGTGGGGCCACGCGAGCGGCTGCCAAAGAGCTTTCCAACGAGGCACGGCTTTCCCTCCTGGCTCTTCGGGCGTGGGAGCTGTGGCCAGAGCCGCGGCCCTACCGGAAAATGCTTCGGGGGCTGGCTCGGCGGCGCCAGGTGGGCGCCGGTGGCGCCGAAGCTGACGGCCGCCGCAAAGCCCGCAGCCCCACGGGCTGTGGGGCCACGCGAGCGGCTGCCAAAGAGCTTTCCAACGAGGCACGGCTTTCCCTCCTGGCTCTTCGGGCGTGGGAGCTGTGGCCAGAGCCGCGGCCCTACCGGAAAATGCTTCGCAGGCTGGCTCGGCGGCGCCAGGTGGGCGGCGGTGGCGCCGAGGCTGATGGCCGCCGCAAAGCCCGCAGCCCCACGGGCTGTGGGGCCACGCGAGCAGCTGCCAAAGAGCTTTCCAACGAGGCATGGCTTTCCCTCCTGGCTCTTCGGGCGTGGGAGCTGTGGCCAGAGACGCGGCCCTACCGGAAAATGCTTCGCAGGCTGGCTCGGCGGCGCCAGGTGGGCGCCGGTGGCGCCGAGGCTGACGGCCGCCGGAAAGCCCGCAGCCCCACGGGCTGTGGGGCCACGCGAGCGGCTGCCAAAGAGGTTTCCAACGAGGCACGGCTTTCCCTCCTGGCTCTTCGGGCGTGGGAGCTGTGGCCAGAGCCGCGGCCCTACCGGAAAATGCTTCGCAGGCTGGCGCGGCGGCGCCACGTAGGCGCAGGTGGCGCCGAGTCTGACGGCCGCCGCAAAGCCCGCAGCCCCACGGGCTGTGGGGCCACGCGAGCGGCTGCCAAAGAGCTTTCCAACGAGGCATGGCTTTCCCTCCTGGCTCTTCGGGCGTGGGAGCTGTGGCCAGAGCCGCGGCCCTACCGGAAAATGCTTCGGGGGCTGGCTCGGCGGCGCCAGGTGGGCGCCGGTGGCGCCGAAGCTGACGGCCGCCGCAAAGCCCGCAGCCCCACGGGCTGTGGGGCCACGCGAGCGGCTGCCAAAGAGCTTTCCAACGAGGCACGGCTTTCCCTCCTGGCTCTTCGGGCGTGGGAGCTGTGGCCAGAGCCGCGGCCCTACCGGAAAATGCTTCGCAGGCTGGCTCGGCGGCGCCAGGTGGGCGGCGGTGGCGCCGAGGCTGATGGCCGCCGCAAAGCCCGCAGCCCCACGGGCTGTGGGGCCACGCGAGCAGCTGCCAAAGAGCTTTCCAACGAGGCACGGCTTTCCCTCCTGGCTCTTCGGGCGTGGGAGCTGTGGCCAGAGACGCGGCCCTACCCGAAAATGCTTCGCAGGCTGGCTCGGCGGCGCCAGGTGGGCGTTGGTGGCGCCGAGGCTGACGGCCGCCGCAAAGCCCGCAGCCCCACGGGCTGTGGGGCCACGCGAGCGGCTGCCAAAGAGCTTTCCAAGGAGGCACGGCTTTCCCTCCTGGCTCTTCGGGCGTGGGAGCTGTGGCCAGAGCCGCGGCCCTACCGGAAAATGCTTCGCAGGCTGGCTCGGCGGCGCCAGGTGGGCGGCGGTGGCGCCGAGGCTGACGGCCGCCGCAAAGCCCGCAGCCCCACGGGCTGTAGGGCCACGCGAGCGGCTGCCAAAGAGCTTTCCAACGAGGCACGGCTTTCCCTCCTGGCTCTTCGGGCGTGGGAGCTGTGGCCAGAGCCGCGGCCCTACCGCAAAATGCTTCGCAGGCTGGCTCGGCGGCGCCAGGTGGGCGCCGGTGGCGCCGAGGCTGACGGCCGCCGCAAAGCCCGCAGCCCCACGGGCTGTGGGGCCACGCGAGCGGCTGCCAAAGAGCTTTCCAACGAGGCACGGCTTTCCCTCCTGGCTCTTCGGGCGTGGGAGCTGTGGCCAGAGCCACGGCCCTACCGGAAAATGCTTCGGGGGCTGGCTCGGCGGCGCCAGGTGGGCGTCGGTGGCGCCGAGGCTGACGGCCGCCGCAAAGCCCGCAGCCCCACGGGCTGTGGGGCCACGCGAGCGGCTGCCAAAGAGGTTTCCAACGAGGCACGGCTTTCCCTCCTGGCTCTTCGGGCGTGGGAGCTGTGGCCAGAGCCGCGGCCCTACCGGAAAATGCTTCGCAGGCTGGCGCGGCGGCGCCAGGTGGGCGCCGGTGGCGCCGAGGCTGACGGCCGCCGCAAAGCCCGCAGCCCCACGGGCTGTGGGGCCACGCGAGCGGCTGCCAAAGGGGTTTCCAACGAGGCACGGCTTTCCCTCCTGGCTCTTCGGGCGTGGGAGCTGTGGCCAGAGCCGCGGCCCTACCCGAAAATGCTTCGGGGGCTGGCTCGGCGGCAACACGTGGGCGCCGGTGGCGCCGAGGCTGACGGCCACCGCAAAGCCCGCAGCCCCACGGGCTGTGGGGCCACGCGAGCGGCTGCCAAAGAGCTTTCCAACGAGGCATGGCTTTCCCTCCTGGCTCTTCGGGCGTGGGAGCTGTGGCCAGAGCCGCGGCCCTACCGGAAAATGCTTCGCAGGCTGGCGCGGCGGCACCACGTGGGCGCCGGTGGCGCCGAGGCTGACGGCCGCCACAAAGCCCGCAGCCCCACGGGCTGTGGGGCCACGCGAGCGGCTGCCAAAGAGCTTTCCAACGAGGCATGGCTTTCCCTCCTGGCTCTTCGGGCGTGGGAGCTGTGGCCAGAGCCGCGGCCCTACCGGAAAATGCTTCGCAGGCTGGCGCGGCGGCACCACGTGGGCGCCGGTGGCGCCGAGGCTGACGGCCGCCGCAAAGCCCGCAGCCCCACGGGCTGTGGGGCCACGCGAGCGGCTGCCAAAGAGCTTTCCAACGAGGCACGGCTTTCCCTCCTGGCTCTTCGGGCGTGGGAGCTGTGGCCAGAGCCGCGGCCCTACCGGAAAATGCTTCGCAGGCTGGCGCGGCGGCGCCAGGTGGGCGTCGGTGGCGCCGAAGCTGACGGCCGCCGCAAAGCCCGCAGCCCCACGGGCTGTGGGGCCACGCGAGCGGCTGCCAAAGAGCTTTCCAACGAGGCACGGCTTTCCCTCCTGGCTCTTCGGGCGTGGGAGCTGTGGCCAGAGCCGCGGCCCTACCGGAAAATGCTTCGCAGGCTGGCGTGGTGGCGCCAGGTGGGCGCCGGTGGCGCCGAGGCTGACGGCCGCCGCAAAGCCCGCAGCCCCACGGGCTGTGGGGCCACGCGAGCGGCTGCCAAAGAGCTTTCCAACGAGGCACGGCTTTCCCTCCTGGCTCTTCGGGCGTGGGAGCTGTGGCCAGAGCCGCGGCCCTACCGGAAAATGCTTCGGGGGCTGGCGCGGCGGCGCCAGTTGGGCGCCGGTGGCGCCGAGGCTGACGGCCGCCGCAAAGCCCGCAGCCCCACGGGCTGTGGGGCCACGCGAGCGGCTGCCAAAGAGCTTTCCAAGGAGGCACGGCTTTCCCTCCTGGCTCTTCGGGCGTGGGAGCTGTGGCCAGAGACGCGGCCCTACCGGAAAATGCTTCGCAGGCTGGCGCGGCGGCGCCAGGTGGGCGTCGGTGGCGCCGAGGCTGACGGCCGCCGCAAAGCCCGCAGCCCCACGGGCTGTGGGGCCACGCGAGCGGCTGCCAAAGAGCTTTCCAACGAGGCACGGCTTTCCCTCCTGGCTCTTCGGGCGTGGGAGCTGTGGCCAGAGCCGCGGCCCTACCGGAAAATGCTTCGCAGGCTGGCTCGGCGGCGCCAGGTGGGCGTCGGTGGCGCCGAGGCTGACGGCCGCCGCAAAGCCCGCAGCCCCACGGGCTGTGGGGCCACGCGAGCGGCTGCCAAAGAGCTTTCCAACGAGGCACGGCTTTCCGTCCTGGCTCTTCGGGCGTGGGAGCTGTGGCCAGAGCCGCGGCCCTACCGGAAAATGCTTCGCAGGCTGGCGCGGCGGCGCCAGGTGGGCGCCGGTGGCGCCGAGGCTGACGGCCGCTGGAAAGCCCGCAGCCCCACGGGCTGTGGGGCCACGCGAGCGGCTGCCAAAGAGCTTTCCAACGAGGCACGGCTTTCCCTCCTGGCTCTTCGGGCGTGGGAGCTGTGGCCAGAGCCACGGCCCTACCGGAAAATGCTTCGGGGGCTGGCTCGGCGGCGCCAGGTGGGCGCCGGTGGCGCCGAGGCTGATGGCCGCCGGAAAGCCCGCAGCCCCACGGGCTGTGGGGGCACGCGAGCGGATGCCAAAGAGGTTTCCAACGAGGCACAGCTTTCCCTCCTGGCTGTTCGGGCGTGGGAGCTGTGGCCAGAGCTGCGGCCCTACTGGAAAATGCTTCGCAGGCTGGCTCGGCGGCGCCAGGTGGGCGGCGGTGGCGCCGAGGCTGATGGCCGCCGCAAAGCCCGCAGCCCCACGGGCTGTGGGGCCACGCGAGCAGCTGCCAAAGAGCTTTCCAACGAGGCATGGCTTTCCCTCCTGGCTCTTCGGGCGTGGGAGCTGTGGCCAGAGACGCGGCCCTACCGGAAAATGCTTCGCAGGCTGGCTCGGCGGCGCCAGGTGGGCGCCGGTGGCGCCGAGGCTGACGGCCGCCGCAAAGCCCGCAGCCCCACGGGCTGTGGGGCCACGCGAGCGGCTGCCAAAGAGCTTTCCAAGGAGGCACGGCTTTCCCTCCTGGCTCTTCGGGCGTGGGAGCTGTGGCCAGAGCCGCGGCCCTACCGGAAAATGCTTCGCAGGCTGGCTCGGCAGCGCCAGGTGGGCGGCGGTGGCGCCGAGGCTGACGGCCGCCGCAAAGCCCGCAGCCCCACGGGCTGTGGGGCCACGCGAGCGGCTGCCAAAGAGCTTTCCAACGAGGCACGGCTTTCCCTCCTGGCTCTTCGGGCGTGGGAGCTGTGGCCAGAGCCGCGGCCCTACCGGAAAATGCTTCGCAGGCTGGCTCGGCGGCGCCAGGTGGGCGTCGGTGGCGCCGAGGCTGACGGCCGCCGCAAAGCCCGCAGCCCCACGGGCTGTGGGGCCACGCGAGCGGCTGCCAAAGAGCTTTCCAACGAGGCACGGCTTTCCCTCCTGGCTCTTCGGGCGTGGGAGCTGTGGCCAGAGCCGCGGCCCTACCGGAAAATGCGTCGGGGGCTGGCGCGGCGGCGCCAGGTGGGCGCCGGTGGCGCCGAGGCTGACGGCCGCCGCAAAGCCCGCAGCCCCACGGGCTGTGGGGCCACGCGAGCGGCTGCCAAAGAGCTTTCCAACGAGGCACGGCTTTCCCTCCTGGCTCTTCGGGCGTGGGAGCTGTGGCCAGAGCCGCGGCCCTACCGGAAAATGCTTCGCAGGCTGGCGTGGTGGCGCCAGGTGGGCGCCGGTGGCGCCGAGGCTGACGGCCGCCGCAAAGCCCGCAGCCCCACGGGCTGTGGGTCCACGCGAGCGGCTGCCAAAGAGCTTTCCAACGAGGCACGGCTTTCCCTCCTGGCTCTTCGGGCGTGGGAGCTGTGGCCAGAGCCGCGGCCCTACCGGAAAATGCTTCGCAGGCTGGCGCGGCGGCGCCACGTAGGCGCAGGTGGCGCCGAGTCTGACGGCCGCCGCAAAGCCCGCAGCCCCACGGGCTGTGGGGCCACGCGAGCGGCTGCCAAAGAGCTTTCCAACGAGGCACGGCTTTCCCTCCTGGCTCTTCGGGCATGGGAGCTGTGGCCAGAGACGCGGCCCTACCGGAAAATGCTTCGGGGGCTGGCGCGGCGGCGCCAGGTGGGCGCCGGTGGCGCCGAAGCTGACGGCCGCCGCAAAGCCCGCAGCCCCACGGGCTGTGGGGCCACGCGAGCGGCTGCCAAAGAGCTTTCCAACGAGGCACGGCTTTCCCTCCTGGCTCTTCGGGCGTGGGAGCTGTGGCCAGAGCCGCGGCCCTACCGGAAAATGCTTCGCAGGCTGGCTCGGCGGCGCCAGGTGGGCGGCGGTGGCGCCGAGGCTGATGGCCGCCGCAAAGCCCGCAGCCCCACGGGCTGTGGGGCCACGCGAGCAGCTGCCAAAGAGCTTTCCAACGAGGCATGGCTTTCCCTCCTGGCTCTTCGGGCGTGGGAGCTGTGGCTAGAGACGCGGCCCTACCCGAAAATGCTTCGCAGGCTGGCTCGGCGGCGCCAGGTGGGCGCCGGTGGCGCCGAGGCTGACGGCCGCCGCAAAGCCCGCAGCCCCACGGGCTGTGGGGCCACGCGAGCGGCTGCCAAAGAGCTTTCCAACGAGGCACGGCTTTCCCTCCTGGCTCTTCGGGCGTGGGAGCTGTGGCCAGAGCCGCGGCCCTACCGCAAAATGCTTCGCAGGCTGGCTCGGCAGCGCCAGGTGGGTGCCGGTGGCGCCGAGGCTGACGGCCGCCGCAAAGCCCGCAGCCCCACGGGCTGTGGGGCCACGCGAGCGGCTGCCAAAGAGGTTTCCAACGAGGCACGGCTTTCCCTCCTGGCTCTTCGGGCGTGGGAGCTGTGGCCAGAGACGCGGCCCTACCGGAAAATGCTTCGCAGGCTGGCGCGGCGGCGCCAGGTGGGCGCCGGTGGCGCCGAGGCTGACGGCCGCCGCAAAGCCCGCAGCCCCACGGGCTGTGGCGCCACGCGAGCGGCTGCCAAAGAGCTTTCCAACGAGGCACGGCTTTCCCTCCTGGCTCTTCGGGCGTGGGAGCTGTGGCCAGAGCCGCGGCCCTACCGGAAAATGCTTCGCAGGCTGGCTCGGCGGCGCCAGTTGGGCGCCGCTGGCGCCGAGGCTGACGGCCGCCGCAAAGCCCGCAGCCCCACGGGCTGTGGGGCCACGCGAGCGGCTGCCAAAGAGCTTTCCAACGAGGCACGGCTTTCCCTCCTGGCTCTTCGGGCGTGGGAGCTGTCGCCAGAGCCGCGGCCCTACCGGAAAATGCTTCGGGGGCTGGCTCGGCGGCACCACGTGGGCGCCGGTGGCGCCGAGGCTGACGGCCGCCGCAAAGCCCGCAGCCCCACGGGCTGTGGGGCCACGCGAGCGGCTGCCAAAGAGCTTTCCAACGAGGCATGGCTTTCCCTCCTGGCTCTTCGGGCGTGGGAGCTGTGGCCAGAGCCGCGGCCCTACCGGAAAATGCTTCGCAGGCTGGCGCGGCGGCACCACGTGGGCGCCGGTGGCGCCGAGGCTGACGGCCGCCGCAAAGCCCGCAGCCCCACGGGCTGTGGGTCCACGCGAGCGGCTGCCAAAGAGGTTTCCAACGAGGCACGGCTTTCCCTCCTGGCTCTTCGGGCGTGGGAGCTGTGGCCAGAGCTGCGGCCCTACCCGAAAATGCTTCGCAGGCTGGCTCGGCGGCGCCAGGTGGGCGCCGGTGGCGCCGAGGCTGACGGCCGCCGCAAAGCCCGCAGCCCCACGGGCTGTGGGGCCACGCGAGCGGCTGCCAAAGAGCTTTCCAACGACGCACGGCTTTCCCTCCTGGCTCTTCGGGCGTGGGAGCTGTGGCCAGAGCCGCGGCCCTACCGGAAAATGCTTCGGGGGCTGGCTCGGCGGCGCCAGGTGGGCGCCGGTGGCGCCGAAGCTGACGGCCGCCGCAAAGCCCGCAGCCCCACGGGCTGTGGGGCCACGCGAGCGGCTGCCAAAGAGCTTTCCAACGAGGCACGGCTTTCCCTCCTGGCTCTTCGGGCGTGGGAGCTGTGGCCAGAGACGCGGCCCTACCCGAAAATGCTTCGCAGGCTGGCTCGGCGGCGCCAGGTGGGCGCCGGTGGCGCCGAGGCTGACGGCCGCCGCAAAGCCCGCAGCCCCACGGGCTGTGGGGCCACGCGAGCGGCTGCCAAAGAGCTTTCCAAGGAGGCACGGCTTTCCCTCCTGGCTCTTCGGGCGTGGGAGCTGTGGCCAGAGACGCGGCCCTACCGGAAAATGCTTCGCAGGCTGGCTCGGCGGCGCCAGGTGGGCGGCGGTGGCGCCGAGGCTGACGGCCGCCGCAAAGCCCGCAGCCCCACGGGCTGTAGGGCCACGCGAGCGGCTGCCAAAGAGGTTTCCAACGAGGCACGGCTTTCCCTCCTGGCTCTTCGGGCGTGGGAGCTGTGGCCAGAGCCGCGGCCCTACCGCAAAATGCTTCGCAGGCTGGCTCGGCGGCGCCAGGTGGGCGCCGGTGGCGCCGAGGCTGACGGCCGCCGCAAAGCCCGCAGCCCCACGGGCTGTGGGGCCACGCGAGCGGCTGCCAAAGAGCTTTCCAACGAGGCACGGCTTTCCCTCCTGGCTCTTCGGGCGTGGGAGCTGTGGCCAGAGCCGCGGCCCTACCGCAAAATGCTTCGCAGGCTGGCTCGGCAGCGCCAGGTGGGTGCCGGTGGCGCCGAGGCTGACGGCCGCCGCAAAGCCCGCAGCCCCACGGGCTGTGGGGCCACGCGAGCGGCTGCCAAAGAGGTTTCCAACGAGGCACGGCTTTCCCTCCTGGCTCTTCGGGCGTGGGAGCTGTGGCCAGAGCCGCGGCCCTACCGGAAAATGCTTCGCAGGCTGGCGCGGCGGCGCCAGGTGGGCGCCGGTGGCGCCGAGGCTGACGGCCGCCGCAAAGCCCGCAGCCCCACGGGCTGTGGGGCCACGCGAGCGGCTGCCAAAGAGCTTTCCAACGAGGCACGGCTTTCCCTCCTGGCTCTTCGGGCGTGGGAGCTGTGGCCAGAGCCGCGGCCCTACCGGAAAATGCTTCGCAGGCTGGCTCGGCAGCGCCAGTTGGGCGCCGGTGGCGCCGAGGCTGACGGCCGCCGCAAAGCCCGCAGCCCCACGGGCTGTGGGGCCACGCGAGCGGCTGCCAAAGAGCTTTCCAACGAGGCACGGCTTTCCCTCCTGGCTCTTCGGGCGTGGGAGCTGTGGCCAGAGCCGCGGCCCTACCCGAAAATGCTTCGGGGGCTGGCTCGGCGGCACCACGTGGGCGCCGGTGGCGCCGAGGCTGACGGCCGCCGCAAAGCCCGCAGCCCCACGGGCTGTGGGGCCACGCGAGCGGCTGCCAAAGAGCTTTCCAACGAGGCATGGCTTTCCCTCCTGGCTCTTCGGGCGTGGGAGCTGTGGCCAGAGCCGCGGCCCTACCGGAAAATGCTTCGCAGGCTGGCGCGGCGGCACCACGTGGGCGCCGGTGGCGCCGAGGCTGACGGCCGCCGCAAAGCCCGCAGCCCCACGGGCTGTGGGGCCACGCGAGCGGCTGCCAAAGAGCTTTCCAACGAGGCACGGCTTTCCCTCCTGGCTCTTCGGGCGTGGGAGCTGTGGCCAGAGCCGCGGCCCTACCGGAAAATGCTTCGCAGGCTGGCGCGGCGGCGCCAGGTGGGCGGCGGTGGCGCCGAGGCTGACGGCCGCCGCAAAGCCCGCAGCCCCACAGGCTGTGGGGCCACGCGAGCGGCTGCCAAAGAGCTTTCCAACGAGGCACGGCTTTCCCTCCTGGCTCTTCGGGCGTGGGAGCTGTGGCCAGAGCCGCGGCCCTACCGGAAAATGGTTCGCAGGCTGGCGCGGCGGCGCCAGGTGGGCGCCGGTGGCGCCGAGGCTGACGGCCGCCGCAAAGCCCGCAGCCCCACGGGCTGTGGGGCCACGCGAGCGGCTGCCAAAGAGCTTTCCAACGAGGCACGGCTTTCCCTCCTGGCTCTTCGGGCGTGGGAGCTGTGGCCAGAGCCGCGGCCCTACCGGAAAATGCTTCGGGGGCTGGCGCGGCGGCGCCAGTTGGGCGCCGGTGGCGCCGAGGCTGACGGCCGCCGCAAAGCCCGCAGCCCCACGGGCTGTGGGGCCACGCGAGCGGCTGCCAAAGAGCTTTCCAACGAGGCACGGCTTTCCCTCCTGGCTCTTCGGGCGTGGGAGCTGTGGCCAGAGACGCGGCCCTACCGGAAAATGCTTCGCAGGCTGGCGCGGCGGCGCCAGGTGGGCGTCGGTGGCGCCGAGGCTGACGGCCGCCGCAAAGCCCGCAGCCCCACGGGCTGTGGGGCCACGCGAGCGGCTGCCAAAGAGCTTTCCAACGAGGCACGGCTTTCCCTCCTGGCTCTTCGGGCGTGGGAGCTGTGGCCAGAGCCGCGGCCCTACCGGAAAATGCTTCGCAGGCTGGCGCGGCGGCGCCAGGTGGGCGCCGGTGGCGCCGAGGCTGACGGCCGCCGCAAAGCCCGCAGCCCCACGGGCTGTGGGGCCACGCGAGCGGCTGCCAAAGGGGTTTCCAACGAGGCACGGCTTTCCCTCCTGGCTCTTCGGGCGTGGGAGCTGTGGCCAGAGCCGCGGCCCTACCCGAAAATGCTTCGGGGGCTGGCTCGGCGGCAACACGTGGGCGCCGGTGGCGCCGAGGCTGACGGCCACCGCAAAGCCCGCAGCCCCACGGGCTGTGGGGCCACGCGAGCGGCTGCCAAAGAGCTTTCCAACGAGGCATGGCTTTCCCTCCTGGCTCTTCGTGCGTGGGAGCTGTGGCCAGAGCCGCGGCCCTACCGGAAAATGCTTCGCAGGCTGGCTCGGCGGCGCCAGGTGGGCGCCGGTGGCGCCGAGGCTGACGGCCGCCGCAAAGCCCGCAGCCCCACGGGCTGTGGGGCCACGCGAGCGGCTGCCAAAGAGCTTTCCAAGGAGGCACGGCTTTCCCTCCTGGCTCTTCGGGCGTGGGAGCTGTGGCCAGAGCCGCGGCCCTACCGCAAAATGCTTCGCAGGCTGGCTCGGCAGCGCCAGGTGGGTGCCGGTGGCGCCGAGGCTGACGGCCGCCGCAAAGCCCGCAGCCCCACGGGCTGTGGGGCCACGCGAGCAGCTGCCAAAGAGCTTTCCAAGGAGGCACGGCTTTCCCTCCTGGCTCTTCGGGCGTGGGAGCTGTGGCCAGAGACGCGGCCCTACCTGAAAATGCTTCGCAGGCTGGCGCGGCGGCGCCAGGTGGGCGCCGGTGGCGCCGAGGCTGACGGCCGCCGCAAAGCCCGCAGCCCCACGGGCTGTGGGGCCACGCGAGCGGCTGCCAAAGAGCTTTCCAACGAGGCACGGCTTTCCCTCCTGGCTCTTCGGGCGTGGGAGCTGTGGCCAGAGACGCGGCCCTACCCAAAAATGCTTCGCAGGCTGGCTCGGCGGCGCCAGTTGGGCGCCGGTGGCGCCGAGGCTGACGGCCGCCGCAAAGCCCGCAGCCCCACGGGCTGTGGGGCCACGCGAGCGGCTGCCAAAGAGCTTTCCAACGAGGCACGGCTTTCCCTCCTGGCTCTTCGGGCGTGGGAGCTGTGGCCAGAGCCGCGGCCCTACCCGAAAATGCTTCGGGGGCTGGCTCGGCGGCGCCACGTAGGCGCCGGTGGCGCCGAGGCTGACGGCCGCCGCAAAGCCCGCAGCCCCACGGGCTGTGGGGCCACGCGAGCGGCTGCCAAAGAGCTTTCCAACGAGGCACGGCTTTCCCTCCTGGCTCTTCGGGCGTGGGAGCTGTGGCCAGAGCCGCGGCCCTACCGGAAAATGCTTCGGGGGCTGGCGCGGCGGCGCCAGGTGGGCGCCGGTGGCGCCGAGGCTGACGGCCGCCGCAAAGCCCGCAGCCCCACGGGCTGTGGGGCCACGCGAGCGGCTGCCAAAGAGCTTTCCAACGAGGCACGGCTTTCCCTCCTGGCTCTTCGGGCGTGGGAGCTGTGGCCAGAGCCGCGGCCCTACCGGAAAATGCTTCGCAGGCTGGCTCGGCGGCGCCAGGTGGGCGGCGGTGGCGCCGAGGCTGATGGCCGCCGCAAAGCCCGCAGCCCCACGGGCTGTGGGGCCACGCGAGCGGCTGCCAAAGAGCTTTCCAACGAGGCATGGCTTTCCCTCCTGGCTCTTCGGGCGTGGGAGCTGTGGCTAGAGACGCGGCCCTACCCGAAAATGCTTCGCAGGCTGGCTCGGCGGCGCCAGGTGGGCGCCGGTGGCGCCGAGGCTGACGGCCGCCGCAAAGCCCGCAGCCCCACGGGCTGTGGGGCCACGCGAGCGGCTGCCAAAGAGCTTTCCAACGAGGCACGGCTTTCCCTCCTGGCTCTTCGGGCGTGGGAGCTGTGGCCAGAGCCGCGGCCCTACCGCAAAATGCTTCGCAGGCTGGCTCGGCAGCGCCAGGTGGGTGCCGGTGGCGCCGAGGCTGACGGCCGCCGCAAAGCCCGCAGCCCCACGGGCTGTGGGGCCACGCGAGCGGCTGCCAAAGAGGTTTCCAACGAGGCACGGCTTTCCCTCCTGGCTCTTCGGGCGTGGGAGCTGTGGCCAGAGACGCGGCCCTACCGGAAAATGCTTCGCAGGCTGGCGCGGCGGCGCCAGGTGGGCGCCGGTGGCGCCGAGGCTGACGGCCGCCGCAAAGCCCGCAGCCCCACGGGCTGTGGGGCCACGCGAGCGGCTGCCAAAGAGCTTTCCAACGAGGCACGGCTTTCCCTCCTGGCTCTTCGGGCGTGGGAGCTGTGGCCAGAGCCGCGGCCCTACCGGAAAATGCTTCGCAGGCTGGCTCGGCGGCGCCAGTTGGGCGCCGGTGGCGCCGAGGCTGACGGCCGCCGCAAAGCCCGCAGCCCCACGGGCTGTGGGGCCACGCGAGCGGCTGCCAAAGAGCTTTCCAACGAGGCACGGCTTTCCCTCCTGGCTCTTCGGGCGTGGGAGCTGTCGCCAGAGCCGCGGCCCTACCCGAAAATGCTTCGGGGGCTGGCTCGGCGGCACCACGTGGGCGCCGGTGGCGCCGAGGCTGACGGCCGCCGCAAAGCCCGCAGCCCCACGGGCTGTGGGGCCACGCGAGCGGCTGCCAAAGAGCTTTCCAACGAGGCACGGCTTTCCCTCCTGGCTCTTCGGGCGTGGGAGCTGTGGCCAGAGCTGCGGCCCTACCCGAAAATGCTTCGCAGGCTGGCTCGGCGGCGCCAGGTGGGCGCCGGTGGCGCCGAGGCTGACGGCCGCCGCAAAGCCCGCAGCCCCACGGGCTGTGGGGCCACGCGAGCGGCTGCCAAAGAGCTTTCCAACGACGCACGGCTTTCCCTCCTGGCTCTTCGGGCGTGGGAGCTGTGGCCAGAGCCGCGGCCCTACCGGAAAATGCTTCGCAGGCTGGCTCGGCGGCGCCAGGTGGGCGCCGGTGGCGCCGAGGCTGACGGCCGCCGCAAAGCCCGCAGCCCCACGGGCTGTGGGGCCACACGAGCGGCTGCCAAAGAGGTTTCCAACGAGGCACGGCTTTCCCTCCTGGCTCTTCGGGCGTGGGAGCTGTGGCCAGAGCCGCGGCCCTACCGGAAAATGCTTCGCAGGCTGGCGCGGCGGCGCCACGTAGGCGCAGGTGGCGCCGAGGCTGACGGCCGCCGCAAAGCCCGCAGCCCCACGGGCTGTGGGGCCACGCGAGCGGCTGCCAAAGAGCTTTCCAACGAGGCACGGCTTTCCCTCCTGGCTCTTCGGGCGTGGGAGCTGTGGCCAGAGCCGCGGCCCTACCGGAAAATGCTTCGGGGGCTGGCTCGGCGGCGCCAGGTGGGCGCCGGTGGCGCCGAAGCTGACGGCCGCCGCAAAGCCCGCAGCCCCACGGGCTGTGGGGCCACGCGAGCGGCTGCCAAAGAGCTTTCCAACGAGGCACGGCTTTCCCTCCTGGCTCTTCGGGCGTGGGAGCTGTGGCCAGAGCCGCGGCCCTACCGGAAAATGCTTCGCAGGCTGGCTCGGCGGCGCCAGGTGGGCGGCGGTGGCGCCGAGGCTGATGGCCGCCGCAAAGCCCGCAGCCCCACGGGCTGTGGGGCCACGCGAGCAGCTGCCAAAGAGCTTTCCAACGAGGCATGGCTTTCCCTCCTGGCTCTTCGGGCGTGGGAGCTGTGGCCAGAGACGTGGCCCTACCCGAAAATGCTTCGCAGGCTGGCTCGGCGGCGCCAGGTGGGCGCCGGTGGCGCCGAGGCTGACGGCCGCCGGAAGCCCGCAGCCCCACGGGCTGTGGGGCCACGCGAGCGGCTGCCAAAGTGGTTTCCAACGAGGCACGGCTTTCCCTCCTGGCTCTTCGGGCGTGGGAGCTGTGGCCAGAGCCGCGGCCCTACCGGAAAATGCTTCGCAGGCTGGCGCGGCGGCGCCACGTAGGCGCAGGTGGCGCCGAGTCTGACGGCCGCCGCAAAGCCCGCAGCCCCACGGGCTGTGGGGCCACGCGAGCGGCTGCCAAAGAGGTTTCCAACGAGGCACGGCTTTCCCTCCTGGCTCTTCGGGCGTGGGAGCTGTGGCCAGAGCCGCGGCCCTACCGGAAAATGCTTCGGGGGCTGGCTCGGCGGCGCCAGGTGGGCGCCGGTGGCGCCGATGCTGACGGCCGCCGCAAAGCCCGCAGCCCCACGGGCTGTGGGGCCACGCGAGCGGCTGCCAAAGAGCTTTCCAACGAGGCACGGCTTTCCCTCCTGGCTCTTCGGGCGTGGGAGCTGTGGCCAGAGCCGCGGCCCTACCGGAAAATGCTTCGCAGGCTGGCTCGGCGGCGCCAGGTGGGCGGCGGTGGCGCCGAGGCTGATGGCCGCCGCAAAGCCCGCAGCCCCACGGGCTGTGGGGCCACGCGAGCAGCTGCCAAAGAGCTTTCCAACGAGGCATGGCTTTCCCTCCTGGCTCTTCGGGCGTGGGAGCTGTGGCCAGAGACGCGGCCCTACCCGAAAATGCTTCGCAGGCTGGCTCGGCGGCGCCAGGTGGGCGCCGGTGGCGCCGAGGCTGACGGCCGCCGCAAAGCCCGCAGCCCCACGGGCTGTGGGGCCACGCGAGCGGCTGCCAAAGAGCTTTCCAAGGAGGCACGGCTTTCCCTCCTGGCTCTTCGGGCGTGGGAGCTGTGGCCAGAGACGCGGCCCTACCGGAAAATGCTTCGCAGGCTGGCTCGGCGGCGCCAGGTGGGCGCCGGTGGCGCCGAGGCTGACGGCCGCCGCAAAGCCCGCAGCCCCACGGGCTGTAGGGCCACGCGAGCGGCTGCCAAAGAGCTTTCCAACGAGGCACGGCTTTCCCTCCTGGCTCTTCGGGCGTGGGAGCTGTGGCCAGAGCCGCGGCCCTACCGCAAAATGCTTCGCAGGCTGGCTCGGCGGCGCCAGGTGGGCGCCGGTGGCGCCGAGGCTGACGGCCGCCGCAAAGCCCGCAGCCCCACGGGCTGTGGGGCCACGCGAGCGGCTGCCAAAGAGCTTTCCAACGAGGCACGGCTTTCCCTCCTGGATCTTCGGGCGTGGGAGCTGTGGCCAGAGCCGCGGCCCTACCGCAAAATGCTTCGCAGGCTGGCTCGGCAGCGCCAGGTGGGTGCCGGTGGCGCCGAGGCTGACGGCCGCCGCAAAGCCCGCAGCCCCACGGGCTGTGGGGCCACGCGAGCGGCTGCCAAAGAGGTTTCCAACGAGGCACGGCTTTCCCTCCTGGCTCTTCGGGCGTGGGAGCTGTGGCCAGAGCCGCGGCCCTACCGGAAAATGCTTCACAGGCTGGCGCGGCGGCGCCAGGTGGGCGCCGGTGGCGCCGAGGCTGACGGCCGCCGCAAAGCCCGCAGCCCCACGGGCTGTGGGGCCACGCGAGCGGCTGCCAAAGAGCTTTCCAACGAGGCACGGCTTTCCCTCCTGGCTCTTCGGGCGTGGGAGCTGTGGCCAGAGCCGCGGCCCTACCGGAAAATGCTTCGCAGGCTGGCTCGGCGGCTCCAGTTGGGCGCCGGTGACGCCGAGGCTGACGGCCGCCGCAAAGCCCGCAGCCCCACGGGCTGTGGGGCCACGCGAGCGGCTGCCAAAGTGCTTTCCAACGAGGCATGGCTTTCCCTCCTGGCTCTTCGGGCGTGGGAGCTGTGGCCAGAGCCGCGGCCCTACCGGAAAATGCTTCGCAGGCTGGCGCGGCGGCACCACGTGGGCGCCGGTGGCGCCGAGGCTGACGGCCGCCGCAAAGCCCGCAGCCCCACGGGCTGTGGGGCCACGCGAGCGGCTGCCAAAGAGCTTTCCAACGAGGCACGGCTTTCCCTCCTGGCTCTTCGGGCGTGGGAGCTGTGGCCAGAGCCGCGGCCCTACCGCAAAATGCTTCGCAGGCTGGCGCGGCGGCGCCAGGTGGGCGGCGGTGGCGCCGAGGCTGACGGCCGCCGCAAAGCCCGCAGCCCCACAGGCTGTGGGGCCACGCGAGCGGCTGCCAAAGAGCTTTCCAACGAGGCACGGCTTTCCCTCCTGGCTCTTCGGGCGTGGGAGCTGTGGCCAGAGCCGCGGCCCTACCGGAAAATGCTTCGCAGGCTGGCGCGGCGGCGCCAGGTGGGCGCCGGTGGCGCCGAGGCTGACGGCCGCCGCAAAGCCCGCAGCCCCACGGGCTGTGGGGCCACGCGAGCGGCTGCCAAAGAGCTTTCCAACGAGGCACGGCTTTCCCTCCTGGCTCTTCGGGCGTGGGAGCTGTGGCCAGAGCCGCGGCCCTACCGGAAAATGCTTCGCAGGCTGGCGCGGCGGCGCCAGGTGGGCGTCGGTGGCGCCGAAGCTGACGGCCGCCGCAAAGCCCGCAGCCCCACGGGCTGTGGGGCCACGCGAGCGGCTGCCAAAGAGCTTTCCAACGAGGCACGGCTTTCCCTCCTGGCTCTTCGGGCGTGGGAGCTGTGGCCAGAGCCGCGGCCCTACCGGAAAATGCTTCGCAGGCTGGCGTGGTGGCGCCAGGTGGGCGCCGGTGGCGCCGAGGCTGACGGCCGCCGCAAAGCCCGCAGCCCCACGGGCTGTGGGGCCACGCGAGCGGCTGCCAAAGAGCTTTCCAACGAGGCACGGCTTTCCCTCCTGGCTCTTCGGGCGTGGGAGCTGTGGCCAGAGCCGCGGCCCTACCGGAAAATGCTTTGGGGGCTGGCGCGGCGGCGCCAGTTGGGCGCCGGTGGCGCCGAGGCTGACGGCCGCCGCAAAGCCCGCAGCCCCACGGGCTGTGGGGCCACGCGAGCGGCTGCCAAAGAGCTTTCCAAGGAGGCACGGCTTTCCCTCCTGGCTCTTCGGGCGTGGGAGCTGTGGCCAGAGACGCGGCCCTACCGGAAAATGCTTCGCAGGCTGGCGCGGCGGCGCCAGGTGGGCGTCGGTGGCGCCGAGGCTGACGGCCGCCGCAAAGCCCGCAGCCCCACGGGCTGTGGGGCCACGCGAGCGGCTGCCAAAGAGCTTTCCAACGAGGCACGGCTTTCCCTCCTGGCTCTTCGGGCGTGGGAGCTGTGGCCAGAGCCGCGGCCCTACCGGAAAATGCTTCGCAGGCTGGCTCGGCGGCGCCAGGTGGGCGCCGGTGGCGCCGAGGCTGACGGCCGCCGGAAAGCCCGCAGCCCCACGGGCTGTGGGGCCACGCGAGCGGCTGCCAAAGAGGTTTCCAACGAGGCACGGCTTTCCCTCCTGGCTCTTCGGGCGTGGGAGCTGTGGCCAGAGCCGCGGCCCTACCGGAAAATGCTTCGCAGGCTGGCGCGGCGGCGCCACGTAGGCGCAGGTGGCGCCGAGTCTGACGGCCGCCGCAAAGCCCGCAGCCCCACGGGCTGTGGGGCCACGCGAGCGGCTGCCAAAGAGGTTTCCAACGAGGCACGGCTTTCCCTCCTGGCTCTTCGGGCGTGGGAGCTGTGGCCAGAGCCGCGGCCCTACCGGAAAATGCTTCGGGGGCTGGCTCGGCGGCGCCAGGTGGGCGCCGGTGGCGCCGATGCTGACGGCCGCCGCAAAGCCCGCAGCCCCACGGGCTGTGGGGCCACGCGAGCGGCTGCCAAAGAGCTTTCCAACGAGGCACGGCTTTCCCTCCTGGCTCTTCGGGCGTGGGAGCTGTGGCCAGAGCCGCGGCCCTACCGGAAAATGCTTCGCAGGCTGGCTCGGCGGCGCCAGGTGGGCGGCGGTGGCGCCGAGGCTGATGGCCGCCGCAAAGCCCGCAGCCCCACGGGCTGTGGGGCCACGCGAGCAGCTGCCAAAGAGCTTTCCAACGAGGCATGGCTTTCCCTCCTGGCTCTTCGGGCGTGGGAGCTGTGGCCAGAGACGCGGCCCTACCCGAAAATGCTTCGCAGGCTGGCTCGGCGGCGCCAGGTGGGCGCCGGTGGCGCCGAGGCTGACGGCCGCCGCAAAGCCCGCAGCCCCACGGGCTGTGGGGCCACGCGAGCGGCTGCCAAAGAGCTTTCCAAGGAGGCACGGCTTTCCCTCCTGGCTCTTCGGGCGTGGGAGCTGTGGCCAGAGACGCGGCCCTACCGGAAAATGCTTCGCAGGCTGGCTCGGCGGCGCCAGGTGGGCGCCGGTGGCGCCGAGGCTGACGGCCGCCGCAAAGCCCGCAGCCCCACGGGCTGTAGGGCCACGCGAGCGGCTGCCAAAGAGCTTTCCAACGAGGCACGGCTTTCCCTCCTGGCTCTTCGGGCGTGGGAGCTGTGGCCAGAGCCGCGGCCCTACCGGAAAATGCTTCGCAGGCTGGCTCGGCGGCGCCAGGTGGGCGCCGGTGGCGCCGAGGCTGACGGCCACCGCAAAGCCCGCAGCCCCACGGGCTGTGGGGCCACGTGAGCAGCTGCCAAAGAGCTTTCCAACGAGGCACGGCTTTCCCTCCTGGCTCTTCGGGCGTGGGAGCTGTGGCCATAGACGCGGCCCTACCCGAAAATGCTTCGCAGGCTGGCTCGGCGGCGCCAGGTGGGCGCCGGTGGCGCCGAGGCTGACAGCCGCCGCAAAGCCCGCAGCCCCACGGGCTGTGGGGCCACGCGAGCGGCTGCCAAAGAGCTTTCCAACGAGGCACGGCTTTCCCTCCTGGCTCTTCGGGCGTGGGAGCTGTGGCCAGAGCCGCGGCCCTACCGGAAAATGCTTCGCAGGCTGGCGCGGCGGCACCACGTGGGCGCCGGTGGCGCCGAGGCTGACGGCCGCCGCAAAGCCCGCAGCCCCACGGGCTGTGGGGCCACGCGAGCGGCTGCCAAAGAGCTTTCCAACGAGGCACGGCTTTCCCTCCTGGCTCTTCGGGCGTGGGAGCTGTGGCCAGAGACGCGGCCCTACCGGAAAATGCTTCGCAATCTGGCGCGGCGGCACCACGTGGGCGCCGGTGGCACCGAGGCTGACGGCCGCCGCAAAGCCCGCAGCCCCACGAACTGTGGGGCCACGCGAGCGGCTGCCAAAGAGCTTTCCAACGAGGCACGGCTTTCCCTCCTGGCTCTTCGGGCGTGGGAGCTGTGGCCAGAGCCGCGGCCCTACCGGAAAATGCTTCGCAGGCTGGCACGGCGGCACCACGTGGGAGCCGGTGGCGCCGAGGCTGACGGCCGCCGCAAAGCCCGCAGCCCCACGGGCTGTGGGGCCACGCGAGCGGCTGCCAAAGAGCTTTCCAACGAGGCACGGCTTTCCCTCCTGGCTCTTCGGGCGTGGGAGCTGTGGCCAGAGCCGCGGCCCTACCGGAAAATGCTTCGCAGGCTGGCTCGGCGGCGCCAGGTGGGCGGCGGTGGCGCCGAGGCTGACGGCCGCCGCAAAGCCCGCAGCCCCACGGGCTGTGGGGCCACGCGAGCGGCTGCCAAAGAGCTTTCCAACGAGGCACGGCTTTCCCTCCTGGCTCTTCGGGCGTGGGAGCTGTGGCCAGAGCCGCGGCCCTACCCGAAAATGCTTCGGGGGCTGGCTCGGCGGCGCCAGGTGGGCGCCGGTGGCGCCGAGGCTGACGGCCGCCGCAAAGCCCGCAGCCCCACGGGCTGTGGGGCCACGCGAGCGGCTGCCAAAGAGCTTTCCAACGAGGCACGGCTTTCCCTCCTGGCTCTTCGGGCGTGGGAGCTGTGGCCAGAGCCGCGGCCCTACCGGAAAATGCTTCGCAGGCTGGCGCGGCGGCGCCACGTGGGCGCCGGTGGCGGCGAGGCTGATGGCCGCCGCAAAGCCCGCAGCCCCACGAACTGTGGGGCCACGCGAGCGGCTGCCAAAGAGCTTTCCAACGAGGCACGGCTTTCCCTCCTGGCTCTTCGGGCGTGGGAGCTGTGGCCAGAGCCGCAGCCCTACCGGAAAATGCTTCGCAGGCTGGCTCGGCGGCGCCAGGTGGGCGCCGGTGGCGCCGAGGCTGACGGCCGCCGCAAAGCCCGCAGCCCCACGGGCTGTGGGGCCACGCGAGCGGCTGCCAAAGAGCTTTCCAACGAGGCACGGCTTTCCCTTCTGGCTCTTCGGGCGTGGGAGCTGTGGCCAGAGCCACGGCCCTACCGGAAAATGCTTCCCAGGCTGGCTCGGCGGTGCCAGGTGGGCGCCGGTGGCGCCGAGGCTGACGGCCGCCGCAAAGCCCGCAGCCCCACGGGCTGTGGGGCCACGCGAGCGGCTGCCAAAGAGCTTTCCAACGAGGCACGGCTTTCCCTCCTGGCTCTTCGGGCGTGGGAGCTGTGGCCAGAGACGCGGCCCTACCCGAAAATGCTTCGCAGGCTGGCTCGGCGGCGCCAGGTGGGCGCCGGTGGCGCCGAGGCTGACGGCCGCCGCAAAGCCCGCAGCCCCACGGGCTGTGGGGCCACGCGAGCGGCTGCCAAAGAGCTTTCCAACGAGGCACGGCTTTCCCTCCTGGCTCTTCGGGCGTGGGAGCTGTGGCCAGAGACGCGGCCCTACCGGAAAATGCTTCGCAGGCTGGCACGGCGGCACCACGTGGGCGCCGGTGGCGCCGAGGCTGACGGCCGCCGCAAAGCCCGCAGCCCCACGGGCTGTGGGGCCACGCGAGCGGCTGCCAAAGAGCTTTCCAACGAGGCACGGCTTTCCCTCCTGGCTCTTCGGGCGTGGGAGCTGTGGCCAGAGCCGCGGCCCTACCGGAAAATGCTTCGCAGGCTGGCTCGGCGGCGCCAGGTGGGCGCCGGTGGCGCCGAGGCTGACGGCCACCGCAAAGCCCGCAGCCCCACGGGCTGTGGGGCCACGTGAGCAGCTGCCAAAGAGCTTTCCAACGAGGCACGGCTTTCCCTCCTGGCTCTTCGGGCGTGGGAGCTGTGGCCATAGACGCGGCCCTACCCGAAAATGCTTCGCAGGCTGGCTCGGCGGCGCCAGGTGGGCGCCGGTGGCGCCGAGGCTGACAGCCGCCGCAAAGCCCGCAGCCCCACGGGCTGTGGGGCCACGCGAGCGGCTGCCAAAGAGCTTTCCAACGAGGCACGGCTTTCCCTCCTGGCTCTTCGGGCGTGGGAGCTGTGGCCAGAGCCGCGGCCCTACCGGAAAATGCTTCGCAGGCTGGCGCGGCGGCACCACGTGGGCGCCGGTGGCGCCGAGGCTGACGGCCGCCGCAAAGCCCGCAGCCCCACGGGCTGTGGGGCCACGCGAGCGGCTGCCAAAGAGCTTTCCAACGAGGCACGGCTTTCCCTCCTGGCTCTTCGGGCGTGGGAGCTGTGGCCAGAGACGCGGCCCTACCGGAAAATGCTTCGCAATCTGGCGCGGCGGCACCACGTGGGCGCCGGTGGCACCGAGGCTGACGGCCGCCGCAAAGCCCGCAGCCCCACGGGCTGTGGGCCCACGTGAGCGGCTGCCAAAGAGCTTTCCAACGAGGCACGGCTTTCCCTCCTGGCTCTTCGGGCGTGGGAGCTGTGGCCAGAGCCGCGGCCCTACCGGAAAATGCTTCGCAGGCTGGCTCGGCGGCGCCAGGTGGGCGCCGGTGGCGCCGAGGCTGACGGCCGCCGCAAAGCCCGCAGCCCCACGGGCTGTGGGGCCACGCGAGCGGCTGCCAAAGAGCTTTCCAACGAGGCACGGCTTTCCCTCCTGGCTCTTCGGGCGTGGGAGCTGTGGCCAGAGACGCGGCCCTACCGGAAAATGCTTCGCAGGCTGGCTCGGCGGCACCACGTGGGCGCCGGTGGCACCGAGGCTGACGGCCGCCGCAAAGCCCGCAGCACCACGGGCTGTGGGGCCACGCGAGCGGCTGCCAAAGAGCTTTCCAACGAGGCACGGCTTTCCCTCCTGGCTCTTCGGGCGTGGGAGCTGTGGCCAGAGCCGCGGCCCTACCGGAAAATGCTTCGCAGGCTGGCGCGGCGGCGACAGGTGGGCGCCGGTGGCGCCGAGGCTGATGGCCGCCGCAAAGCCCGCAGCCCCACGGGCTGTGGGGCCACGCGAGCGGCTGCCAAAGAGCTTTCCAACGAGGCACGGCTTTCCCTCCTGGCTCTTCGGGCGTGGGAGCTGTGGCCAGAGCCGCGGCCCTACCGGAAAATGCTTCGCAGGCTGGCTCGGCGGCGCCAGGTTGGCGCCGGTGGCGCCGAGGCTGACGGCCGCCGCAAAGCCCGCAGCCCCACGGGCTGTGGGGCCACGCGAGCGGCTGCCAAAGAGCTTTCCAACGAGGCACGGCTTTCCCTCCTGGCTCTTTGGGCGTGGGAGCTGTCGCCAGAGCCGCAGCCCTACCGGAAAATGCTTCGCAGGCTGGCTCGGCGGCGCCAGGTGGGCGCCGGTGGCACCGAGGCTGACGGCCGCCGCAAAGCCCGCAGCCCCACGGGCTGTGGGGCCACGCGAGCGGCTGCCAAAGAGCTTTCCAACGAGGCACGGCTTTCCCTCCTGGCTCTTCGGGCGTGGGAGCTGTGGCCAGAGCCGCGGCCCTACTGGAAAATGCTTCGCAGGCTGGCTCGGCGACGCCAGGTGGGCGCCGGTGGCGCCGAGGCTGACGGCCGCTGCAAAGCCCGCAGCCCCACGGGCTGTGGGGCCACGCGAGCGGCTGCCAAAGAGCTTTCCAACGAGGCACGGCTTTCCCTCCTGGCTCTTCGGGCGTGGGAGCTGTGGCCAGAGATGCGGCCCTACCCGAAAATGCTTCGCAGGCTGGCTCGGCGGCGCCAGGTGGGCGGCGGTGGCGCCGAGGCTGACGGCCGCCGCAAAGCCCGCAGCCCCACGGGCTGTGGGGCCACGCGAGCGGCTGCCAAAGAGCTTTCCAACGAGGCACGGCTTTCCCTCCTGGCTCTTCGGGCGTGGGAGCTGTGGCCAGAGACGCGGCCCTACCGGAAAATGCTTCGCAGGCTGGCTCGGCGGCGCCACGTGGGCGCCGGTGGCGCCGAGGCTGACGGCCGCCGCAAAGCCCGCAGCCCCACGGGCTGTGGGGCCACGCGAGCGGCTGCCAAAGAGCTTTCCAACGAGGCACGGCTTTCCCTCCTGGCTCTTCGGGCGTGGGAGCTGTGGCCAGAGCCGCGGCCCTACCGGAAAATGCTTCGCAGGCTGGCTCGGCGGCGCCAGGTGGGCGCCGGTGGCGCCGAGGCTGACGGCCGCCGCAAAGCCCGCAGCCCCACGGGCTGTGGGGCCACGCGAGCGGCTGCCAAAGAGCTTTCCAACGAGGCATGGCTTTCCCTCCTGGCTCTTCGGGCGTGGGAGCTGTGGCCAGAGACGCGGCCCTACCGGAAAATGCTTCGCAGGCTGGCGCGGCGGCGCCACGTGGGCGCCGGTGGCGCCGAGGCTGATGGCCGCCGCAAAGCCCGCAGCCCCACGAACTGTGGGGCCACGCGAGCGGCTGCCAAAGAGCTTTCCAACGAGGCACGGCTTTCCCTCCTGGCTCTTCGGGCGTGGGAGCTGTGGCCAGAGCCGCGGCCCTACCGGAAAATGCTTCGCAGGCTGGCACGGCGGCACCACGTGGGAGCCGGTGGCGCCGAGGCTGACGGCCGCCGCAAAGCCCGCAGCCCCACGGGCTGTGGGGCCACGCGAGCGGCTGCCAAAGAGCTTTCCAACGAGGCACGGCTTTCCCTCCTGGCTCTTCGGGCGTGGGAGCTGTGGCCAGAGCCGCGGCCCTACCGGAAAATGCTTCGCAGGCTGGCTCGGCGGCGCCAGGTGGGCGGCGGTGGCGCCGAGGCTGACGGCCGCCGCAAAGCCCGCAGCCCCACGGGCTGTGGGGCCACGCGAGCGGCTGCCAAAGAGCTTTCCAACGAGGCACGGCTTTCCCTCCTGGCTCTTCGGGCGTGGGAGCTGTGGCCAGAGCCGCGGCCCTACCCGAAAATGCTTCGGGGGCTGGCTCGGCGGCGCCAGGTGGGCGCCGGTGGCGCCGAGGCTGACGGCCGCCGCAAAGCCCGCAGCCCCACGGGCTGTGGGGCCACGCGAGCGGCTGCCAAAGAGCTTTCCAACGAGGCACGGCTTTCCCTCCTGGCTCTTCGGGCGTGGGAGCTGTGGCCAGAGCCGCGGCCCTACCGGAAAATGCTTCGCAGGCTGGCGCGGCGGCGCCACGTGGGCGCCGGTGGCGGCGAGGCTGATGGCCGCCGCAAAGCCCGCAGCCCCACGAACTGTGGGGCCACGCGAGCGGCTGCCAAAGAGCTTTCCAACGAGGCACGGCTTTCCCTCCTGGCTCTTCGGGCGTGGGAGCTGTGGCCAGAGCCGCAGCCCTACCGGAAAATGCTTCGCAGGCTGGCTCGGCGGCGCCAGGTGGGCGCCGGTGGCGCCGAGGCTGACGGCCGCCGCAAAGCCCGCAGCCCCACGGGCTGTGGGGCCACGCGAGCGGCTGCCAAAGAGCTTTCCAACGAGGCACGGCTTTCCCTTCTGGCTCTTCGGGCGTGGGAGCTGTGGCCAGAGCCACGGCCCTACCGGAAAATGCTTCCCAGGCTGGCTCGGCGGTGCCAGGTGGGCGCCGGTGGCGCCGAGGCTGACGGCCGCCGCAAAGCCCGCAGCCCCACGGGCTGTGGGGCCACGCGAGCGGCTACCAAAGAGCTTTCCAACGAGGCACGGCTTTCCCTCCTGGCTCTTCGGGCGTGGGAGCTGTGGCCAGAGACGCGGCCCTACCCGAAAATGCTTCGCAGGCTGGCTCGGCGGCGCCAGGTGGGCGCCGGTGGCGCCGAGGCTGACGGCCGCCGCAAAGCCCGCAGCCCCACGGGCTGTGGGGCCACGCGAGCGGCTGCCAAAGAGCTTTCCAACGAGGCACGGCTTTCCCTCCTGGCTCTTCGGGCGTGGGAGCTGTGGCCAGAGACGCGGCCCTACTGGAAAATGCTTCGCAGGCTGGCGCGGCGGCGCCAGGTGGGCGCCGGTGACGCCGAGGCTGATGGCCGCCGCAAAGCCCGCAGCCCCACGAACTGTGGGGCCACGCGAGCGGCTGCCAAAGAGCTTTCCAACGAGGCACGGCTTTCCCTCCTGGCTCTTCGGGCGTGGGAGCTGTGGCCAGAGCCGCGGCCCTACCGGAAAATGCTTCGCAGGCTGGCACGGCGGCACCACGTGGGAGCCGGTGGCGCCGAGGCTGACGGCCGCCGCAAAGCCCGCAGCCCCACGGGCTGTGGGGCCACGCGAGCGGCTGCCAAAGAGCTTTCCAACGAGGCACGGCTTTCCCTCCTGGCTCTTCGGGCGTGGGAGCTGTGGCCAGAGCCGCGGCCCTACCGGAAAATGCTTCGCAGGCTGGCTCGGCGGCGCCAGGTGGGCGGCGGTGGCGCCGAGGCTGACGGCCGCCGCAAAGCCCGCAGCCCCACGGGCTGTGGGGCCACGCGAGCGGCTGCCAAAGAGCTTTCCAACGAGGCACGGCTTTCCCTCCTGGCTCTTCGGGCGTGGGAGCTGTGGCCAGAGCCGCGGCCCTACCCGAAAATGCTTCGGGGGCTGGCTCGGCGGCGCCAGGTGGGCGCCGGTGGCGCCGAGGCTGACGGCCGCCGCAAAGCCCGCAGCCCCACGGGCTGTGGGGCCACGCGAGCGGCTGCCAAAGAGCTTTCCAACGAGGCACGGCTTTCCCTCCTGGCTCTTCGGGCGTGGGAGCTGTGGCCAGAGCCGCGGCCCTACCGGAAAATGCTTCGCAGGCTGGCGCGGCGGCGCCACGTGGGCGCCGGTGGCGGCGAGGCTGATGGCCGCCGCAAAGCCCGCAGCCCCACGAACTGTGGGGCCACGCGAGCGGCTGCCAAAGAGCTTTCCAACGAGGCACGGCTTTCCCTCCTGGCTCTTCGGGCGTGGGAGCTGTGGCCAGAGCCGCAGCCCTACCGGAAAATGCTTCGCAGGCTGGCTCGGCGGCGCCAGGTGGGCGCCGGTGGCGCCGAGGCTGACGGCCGCCGCAAAGCCCGCAGCCCCACGGGCTGTGGGGCCACGCGAGCGGCTGCCAAAGAGCTTTCCAACGAGGCACGGCTTTCCCTTCTGGCTCTTCGGGCGTGGGAGCTGTGGCCAGAGCCACGGCCCTACCGGAAAATGCTTCCC
Organism: Larus michahellis; assembly: GCF_964199755.1. Classification (NCBI taxonomy): domain Eukaryota; kingdom Metazoa; phylum Chordata; class Aves; order Charadriiformes; family Laridae; genus Larus; species Larus michahellis. The sequence continues at coordinate 903,709 of NW_027436014.1, read as the reverse complement.
AGGCTGGCTCGGCGGTGCCAGGTGGGCGCCGGTGGCGCCGAGGCTGACGGCCGCCGCAAAGCCCGCAGCCCCACGGGCTGTGGGGCCACGCGAGCGGCTACCAAAGAGCTTTCCAACGAGGCACGGCTTTCCCTCCTGGCTCTTCGGGCGTGGGAGCTGTGGCCAGAGACGCGGCCCTACCCGAAAATGCTTCGCAGGCTGGCTCGGCGGCGCCAGGTGGGCGCCGGTGGCGCCGAGGCTGACGGCCGCCGCAAAGCCCGCAGCCCCACGGGCTGTGGGGCCACGCGAGCGGCTGCCAAAGAGCTTTCCAACGAGGCACGGCTTTCCCTCCTGGCTCTTCGGGCGTGGGAGCTGTGGCCAGAGACGCGGCCCTACTGGAAAATGCTTCGCAGGCTGGCGCGGCGGCGCCAGGTGGGCGCCGGTGACGCCGAGGCTGATGGCCGCCGCAAAGCCCGCAGCCCCACGAACTGTGGGGCCACGCGAGCGGCTGCCAAAGAGCTTTCCAACGAGGCACGGCTTTCCCTCCTGGCTCTTCGGGCGTGGGAGCTGTGGCCAGAGACGCGGCCCTACCGGAAAATGCTTCGCAGGCTGGCACGGCGGCACCACGTGGGCGCCGGTGGCGCCGAGGTTGACGGCCGCCGCAAAGCCCGCAGCCCCACGGGCTGTGGGGCCACGCGAGCGGCTGCCAAAGAGCTTTCCAACGAGGCACGGCTTTCCCTCCTGGCTCTTCGGGCGTGGGAGCTGTGGCCAGAGCCGCGGCCCTACCGGAAAATGCTTCGCAGGCTGGCTCGGCGGCGCCAGGTGGGCGCCGGTGGCGCCGAGGCTGACGGCCGCCGCAAAGCCCGCAGCCCCACGGGCTGTGGGGCCACGCGAGCGGCTGCCAAAGAGCTTTCCAACGAGGCACGGCTTTCCCTCCTGGCTCTTCGGGCGTGGGAGCTGTGGCCAGAGCCGCGGCCCTACCGGAAAATGCTTCGCAGGCTGGCTCGGCGGCACCACGTGGGCGCCGGTGGCACCGAGGCTGACGGCCGCCGCAAAGCCCGCAGCCCCACGGGCTGTGGGGCCACGCGAGCGGCTGCCAAAGAGCTTTCCAACGAGGCACGGCTTTCCCTCCTGGCTCTTCGGGCGTGGGAGCTGTGGCCAGAGCCGCGGCCCTACCGGAAAATGCTTCGCAGGCTGGCGCGGCGGCGCCAGGTGGGCGCCGGTGGCGCCGAGGCTGATGCCCGCCGCAAAGCCCGCAGCCCCACGGGCTGTGGGGCCACGCGAGCGGCTGCCAAAGAGCTTTCCAACGAGGCACGGCTTTCCCTCCTGGCTCTTCGGGCGTGGGAGCTGTGGCCAGAGCCGCGGCCCTACCGGAAAATGCTTCGCAGGCTGGCTCGGCGGCGCCAGGTTGGCGCCGGTGGCGCCGAGGCTGACGGCCGCCGCAAAGCCCGCAGCCCCACGGGCTGTGGGGCCACGCGAGCGGCTGCCAAAGAGCTTTCCAACGAGGCACGGCTTTCCCTCCTGGCTCTTTGGGCGTGGGAGCTGTCGCCAGAGCCGCGGCCCTACCGGAAAATGCTTCGCAGGCTGGCTCGGCGGCGCCAGGTGGGCGCCGGTGGCGCCGAGGCTGACGGCCGCCGCAAAGCCCGCAGCCCCACGGGCTGTGGGGCCACGCGAGCGGCTGCCAAAGAGATTTCCAACGAGGCACGGCTTTCCCTCCTGGCTCTTCGGGCGTGGGAGCTGTGGCCAGAGCCGCGGCCCTACTGGAAAATGCTTCGCAGGCTGGCTCGGCGACGCCAGGTGGGCGCCGGTGGCGCCGAGGCTGACGGCCGCTGCAAAGCCCGCAGCCCCACGGGCTGTGGGGCCACGCGAGCGGCTGCCAAAGAGCTTTCCAACGAGGCACGGCTTTCCCTCCTGGCTCTTCGGGCGTGGGAGCTGTGGCCAGAGCCGCGGCCCTACCCGAAAATGCTTCGCAGGCTGGCTCGGCGGCGCCAGGTGGGCGCCGGTGGCGCCGAGGCTGACGGCCACCGCAAAGCCCGCAGCCCCACGGGCTGTGGGGCCACGCGAGCGGCTGCCAAAGAGCTTTCCAACGAGGCACGGCTTTCCCTCCTGGCTCTTTGGGCGTGGGAGCTGTGGCCAGAGACGCGGCCCTACCGGAAAATGCTTCGCAGGCTGTCTCGGCGACGCCAGGTGGGCGGCGGTGGCGCCGAGGCTGACGGCCGCCGCAAAGCCCGCAGCCCCACGAACTGTGGGGCCACGCGAGCGGCTGCCAAAGAGCTTTCCAACGAGGCACGGCTTTCCCTCCTGGCTCTTCGGGCGTGGGAGCTGTGGCCAGAGCCGCGGCCCTACCGGAAAATGCTTCGCAGGCTGGCTCGGCGGCGCCAGGTGGGCGCCGGTGGCGCCGAGGCTGACGGCCGCCGCAAAGCCCGCAGCCCCACGGGCTGTGGGGCCACGCGAGCGGCTGCCAAAGAGCTTTCCAACGAGGCACGGCTTTCCCTCCTGGCTCTTCGGGCGTGGGAGCTGTGGCCAGAGCCGCAGCCCTACCCGAAAATGCTTCGCAGGCTGGCTCAGCGGCGCCAGGTGGGCGCCGGTGGCGCCGAGGCTGACGGCCGCCGCAAAGCCCGCAGCCCCACGGGCTGTGGGGCCACGCGAGCGGCTGCCAAAGAGCTTTCCAACGAGGCACGGCTTTCCCTCCTGGCTCTTCGGGCGTGGGAGCTGTGGCCAGAGACGCGGCCCTACCGGAAAATGCTTCGCAATCTGGCACGGCGGCACCACGTGGGCGCCGGTGGCGCCGAGGCTGATGGCCGCCGCAAAGCCCGCAGCCCCACGGGCTGTGGGGCCACGTGAGCGGCTGCCAAAGAGCTTTCCAACGAGGCACGGCTTTCCCTCCTGGCTCTTCGGGCGTGGGAGCTGTGCCCAGAGCCGCGGCCCTACCGGAAAATGCTTCGCAATCTGGCACGGCGGCACCACGTGGGCGCCGGTGGCGCCGAGGCTGATGGCCGCCGCAAAGCCCGCAGCCCCACGGGCTGTGGGGCCACGCGAGCGGCTGCCAAAGAGCTTTCCAACGAGGCACGGCTTTCCCTCCTGGCTCTTCGGGCGTGGGAGCTGTGGCCAGAGCCGCGGCCCTACCGGAAAATGCTTCGCAGGCTGGCTCGGTGGCGCCAGGTGGGCGGCGGTGGCGCCGAGGCTGACGGCCGCCGCAAAGCCCGCAGCCCCACGGGCTGTGGGGCCACGCGAGCGGCTGCCAAAGAGCTTTCCGACGAGGCACGGCTTTCCCTCCTGGCTCTTCGGGCGTGGGAGCTGTGGCCAGAGACGCGGCCCTACCCGAAAATGCTTCGCAGGCTGGCTCGGCGACGCCAGGTGGTCGTTGGTGGCGCAGAGGCTGACGGCCGCCGCAAAGCCCGCAGCCCCACGGGCTGTGGGGCCACGCGAGCGGCTGCCAAAGAGCTTTCCAACGAGGCACGGCTTTCCCTCCTGGCTCTTCGGGCGTGGGAGCTGTGGCCAGAGCTGCGGCCCTACCGGAAAATGCTTCGCAGGCTGGCTCGGCGGACCCAAGTGGGCGGCGGTGGCGCCGAGGCTGACGGCCGCCGCAAAGCCCGCAGCCCCACGGGCTGTGGGGCCACGCGAGCGGCTGCCAAAGAGCTTTCCAACGAGGCACGGCTTTCCCTCCTGGCTCTTCGGGCGTGGGAGCTGTGGCCAGAGCCGCGGCCCTACCGGGAAATGCTTCGGGGGCTGGCGCGGCGGCGCCAGGTGGGCGCCGGTGGCGCCGAGGCTGACGGCCGCCGCAAAGCCCGCAGCCCCACGGGCTGTGGGGCCACGCGAGCGGCTGCCAAAGAGCTTTCCAACGAGGCACGGCTTTCCCTCCTGGCTCTTCGGGCGTGGGAGCTGTGGCCAGAGCCGCGGCCCTACCGGAAAATGCTTCGCAGGCTGGCGCGGCGGCGCCAGGTGGGCGGCGGTGGCGCCGAGGCTGACGGCCGCCGCAAAGCCCGCAGCCCCACGGGCTGTGGGGCCACGCGAGCGGCTGCCAAAGAGCTTTCCAACGAGGCACGGCTTTCCCTCCTGGCTCTTTGGGCGTGGGAGCTGTGGCCAGAGCCGCAGCCCTACCGGAAAATGCTTCGCAGGCTGGCTCGGCGGCGCCAGGTGGGCGCCGGTGGCGCCGAGGCTGACGGCCGCCGCAAAGCCCGCAGCCCCACGGGCTGTGGGGCCACGCGAGCGGCTGCCAAAGAGCTTTCCAACGAGGCACGGCTTTCCCTCCTGGCTCTTCGGGCGTGGGAGCTGTGGCCAGAGCCGCGGCCCTACCGGAAAATGCTTCGAAGGCTGGCTCGGCGGCGCCAGGTGGGCGCCGGTGGCGCCGAGGCTGACGGCCGCCGCAAAGCCCGCAGCCCCACGGGCTGTGGGGCCACGCGAGCGGCTGCCAAAGAGCTTTCCAACGAGGCACGGCTTTCCCTCCTGGCTCTTCGGGCGTGGGAGCTGTGGCCAGAGCCGCGGCCCTACCGGAAAATGCTTCGCAGGCTGGCGCGGCGGTGCCAGGTGGGCGGCGGTGGCGCCGAGGCTGACGGCCGCCGCAAAGCCCGCAGCCCCACGGGCTGTGGGGCCACGCGAGCCCCTGCCAAAGAGCTTTCCAACGAGGCACGGCTTTCCCTCCTGGCTCTTAGGGCGTGGGAGCTGTGGCCAGAGATGTGGCCCTACCCGAAAATGCTTCGCATGGTGGCTCGGCGGCGCCAGGTGGGCGCCGGTGGCGCCGAGGCTGACGGCCGCCGCAAAGCCCGCAGACCCACGGGCTGTGGGGCCACGCGAGCGGCTGCCAAAGAGCTTTCCAACGAGGCACGGCTTTCCCTCCTGGCTCTTCGGGCGTGGGAGCTGTGGCCAGAGCCGCGGCCCTACCGGAAAATGCTTCGCAATCTGGCGCGGCGGCACCAGGTGGGCGCCGGTGGCACCGAGGCTGACGGCCGCCGCAAAGCCCGCAGCCCCACGGGCTGTGGGGCCACGCGAGCGGCTGCCAAAGAGCTTTCCAACGAGGCACGGCTTTCCCTCCTGGCTCTTCGGGCGTGGGAGCTGTGGCCAGAGCCGCAGCCCTACCCGAAAATGCTTCGCAATCTGGCGCGGCGGCACCAGGTGGGCGCCGGTGGCGCTGAGGCTGACGGCCGCCGGAAAGCCCGCAGCCCCACGGGCTGTGGGGCCACGCGAGCGGCTGCCAAAGAGCTTTCCAACGAGGCACGGCTTTCCCTCCTGGCTCTTCGGGCGTGGGAGCTGTGGCCAGAGCCGCGGCCCTACCGGAAAATGCTTCGCAGGCTGGCTCGGCGGCGCCAGGTGGGCGCCGGTGGCGCCGAGGCTGACGGCCGCCGCAAAGCCCGCAGCCCCACGGGCTGTGGGGCCACGCGAGCGGCTGCCAAAGAGCTTTCCAACGAGGCACGGCTTTCCCTCCTGGCTCTTCGGGCGTGGGAGCTGTGGCCAGAGCCGCGGCCCTACCCGAAAATGCTTCGCAGGCTGGCTCGGCGGCGCCAGGTGGGCGCCGGTGGCGCCGAGGCTGACGGCCGCCGCAAAGCCCGCAGCCCCACGGGCTGTGGGGCCACGCGAGCGGCTGCCAAAGAGCTTTCCAACGAGGCACGGCTTTCCCTCCTGGCTCTTCGGGCGTGGGAGCTGTGGCCAGAGACGCGGCCCTACCGGAAAATGCTTCGCAATCTGGCACGGCGGCACCACGTGGGCGCCGGTGGCGCCGAGGCTGATGGCCGCCGCAAAGCCCGCAGCCCCACGGGCTGTGGGGCCACGTGAGCGGCTGCCAAAGAGCTTTCCAACGAGGCACGGCTTTCCCTCCTGGCTCTTCGGGCGTGGGAGCTGTGGCCAGAGCCGCGGCCCTACCGGAAAATGCTTCGCAATCTGGCACGGCGGCACCACGTGGGCGCCGGTGGCGCCGAGGCTGATGGCCGCCGCAAAGCCCGCAGCCCCACGGGCTGTGGGGCCACGCGAGCGGCTGCCAAAGAGCTTTCCAACGAGGCACGGCTTTCCCTCCTGGCTCTTCGGGCGTGGGAGCTGTGGCCAGAGCCGCGGCCCTACCGGAAAATGCTTCGCAGGCTGGCTCGGTGGCGCCAGGTGGTCGGCGGTGGCGCCGAGGCTGACGGCCGCCGCAAAGCCCGCAGCCCCACGGGCTGTGGGGCCACGCGAGCGGCTGCCAAAGAGCTTTCCGACGAGGCACGGCTTTCCCTCCTGGCTCTTCGGGCGTGGGAGCTGTGGCCAGAGACGCGGCCCTACCCGAAAATGCTTCGCAGGCTGGCTCGGCGGCGCCAGGTGGTCGTTGGTGGCGCCGAGGCTGACGGCCGCCGCAAAGCCCGCAGCCCCACGGGCTGTGGGGCCACGCGAGCGGCTGCCAAAGAGCTTTCCAACGAGGCACGGCTTTCCCTCCTGGCTCTTCGGGCGTGGGAGCTGTGGCCAGAGCTGCGGCCCTACCGGAAAATGCTTCGCAGGCTGGCTCGGCGGACCCAAGTGGGCGGCGGTGGCGCCGAGGCTGACGGCCGCCGCAAAGCCCGCAGCCCCACGGGCTGTGGGGCCACGCGAGCGGCTGCCAAAGAGCTTTCCAACGAGGCACGGCTTTCCCTCCTGGCTCTTCGGGCGTGGGAGCTGTGGCCAGAGCCGCGGCCCTACCGGGAAATGCTTCGGGGGCTGGCGCGGCGGCGCCACGTGGGCGCCGGTGGCGCCGAGGCTGACGGCCGCCGCAAAGCCCGCAGCCCCACGGGCTGTGGGGCCACGCGAGCGGCTGCCAAAGAGCTTTCCAACGAGGCACGGCTTTCCCTCCTGGCTCTTCGGGCGTGGGAGCTGTGGCCAGAGCCGCGGCCCTACCGGAAAATGCTTCGCAGGCTGGCGCGGCGGCGCCAGGTGGGCGGCGGTGGCGCCGAGGCTGACGGCCGCCGCAAAGCCCGCAGCCCCACGGGCTGTGGGGCCACGCGAGCGGCTGCCAAAGAGCTTTCCAACGAGGCACGGCTTTCCCTCCTGGCTCTTCGGGCGTGGGAGCTGTGGCCAGAGCCGCAGCCCTACCGGAAAATGCTTCGCAGGCTGGCTCGGCGGCGCCAGGTGGGCGCCGGTGGCGCCGAGGCTGACGGCCGCCGCAAAGCCCGCAGCCCCACGGGCTGTGGGGCCACGCGAGCGGCTGCCAAAGAGCTTTCCAACGAGGCACGGCTTTCCCTCCTGGCTCTTCGGGCGTGGGAGCTGTGGCCAGAGCCGCGGCCCTACCGGAAAATGCTTCGAAGGCTGGCTCGGCGGCGCCAGGTGGGCGGCGGTGGCGCCGAGGCTGACGGCCGCCGCAAAGCCCGCAGCCCCACGGGCTGTGGGGCCACGCGAGCGGCTGCCAAAGAGCTTTCCAACGAGGCACGGCTTTCCCTCCTGGCTCTTCGGGCGTGGGAGCTGTGGCCAGAGCCGCGGCCCTACCGGAAAATGCTTCGCAGGCTGGCGCGGCGGTGCCAGGTGGGCGGCGGTGGCGCCGAGGCTGACGGCCGCCGCAAAGCCCGCAGCCCCACGGGCTGTGGGGCCACGCGAGCCCCTGCCAAAGAGCTTTCCAACGAGGCACGGCTTTCCCTCCTGGCTCTTAGGGCGTGGGAGCTGTGGCCAGAGATGCGGCCCTACCCGAAAATGCTTCGCAGGCTGGCTCGGCGGCGCCAGGTGGGCGCCGGTGGCGCCGAGGCTGACGGCCGCCGCAAAGCCCGCAGCCCCACGGGCTGTGGGGCCACGCGAGCGGCTGCCAAAGAGCTTTCCAACGAGGCACGGCTTTCCCTCCTGGCTCTTCGGGCGTGGGAGCTGTGGCCAGAGCCGCGGCCCTACCGGAAAATGCTTCGCAATCTGACGCGGCGGCACCAGGTGGGCGCCGGTGGCACCGAGGCTGACGGCCGCCGCAAAGCCCGCAGCCCCACGGGCTGTGGGGCCACGTGAGCGGCTGCCAAAGAGCTTTCCAACGAGGCACGGCTTTCCCTCCTGGCTCTTCGGGCGTGGGAGCTGTGGCCAGAGCCGCAGCCCTACCGGAAAATGCTTCGCAGGCTGGCTCGGCGGCGCCAGGTGGGCGCCGGTGGAGCCGAGGCTGACGGCCGCCGCAAAGCCCGCAGCCCCACGGGCTGTGGGGCCACGCGAGCGGCTGCCAAAGAGCTTTCCAACGAGGCACGGCTTTCCCTCCTGGCTCTTCGGGCGTGGGAGCTGTGGCCAGAGCCGCGGCCCTACCGGAAAATGCTTCGCAGGCTGGCTCGGTGGCGCCAGGTGGGCGCCGGTGGCGCCGAGGCTGACGGCCGCCGCAAAGCCCGCAGCCCCACGGGCTGTGGGGCCACGCGAGCGGCTGCCAAAGAGCTTTCCAACGAGGCACGGCTTTCCCTCCTGGCTCTTCGGGCGTGGGAGCTGTGGCCAGAGCCGCGGCCCTACCGGAAAATGCTTCGCAGGCTGGCTCGGTGGCGCCAGGTGGGCGCCGGTGGCGCCGAGGCTGACGGCCGCCGCAAAGCCCGCAGCCCCACGGGCTGTGGGGCCACGCGAGCGGCTGCCAAAGAGCTTTCCAACGAGGCACGGCTTTCCCTCCTGGCTCTTCGGGCGTGGGAGCTGTGGCCAGAGCCGCGGCCCTACCGGAAAATGCTTCGCAGGCTGGCTCGGTGGCGCCAGGTGGGCGCCGGTGGCGCCGAGGCTGACGGCCGCCGCAAAGCCCGCAGCCCCACGGGCTGTGGGGCCACGCGAGCGGCTGCCAAAGAGCTTTCCAACGAGGCACGGCTTTCCCTCCTGGCTCTTCGGGCGTGGGAGCTGTGGCCAGAGCCGCGGCCCTACCGGAAAATGCTTCGCAATCTGGCGCGGCGGCACCAGGTGGGCGCCGGTGGCACCGAGGCTGACGGCCGCCGCAAAGCCCGCAGACCCACGGGCTGTGGGGCCACGCGAGCGGCTGCCAAAGAGCTTTCCAACGAGGCACGGCTTTCCCTCCTGGCTCTTCGGGCGTGGGAGCTGTGGCCAGAGACGCAGCCCTACCGGAAAATGCTTCGCAGGCTGGCTCGGCGGCGCCAGGTGGGCGCCGGTGGAGCCGAGGCTGACGGCCGCCGCAAAGCCCGCAGCCCCACGGGCTGTGGGGCCACGCGAGCGGCTGCCAAAGAGCTTTCCAACGAGGCACGGCTTTCCCTCCTGGCTCTTCGGGCGTGGGAGCTGTGGCCAGAGCCGCGGCCCTACCGGAAAATGCTTCGCAGGCTGGCTCGGCGGCGCCAGGTGGGCGCCGGTGGCGCCGAGGCTGACGGCCGCCGCAAAGCCCGCAGCCCCACGGGCTGTGGGGCCACGCGAGCGGCTGCCAAAGAGCTTTCCAACGAGGCACGGCTTTCCCTCCTGGCTCTTCAGGCATGGGAGCTGTGGCCAGAGCCGCGGCCCTACCGGAAAATGCTTCGCAGGCTGGCTCGGCGGCGCCAGGTGGGCGCCGGTGGCGCCGAGGCTGATGGCCGCCGCAAAGCCCGCAGCCCCACGGGCTGTGGGGCCACGCGAGCGGCTGCCAAAGAGCTTTCCAACGAGGCACGGCTTTCCCTCCTGGCTCTTCGGGCGTGGGAGCTGTGGCCAGAGCAGCGGCCCTACCGGAAAATGCTTTGCAGGCTGGCGCAGCGGCGCCAGGTGGGCGCCGGTGGCGCCGAGGCTGACGGCCGCCGCAAAGCCCACAGCCCCACGGGCTGTGGGGCCACGCGAGCGGCTGCCAAAGAGCTTTCCAACGAGGCACGGCTTTCCCTCCTGGCTCTTCGGGCGTGGGAGCTGTGGCCAGAGCCGCGGCCCTACCGGAAAATGCTTCGCAGGCTGGCTCGGCGGCGCCAGGTGGGCGCCGGTGGCGCTGAGGCTGACGGCCGCCGGAAAGCCCGCAGCCCCACGGGCTGTGGGGCCACGCGAGCGGCTGCCAAAGAGCTTTCCAACGAGGCACGGCTTTCCCTCCTGGCTCTTCGGGCGTGGGAGCTGTGGCCAGAGCCGCGGCCCTACCAGAAAATGCTTCGCAGGCTGGCTCGGCGGCGCCAGGTGGGCGCCGGTGGCGCCGAGGCTGACGGCCGCCGCAAAGCCCGCAGCCCCACGGGCTGTGGGGCCACGCGAGCGGCTGCCAAAGAGCTTTCCAACGAGGCATGGCTTTCCCTCCTGGCTCTTCGGGCGTGGGAGCTGTGGCCAGAGCCGCGGCCCTACCGGAAAATGCTTCGCAGGCTGGCTCGGCGGCGCCAGGTGGGCGCCGGTGGCGCCGAGGCTGACGGCCGCCGCAAAGCCCGCAGCCCCACGGGCTGTGGGGCCACGCGAGCGGCTGCCAAAGAGCTTTCCAACGAGGCACGGCTTTCCCTCCTGGCTCTTCGGGCATGGGAGCTGTGGCCAGAGCCACGGCCCTACCGGAAAATGCTTCGCAGGCTGGCGCGGCGGCGCCAGGTGGGCGGCGGTGGCGCCGAGCCTGATGGCCGCCGCAAAGCCCGCAGCCCCACGGGCTGTGGGGCCACGCGAGCGGCTGCCAAAGAGCTTTCCAACGAGGCACGGCTTTCCCTCCTGGCTCTTCGGGCGTGGGAGCTGTGGCCAGAGACGCGGCCGTACCGCAAAATGCTTCGCAGGCTGGCTCGGCGGCGCCAGGTGGGCGCCGGTGGCGCCGAGGCTGACAGCCGCCGCAAAGCCCGCAGCCCCACGGGCTGTGGGGCCACGCGAGCGGCTGCCAAAGAGCTTTCCAACGAGGCATGGCTTTCCCTCCTGGCTCTTCGGGCCTGGGAGCTGTGGCCAGAGCCGCGGCCCTACCGGAAAATGCTTCGCAGGCTGGCTCGTCGGCGCCAGGTGGGCGCCGGTGGCGCCGAGGCTGACGGCCGCCGCAAAGCCCGCAGCCCCACGGGCTGTGGGGCCACGCGAGCGGCTGCCAAAGAGCTTTCCAACGAGGCACGGCTTTCCCTCCTGGCTCTTCGGGCGTGGGAGCTGTGGCCAGAGACGCGGCCCTACCCGAAAATGCTTCGCAGGCTGGCTCGGCGACGCCAGGTGGGCGCCAGTGGCGCCGAGGCTGACGGCCGCCGCAAAGCCCGCAGCCCCACGGGCTGTGGGGCCACGCGAGCGGCTGCCAAAGAGCTTTCCAACGAGGCACGGCTTTCCCTCCTGGCTCTTCGGGCGTGGGAGCTGTGGCCAGAGCCGCGGCCCTACCGGAAAATGCTTCGCAGGCTGGCGCGGCGGCGCCACGTGGGCGCCGGTGGCGCCGAGGCTGACGGCCGCCGCAAAGCCCGCAGCCCCACGAACTGTGGGGCCACGCGAGCGGCTGCCAAAGAGCTTTCCAACGAGGCACGGCTTTCCCTCCTGGCTCTTCGGGCGTGGGAGCTGTGGCCAGAGCCGCGGCCCTACCGGAAAATGCTTCGCAATCTGGCACGGCGGCACCACGTGGGCGCCGGTGGCGCCGAGGCTGACGGCCGCTGCAAAGCCCGCAGCCCCACGGGCTGTGGGGCCACGCGAGCGGCTGCCAAAGAGCTTTGCAACGAGGCACGGCTTTCCCTCCTGGCTCTTCGGGCGTGGGAGCTGTGGCCAGAGCCGCAGCCCTACCGGAAAATGCTTCGCAGGCTGGCTCGGCGGCGCCAGGTGGTCGCCGGTGGCGCTGAGGCTGACGGCCGCCGCAAAGCCCGCAGCCCCACGGGCTGTGGGGCCACGCGAGCGGCTGCCAAAGAGCTTTCCAACGAGGCACGGCTTTCCCTCCTGGCTCTTCGGGCATGGGAGCTGTGGCCAGAGACGCGGCCCTACCCGAAAATGCTTCGCAGGCTGGCGCGGCGGCACCACGTGGGCGGCGGTGGCGCCGAGGCTGACGGCCGCCGCAAAGCCCGCAGCCCCACGGGCTGTGGGGCCACGCGAGCGGCTGCCAAAGAGCTTTCCAACGAGGCATGGCTTTCTCTCCTGGCTCTTCGGGCGTGGGAGCTGTCGCCAGAGCTGCGGCCCTACCGGAAAATGCTTCGCAGGCTGGCTCGGCGGCGCCAGGTGGGCGCCGGTGGCACCGAGGCTGACGGCCGCCGCAAAGCCCGCAGCCCCACGGGCTGTGGGGCCACGCGAGCGGCTGCCAAAGAGCTTTCCAACGAGGCACGGCTTTCCCTCCTGGCTCTTCGGGCGTGGGAGCTGTGGCCAGAGCCACGGCCCTACCGGAAAATGCTTCGCAGGCTGGCGCGGCGGCGCCAGGTGGGCGCCGGTGGCGCCGAGGGTGATGGCCGCCGCAAAGCCCGCAGCCCCACGGGCTGTGGGGCCACGCGAGCGGCTGCCAAAGAGCTTTCCAAAGAGGCACGGCTTTCCCTCCTGGCTCTTCGGGCGTGGGAGCTGTGGCCAGAGCCGCGGCCGTACCGCAAAATGCTTCGCAGGCTGGCTCGGCGGCGCCAGGTGGGCGCCGGTGGCGCCGAGGCTGACGGCCGCCGCAAAGCCCGCAGCCCCACGGGCTGTGGGGCCACGCGAGCGGCTGCCAAAGAGCTTTCCAACGAGGCATGGCTTTCCCTCCTGGCTCTTCGGGCCTGGGAGCTGTGGCCAGAGACGCGGCCCTACCCGAAAATGCTTCGCAGGCTGGCGCGGCGGCGCCAGGTGGGCGCCGGTGGCGCCGAGGCTGATGGCCGCCGCAAAGCCCGCAGTCCACGAACTGTGGGGCCACGCGAGCGGCTGCCAAAGAGCTTTCCAACGAGGCACGGCTTTCCCTCCTGGCTCTTCGGGCGTGGGAGCTGTGGCCAGAGCCGCGGCCCTACCGGAAAATGCTTCGCAATCTGGCACGGCGGCACCACGTGGGCGCCGGTGGCGCCGAGGCTGACGGCCGCCGCAAAGCCCGCAGCCCCACGGGCTGTGGGGCCACGCGAGCGGCTGCCAAAGAGCTTTGCAACGAGGCACGGCTTTCCCTCCTGGCTCTTCGGGCGTGGGAGCTGTGGCCAGAGCCGCGGCCCTACCGGAAAATGCTTCGCAGGCTGGCTCGGCGGCGCCAGGTGGGCGCCGGTGGCGCCGAGGCTGACGGCCGCCGCAAAGCCCGCAGCCCCACGGGCTGTGGGGCCACGCGAGCGGCTGCCAAAGAGCTTTCCAACGAGGCACGGCTTTCCCTCCTGGCTCTTCGGGCGTGGGAGCTGTGGCCAGAGCCGCGGCCCTACCGGAAAATGCTTCGCAGGCTGGCGCGGCGGCGCCAGGTGGGCGGCGGTGGCGCCGAGGCTGACGGCCGCCGCAAAGCCCGCAGCCCCACGGGCTGTGGGGCCACGCGAGCGGCTGCCAAAGAGCTTTCCAACGAGGCACGGCTTTCCCTCCTGTCTCTTAGGGCGTGGGAGCTGTGGCCAGAGCCGCGGCCCTACCGGAAAATGCTTCGGGGGCTGGCGCGGCGGCGCCAGGTGGGCGCCAGTGGCGCCAAGGCTGACGGCCGCCGCAAAGCCCGCAGCCCCACGGGCTGTGGGGCCACGCGAGCGGCTGCCAAAGAGCTTTCCAACGAGGCACGGCTTTCCCTCCTGGCTCTTCGGGCGTGGGAGCTGTCGCCAGAGCCGCAGCCCTACCGGAAAATGCTTCGCAGGCTGGCTCGGCGACGCCAGGTGGGCGCCGGTGGCGCCGAGGCTGACGGCCGCCGCAAAGCCCGCAGCCCCACGGGTTGTGGGGCCACGCGAGCGGCTGCCAAAGAGCTTTCCAACGAGGCACGGCTTTCCCTCCTGGCTCTTCGGGCGTGGGAGCTGTGGCCAGAGCCGCGGCCCTGCCGGAAAATGCTTCGCAATCTGGCGCGGCGGCACCACGTGTGCGCCGGTGGCACCGAGGCTGACGGCCGCCGCAAAGCCCGCAGCCCCACGGGCTGTGGGGCCACGCGAGCCCCTGCCAAAGAGCTTTCCAACGAGGCACGGCTTTCCCTCCTGGCTCTTCGGGCGTGGGAGCTGTGGCCAGAGCCGCGGCCCTACCCGAAAATGCTTCGCAGGCTGGCTCGGCGGCGCCAGGTGGGCGCCGGTCGCACCGAGGCTGACGGCCGCCGCAAAGCCCGCAGCCCCACGGGCTGTGGGGCCACGCGAGCGGCTGCCAAAGAGCTTTCCAAGGAGGCACGGCTTTCCCTCCTGGCTCTTCGGGCGTGGGAGCTGTGGCCAGAGCCGCGGCCCTACCGGAAAATGCTTCGCAGGCTGGCTCGGCGGCGCCAGGTGGGCGGCGGTGGCGCCGAGGCTGACGGCCGCCGCAAAGCCCGCAGCCCCACGGGCTGTGGGGCCACGCGAGCGGCTGCCAAAGAGGCTTTCCAACGAGGCACGGCTTTCCCTCCTGGCTCTTCGGGCGTGGGAGCTGTGGCCAGAGCAGCGGCCCTACCGGAAAATGTTTCGCAGGCTGGCGCGGCGGCGCCAGGTGGGCGCCTGTGGCGCCGAGGCTGACGGCCGCCACAAAGCCCGCAGCCCCACGGGCTGTGGGGCCACGCGAGCGGCTGCCAAAGAGCTTTCCAACGAGGCACGGCTTTCCCTCCTGGCTCTTCGGGCGTGGGAGCTGTGGCCAGAGCCGCGGCCCTACCGGAAAATGCTTCGGGGGCTGGCGCGGCGGCGCCAGGTGGGCGCCGGTGGCGCCGAGGCTGACGGCCGCCGCCAAGCCCGCAGCCCCACGGGCTGTAGGGCCACGCGAGCGGCTGCCAAAGAGCTTTCCAACGAGGCATGGCTTTCCCTCCTGGCTCTTCGGGCGTGGGAGCTGTGGCCAGAGCCGCAGCCCTACCGGAAAATGCTTCGCAGGCTGGCTCGGCGGCGCCAGGTGGGCGGCGGTGGCGCCGAGGCTGACGGCTGCCGCAAAGCCCGCAGCCCCACGGGCTGTGGGGCCACGCGAGCGGCTGCCAAAGAGCTTTCCAACGAGGCACGGCTTTCCCTCCTGGCTCTTTGGGCGTGGGAGCTGTGGCCAGAGCCGCGGCCCTACCGGAAAATGCTTCGCAGGCTGGCTCGGCGGCGCCAGGTGGGCGGCGGTGGCGCCGAGGCTGACGGCCGCCGCAAAGCCCTCAGCCCCACGGGCTGTGGGGCCACGCGAGCGGCTGCCAAAGAGCTTTCCAACGAGGCACGGCTTTCCCTCCTGGCTCTTCGGGCGTGGGAGCTGTGGCCAGAGACGCGGCCCTACCCGAAAATGCTTCGCAGGCTGGCTCGGCGACGCCAGGTGGGCGCCAGTGGCGCCGAGGCTGACGGCCGCCGCAAAGCCCGCAGCCCCACGGGCTGTGGGGCCACGCGAGCGGCTGCCAAAGAGCTTTCCAACGAGGCACGGCTTTCCCTCCTGGCTCTTCGGGCGTGGGAGCTGTGGCCAGAGCCGCGGCCCTACCGGAAAATGCTTCGCAGGCTGGCGCAGCGGCACCACGTGGGCGCCGGTGGCGCCGAGGCTGATGGCCGCCGCAAAGCCCGCAGCCCCACGGGCTGTGGGGCCACGCGAGCGGCTGCCAAAGAGCTTTCCAAGGAGGCACGGCTTTCCCTCCTGGCTCTTCGGGCGTGGGAGCTGTGGCCAGAGCTGCGGCCCTACCGGAAAATGCTTCGCAGGCTGGCTCGGTGGCGCCAGGTGGGCGGCGGTGGCGCCGAGGCTGACGGCCGCCGCAAAGCCCGCAGCCCCACGGGCTGTGGGGCCACGTGAGCGGCTGCCAAAGAGCTTTCCAACGAGGCATGGCTTTCCCTCCTGGCTCTTCGGGCGTGGGAGCTGTGGCCAGAGACGCGGCCCTACCCGAAAATGCTTCGCAGGCTGGCTCGGCGGCACCAGGTGGTCGCCGGTGGCGCCGAGGCTGACAGCCGCCGCAAAGCCCGCAGCCCCACGGGCTGTGGGGCCACGCGAGCGGCTGCCAAAGAGCTTTCCAACGAGGCACGGCTTTCCCTCCTGGCTCTTCGGGCGTGGGAGCTGTGGCCAGAGCCGCGGCCCTACCGGAAAATGCTTCGCGGGCTGGCTCAGCGGACCCAGGTGGGCGGCGGTGGCGCCGAGGCTGACGGCCGCCGGAAAGCCCGCAGCCCCAAGGGCTGTGGGGCCACGCGAGCGGCTGCCAAAGAGCTTTCCAACGAGGCACGGCTTTCCCTCCTGGCTCTTCGGGCGTGGGAGCTGTGGCCAGAGCCGCGGCCCTGCCGGAAAATGCTTCGCAGGCTGGCACGGCGGCACCACGTGGGCGCCGGTGGCACCGAGGCTGACGGCCGCCGCAAAGCCCGCAGCCCCACGGGCTGTGGGGCCACGCGAGCCCCTGCCAAAGAGCTTTCCAACGAGGCACGGCTTTCCCTCCTGGCTCTTCGGGCGTGGGAGCTGTGGCCAGAGCCGCGGCCCTACCGGAAAATGCTTCGGGGGCTGGCTCGGCGGCGCCAGGTGGGCGCCGGTGGCGCCGAGGCTGATGGCCGCCGCAAAGCCCGCAGCCCCACGGGCTGTGGGGCCACGCGAGCGGCTGCCAAAGGGCTTTCCAACGAGGCACAGCTTTCCCTCCTGGCTCTTCGGGCGTGGGAGCTGTGGCCAGAGCCGCGGCCCTACCGGAAAATGCTTCGCAATCTGGCGCGGCGGCAACACGTGGGCGCCGGTGGCGCCAAGGCTGACGGCCGCCGCAAAGCCCGCAGCCCCACGGGCTGTGGGGCCACGCGAGCGGCTGCCAAAGAGCTTTGCAACGAGGCACGGCTTTCCCTCCTGGCTCTTCGGGCGTGGGAGCTGTGGCCAGAGCCGCGGCCCTACCGGAAAATGCTTCGCAGGCTGGCTCGGCGGCGCCACGTGGGCGCCGGTGGTGCCGAGGCTGACGGCCGCCGGAAAGCCCGCAGCCCCACGGGCTGTGGGGCCACGCGAGCGGCTGCCAAAGAGCTTTGCAACGAGGCACGGCTTTCCCTCCTGGCTCTTCGGGCGTGGGAGCTGTGGCCAGAGACGCGGCCCTACCGGAAAATGCTTCGCAGGCTGGCTCGGCGACGCCAGGTGGGCGCCGGTGGCGCCGAGGCTGACGGCCGCCGCAAAGCCCGCAGCCCCACGGGCTGTGGGGCCACGCGAGCGGCTGCCAAAGAGCATTCCAACGAGGCACGGCTTTCCCTCCTGGCTCTTCGGGCGTGGGAGCTGTGGCCAGAGCCGCGGCCCTACCGGAAAATGCTTCGCAGGCTGGCTCGGCGGCGCCAGGTGGGCGGCGGTGGCGCCGAGGCTGACGGCCGCCGCAAAGCCCGCAGCCCCACGGGCTGTGGGGCCACGCGAGCGGCTGCCAAAGAGCTTTCCAGCGAGGCACGGCTTTCCCTCCTGGCTCTTCGGGCGTGGGAGCTGTGGCCAGAGCCGCGGCCCTACCGGAAAATGCTTCGCAGGCTGGGTCGGCGGCGCCAGGTGGGCGCCGGTCGCACCGAGGCTGACGGCCGCCGCAAAGCCCGCAGCCCCACGGGCTGTGGGGCCACGCGAGCGGCTGCCAAAGAGCTTTCCAACGAGGCACGGCTTTCCCTCCTGGCTCTTCGGGCGTGGGAGCTGTGGCCAGACCCGCGGCCCTACCGGAAAATGCTTCGCAGGCTGGCTCGGCGGCGCCAGGTGGGCGCCGGTGGCGCCGAGGCTGACAGCCGCCGCAAAGCCCGCAGCCCCACGGGCTGTGGGGCCACGCGAGCGGCTGCCAAAGAGCTTTCCAACGAGGCACGGCTTTCCCTCCTGGCTCTTCGGGCGTGGGAGCTGTGGCCAGAGCAGCGGCCCTACCCGAAAATGTTTCGCAGGCTGGCGCGGCGGCGCCAGGTGGGCGCCGGTGGCGCCGAGGCTGATGGCCGCCGCAAAGCCCGCAGCCCCACGGGCTGTGGGGCCACGCGAGCGGCTGCCAAAGAGCTTTCCAACGAGGCACGGCTTTCCCTCCTGGCTCTTCGGGCGTGGGAGCTGTGGCCAGAGCCGCGGCCCTACCGGAAAATGCTTCTAAGGCTGGCGCGGCGGCGCCAGGTGGGCGCCGGTGGCGCCAAGGCTGACGGCCGCCGCCAAGCCCGCAGCCCCACGGGCTGTGGGGCCACGCGAGCGGCTGCCAAAGAGCTTTCCAACGAGGCACGGCTTTCCCTCCTGGCTCTTCGGGCGTGGGAGCTGTCGCCAGAGCCGCAGCCCTACCGGAAAATGCTTCGCAGGCTGGCTCGGCGGCGCCAGGTCGGCGCCGGTGGCGCCGAGGCTGATGGCCGCCGCAAAGCCCGCAGCCCCACGGGCTGTGGGGCCACGCGAGCGGCTGCCAAAGAGCTTTCCAACGAGGCACGGCTTTCCCTCCTGGCTCTTTGGGCGTGGGAGCTGTGGCCAGAGCCGCGGCCCTACCGGAAAATGCTTCGCAGGCTGGCTCGGCGGCGCCAGGTGGGCGCCGGTGGCGCCGAGGCTGACGGCCGCCGCAAAGCCCTCAGCCCCACGGGCTGTGGGGCCACGCGAGCGGCTGCCAAAGAGCTTTCCAACGAGGCACGGCTTTCCCTCCTGGCTCTTCGGGCGTGGGAGCTGTGGCCAGAGACGCGGCCCTACCCGAAAATGCTTCGCAGGCTGGCTCGGCGACGCCAGGTGGGCGCCAGTGGCGCCGAGGCTGACGGCCGCCGCAAAGCCCGCAGCCCCACGGGCTGTGGGGCCACGCGAGCGGCTGCCAAAGAGCTTTCCAACGAGGCACGGCTTTCCCTCCTGGCTCTTCGGGCGTGGGAGCTGTGGCCAGAGACGCGGCCCTACCGGAAAATGCTTCGCAGGCTGGCGCGGCGGCACCACGTGGGCGCCGGTGGCGCCGAGGCTGATGGCCGCCGCAAAGCCCGCAGCCCCACGGGCTGTGGGGCCACGTGAGCGGCTGCCAAAGAGCTTTCCAACGAGGCACGGCTTTCCCTCCTGGCTCTTCGGGCGTGGGAGCTGTGGCCAGAGCCGCGGCCCTACCCGAAAATGCTTCGCAGGCTGGCTCGGCGGCACCAGGTGGGCGCCGGTGGCGCCGAGGCTGACAGCCGCCGCAAAGCCCGCAGACCCACGGGCTGTGGGGCCACGCGAGCGGCTGCCAAAGAGCTTTCCAACGAGGCACGGCTTTCCCTCCTGGCTCTTCGGGCGTGGGAGCTGTGGCCAGAGCCGCAGCCCTACCGGAAAATGCTTCGCAGGCTGGCTCGGCGGCGCCAGGTGGTCGCCGGTGGCGCCGAGGCTGACAGCCGCCGCAAAGCCCGCAGCCCCACGGGCTGTGGGGCCACGCGAGCGGCTGCCAAAGAGCTGTCCAACGAGGCACGGCTTTCCCTCCTGGCTCTTCGGGCGTGGGAGCTGTGGCCAGAGCTGCGGCCCTACCGGAAAATGCTTCGCAGGCTGGCTCGGCGGCACCAGGTGGGCGGCGGTGGCGCCAAGGCTGACGGCCGCCGCAAAGCCCGCAGCCCCACGGGCTGTGGGGCCACGCGAGCGGCTGCCAAAGAGCTTTCCAACGAGGCACGGCTTTCCCTCCTGGCTCTTCGGGCGTGCGAGCTGTGGCCAGAGACGCGGCCCTACCGGAAAATGCTTCGCAGGCTGGCTCGGCGGCGCCAGGTGGGCGCCGGTGGCGCCGAGGCTGACGGCCGCCGCAAAGCCCGCAGCCCCACGGGCTGTGGGGCCACGCGAGCGGCTGCCAAAGAGCTGTCCAACGAGGCACGGCTTTCCCTCCTGGCTCTTCGGGCGTGGGAGCTGTGGCCAGAACCGCGGCCCTACCGGAAAATGCTTCGCAGGCTGGCTCGGCGGCGCCAGGTGGGCGCCGGTGGCGCCAAGGCTGACGGCCGCCGGAAAGCCCGCAGCCCCACGGGCTGTGGGGCCACGCGAGCGGCTGCCAAAGAGCTTTCCAACGAGGCACGGCTTTCCCTCCTGGCTCTTCGGGCGTGGGAGCTGTGGCCAGAGCCGCGGCCCTGCCGGAAAATGCTTCGCAGGCTGGCACGGCGGCACCACGTGGGCGCCGGTGGCACCGAGGCTGACGGCCGCCGCAAAGCCCGCAGCCCCACGGGCTGTGGGGCCACGCGAGCCCCTGCCAAAGAGCTTTCCAACGAGGCACGGCTTTCCCTCCTGGCTCTTCGGGCGTGGGAGCTGTGGCCAGAGCCGCGGCCCTACCGGAAAATGCTTCGCAGGCTGGCTCGGCGGCGCCAGGTGGTCGCCGGTGGCGCCGAGGCTGACAGCCGCCGCAAAGCCCGCAGCCCCACGGGCTGTGGGGCCGCGCGAGCGGCTGCCAAAGAGCTTTCCAACGAGGCACGGCTTTCCCTCCTGGCTCTTCGGGCGTGGGAGCTGTGGCCAGAGCTGCGGCCCTACCGGAAAATGCTTCGCAGGCTGGCTCGGCGGCACCAGGTGGGCGGCGGTGGCGCCGAGGCTGACGGCCGCCGCAAAGCCCGCAGCCCCACGGGCTGTGGGGCCACGCGAGCGGCTGCCAAAGAGCTTTCCAACGAGGCACGGCTTTCCCTCCTGGCTCTTCGGGCGTGCGAGCTGTGGCCAGAGACGCGGCCCTACCCGAAAATGCTTCGCAGGCTGGCTCGGCGGCGCCAGGTGGGCGCCGGTGGCGCCGAGGCTGACGGCCGCCGCAAAGCCCGCAGCCCCACGGGCTGTGGGGCCACGCGAGCGGCTGCCAAAGAGCTTTCCAACGAGGCACGGCTTTCCCTCCTGGCTCTTCGGGCGTGGGAGCTGTGGCCAGAGCCGCGCCCCTACCCGAAAATGCTTCGCAGGCTGGCTCGGCGGCGCCAGGTGGGCGCCGGTGGCGCCAAGGCTGACGGCCGCCGCCAAGCCCGCAGCCCCACGGGCTGTGGGGCCACGCGAGCGGCTGCCAAAGAGCTTTCCAACGAGGCACGGCTTTCCCTCCTGGCTCTTAGGGCGTGGGAGCTGTGGCCAGAGACGCGGCCCTACCGGAAAATGCTTCGCAGGCTGGCTCGGGGGCGCCAGGTGGGCGGCGGTGGCGCCGAGGCTGACGGCCGCCGCAAAGCCCGCAGCCCCACGGGCTGTGGGGCCACGCGAGCGGCTGCCAAAGAGCTTTCCAATGAGGCACGGCTTTCCCTCCTGGCTCTTCGGGCGTGGGAGCTGTGGCCAGAGCCGCGGCCCTAAGGGAAAATGCTTCGCAGGCTGGCTCGGGGGCGCCAGGTGGGCGCCGGTGGCGCCGAGGCTGACGGCCGCCGCAAAGCCCGCAGCCCCACGGGCTGTGGGGCCACGCGAGCGGCTGCCAAAGAGCTTTCCAACGAGGCACGGCTTTCCCTCCTGGCTCTTCGGGCGTGGGAGCTGTGGCCAGAGCCGCGGCCCTACCGGAAAATGCTTCGTAATCTGGCGCGGCGGCACCACGTGGGCGCCGGTGGCACCGAGGCTGACGGCCGCCGCAAAGCCCGCAGCCCCACGGGCATGTCGGTCCACGCGAGACCCTGCCAAAGAGCTTTCCAACGAGGCACGGCTTTCCCTCCTGGCTCTTCGGGCGTGGGAGCTGTGGCCAGAGCCGCGGCCCTACCGGAAAATGCTTCGGGGACTGGCACGGCGGCGCCAGGTGGGCGCCGGTGGCGCCGAGGCTGACGGCCGCCGCAAAGCCCGCAGCCCCACGGGCTGTGGGGCCACGCGAGCGGCTGCCAAAGAGCTTTCCAACGAGGCACGGCTTTCCCTCCTGGCTCTTCGGGCGTGGGAGCTGTGGCCAGAGCCGCAGCCCTACCCGAAAATGCTTCGCAGGCTGGCTCGGCGGCACCACGTGGGCGCCGGTGGCGCCGAGGCTGACAGCCGCCGCAAAGCCCGCAGCCCCACGGGCTGTGGGGCCACGCGAGCGGCTGCCAAAGAGCTTTCCAACGAGGCACGGCTTTCCCTCCTGGCTCTTCGGGCGTGGGAGCTGTGGCCAGAGCCGCGGCCCTACCGGGAAATGCTTCGGGGGCTGGCGCGGCGGCGCCAGGTGGGCGGCGGTGGCGCCGAGGCTGACGGCCGCCGCAAAGCCCGCAGCCCCACGGGCTGTGGGGCCACGCGAGCGGCTGCCAAAGAGCTTTCCAACGAGGCACGGCTTTCCCTCCTGGCTCTTCGGGCGTGGGAGCTGTGGCCAGAGCCGCGGCCCTACCGGAAAATGCTTCGCAGGCTGGCTCGGCGGCGCCAGGTGGGCGCCGGTGGCGCCGAGGCTGACGGCCGCCGCAAAGCCCGCAGCCCCACGGGCTGTGGGGCCACGCGAGCGGCTGCCAAAGAGCTTTCCAACGAGGCACGGCTTTCCCTCCTGGCTCTTCGGGCGTGGGAGCTGTGGCCAGAGACGCAGCCCTACCGGAAAATGCTTCGCAGGCTGGCGTGGCGGCGCCACGTGGGCGCCGGTGGCGCCGAGGCTGATGGCCGCCGCAAAGCCCGCAGCCCCACGAACTGTGGGGCCACGCGAGCGGCTGCCAAAGAGCTTTCCAACGAGGCACGGCTTTCCCTCCTGGCTCTTCGGGCGTGGGAGCTGTGGCCAGAGACGCGGCCCTACCGGAAAATGCTTCGCAGGCTGGCTCGGCGGCGCCAGGTGGGCGCCAGTGGCGCCGAGGCTGACGGCCGCCGCAAAGCCCGCAGCCCCACGAACTGTGGGGCCACGCGAGCGGCTGCCAAAGAGCTTTCCAACGAGGCACGGCTTTCCCTCCTGGCTCTTCGGGCGTGGGAGCTGTGGCCAGAGCCGCGGCCCTACCCGAAAATGCTTCGCAGGCTGGCGCGGCGGCGCCAGGTGGGCGCCGGTGGTGCCGAGCTGACGGCCGCGGCAAAGCCCGCAGCCCCACGGGCTGTGGGGCCACGCGAGCGGCTGCCAAAGAGCTTTCCAACGAGGCACGGCTTTCCCTCCTGGCTCTTTGGGCGTGGGAGCTGTGGCCAGAGCCGCGGCCCTACCGGAAAATGCTTCGGGGGCTGGCGCGGCGGCGCCAGGTGGGCGCCGGTGGCGCCAAGGCTAACGGCCGCCGCAAAGCCCGCAGCCCCACGGGCTGTGGGGCCAGGCGAGCGGCTGCCAAAGAGCTTTCCAACGAGGCACGGCTTTCCCTCCTGGCTCTTCGGGCGTGGGAGCTGTGGCCAGAGCCGCAGCCCTACCGGAAAATGCTTCGCAGGCTGGCTCGGCGGCGCCAGGTGGGCGCCGGTGGCGCCGAGGCTGATGGCCGCCGCAAAGCCCGCAGCCCCACGGGCTGTGGGGCCACGCGAGCGGCTGCCAAAGAGCTTTCCAACGAGGCACGGCTTTCCCTCCTGGCTCTTCGGGCGTGGGAGCTGTGGCCAGAGCCGCGGCCCTACCGGAAAATGCTTCTCAGGCTGGCGCGGCGGCGCCAGGTGGGCGCCGGTGGCGCCAAGGCTGACGGCCGCCGCCAAGCCCGCAGCCCCACGGGCTGTGGGGCCACGCGAGCGGCTGCCAAAGAGCTTTCCAACGAGGCACGGCTTTCCCTCCTGGCTCTTCGGGCGTGGGAGCTGTCGCCAGAGCCGCAGCCCTACCGGAAAATGCTTCGCAGGCTGGCTCGGCGGCGCCAGGTCGGCGCCGGTGGCGCCGAGGCTGATGGCCGCCGCAAAGCCCGCAGCCCCACGGGCTGTGGGGCCACGCGAGCGGCTGCCAAAGAGCTTTCCAACGAGGCACGGCTTTCCCTCCTGGCTCTTTGGGCGTGGGAGCTGTGGCCAGAGCCGCGGCCCTACCGGAAAATGCTTCGCAGGCTGGCTCGGCGGCGCCAGGTGGGCGCCGGTGGCGCCGAGGCTGACGGCCGCCGCAAAGCCCTCAGCCCCACGGGCTGTGGGGCCACGCGAGCGGCTGCCAAAGAGCTTTCCAACGAGGCACGGCTTTCCCTCCTGGCTCTTCGGGCGTGGGAGCTGTGGCCAGAGACGCGGCCCTACCCGAAAATGCTTCGCAGGCTGGCTCGGCGACGCCAGGTGGGCGCCAGTGGCGCCGAGGCTGACGGCCGCCGCAAAGCCCGCAGCCCCACGGGCTGTGGGGCCACGCGAGCGGCTGCCAAAGAGCTTTCCAACGAGGCACGGCTTTCCCTCCTGGCTCTTCGGGCGTGGGAGCTGTGGCCAGAGACGCGGCCCTACCGGAAAATGCTTCGCAGGCTGGCGCGGCGGCACCACGTGGGCGCCGGTGGCGCCGAGGCTGATGGCCGCCGCAAAGCCCGCAGCCCCACGGGCTGTGGGGCCACGTGAGCGGCTGCCAAAGAGCTTTCCAACGAGGCACGGCTTTCCCTCCTGGCTCTTCGGGCGTGGGAGCTGTGGCCAGAGCCGCGGCCCTACCCGAAAATGCTTCGCAGGCTGGCTCGGCGGCACCAGGTGGTCGCCGGTGGCGCCGAGGCTGACAGCCGCCGCAAAGCCCGCAGCCCCACGGGCTGTGGGGCCACGCGAGCGGCTGCCAAAGAGCTTTCCAACGAGGCACGGCTTTCCCTCCTGGCTCTTCGGGCGTGGGAGCTGTGGCCAGAGACGCGGCCCTACCGGAAAATGCTTCGCGGGCTGGCTCGGCGGACCCAGGTGGGCGGCGGTGGCGCCGAGGCTGACGGCCGCCGCAAAGCCCGCAGACCCACGGGCTGTGGGGCCACGCGAGCGGCTGCCAAAGAGCTTTCCAACGAGGCACGGCTTTCCCTCCTGGCTCTTCGGGCGTGGGAGCTGTGGCCAGAGCCGCAGCCCTACCGGAAAATGCTTCGCAGGCTGGCTCGGCGGCGCCAGGTGGTCGCCGGTGGCGCCGAGGCTGACAGCCGCCGCAAAGCCCGCAGCCCCACGGGCTGTGGGGCCACGCGAGCGGCTGCCAAAGAGCTTTCCAACGAGGCACGGCTTTCCCTCCTGGCTCTTCGGGCGTGGGAGCTGTGGCCAGAGCTGCGGCCCTACCGGAAAATGCTTCGCAGGCTGGCTCGGCGGCACCAGGTGGGCGGCGGTGGCGCCGAGGCTGACGGCCGCCGCAAAGCCCGCAGCCCCACGGGCTGTGGGGCCACGCGAGCGGCTGCCAAAGAGCTTTCCAACGAGGCACGGCTTTCCCTCCTGGCTCTTCGGGCGTGCGAGCTGTGGCCAGAGACGCGGCCCTACCGGAAAATGCTTCGCAGGCTGGCTCGGCGGCGCCAGGTGGGCGGCGGTGGCGCCGAGGCTGACGGCCGCCGCAAAGCCCGCAGCCCCACGGGCTGTGGGGCCACGCGAGCGGCTGCCAAAGAGCTGTCCAACGAGGCACGGCTTTCCCTCCTGGCTCTTCGGGCGTGGGAGCTGTGGCCAGAACCGCGGCCCTACCGGAAAATGCTTCGCAGGCTGGCTCGGCGGCGCCAGGTGGGCGCCGGTGGCGCCAAGGCTGACGGCCGCCGGAAAGCCCGCAGCCCCACGGGCTGTGGGGCCACGCGAGCGGCTGCCAAAGAGCTTTCCAACGAGGCACGGCTTTCCCTCCTGGCTCTTCGGGCGTGGGAGCTGTGGCCAGAGCCGCGGCCCTGCCGGAAAATGCTTCGCAGGCTGGCACGGCGGCACCACGTGGGCGCCGGTGGCACCGAGGCTGACGGCCGCCGCAAAGCCCGCAGCCCCACGGGCTGTGGGGCCACGCGAGCCCCTGCCAAAGAGCTTTCCAACGAGGCACGGCTTTCCCTCCTGGCTCTTCGGGCGTGGGAGCTGTGGCCAGAGCCGCGGCCCTACCGGAAAATGCTTCGCAGGCTGGCTCGGCGGCGCCAGGTGGTCGCCGGTGGCGCCGAGGCTGACAGCCGCCGCAAAGCCCGCAGCCCCACGGGCTGTGGGGCCGCGCGAGCGGCTGCCAAAGAGCTTTCCAACGAGGCACGGCTTTCCCTCCTGGCTCTTCGGGCGTGGGAGCTGTGGCCAGAGCTGCGGCCCTACCGGAAAATGCTTCGCAGGCTGGCTCGGCGGCACCAGGTGGGCGGCGGTGGCGCCGAGGCTGACGGCCGCCGCAAAGCCCGCAGCCCCACGGGCTGTGGGGCCACGCGAGCGGCTGCCAAAGAGCTTTCCAACGAGGCACGGCTTTCCCTCCTGGCTCTTCGGGCGTGGGAGCTGTGGCCAGAGACGCGGCCCTACCCGAAAATGCTTCGCAGGCTGGCTCGGCGGCGCCAGGTGGGCGCCGGTGGCGCCGAGGCTGACGGCCGCCGCAAAGCCCGCAGCCCCACGGGCTGTGGGGCCACGCGAGCGGCTGCCAAAGAGCTGTCCAACGAGGCACGGCTTTCCCTCCTGGCTCTTCGGGCGTGGGAGCTGTGGCCAGAGCCGCGGCCCTACCCGAAAATGCTTCGCAGGCTGGCTCGGCGGCGCCAGGTGGGCGCCGGTGGCGCCAAGGCTGACGGCCGCCGCCAAGCCCGCAGCCCCACGGGCTGTGGGGCCACGCGAGCGGCTGCCAAAGAGCTTTCCAACGAGGCACGGCTTTCCCTCCTGGCTCTTAGGGCGTGGGAGCTGTGGCCAGAGACGCGGCCCTACCGGAAAATGCTTCGCAGGCTGGCTCGGGGGCGCCAGGTGGGCGGCGGTGGCGCCGAGGCTGACGGCCGCCGCAAAGCCCGCAGACCCACGGGCTGTGGGGCCACGCGAGCGGCTGCCAAAGAGCTTTCCAATGAGGCACGGCTTTCCCTCCTGGCTCTTCGGGCGTGGGAGCTGTGGCCAGAGCCGCAGCCCTACCGGAAAATGCTTCGCAGGCTGGCTCGGGGGCGCCAGGTGGGCGCCGGTGGCGCCGAGGCTGACGGCCGCCGCAAAGCCCGCAGCCCCACGGGCTGTGGGGCCACGCGAGCGGCTGCCAAAGAGCTTTCCAACGAGGCACGGCTTTCCCTCCTGGCTCTTCGGGCGTGGGAGCTGTGGCCAGAGCCGCGGCCCTACCGGAAAATGCTTCGTAATCTGGCGCGGCGGCACCACGTGGGCGCCGGTGGCACCGAGGCTGACGGCCGCCGCAAAGCCCGCAGCCCCACGGGCATGTCGGTCCACGCGAGACCCTGCCAAAGAGCTTTCCAACGAGGCACGGCGTTCCCTCCTGGCTCTTCGGGCGTGGGAGCTGTGGCCAGAGCCGCGGCCCTACCGGAAAATGCTTCGGGGACTGGCACGGCGGCGCCAGGTGGGCGCCGGTGGCGCCGAGGCTGACGGCCGCCGCAAAGCCCGCAGCCCCACGGGCTGTGGGGCCACGCGAGCGGCTGCCAAAGAGCTTTCCAACGAGGCACGGCTTTCCCTCCTGGCTCTTCGGGCGTGGGAGCTGTGGCCAGAGCCGCAGCCCTACCCGAAAATGCTTCGCAGGCTGGCTCGGCGGCACCACGTGGGCGCCGGTGGCGCCGAGGCTGACAGCCGCCGCAAAGCCCGCAGCCCCACGGGCTGTGGGGCCACGCGAGCGGCTGCCAAAGAGCTTTCCAACGAGGCACGGCTTTCCCTCCTGGCTCTTCGGGCGTGGGAGCTGTGGCCAGAGCCGCGGCCCTACCGGGAAATGCTTCGGGGGCTGGCGCGGCGGCGCCAGGTGGGCGGCGGTGGCGCCGAGGCTGACGGCCGCCGCAAAGCCCGCAGCCCCACGGGCTGTGGGGCCACGCGAGCGGCTGCCAAAGAGCTTTCCAACGAGGCACGGCTTTCCCTCCTGGCTCTTCGGGCGTGGGAGCTGTGGCCAGAGCCGCGGCCCTACCGGAAAATGCTTCGCAGGCTGGCTCGGCGGCGCCAGGTGGGCGCCGGTGGCGCCGAGGCTGACGGCCGCCGCAAAGCCCGCAGCCCCACGGGCTGTGGGGCCACGCGAGCGGCTGCCAAAGAGCTTTCCAACGAGGCACGGCTTTCCCTCCTGGCTCTTCGGGCGTGGGAGCTGTGGCCAGAGACGCAGCCCTACCGGAAAATGCTTCGCAGGCTGGCGTGGCGGCGCCACGTGGGCGCCGGTGGCGCCGAGGCTGATGGCCGCCGCAAAGCCCGCAGCCCCACGAACTGTGGGGCCACGCGAGCGGCTGCCAAAGAGCTTTCCAACGAGGCACGGCTTTCCCTCCTGGCTCTTCGGGCGTGGGAGCTGTGGCCAGAGACGCGGCCCTACCGGAAAATGCTTCGCAGGCTGGCTCGGCGGCGCCAGGTGGGCGCCAGTGGCGCCGAGGCTGACGGCCGCCGCAAAGCCCGCAGCCCCACGGGCTGTGGGGCCACGTGAGCGGCTGCCAAAGAGCTTTCCAACGAGGCACGGCTTTCCCTCCTGGCTCTTCGGGCGTGGGAGCTGTGGCCAGAGCCGCGGCCCTACCCGAAAATGCTTCGCAGGCTGGCGCGGCGGCGCCAGGTGGGCGCCGGTGGTGCCGAGCTGACGGCCGCGGCAAAGCCCGCAGCCCCACGGGCTGTGGGGCCACGCGAGCGGCTGCCAAAGAGCTTTGCAACGAGGCACGGCTTTCCCTCCTGGCTCTTTGGGCGTGGGAGCTGTGGCCAGAGCCGCGGCCCTACCGGAAAATGCTTCGGGGGCTGGCGCGGCGGCGCCAGGTGGGCGCCGGTGGCGCCAAGGCTAACGGCCGCCGCAAAGCCCGCAGCCCCACGGGCTGTGGGGCCAGGCGAGCGGCTGCCAAAGAGCTTTCCAACGAGGCACGGCTTTCCCTCCTGGCTCTTCGGGCGTGGGAGCTGTGGCCAGAGCCGCGGCCCTACCGGAAAATGCTTCGGGGACTGGCACGGCGGCGCCAGGTGGGCGCCGGTGGCGCCGAGGCTGACGGCCGCCGCAAAGCCCGCAGCCCCACGGGCTGTGGGGCCACGCGAGCGGCTGCCAAAGAGCTTTCCAACGAGGCACGGCTTTCCCTCCTGGCTCTTCGGGCGTGGGAGCTGTGGCCAGAGCCGCAGCCCTACCCGAAAATGCTTCGCAGGCTGGCTCGGCGGCACCACGTGGGCGCCGGTGGCGCCGAGGCTGACAGCCGCCGCAAAGCCCGCAGCCCCACGGGCTGTGGGGCCACGCGAGCGGCTGCCAAAGAGCTTTCCAACGAGGCACGGCTTTCCCTCCTGGCTCTTCGGGCGTGGGAGCTGTGGCCAGAGCCGCGGCCCTACCGGGAAATGCTTCGGGGGCTGGCGCGGCGGCGCCAGGTGGGCGGCGGTGGCACCGAGGCTGACGGCCGCCGCAAAGCCCGCAGCCCCACGGGCTGTGGGGCCACGCGAGCGGCTGCCAAAGAGCTTTCCAACGAGGCACGGCTTTCCCTCCTGGCTCTTCGGGCGTGGGAGCTGTGGCCAGAGCCGCGGCCCTACCGGAAAATGCTTCGCAGGCTGGCTCGGCGGCGCCAGGTGGGCGCCGGTGGCGCCGAGGCTGACGGCCGCCGCAAAGCCCGCAGCCCCACGGGCTGTGGGGCCACGCGAGCGGCTGCCAAAGAGCTTTCCAACGAGGCACGGCTTTCCCTCCTGGCTCTTCGGGCGTGGGA
The DNA here is from genome assembly GCF_964199755.1 of Larus michahellis. Taxonomy (NCBI): domain Eukaryota; kingdom Metazoa; phylum Chordata; class Aves; order Charadriiformes; family Laridae; genus Larus; species Larus michahellis. Next base: position 874,694 of record NW_027436014.1, on the reverse strand, counting down.
GCTGTGGCCAGAGACGCAGCCCTACCGGAAAATGCTTCGCAGGCTGGCGTGGCGGCGCCACGTGGGCGCCGGTGGCGCCGAGGCTGATGGCCGCCGCAAAGCCCGCAGCCCCACGAACTGTGGGGCCACGCGAGCGGCTGCCAAAGAGCTTTCCAACGAGGCACGGCTTTCCCTCCTGGCTCTTCGGGCGTGGGAGCTGTGGCCAGAGACGCGGCCCTACCGGAAAATGCTTCGCAGGCTGGCTCGGCGGCGCCAGGTGGGCGCCAGTGGCGCCGAGGCTGACGGCCGCCGCAAAGCCCGCAGCCCCACGGGCTGTGGGGCCACGTGAGCGGCTGCCAAAGAGCTTTCCAACGAGGCACGGCTTTCCCTCCTGGCTCTTCGGGCGTGGGAGCTGTGGCCAGAGCCGCGGCCCTACCCGAAAATGCTTCGCAGGCTGGCGCGGCGGCGCCAGGTGGGCGCCGGTGGTGCCGAGCTGACGGCCGCGGCAAAGCCCGCAGCCCCACGGGCTGTGGGGCCACGCGAGCGGCTGCCAAAGAGCTTTGCAACGAGGCACGGCTTTCCCTCCTGGCTCTTTGGGCGTGGGAGCTGTGGCCAGAGCCGCGGCCCTACCGGAAAATGCTTCGGGGGCTGGCGCGGCGGCGCCAGGTGGGCGCCGGTGGCGCCAAGGCTAACGGCCGCCGCAAAGCCCGCAGCCCCACGGGCTGTGGGGCCAGGCGAGCGGCTGCCAAAGAGCTTTCCAACGAGGCACGGCTTTCCCTCCTGGCTCTTCGGGCGTGGGAGCTGTCGCCAGAGCCGCAGCCCTACCGGAAAATGCTTCGCAGGCTGGCTCGGCGGCGCCAGGTGGGCGCCGGTGGCGCCGAGGCTGATGGCCGCCGCAAAGCCCGCAGCCCCACGGGCTGTGGGGCCACGCGAGCGGCTGCCAAAGAGCTTTCCAACGAGGCACGGCTTTCCCTCCTGGCTCTTCGGGCGTGGGAGCTGTGGCCAGAGCCGCGGCCCTACCGGAAAATGCTTCTCAGGCTGGCGCGGCGGCGCCAGGTGGGCGCCGGTGGCGCCAAGGCTGACGGCCGCCGCCAAGCCCGCAGCCCCACGGGCTGTGGGGCCACGCGAGCGGCTGCCAAAGAGCTTTCCAACGAGGCACGGCTTTCCCTCCTGGCTCTTCGGGCGTGGGAGCTGTCGCCAGAGCCGCAGCCCTACCGGAAAATGCTTCGCAGGCTGGCTCGGCGGCGCCAGGTCGGCGCCGGTGGCGCCGAGGCTGATGGCCGCCGCAAAGCCCGCAGCCCCACGGGCTGTGGGGCCACGCGAGCGGCTGCCAAAGAGCTTTCCAACGAGGCACGGCTTTCCCTCCTGGCTCTTTGGGCGTGGGAGCTGTGGCCAGAGCCGCGGCCCTACCGGAAAATGCTTCGCAGGCTGGCTCGGCGGCGCCAGGTGGGCGCCGGTGGCGCCGAGGCTGACGGCCGCCGCAAAGCCCTCAGCCCCACGGGCTGTGGGGCCACGCGAGCGGCTGCCAAAGAGCTTTCCAACGAGGCACGGCTTTCCCTCCTGGCTCTTCGGGCGTGGGAGCTGTGGCCAGAGACGCGGCCCTACCCGAAAATGCTTCGCAGGCTGGCTCGGCGACGCCAGGTGGGCGCCAGTGGCGCCGAGGCTGACGGCCGCCGCAAAGCCCGCAGCCCCACGGGCTGTGGGGCCACGCGAGCGGCTGCCAAAGAGCTTTCCAACGAGGCACGGCTTTCCCTCCTGGCTCTTCGGGCGTGGGAGCTGTGGCCAGAGACGCGGCCCTACCGGAAAATGCTTCGCAGGCTGGCGCGGCGGCACCACGTGGGCGCCGGTGGCGCCGAGGCTGATGGCCGCCGCAAAGCCCGCAGCCCCACGGGCTGTGGGGCCACGTGAGCGACTGCCAAAGAGCTTTCCAACGAGGCACGGCTTTCCCTCCTGGCTCTTCGGGCGTGGGAGCTGTGGCCAGAGCCGCGGCCCTACCGGAAAATGCTTCGCGGGCTGGCTCGGCGGACCCAGGTGGGCGGCGGTGGCGCCGAGGCTGACGGCCGCCGCAAAGCCCGCAGACCCACGGGCTGTGGGGCCACGCGAGCGGCTGCCAAAGAGCTTTCCAACGAGGCACGGCTTTCCCTCCTGGCTCTTCGGGCGTGGGAGCTGTGGCCAGAGCCGCAGCCCTACCGGAAAATGCTTCGCAGGCTGGCTCGGCGGCGCCAGGTGGTCGCCGGTGGCGCCGAGGCTGACAGCCGCCGCAAAGCCCGCAGCCCCACGGGCTGTGGGGCCACGCGAGCGGCTGCCAAAGAGCTTTCCAACGAGGCACGGCTTTCCCTCCTGGCTCTTCGGGCGTGGGAGCTGTGGCCAGAGCTGCGGCCCTACCGGAAAATGCTTCGCAGGCTGGCTCGGCGGCACCAGGTGGGCGGCGGTGGCGCCGAGGCTGACGGCCGCCGCAAAGCCCGCAGCCCCACGGGCTGTGGGGCCACGCGAGCGGCTGCCAAAGAGCTTTCCAACGAGGCACGGCTTTCCCTCCTGGCTCTTCGGGCGTGCGAGCTGTGGCCAGAGACGCGGCCCTACCGGAAAATGCTTCGCAGGCTGGCTCGGCGGCGCCAGGTGGGCGCCGGTGGCGCCGAGGCTGACGGCCGCCGCAAAGCCCGCAGCCCCACGGGCTGTGGGGCCACGCGAGCGGCTGCCAAAGAGCTGTCCAACGAGGCACGGCTTTCCCTCCTGGCTCTTCGGGCGTGGGAGCTGTGGCCAGAACCGCGGCCCTACCGGAAAATGCTTCGCAGGCTGGCTCGGCGGCGCCAGGTGGGCGCCGGTGGCGCCAAGGCTGACGGCCGCCGGAAAGCCCGCAGCCCCACGGGCTGTGGGGCCACGCGAGCGGCTGCCAAAGAGCTTTCCAACGAGGCACGGCTTTCCCTCCTGGCTCTTCGGGCGTGGGAGCTGTGGCCAGAGCCGCGGCCCTGCCGGAAAATGCTTCGCAGGCTGGCACGGCGGCACCACGTGGGCGCCGGTGGCACCGAGGCTGACGGCCGCCGCAAAGCCCGCAGCCCCACGGGCTGTGGGGCCACGCGAGCCCCTGCCAAAGAGCTTTCCAACGAGGCACGGCTTTCCCTCCTGGCTCTTCGGGCGTGGGAGCTGTGGCCAGAGCCGCGGCCCTACCGGAAAATGCTTCGCAGGCTGGCTCGGCGGCGCCAGGTGGTCGCCGGTGGCGCCGAGGCTGACAGCCGCCGCAAAGCCCGCAGCCCCACGGGCTGTGGGGCCGCGCGAGCGGCTGCCAAAGAGCTTTCCAACGAGGCACGGCTTTCCCTCCTGGCTCTTCGGGCGTGGGAGCTGTGGCCAGAGCTGCGGCCCTACCGGAAAATGCTTCGCAGGCTGGCTCGGCGGCACCAGGTGGGCGGCGGTGGCGCCGAGGCTGACGGCCGCCGCAAAGCCCGCAGCCCCACGGGCTGTGGGGCCACGCGAGCGGCTGCCAAAGAGCTTTCCAACGAGGCACGGCGTTCCCTCCTGGCTCTTCGGGCGTGCGAGCTGTGGCCAGAGACGCGGCCCTACCCGAAAATGCTTCGCAGGCTGGCTCGGCGGCGCCAGGTGGGCGCCGGTGGCGCCGAGGGTGACGGCCGCCGCAAAGCCCGCAGCCCCACGGGCTGTGGGGCCACGCGAGCGGCTGCCAAAGAGCTTTCCAACGAGGCACGGCTTTCCCTCCTGGCTCTTCGGGCGTGGGAGCTGTGGCCAGAGCCGCGGCCCTACCCGAAAATGCTTCGCAGGCTGGCTCGGCGGCGCCAGGTGGGCGCCGGTGGCGCCAAGGCTGACGGCCGCCGCCAAGCCCGCAGCCCCACGGGCTGTGGGGCCACGCGAGCGGCTGCCAAAGAGCTTTCCAACGAGGCACGGCTTTCCCTCCTGGCTCTTAGGGCGTGGGAGCTGTGGCCAGAGACGCGGCCCTACCGGAAAATGCTTCGCAGGCTGGCTCGGGGGCGCCAGGTGGGCGGCGGTGGCGCCGAGGCTGACGGCCGCCGCAAAGCCCGCAGCCCCACGGGCTGTGGGGCCACGCGAGCGGCTGCCAAAGAGCTTTCCAATGAGGCACGGCTTTCCCTCCTGGCTCTTCGGGCGTGGGAGCTGTGGCCAGAGCCGCGGCCCTAAGGGAAAATGCTTCGCAGGCTGGCTCGGGGGCGCCAGGTGGGCGCCGGTGGCGCCGAGGCTGACGGCCGCCGCAAAGCCCGCAGCCCCACGGGCTGTGGGGCCACGCGAGCGGCTGCCAAAGAGCTTTCCAACGAGGCACGGCTTTCCCTCCTGGCTCTTCGGGCGTGGGAGCTGTGGCCAGAGCCGCGGCCCTACCGGAAAATGCTTCGTAATCTGGCGCGGCGGCACCACGTGGGCGCCGGTGGCACCGAGGCTGACGGCCGCCGCAAAGCCCGCAGCCCCACGGGCATGTCGGTCCACGCGAGACCCTGCCAAAGAGCTTTCCAACGAGGCACGGCTTTCCCTCCTGGCTCTTCGGGCGTGGGAGCTGTGGCCAGAGCCGCGGCCCTACCGGAAAATGCTTCGGGGACTGGCACGGCGGCGCCAGGTGGGCGCCGGTGGCGCCGAGGCTGACGGCCGCCGCAAAGCCCGCAGCCCCACGGGCTGTGGGGCCACGCGAGCGGCTGCCAAAGAGCTTTCCAACGAGGCACGGCTTTCCCTCCTGGCTCTTCGGGCGTGGGAGCTGTGGCCAGAGCCGCAGCCCTACCCGAAAATGCTTCGCAGGCTGGCTCGGCGGCACCACGTGGGCGCCGGTGGCGCCGAGGCTGACAGCCACCGCAAAGCCCGCAGCCCCACGGGCTGTGGGGCCACGCGAGCGGCTGCCAAAGAGCTTTCCAACGAGGCACGGCTTTCCCTCCTGGCTCTTCGGGCGTGGGAGCTGTGGCCAGAGCCGCGGCCCTACCGGGAAATGCTTCGGGGGCTGGCGCGGCGGCGCCAGGTGGGCGGCGGTGGCGCCGAGGCTGACGGCCGCCGCAAAGCCCGCAGCCCCACGGGCTGTGGGGCCACGCGAGCGGCTGCCAAAGAGCTTTCCAACGAGGCACGGCTTTCCCTCCTGGCTCTTCGGGCGTGGGAGCTGTGGCCAGAGACGCGGCCCTACCGGAAAATGCTTCGCAGGCTGGCTCGGCGGCGCCAGGTGGGCGCCAGTGGCGCCGAGGCTGACGGCCGCCGCAAAGCCCGCAGCCCCACGGGCTGTGGGGCCACGTGAGCGGCTGCCAAAGAGCTTTCCAACGAGGCACGGCTTTCCCTCCTGGCTCTTCGGGCGTGGGAGCTGTGGCCAGAGCCGCGGCCCTACCCGAAAATGCTTCGCAGGCTGGCGCGGCGGCGCCAGGTGGGCGCCGGTGGTGCCGAGCTGACGGCCGCGGCAAAGCCCGCAGCCCCACGGGCTGTGGGGCCACGCGAGCGGCTGCCAAAGAGCTTTGCAACGAGGCACGGCTTTCCCTCCTGGCTCTTTGGGCGTGGGAGCTGTGGCCAGAGCCGCGGCCCTACCGGAAAATGCTTCGGGGGCTGGCGCGGCGGCGCCAGGTGGGCGCCGGTGGCGCCAAGGCTAACGGCCGCCGCAAAGCCCGCAGCCCCACGGGCTGTGGGGCCAGGCGAGCGGCTGCCAAAGAGCTTTCCAACGAGGCACGGCTTTCCCTCCTGGCTCTTCGGGCGTGGGAGCTGTCGCCAGAGCCGCAGCCCTACCGGAAAATGCTTCGCAGGCTGGCTCGGCGGCGCCAGGTGGGCGCCGGTGGAGCCGAGGCTGACGGCCGCCGCAAAGCCCACAGCCCCACGGGCTGTGGGGCCACGCGAGCGGCTGCCAAAGAGCTTTCCAACGAGGCACGGCTTTCCCTCCTGGCTCTTCGGGCGTGGGAGCTGTGGCCAGAGCCGCGGCCCTACCGGAAAATGCTTCGCAGGCTGGCTCGGCGGCGCCAGGTGGGCGCCGATGGCGCCGAGGCTGACGGCCGTCGCAAAGCCCGCAGCCCCACGGGCTGTGGGGCCACGCGAGCGGCTGCCAAAGAGCTTTCCAACAAGGCACGGCGTTCCCTCCTGGCTCTTCGGGCTTGGGAGCTGTGGCCAGAGACGCAGCCCTACCGGAAAATGCTTCGCAGGCTGGCGCGGCGGCGCCACGTGGGCGCCGGTGGCGCCGAGGCTGATGGCCGCCGCAAAGCCCGCAGCCCCACGGGCTGTGGGGCCACGCGAGCGGCTGCCAAAGAGCTTTCCAACGAGGCACGGCTTTCCCTCCTGGCTCTTCGGGCGTGGGAGCTGTGGCCAGAGCCGCGGCCCTACCGGAAAATGCTTCGCAGGCTGGCTCGGCGGCGCCAGGTGGGCACCGGTGGCGCCGAGGCTGACGGCCGCCGCAAAGCCCGCAGCCCCACGGGCTGTGGGGCCACGCGAGCGGCTGCCAAAGAGCTTTCCAACAAGGCACGGCTTTCCCTCCTGGCTCTTCGGGCGTGGGAGCTGTGGCCAGAGCCGCGGCCCTACCGGAAAATGCTTCGCAGGCTGGCTCGGCGGCGCCAGGGGGGCGCCGGTGGCGCCGAGGCTGACGGCCGCCGCAAAGCCCGCAGCCCCACGGGCTGTGGGGCCACGCGAGCGGCTGCCAAAGAGCTTTCCAACGAGGCACGGCTTTCCCTCCTGGCTCTTCGGGCGTGGGAGCTGTCGCCAGAGCCGCAGCCCTACCGGAAAATGCTTCGCAATCTGGCGCGGCGGCACCAGGTGGGCGCCGGTGGCACCGAGGCTGACGGCCGCCGCAAAGCCCGCAGCCCCACGAACTGTGGGGCCACGCGAGCGGCTGCCAAAGAGCTTTCCAACGAGGCACGGCTTTCCCTCCTGGCTCTTTGGGCGTGGGAGCTGTGGCCAGAGCCACGGCCCTACCGGAAAATGCTTCGCAGGCTGGCGCGGCGGCGCCAGGAGGGCGGCGGTGGCGCCGAGGCTGACGGCCGCCGCAAAGCCCGCAGCCCCACGGGCTGTGGGGCCACGCGAGCGGCTGCCAAAGAGCTTTCCAACGAGGCACGGCTTTCCCTCCTGGCTCTTCGGGCGTGGGAGCTGTCGCCAGAGCCGCAGCCCTACCGGAAAATGCTTCGCAGGCTGGCTCGGCGGCGCCAGGGGGGCGCCGGTGGCGCCGAGGCTGACGGCCGCCGCAAAGCCCGCAGCCCCACGGGCTGTGGGGCCACGCGAGCGGCTGCCAAAGAGCTTTCCAACGAGGCACGGCTTTCCCTCCTGGCTCTTCGGGCTTGGGAGCTGTGGCCAGAGACGCAGCCCTACCGGAAAATGCTTCGCAGGCTGGCGCGGCGGCGTCACGTGGGCACCGGTGGCGCCGAGGCTGATGGCCGCCGCAAAGCCCGCAGCCCCACGAACTGTGGGGCCACGCGAGCGGCTGCCAAAGAGCTTTCCAACGAGGCACGGCTTTCCCTCCTGGCTCTTCGGGCGTGGGAGCTGTGGCCAGAGCCGCGGGCCTACCGGAAAATGCTTCGCAGGCTGGCTCGGCGGCGCCAGGTGGGCGCCGGTGGCGCCGAGGCTGACGGCCGCCGCAAAGCCCGCAGCCCCACGGGCTGTGGGGCCACGCGAGCGGCTGCCAAAGAGCTTTCCAACGAGGCACGGCTTTCCCTCCTGGCTCTTCGGGCGTGGGAGCTGTGGCCAGAGACGCGGCCCTACCGGAAAATGCTTCGCAGGCTGGCTCGGCGGCGCCAGGTGGGCGCCGGTGGCGCCGAGGCTGACGGCCGCCGCAAAGCCCGCAGCCCCACGGGCTGTGGGGCCACGCGAGCGGCTGCCAAAGAGCTTTCCAACGAGGCACGGCTTTCCCTCCTGGCTCTTCGGGCTTGGGAGCTGTGGACAGAGACGCAGCCCTACCGGAAAATGCTTCGCAGGCTGGCGCGGCGGCGCCACGTGGGCGCCGGTGGCGCCGAGGCTGATGGCCGCCGCAAAGCCCGCAGCCCCACGGGCTGTGGGGCCACGCGAGCGGCTGCCAAAGAGCTTTCCAACGAGGCACGGCTTTCCCTCCTGGCTCTTCGGGCGTGGGAGCTGTGGCCAGAGCCGCGGCCCTACCGGAAAATGCTTCGCAGGCTGGCTCGGCGGCTCCAGGTGGGCGGCGGTGGCGCCGAGGCTGACGGCCGCCGCAAAGCCCGCAGCCCCACGGGCTGTGGGGCCACGCGAGCGGCTGCCAAAGAGCTTTCCAACGAGGCACGGCTTTCCCTCCTGGCTCTTCGGGCGTGGGAACTGTGGCCAGAGACGCGGCCCTACCGGAAAATGCTTCGCAGGCTGGCGCGGCGGCGCCAGGTGGTCGCCGGTGCCGCCGAGGCTGACGGCCGCCGCAAAGCCCGCAGCCCCACGGGCTGTGGGGCCACGCGAGCGGCTGCCAAAGAGCTTTCCAACGAGGCACGGCTTTCCCTCCTGGCTCTTCGGGCGTGGGAGCTGTGGCCAGAGACGCGGCCCTACCGGAAAATGCTTCGCAGGCTGGCTCGGCGGCGCCAGGTGGGCGCCGGTGGCGCCGAGGCTGACGGCCGCCGCAAAGCCCGCAGCCCCACGGGCTGTGGGGCCACGCGAGCGGCTGCCAAAGAGCTTTCCAACGAGGCACGGCTTTCCCTCCTGGCTCTTCGGGCTTGGGAGCTGTGGCCAGAGACGCAGCCCTACCGGAAAATGCTTCGCAGGCTGGCGCGGCGGCGTCACGTGGGCGCCGGTGGCGCCGAGGCTGATGGCCGCCGCAAAGCCCGCAGCCCCACGAACTGTGGGGCCACGCGAGCGGCTGCCAAAGAGCTTTCCAACGAGGCACGGCTTTCCCTCCTGGCTCTTCGGGCGTGGGAGCTGTGGCCAGAGCCGCGGGCCTACCGGAAAATGCTTCGCAGGCTGGCTCGGCGGCGCCAGGTGGGCGCCGGTGGCGCCGAGGCTGACGGCCGCCGCAAAGCCCGCAGCCCCACGGGCTGTGGGGCCACGCGAGCGGCTGCCAAAGAGCTTTCCAACGAGGCACGGCTTTCCCTCCTGGCTCTTCGGGCGTGGGAGCTGTGGCCAGAGACGCGGCCCTACCGGAAAATGCTTCGCAGGCTGGCTCGGCGGCGCCAGGTGGGCGCCGGTGGCGCCGAGGCTGACGGCCGCCGCAAAGCCCGCAGCCCCACGGGCTGTGGGGCCACGCGAGCGGCTGCCAAAGAGCTTTCCAACGAGGCACGGCTTTCCCTCCTGGCTCTTCGGGCTTGGGAGCTGTGGCCAGAGACGCAGCCCTACCGGAAAATGCTTCGCAGGCTGGCGCGGCGGCGCCACGTGGGCGCCGGTGGCGCCGAGGCTGATGGCCGCCGCAAAGCCCGCAGCCCCACGGGCTGTGGGGCCACGCGAGCGGCTGCCAAAGAGCTTTCCAACGAGGCACGGCTTTCCCTCCTGGCTCTTCGGGCGTGGGAGCTGTGGCCAGAGCCGCGGCCCTACCGGAAAATGCTTCGCAGGCTGGCTCGGCGGCTCCAGGTGGGCGGCGGTGGCGCCGAGGCTGACGGCCGCCGCAAAGCCCGCAGCCCCACGGGCTGTGGGGCCACGCGAGCGGCTGCCAAAGAGCTTTCCAACGAGGCACGGCTTTCCCTCCTGGCTCTTCGGGCGTGGGAACTGTGGCCAGAGACGCGGCCCTACCGGAAAATGCTTCGCAGGCTGGCGCGGCGGCGCCAGGTGGTCGCCGGTGCCGCCGAGGCTGACGGCCGCCGCAAAGCCCGCAGCCCCACGGGCTGTGGGGCCACGCGAGCGGCTGCCAAAGAGCTTTCCAACGAGGCACGGCTTTCCCTCCTGGCTCTTCGGGCGTGGGAGCTGTGGCCAGAGACGCGGCCCTACCGGAAAATGCTTCGCAGGCTGGCTCGGCGGCGCCAGGTGGGCGCCGGTGGCGCCGAGGCTGACGGCCGCCGCAAAGCCCGCAGCCCCACGGGCTGTGGGGCCACGCGAGCGGCTGCCAAAGAGCTTTCCAACGAGGCACGGCTTTCCCTCCTGGCTCTTCGGGCTTGGGAGCTGTGGCCAGAGACGCAGCCCTACCGGAAAATGCTTCGCAGGCTGGCGCGGCGGCGCCACGTGGGCGCCGGTGGCGCCGAGGCTGATGGCCGCCGCAAAGCCCGCAGCCCCACGGGCTGTGGGGCCACGCGAGCGGCTGCCAAAGAGCTTTCCAACGAGGCACGGCTTTCCCTCCTGGCTCTTCGGGCGTGGGAGCTGTGGCCAGAGCCGCGGCCCTACCGGAAAATGCTTCGCAATCTGGCGCGGCGGCACCAGGTGGGCGCCGGTGGCACCGAGGCTGACGGCCGCCGCAAAGCCCGCAGCCCCACGGGCTGTGGGGCCACGCGAGCGGCTGCCAAAGAGCTTTCCAACGAGGCACGGCTTTCCCTCCTGGCTCTTCGGGCGTGGGAGCTGTGGCCAGAGCCACGGCCCTACCGGAAAATGCTTCGCAGGCTGGCGCGGCGGCGCCAGGTGGGCGGCGGTGGCGCCGAGGCTGACGGCCGCCGCAAAGCCCGCAGCCCCACGGGCTGTGGGGCCACGCGAGCGGCTGCCAAAGAGCTTTCCAACGAGGCACGGCTTTCCCTCCTGGCTCTTCGGGTGTGGGAGCTGTGGCCAGAGCCGCGGCCCTACCGGAAAATGCTTCGCAGGCTGGCTCGGGGGCGCCAGGTGGGCGGCGGTGGCGCCGAGGCTGACGGCCGCCGCAAAGCCCGCAGCCCCACGGGCTGTGGGGCCACGCGAGCGGCTGCCAAAGAGCTTTCCAACGAGGCACGGCTTTCCCTCCTGGCTCTTCGGGCGTGGGAGCTGTGGCCAGAGCCGCGGCCCTACTGGAAAATGCTTCGCAGGCTGGCTCGGTAGCGCCAGGTGGGCGCCAGTGGCGCCGAGGCTGACGGCCGCCGCAAAGCCCGCAGCCCCACGGGCTGTGGGGCCACGTGAGCGGCTGCCAAAGAGCTTTCCAACGAGGCACGGCTTTCCCTCCTGGCTCTTCGGGCGTGGGAGCTGTGGCCAGAGACGCGGCCCTACCCGAAAATGCTTTGCAGGCTGGCTCGGCGGCGCCAGGTGGGCGCCGGTGGCGCCGAGGCTGACGGCCGCCGCAAAGCCCGCAGCCCCATGGGCTGTGGGGCCACGCGAGCGGCTGCCAAAGAGCTTTCCAACGAGGCACGGCTTTCCCTCCTGGCTCTTCGGGCGTGGGAGCTGTGGCCAGAGCCGCGGCCCTACCGGAAAATGCTTCGCAGGCTGGCTCGGCGGCGCCAGGTGGGCGCCGGTGGCGCCGAGGCTGACGGCCGCCGCAAAGCCCGCAGCCCCACGGGCTGTGGGGCCACGCGAGCGGCTGCCAAAGAGCTTTCCAACGAGGCACGGCTTTCCCTCCTGGCTCTTCGGGCGTGGGAGCTGTGGCCTGAGACGCGGCCCTTCCCGAAAATGCTTCTCAGGCTGGCTCGGCGGCGCCAGGTGGGCGCCGGTGGCGCCGAGGCTGACGGCCGCCGCAAAGCCCGCAGCCCCATGGGCTGTGGGGCCACGCGAGCGGCTGCCAAAGAGCTTTCCAACGAGGCACGGCTTTCCCTCCTGGCTCTTCGGGCGTGGGAGCTGTGGCCAGAGCCGCGGCCCTACCGGAAAATGCTTCGCAGGCTGGCTCGGCGGCGCCACGTGGGCGCCGGTGGTGCCAAGGATGATGGCCGCCGCAAAGCCCGCAGCCCCACGGGCTGTGGGGCCACGCGAGCGGCTGCCAAAGAGCTTTCCAACGAGGCACGGCTTTCCCTCCTGGCTCTTCGGGCGTGGGATCTGTCGCCAGAGCCGCAGCCCTACCGGAAAATGCTTCGCAGGCTGGCTCGGCGGTGCCAGGTGGGCGCCGGTGGCGCCGAGGCTGACGGCCGCCGCAAAGCCCGCAGCCCCACGGGCTGTGGGGCCACGTGAGCGGCTGCCAAAGAGCTTTCCAACGAGGCACGGCTTTCCCTCCTGGCTCTTCGGGCGTGGGAGCTGTGGCCAGAGCCGCGGCCCTACCGGAAAATGCTTCGCAGGCTGGCGCGGCGGCGCCAGGTGGGCGGCGGTGGCGCCGAGGCTGACGGCCGCCGCAAAGCCCGCAGCCCCACGGGCTGTGGGGCCACGCGAGCGGCTGCCAAAGAGCTTTCCAACGAGGCACGGCTTTCCCTCCTGGCTCTTCGGGCGTGGGAGCTGTGGCCAGAGCCGCGGCCCTACCGGAAAATGCTTCGCAGGCTGGCGCGGCGGCGCCAGGTGGGCGGCGGTGGCGCCGAGGCTGACGGCCGCCGCAAAGCCCGCAGCCCCACGGGCTGTGGGGCCACGCGAGCGGCTGCCAAAGAGCTTTCCAACGAGGCACGGCTTTCCCTCCTGGCTCTTCGGGCGTGGGAGCTGTGGCCAGAGCCGCGGCCCTACCGGAAAATGCTTCGCAGGCTGGCTCGGCGGCGCCAGGTGGGCGCCGGTGGCGCCGAGGCTGACGGCCGCCGCAAAGCCCGCAGCCCCACGGGCTGTGGGGCCACGCGAGCGGCTGCCAAAGAGCTTTCCAACGAGGCACGGCTTTCCCTCCTGGCTCTTCGGGCGTGGGAGCTGTGGCCAGAGACGCAGCCCTACCGGAAAAAGATTCGCAGGCTGCCGCGGCGGCGCCAGGTGGGCGCCGGTGGCGCCGAGGCTGATGGCCGCCGCAAAGCCTGCAGCCCCACGAACTGTGGGGCCACGCGAGCGGCTGCCAAAGAGCTTTCCAACGAGGCACGGCTTTCCCTCCTGGCTCTTCGGGCGTGGGAGCTGTGGCCAGAGCCGCGGCCCTACCGGAAAATGCTTCGCAGGCTGGCTCGGCGGCACCACGTGGGCGCCAGTGGCGCCGAGGCTGACGGCCGCCGCAAAGCCCGCAGCCCCACGGGCTGTGGGGCCACGTGAGCGGCTGCCAAAGAGCTTTCCAACGAGGCACGGCTTTCCCTCCTGGCTCTTCGGGCGTGGGAGCTGTGGCCAGAGACGCGGCCCTACCCGAAAATGCTTTGCAGGCTGGCTCGGCGACGCCAGGTGGGCGCCGGTGGCGCCGAGGCTGACGGCCGCCGCAAAGCCCGCAGCCCCACGGGCTGTGGGGCCACGCGAGCGGCTGCCAAAGAGCTTTCCAACGAGGCACGGCTTTCCCTCCTGGCTCTTCGGGCGTGGGAGCTGTGGCCAGAGCCGCGGCCCTACCGGAAAATGCTTCGCAGGCTGGCTCGGCGGCGCCAGGTGGGCGGCGGTGGCGCCGAGGCTGACGGCCGCCGCAAAGCCCGCAGCCCCACGGGCTGTGGGGCCACGCGAGCGGCTGCCAAAGAGCTTTCCAACGAGGCACGGCTTTCCCTCCTGGCTCTTCGGGCGTGGGAGCTGTGGCCAGAGACGCGGCCCTACCGGAAAATGCTTCGCAGGCTGGCTCGGCGGCGCCAGGTGGGCGGCGGTGGCGCCGAGGCTGACGGCCGCCGCAAAGCCCGCAGCCCCACGGGCTGTGGGGCCACGTGAGCGGCTGCCAAAGAGCTTTCCAACGAGGCACGGCTTTCCCTCCTGGCTCTTCGGGCGTTGGAGCTGTGGCCTGAGACGCGGCCCTACCCGAAAATGCTTCGCAGGCTGGCTCGGCGGCACCAGGTGGGCGCCGGTGGCGCCGAGGCTGACGGCCGCCGCAAAGCCCGCAGCCCCACGGGCTGTGGGGCCACGCGAGCGGCTGCCAAAGAGCTTTCCAACGAGGCACGGCTTTCCCTCCTGGCTCTTCGGGCGTGGGAGCTGTGGCCAGAGCCGCGGCCCTACCGGAAAATGCTTCGCAGGCTGGCGCGGCGGCGCCAGGTGGGCGCCGGTGGCGCCGAGGCTGATGGCCGCCGCAAAGCCCGCAGCCCCACGGGCTGTGGGGCCACGCGAGCGGCTGCCAAAGAGCTTTCCAACGAGGCACGGCTTTCCCTCCTGGCTCTTCGGGCGTGGGAGCTGTGGCCAGAGCCGCGGCCCTACCAGAAAATGCTTCGCAATCTGGCGCGGCGGCACCACGTGGGCGCCGGTGGCGCCGAGGCTGACGGCCGCCGCAAAGCCCGCAGCCCCACGGGCTGTGGGGCCACGCGAGCGGCTGCCAAAGAGCTTTCCAACGAGGCACGGCTTTCCCTCCTGGCTCTTCGGGCGTGGGAGCTGTGGCCAGAGCCGCAGCCCTACCGGAAAATGCTTCGCAGGCTGGCGCGGCGGCGCCAGGTGGGCGCCGGTGGCGCCGAGGCTGATGGCCGCCGCAAAGCCCGCAGCCCCACGGGCTGTGGGGCCACGCGAGCGGCTGCCAAAGAGCTTTCCAACGAGGCACGGCTTTCCCTCCTGGCTCTTCGGGCGTGGGAGCTGTGGCCAGAGCCGCGGCCCTACCGGAAAATGCTTCGCAGGCTGGCGCGGCGGCGCCAGGTGGGCGCCGGTGGCGCCGAGGCTGACGGCCGCCGCAAAGCCCGCAGCCACACGGGCTGTGGGGCCACGCGAGCGGCTGCCAAAGAGCTTTCCAACGAGGCACGGCTTTCCCTCCTGGCTCTTCGGGCGTGGGAGCTGTGGCCAGAGACGCGGCCCTACCGGAAAATGCTTCGCAGGCTGGCACGGCGGCACCACGTGGTCGCCGGTGGCGCCGAGGCTGACGGCCGCCGCAAAGCCCGCAGCCCCACGGGCTGTGGGGCCACGTGAGCGGCTGCCAAAGAGCTTTCCAACGAGGCACGGCTTTCCCTCCTGGCTCTTCGGGCGTGGGAGCTGTGGCCAGAGACGCGGCCCTACCCGAAAATGCTTCGCAGGCTGGCTCGGCGGCGCCAGGTGGGCGCCGGTGGCGCCGAGGCTGACGGCCGCCGCAAAGCCCGCAGCCCCACGGGCTGTGGGGCCACGCGAGCGGCTGCCAAAGAGCTTTCCAACGAGGCACGGCTTTCCCTCCTGGCTCTTCGGGCGTGGGAGCTGTGGCCAGAGCCGCGGCCCTACCGGAAAATGCTTCGCAGGCTGGCTCGGCGGCGCCAGGTGGGCGCCGGTGGCGCCGAGGCTGACGGCCGCCGCAAAGCCCGCAGCCCCACGGGCTGTGGGGCCACGCGAGCGGCTGCCAAAGAGCTTTCCAACGAGGCACGGCTTTCCCTCCTGGCTCTTCGGGCGTGGGAGCTGTGGCCAGAGCCGCGGCCCTACCCGAAAATGCTTCGCCATCTGGCGCGGCGGCACCACGTGGGCGCCGGTGGCACCGAGGCTGACGGCCGCCGCAAAGCCTGCAGCCCCACGGGCTGTGGGGCCACGCGAGCGGCTGCCAAAGAGCTTTCCAACGAGGCACGGCTTTCCCTCCTGGCTCTTCTGGCGTTGGAGCTGTGGCCAGAGCCGCGGCCGTACCGGAAAATGCTTCGCAGGCTGGCTCGGCGGCGCCATGTGGGCGCCGGTGTTGCCGAGGCTGATGGCCGCCGCAAAGCCGGCAGCCCCACGGGCTGTGGGGCCACGCGAGCGGCTGCCAAAGAGCTTTCCAATGAGGCACGGCTTTCCCTCCTGGCTCTTCGGGCGTGGGAGCTGTGCCCAGAGCCGCGGCCCTACCGGAAAATGCTTCGCAGGCTGGCTCGGCGGCGCCAGGTGGGCGCCGGTGGCGCCGAGGCTGACGGCCGCCGCAAAGCCCGCAGCCCCACGGGCTGTGGGGCCATGCGAGCGGCTGCCAAAGAGCTTTCCAACGAGGCACGGCTTTCCCTCCTGGCTCTTCGGGCATGGGAGCTGTGGCCAGAGCCGCGGCCCTACCGGAAAATGCTTCGCAATCTGGCGCGGCGGCGCCAGGTGGGCGCCGGTGGCACCGAGGCTGACGGCCGCCGCAAAGCCCGCAGCCCCACGGGCTGTGGGGCCACGCGAGCGGCTGCCAAAGAGCTTTCCAACGAGGCACGGCTTTCCCTCCTGGCTCTTCGGGCGTGGGAGCTGTCGCCAGAGCCGCAGCCCTACCGGAAAATACTTCGCAGGCTGGCTCGGCGGCGCCAGGTGGGCGCCGGTGGCGCCGAGGCTGACGGCCGCCGCAAAGCCCGCAGCCCCACGGGCTGTGGGGCCACGCGAGCGGCTGCCAAAGAGCTTTCCAACGAGGCACGGCTTTCCCTCCTGGCTCTTCGGGCGTGGGAGCTGTCGCGAGAGCCGCGGCCCTACCGGAAAATGCTTCGCAGGCTGGCACGGCGGCACCACGTGGGCGCCGGTGGCGCCGAGGGTGACGGCCGCCGCAAAGCCCGCAGCCCCACGGGCTGTGGGGCCACGCGAGCGGCTGCCAAAGAGCTTTCCAACGAGGCACGGCTTTCCCTCCTGGCTCTTCGGGCGTGGGAGCTGTGGCCAGAGCCGCGGCCCTACCGGAAAATGCTTCGCAGGCTGGCTCGGCGGCGCCAGGTGGGCGGCGGTGGCGCCGAGGCTGACGGCCGCCGCAAAGCCCGCAGCCCCACGGGCTGTGGGGCCACGTGAGCGGCTGCCAAAGAGCTTTCCAACGAGGCACGGCTTTCCCTCCTGGCTCTTCGGGCGTGGGAGCTGTGGCCAGAGCCGCGGCCCTACCGGAAAATGCTTCGCAGGCTGGCGCGGCAGCGCCATGTGGGCGCCGGTGGCGCCGAGCCTGACGGCCGCCACAAAGCCCGCAGACCCACGGGCTGTGGGGCCACGCGAGCGTCTGCCAAAGAGCTTTCCAACGAGGCACGGCTTTCCCTCCTGGCTCTTCGGGCGTGGGAGCTGTGGACAGAGCCGCGGCCCTACCGGAAAATGCTTCGCAGGCTGGCTCGGCGGCGCCAGGTGGGCGCCGGTGGCGCCGAGGCTGACGGCCGCCGCAAAGCCCGCAGCCCCACGGGCTGTGGGGCCACGCGAGCGGCTGCCAAAGAGCTTTCCAACGAGGCACGGCTTTCCCTCCTGGCTCTTCGGGCGTGGGAGCTGTGGCCAGAGCCGCGGCCCTACCCGAAAATGCTTCGCAATCTGGCGCGGCGGCACCAGGTGGGCGCCGGTGGCACCGAGGCTGACGGCCGCCGCAAAGCCCGCAGCCCCACGGGCTGTGGGGCCACGCGAGCGGCTGCCAAAGAGCTTTCCAACGAGGCACGGCTTTCCCTCCTGGCTCTTCGGGCGTGGGAGCTGTGGCCAGAGCCGCGGCCCTACCGGAAAATGCTTCGCAGGCTGGCGCGGCGGCGCCAGGTGGGCGCCGGTGGCGCCGAGGCTGATGGCCGCCGCAAAGCCCGCAGCCCCACGGGCTGTGGGACCACACGAGCGGCTGCCAAAGAGCTTTCCAACGAGGCACGGCTTTCCCTCCTGGCTCTTCGGGCGTGGGAGCTGTGGCCAGAGCCGCGGCCCTACTGGAAAATGCTTCGCAGGCTGGCTCGGCGGCGCCAGGTGGGCGCCGGTGCCGCCGAGGCTGACGGCCGCCGCAAAGCCCGCAGCCCCACGGGCTGTGGGGCCACGCGAGCGGCTGCCAAAGAGCTTTCCAACGAGGCACGGCTTTCCCTCCTGGCTCTTCGGGCGTGGGAGCTGTGGCCAGAGCCGCGGCCCTACCGGAAAATGCTTCGCAATCTGGCGCGGCGGCACCACGTGGGCGCCGGTGGCACCGAGGCTGACGGCCGCCGCAAAGCCCGCAGCCCCACGGGCTGTGGGGCCACGCGAGCGGCTGCCAAAGAGCTTTCCAACGAGGCACGGCTTTCCCTCCTGGCTCTTCGGGCGTGGGAGCTGTGGCCAGAGCCGCGGCCCTACCGGAAAATGCTTCGCAGGCTGGCACGGCGGCACCACGTGGGCGCCGGTGGCGCCAAGGATGACGGCTGCCGCAAAGCCCGCAGCCCCACGGGCTGTGGGGCCACGTGAGCGGCTGCCAAAGAGCTTTCCAACGAGGCACGGCTTTCCCTCCTGGCTCTTCGGGCGTGGGAGCTGTGGCCAGAGACGCGGCCCTACCGGAAAATGCTTCGCAGGCTGGCTCGGCGGCGACAGGTGGGCGCCGGTGGCGCCGAGGCTGACGGCCGCCGCAAAGCCCGCAGCCCCACGGGCTGTGGGGCCACGCGAGCCCCTGCCAAAGAGCTTTCCAACGAGGCACGGCTTTCCCTCCTGGCTCTTTGGGCGTGGGAGCTGTCGCCAGAGCCGCGGCCCTACCGGAAAATGCTTCGGGGGCTGGCGCGGCGGCGCCACGTAGGCGGCGGTGGCATCGAGGCTGACGGCCGCCGCAAAGCCCGCAGCCCCACGGGCTGTGGGGCCACGCGAGCGGCTGCCAAAGAGCTTTCCAACGAGGCACGGCTTTCCCTCCTGGCTCTTCGGGCGTGGGAGCTGTGGCCAGAGCCGCGGCCCTACCGGAAAATGCTTCGCAGGCTGGCTCGGCGGCGCCAGGTGGGCGCCGGTGGCGCCGAGGCTGACGGCCGCCGCAAAGCCCGCAGCCCCACGGGCTGTGGGGCCACGCGAGCGGCTGCCAAAGAGCTTTCCAACGAGGCACGGCTTTCCCTCCTGGCTCTTCGGGCGTGGGAGCTGTGGCCAGAGCCGCGGCCCTACCGGAAAATGCTTCGCAGGCTGGCTCGGCGGCGCCAGGTGGGCACCGGTGGCGCCAAGGATGACGGCTGCCGCAAAGCCCGCAGCCCCACGGGCTGTGGGGCCACGTGAGCGGCTGCCAAAGAGCTTTCCAACGAGGCACGGCTTTCCCTCCTGGCTCTTCGGGCGTGGGAGCTGTGGCCAGAGACGCGGCCCTACCGGAAAATGCTTCGCAGGCTGGCTCGGCGGCGACAGGTGGGCGCCGGTGGCGCCGAGGCTGACGGCCGCCGCAAAGCCCGCAGCCCCACGGGCTGTGGGGCCACGCGAGCGGCTGCCAAAGAGCTTTCCAACGAGGCACGGCTTTCCCTCCTGGCTCTTTGGGCGTGGGAGCTGTCGCCAGAGCCGCGGCCCTACCGGAAAATGCTTCGGGGGCTGGCGCGGCGGCGCCACGTGGGCGCCGGTGGCACCGAGGCTGACGGCCGCCGCAAAGCCCGCAGCCCCACGGGCTGTGGGGCCACGCGAGCGGCTGCCAAAGAGCTTTCCAACGAGGCACGGCTTTCCCTCCTGGCTCTTCGAGCGTGGGAGCTGTGGCCAGAGCTGCGGCCCTACCGGAAAATGCTTCGCAGGCTGGCGCGGCGGCGCCAGGTGGGCGGCGGTGGCGCCGAGGCTGACGGCCGCCGCAAAGCCCGCAGCCCCACGGGCTGTGGGGCCACGCGAGCGGCTGCCAAAGAGCTTTCCAACGAGGCACGGCTTTCCCTCCTGGCTCTTCGGGCGTGGGAGCTGTGGCCAGAGCCACGGCCCTACCGGAAAATGCTTCGCAGGCTGGCGCGGCGGCGCCAGGTGGGCGGCGGTGGCGCCGAGGCTGACGGCCGCCGCAAAGCCCGCAGCCCCACGGGCTGTGGGGCCACGCGAGCGGCTGCCAAAGAGCTTTCCAACGAGGCACGGCTTTCCCTCCTGGCTCTTCGGGCGTGGGAGCTGTGGCCAGAGCCGCGGCCCTACCGGAAAATGCTTCGCAGGCTGGCTCGGCGGCGCCAGGTGGGCGCCGGTGGCGCCGAGGCTGACGGCCGCCGCAAAGCCCGCAGCCCCACGGGCTGTGGGGCCACGCGAGCGGCTGCCAAAGAGCTTTCCAACGAGGCACGGCTTTCCCTCCTGGCTCTTCGGGCGTGGGAGCTGTCGCGAGAGCCGCGGCCCTACCGGAAAATGCTTCGCAGGCTGGCACGGCGGCACCACGTGGGCGCCGGTGGCGCCGAGGCTGACGGCCGCCGCAAAGCCCGCAGCCCCACGGGCTGTGGGGCCACGCGAGCGGCTGCCAAAGAGCTTTCCAACGAGGCACGGCTTTCCCTCCTGGCTCTTCGGGCGTGGGAGCTGTGGCCAGAGCCGCGGCCCTACCGGAAAATGCTTCGCAGGCTGGCTCGGCGGCGCCAGGTGGGCGCCGGTGGCGCCGAGGCTGACGGCCGCCGCAAAGCCCGCAGCCCCACGGGCTGTGGGGCCACGCGAGCGGCTGCCAAAGAGCTTTCCAACGAGGCACGGCTTTCCCTCCTGGCTCTTCGGGCGTGGGAGCTGTGGCCAGAGCCGCGGCCCTACCGGAAAATGCTTCGCAGGCTGGCGCGGCGGCGCCAGGTGGGCGCCGGTGGCGCCGAGGCTGATGGCCGCCGCAAAGCCCGCAGCCCCACGGGCTGTGGGACCACACGGGCGGCTGCCAAAGAGCTTTCCAACGAGGCACGGCTTTCCCTCCTGGCTCTTCGGGCGTGGGAGCTGTGGCCAGAGCCGCGGCCCTACTGGAAAATGCTTCGCAGGCTGGCTCGTCGGCGCCACGTGGGCGCCGGTGGCGCCGAGGCTGACGGCCGCCGCAAAGCCCGCAGCCCCACGGGCTGTGGGGCCACGCGAGCGGCTGCCAAAGAGCTTTCCAACGAGGCACGGCTTTCCCTCCTGGCTCTTCGGGCGTGGGAGCTGTGGCCAGAGCCGCGGCCCTACCGGAAAATGCTTCGCAATCTGGCGCGGCGGCACCACGTGGGCGCCGGTGGCACCGAGGCTGACGGCCGCCGCAAAGCCCGCAGCCCCACGGGCTGTGGGGCCACGCGAGCGGCTGCCAAAGAGCTTTCCAACGAGGCACGGCTTTCCCTCCTGGCTCTTCGGGCGTGGGAGCTGTGGCCAGAGCCGCGGCCCTACCGGAAAATGCTTCGCAGGCTGGCACGGCGGCACCACGTGGGCGCCGGTGGCGCCAAGGATGACGGCTGCCGCAAAGCCCGCAGCCCCACGGGCTGTGGGGCCACGTGAGCGGCTGCCAAAGAGCTTTCCAACGAGGCACGGCTTTCCCTCCTGGCTCTTCGGGCGTGGGAGCTGTGGCCAGAGACGCGGCCCTACCGGAAAATGCTTCGCAGGCTGGCTCGGCGGCGACAGGTGGGCGCCGGTGGCGCCGAGGCTGACGGCCGCCGCAAAGCCCGCAGCCCCACGGGCTGTGGGGCCACGCGAGCCCCTGCCAAAGAGCTTTCCAACGAGGCACGGCTTTCCCTCCTGGCTCTTTGGGCGTGGGAGCTGTCGCCAGAGCCGCAGCCCTACCGGAAAATGCTTCGGGGGCTGGCGCGGCGGCGCCACGTGGGCGGCGGTGGCACCGAGGCTGACGGCCGCCGCAAAGCCCGCAGCCCCACGGGCTGTGGGGCCACGCGAGCGGCTGCCAAAGAGCTTTCCAACGAGGCACGGCTTTCCCTCCTGGCTCTTCGGGCGTGGGAGCTGTGGCCAGAGCCGCGGCCCTACCGGAAAATGCTTCGCAGGCTGGCTCGGCGGCGCCAGGTGGGCGCCGGTGGCGCCGAGGCTGACGGCCGCCGCAAAGCCCGCAGCCCCACGGGCTGTGGGGCCACGCGAGCGGCTGCCAAAGAGCTTTCCAACGAGGCACGGCTTTCCCTCCTGGCTCTTCGGGCGTGGGAGCTGTGGCCAGAGCCGCGGCCCTACCGGAAAATGCTTCGCAGGCTGGCGCGGCGGCACCACGTGGGCGCCGGTGGCACCGAGGATGACGGCTGCCGCAAAGCCCGCAGCCCCACGGGCTGTGGGGCCACGTGAGCGGCTGCCAAAGAGCTTTCCAACGAGGCACGGCTTTCCCTCCTGGCTCTTCGGGCGTGGGAGCTGTGGCCAGAGACGCGGCCCTACCGGAAAATGCTTCGCAGGCTGGCTCGGCGGCGACAGGTGGGCGCCGGTGGCGCCGAGGCTGACGGCCGCCGCAAAGCCCGCAGCCCCACGGGCTGTGGGGCCATGCGAGCGGCTGCCAAAGAGCTTTCCAACGAGGCACGGCTTTCCCTCCTGGCTCTTCGGGCGTGGGAGCTGTGGCCAGAGCCGCGGCCCTACCGGAAAATGCTTCGCAGGCTGGCTCGGCGGCGCCAGGTGGGCGCCGGTGGCGCCGAGGCTGACGGCCGCCGCAAAGCCCGCAGCCCCACGGGCTGTGGGGCCACGCGAGCGGCTGCCAAAGAGCTTTCCAACGAGGCACGGCTTTCCCTCCTGGCTCTTCGGGCGTGGGAGCTGTGGCCAGAGCCGCGGCCCTACCGGAAAATGCTTCGCAATCTGGCGCCGCGGCACCACGTGGGCGCCGGTGGCACCGAGGCTGACGGCCGCCGCAAAGCCCGCAGCCCCACGGGCTGTGGGGCCACGCGAGCGGCTGCCAAAGAGCTTTCCAACGAGGCACGGCTTTCCCTCCTGGCTCTTCGGGCGTGGGAGCTGTGGCCAGAGCCGCGGCCCTACCGGAAAATGCTTCGCAGGCTGGCACGGCGGCACCACGTGGGCGCCGGTGGCGCCAAGGATGACGGCTGCCGCAAAGCCCGCAGCCCCACGGGCTGTGGGGCCACGTGAGCGGCTGCCAAAGAGCTTTCCAACGAGGCACGGCTTTCCCTCCTGGCTCTTCGGGCGTGGGAGCTGTGGCCAGAGCCGCGGCCCTACCGGAAAATGCTTCGCAGGCTGGCTCGGCGGCGCCAGGTGGGCGCCGGTGGCGCCGAGGCTGACGGCCGCCGCAAAGCCCGCAGCCCCACGGGCTGTGGGGCCACGCGAGCGGCTGCGAAAGAGCTTTCCAACGAGGCACGGCTTTCCCTCCTGGCTCTTTGGGCGTGGGAGCTGTCGCCAGAGCCGCGGCCCTACCGGAAAATGCTTCGGGGGCTGGCGCGGCGGCGCCACGTGGGCGCCGGTGGCACCGAGGCTGACGGCCGCCGCAAAGCCCGCAGCCCCACGGGCTGTGGGGCCACGCGAGCGGCTGCCAAAGAGCTTTCCAACGAGGCACGGCTTTCCCTCCTGGCTCTTCGGGCGTGGGAGCTGTGGCCAGAGCCGCAGCCCTACCGGAAAATGCTTCGCAGGCTGGCTCGGCGGCGCCAGGTGGGCGGCGGTGGCGCCGAGGCTGACGGCCGCCGCAAAGCCCGCAGCCCCACGGGCTGTGGGGCCACGCGAGCGGCTGCCAAAGAGCTTTCCAACGAGGCACGGCTTTCCCTCCTGGCTCTTCGGGCGTGGGAGCTGTGGCCAGAGCCGCGGCCCTACCAGAAAATGCTTCGCAGGCTGGCACGGCGGCACCACGTGGGCGCCGGTGGCGCCGAGGCTGACGGCCGCCGCAAAGCCCGCAGCCCCACGGGCTGTGGGGCCACGCGAGCGGCTGCCAAAGAGCTTTCCAACGAGGCACGGCTTTCCCTCCTGGCTCTTCGGGCGTGGGAGCTGTGGCCAGAGCCGCGGCCCTATCGGAAAATGCTTCGCAGGCTGGCTCGGCGGCACCACGTGGGCGCCGGTGGCGCCGAGGCTGACGGCCGCCGCAAAGCCCGCAGCCCCACGGGCTGTGGGGCCACGTGAGCGGCTGCCAAAGAGCTTTCCAACGAGGCACGGCTTTCCCTCCTGGCTCTTCGGGCGTGGGAGCTGTGGCCAGAGACGCGGCCCTACCCGAAAATGCTTCGCAGGCTGGCGCGGCGGCGCCAGGTGGGCGCCGGTGGCGCCGAGGCTGACGGCCGCCACAAAGCCCGCAGACCCACGGGCTGTGGGGCCACGCGAGCGGCTGCCAAAGAGCTTTCCAACGAGGCACGGCTTTCCCTCCTGGCTCTTCGGGCGTGGGAGCTGTGGCCAGAGCCGCAGCCCTACCAGAAAATGCTTCGCAGGCTGGCTCGGCGGCGCCAGGTGGGTGCCGGTGGCGCCGAGGCTGACGGCCGCCGCAAAGCCCGCAGCCCCACGGGCTGTGGGGCCACGCGAGCGGCTGCCAAAGAGCTTTCCAACGAGGCACGGCTTTCCCTCCTGGCTCTTCGGGCGTGGGAGCTGTGGCCAGAGCCGCGGCCCTACCCGAAAATGCTTCGCAGGCTGGCGCGGCGGCGCCAGGTGGGCGCCTGTGGCGCCGAGGCTGATGGCCGCCGCAAAGCCCGCAGCCCCACGGGCTGTGGGGCCACGCGAGCGGCTGCCAAAGAGCTTTCCAACGAGGCACGGCTTTCCCTCCTGGCTCTTCGGGCGTGGGAGCTGTGGCCAGAGCCGCGGCCCTACCGGAAAATGCTTCGCAATCTGGCGCGGCGGCACCACGTGGGCGCCGGTGGCACCGAGGCTGACGGCCGCCGCAAAGCCTGCAGCCCCACGGGCTGTGGGGCCACGCGAGCGGCTGCCAAAGAGCTTTCCAACGAGGCACGGCTTTCCCTCCTGGCTCTTCGGGCGTGGGAGCTGTGGCCAGAGCCGCGGCCCTACCGGAAAATGCTTCGCAGGCTGGCGCGGCGGCGCCAGGTGGGCGCCGGTGGCGCCGAGGCTGATGGCCGCCGCAAAGCCCGCAGCCCCACGGGCTGTGGGGCTACGCGAGCGGCTGCCAAAGAGCTTTCCAACGAGGCATGGCTTTCCCTCCTGGCTCTTCGGGCGTGGGAGCTGTGGCCAGAGCCGCGGCCCTACCGGAAAATGCTTCGCAGGCTGGCGCGGCGGCGCCAGGTGGGCGGCGGTGGCGCCAAGGCTGACGGCCGCCGCAAAGCCCGCAGCCCCACGGGCTGTGGGGCCACGCGAGCGGCTGCCAAAGAGCTTTCCAACGAGGCACGGCTTTCCCTCCTGGCTCTTCGGGCGTGGGAGCTGTCGCCAGAGCCGCAGCCCTACCGGAAAATGCTTCGCAGGCTGGCTCGGGGGCGCCAGGTGGGCGTCGGTGGCGCCGAGGCTGACGGCCGCCGCAAAGCCCGCAGCCCCACGGGCTGTGGGGCCACGCGAGCGGCTGCCAAAGAGCTTTCCAACGAGGCACGGCTTTCCCTCCTGGCTCTTCGGGCGTGGGAGCTGTGGCCAGAGCCGCGGCCCTACCGGAAAATGCTTCGCAGGCTGGCTCGGCGGCGCCAGGTGGGCGGCGGTGGCGCCGAGGCTGACGGCCGCCGCAAAGCCCGCAGCCCCACGGGCTGTGGGGCCACGTGAGCGGCTGCCAAAGAGCTTTCCAACGAGGCACGGCTTTCCCTCCAGGCTCTTCGGGCGTGGGAGCTGTGGCCAGAGCCGCGGCCCTACCGGAAAATGCTTCGCAGGCTGGCGCGGCGGCGCCAGGTGGGCGCCGGTGGCGCCGAGGCTGACGGCCGCCGCAAAGCCCGCAGCCCCACGGGCTGTGGGGCCACGCGAGCGGCTGCCAAAGAGCTTTCCAACGAGGCACGGCTTTCCCTCCTGGCTCTTCGGGCGTGGGAGCTGTCGCCAGAGCCGCAGCCCTACCGGAAAATGCTTCGCAGGCTGGCTCGGCGGCGCCAGGTGTGCGCCGGTGGCGCCGAGGCTGACGGCCGCCGCAAAGCCCGCAGCCCCACGGGCTGTGGGGCCACGCGAGCGGCTGCCAAAGAGCTTTCCAACGAGGCACGGCTTTCCCTCCTGGCTCTTCGGGCGTGGGAGCTGTGGCCAGAGACGCGGCCCTACCGGAAAATGCTTCGCAGGCTGGCACGGCGGCACCACGTGGTCGCCGGTGGCGCCGAGGCTGACGGCCGCCGCAAAGCCCGCAGCCCCACGGGCTGTGGGGCCACGCGAGCGGCTGCCAAAGAGCTTTCCAACGAGGCACGGCTTTCCCTCCTGGCTCTTCGGGCGTGGGAGCTGTGGCCAGACACGCGGCCATACCGGAAAATGCTTCGCAATCTGGCGCGGCGGCACCACGTGGGCGGCGGTGGCGCCGAGGCTGACGGCCGCCGCAAAGCCCGCAGCCCCACGGGCTGTGGGGCCACGCGAGCGGCTGCCAAAGAGCTTTCCAACGAGGCACGGCTTTCCCTCCTGGCTCTTCGGGCGTGGGAGCTGTGGCCAGAGCCGCGGCCCTACCGGAAAATGCTTCGCAGGCTGGCTCGGCGGCGCCAGGTGGGCGGCGGTGGCTCCGAGGCTGACGGCCGCCGCAAAGCCCGCATCCCCACGGGCTGTGGGGCCACGCGAGCGGCTGCCAAAGAGCTTTCCAACGAGGCACGGCTTTCCCTCCTGGCTCTTCGGGCGTGGGAGCTGTGGCCAGAGCCGCGGCCCTACCGGAAAATGCTTCGCAATCTGGCGCGGCGGCACCACGTGGGCGGCGGTGGCGCCGAGGCTGACGGCCGCCGCAAAGCCCGCAGCCCCACGGGCTGTGGGGCCACGCGAGCGGCTGCCAAAGAGCTTTCCAACGAGGCACGGCTTTCCCTCCTGGCTCTTCGGGCGTGGGAGCTGTGGCCAGAGACGCGGCCCTACCGGAAAATGCTTCGCAGGCTGGCTCGGCGGCGCCAGGTGGGCGCCGGTGGCGCCGAGGCTGACGGCCGCCGCAAAGCCCGCAGCCCCACGGGCTGTGGGGCCACGCAAGCGGCTGCCAAAGAGCTTTCCAACGAGGCACGGCTTTCCCTCCTGGCTCTTCGGGCGTGGGAGCTGTGGCCAGAGCCGCGGCCCTACCGGAAAATGCTTCGCAGGCTGGCTCGGCGGCGCCACGTGGGCGGCGGTGGCGCCGAGGCTGACGGCCGCCGGAAAGCCCGCAGCCCCATGGGCTGTGGGGCCACGCGAGCGGCTGCCAAAGAGCTTTCCAACGAGGCACGGCTTTCCCTCCTGGCTCTTCGGGCGTGGGAGCTGTGGCCAGAGCCGCGGCCCTACCGGAAAATGCTTCGCAGGCTGGCTCGGCGGCGCCAGGTGGGCGGCGGTGGCGCCGAGGCTGACGGCCGCCGCAAAGCCCGCAGCCCCACGGGCTGTGGGGCCACGCGAGCGGCTGCCAAAGAGCTTTCCAACGAGGCACGGCTTTCCCTCCTGGCTCTTCGGGCGTGGGAGCTGTGGCCAGAGCCGCGGCCCTACCGGAAAATGCTTCGCAGGCTGGCTCGGCGGCGCCAGGTGGGCGGCGGTGGCGCCGAGGCTGACGGCCGCCGCAAAGCCCGCAGCCCCACGGGCTGTGGGGCCACGCGAGCGGCTGCCAAAGAGCTTTCCAACGAGGCACGGCTTTCCCTCCTGGCTCTTCGGGCGTGGGAGCTGTGGCCAGAGCCGCGGCCCTACCGGAAAATGCTTCGCAGGCTGGCGCGGCGGCGCCAGGTGGGCGGCGGTGGCGCCGAGGCTGACGGCCGCCGCAAAGCCCGCAGCCCCACGGGCTGTGGGGCCACGCGAGCAGCTGCCAAAGAGCTTTCCAACGAGGCACGGCTTTCCCTCCTGGCTCTTCGGGCGTGGGAGCTGTGGCCAGAGCCGCGGCCCTACCGGAAAATGATTCACAGGCTGGCTCGGCGACGCCAGGTGGGCGGCGGTGGCGCCGAGGCTGACGGCCGCCGCAAAGCCCGCAGCCCCACGGGCTGTGGGGCCACGCGAGCGGCTGCCAAAGAGCTTTCCAACGAGGCACGGCTTTCCCTCCTGGCTCTTCGGGCGTGGGAGCTGTGGCCAGAGCCGCGGCCCTACTGGAAAATGCTTCGCAGGCTGGCTCGGCGGCGCCAGGTGGGCGCCGGTGGCGCCGAGGCTGACGGCCGCCGCAAAGCCCGCAGCCCCACGGGCTGTGGGGCCACGCGAGCGGCTGCCAAAGAGCTTTCCAACGAGGCACGGCTTTCCCTCCTGGCTCTTCGGGCATGGGAGCTGTGGCCAGAGCCGTGGCCCTACCCGAAAATGCTTCGCAGGCTGGCTCGGCGGCGCCAGGTGGGCGCCGGTGGCGCCGAGGCTGACGGCCGCCGCAAACCCCGCAGCCCCACGGGCTGCGGGGCCACGCGAGCGGCTGCCAAAGAGCTTTCCAACGAGGCACGGCTTTCCCTCCTGGCTCTTCGGGCGTGGGAGCTGTGGCCAGAGCCGCGGCCCTACCGGAAAATGCTTCGCAATCTGGCACGGCGGCACCACGTGGGCGCCGGTGGCGCCGAGGCTGACGGCCGCCGCAAAGCCCGCAGCCCCACGGGCTGTGGGGCAACGCGAGCGGCTGCCAAAGAGCTTTCCAACGAGGCACGGCTTTCCCTCCTGGCTCTTCGGGCGTGGGAGCTGTGGCCAGAGCCGCGGCCCTACCCGAAAATGCTTCGCAGGCTGGCTCGGCGGCGCCAGGTGGGCGGCAGTGGCGCCGAGGCTGACGGCCGCCGCAAAGCCCGCAGCCC
Source organism: Larus michahellis (assembly GCF_964199755.1). NCBI lineage: Eukaryota > Metazoa > Chordata > Aves > Charadriiformes > Laridae > Larus > Larus michahellis. The sequence continues at coordinate 846,894 of NW_027436014.1, read as the reverse complement.
CACGGGCTGTGGGGCCACGCGAGCGGCTGCCAAAGAGCTTTCCAACGAGGCATGGCTTTCCCTCCTGGCTCTTCGGGCGTGGGAGCTGTGGCCAGAGCCGCGGCCCTACCGGAAAATGCTTCGCAGGCTGGCTCGGCGGCGCCAGGTGGGCGGCGGTGGCGCCGAGGTTGACGGCCGCCGCAAAGCCCGCAGCCCCATGGGCTGTGGGGCCACGCGAGCGGCTGCCAAAGAGCTTTCCAACGAGGCACGGCTTTCCCTCCTGGCTCTTCGGGCGTGGGAGCTGTGGCCAGAGACGCGGCCCTACCAGAAAATGCTTCGCAGGCTGGCTCGGCGACGCCAGGTGGGCGGCGGTGGCGCCGAGGCTGACGGCCGCCGCAAAGCCCGCAGCCCCACGGGCTGTGGGGCCACGCGAGCGGCTGCCAAAGAGCTTTCCAACGAGGCACGGCTTTCCCTCCTGGCTCTTCGGGCGTGGGAGCTGTGGCCAGACACGCGGCCATACCCGAAAATGCTTCGAAGGCTGGCACGGCGGCACCACGTGGGCGGCGGTGGCGCCGAGGCTGACGGCCGCCGCAAAGCCCGCAGCCCCATGGGCTGTGGGGCCACGTGAGCGGCTGCCAAAGAGCTTTCCAACGAGGCACGGCTTTCCCTCCTGACTCTTCGGGCGTGGGAGCTGTGGCCAGAGCCGCGGCCCTACCCGAAAATGCTTCGCAGGCTGGCACGGCGGCACCACGTGGGCGCCGGTGGCGCCGAGGCTGACGGCCGCCGCAAAGCCCGCAGCCCCACGGGCTGTGGGGCCACGCGAGCGGCTGCCAAAGAGCTTTCCAACGAGGCACGGCTTTCCCTCCTGGCTCTTCGGGCGTGGGAGCTGTGGCCAGAGCCGCGGCCCTACCGGAAAATGCTTCGCAATCTGGCACGGCGGCACCACGTGGGCGCCGGTGGCGCCGAGGCTGACGGCCGCCGCAAAGCCCGCAGCCCCACGGGCTGTGGGGCAACGCGAGCGGCTGCCAAAGAGCTTTCCAACGAGGCACGGCTTTCCCTCCTGGCTCTTCGGGCGTGGGAGCTGTGGCCAGAGCCGCGGCCCTACCAGAAAATGCTTCGCAATCTGGCGCGGCGGCACCACGTGGGCGGCGGTGGCGCCGAGGCTGACGGCCGCCGCAAAGCCCGCAGCCCCACGGGCTGTGGGGCCACGCGAGCGGCTGCCAAAGAGCTTTCCAACGAGGCACGGCTTTCCCTCCTGGCTCTTCGGGCGTGGGAGCTGTGGCCAGAGCCGCGGCCCTACCGGAAAATGCTTCGCAGGCTGGCTCGGCGGCGCCAGGTGGGCGCCGGTGGCGCCGAGGCTGACGGCCGCCGCAAAGCCCGCAGCCCCACGGGCTGTGGGGCCACGCGAGCGGCTGCCAAAGAGCTTTCCAACGAGGCACGGCTTTCCCTCCTGGCTCTTCGGGCGTGGGAGCTGTGGCCAGAGCCGCGGCCCTACCGGAAAATGCTTCGCAATCTGGCGCGGCGGCACCACGTGGGCGGCGGTGGCGCCGAGGCTGACGGCCGCCGCAAAGCCCGCAGCCCCACGGGCTGTGGGGCCACGCGAGCGGCTGCCAAAGAGCTTTCCAACGAGGCACGGCTTTCCCTCCTGGCTCTTCGGGCGTGGGAGCTGTGGCCAGAGCCGCGGCCCTACCGGAAAATGCTTCGCAGGCTGGCTCGGCGGCGCCAGGTGGGCGCCGGTGGCGCCGAGGCTGATGGCCGCCGCAAAGCCCGCAGCCCCACGGGCTGTGGGGCCACGCGAGCGGCTGCCAAAGAGCTTTCCAACGAGGCACGGCTTTCCCTCCTGGCTCTTCGGGCGTGGGAGCTGTGGCCAGAGCCGCGGCCCTACCCGAAAATGCTTCGCAGGCTGGCTCGGCGGCGCCAGGTGGGCGGCGGTGGCGCCGAGGCTGACGGCCGCCGCAAAGCCCGCAGCCCCATGGGCTGTGGGGCCACGCGAGCGGCTGCCAAAGAGCTTTCCAACGAGGCACGGCTTTCCCTCCTGGCTCTTCGGGCGTGGGAGCTGTGGCCAGAGCCGCGGCCCTACCGGAAAATGCTTCGCAGGCTGGCTCGGCGGCGCCAGGTGGGCGCCGGTGGCGCCGAGGCTGACGGCCGCCGCAAAGCCCGCAGCCCCACGGGCTGTGGGGCCACGCGAGCGGCTGCCAAAGAGCTTTCCAACGAGGCACGGCTTTCCCTCCTGGCTCTTCGGGCGTGGGAGCTGTGGCCAGAGCCGCGGCCCTACCGGAAAATGCTTCGCAGGCTGGCTCGGCGGCACCAGGTGGGCGCCGGTGGCGCCGAGGCTGACGGCCGCCGCAAAGCCCGCAGCCCCACGGGCTGTGGGGCCACGCGAGCGGCTGCCAAAGAGCTTTCCAACGAGGCACGGCTTTCCCTCCTGGCTCTTCGGGCGTGGGAGCTGTGGCCAGAGACGCGGCCCTACCGGAAAATGCTTCGCAGGCTGGCGCGGCGGCGCCAGGTGGGCGCCGGTGGCGCCGAGGCTGACGGCCGCCGCAAAGCCCGCAGCCCCACGGGCTGTGGGGCCACGCGAGCGGCTGCCAAAGAGCTTTCCAACGAGGCACGGCTTTCCCTCCTGGCTCTTCGGGCGTGGGAGCTGTGGCCAGAGCCGCGGCCCTACCGGAAAATGCTTCGCAGGCTGGCTCGGCGGCGCCAGGTGGGCGCCGGTGGCGCCGAGGCTGACGGCCGCCGCAAAGCCTGCAGCCCCACGGGCTGTGGGGCCACGCGAGCGGCTGCCAAAGAGCTTTCCAACGAGGCACGGCTTTCCCTCCTGGCTCTTCGGGCGTGGGAGCTGTGGCCAGAGCTGCGGCCCTACCGGAAAATGCTTCGCAGGCTGGCTCGGCGGCGCCAGGTGGGCGCCGGTGGCGCCGAGGCTGACAGCCGCCGCAAAGCCCGCAGCCCCACGGGCTGTGGGGCCACGCGAGCGGCTGCCAAAGAGCTTTCCAACGAGGCACGGCTTTCCCTCCTGGCTCTTCGGGCGTGGGAGCTGTGGCCAGAGACGCGGCCCTACCGGAAAATGCTTCGCAGGCTGACTCGGCGGCACCAGGTGGGCGGCGGTGGCGCCGAGGCTGACGGCCGCCGCAAAGCCCGCAGCCCCACGGGCTGTGGGGCCACGCGAGCGGCTGCCAAAGAGCTTTCCAACGAGGCACGGCTTTCCCTCCTGGCTCTTCGGGCGTGGGAGCTGTGGCCAGAGCCGCGGCCCTACCGGAAAATGCTTCGCAGGCTGGCTCGGCGGCGCCGAGGCTGACGGCCGCCGCAAAGCCCGCAGCCCCACGGGCTGTGGGGCCACGCGAGCGGCTGCCAAAGAGCTTTCCAACGAGGCACGGCTTTCCCTCCTGGCTCTTCGGGCGTGGGAGCTATGGCCAGAGCCGCGGCCCTACCGGAAAATGCTTCGCAATCTGGCGCGGCGGCACCACGTGGGCGGCGGTGGCGCCGAGGCTGACGGCCGCCGCAAAGCCCGCAGCCCCACGGGCTGTGGGGCCACGCGAGCGGCTGCCAAAGAGCTTTCCAACGAGGCACGGCTTTCCCTCCTGGCTCTTCGGGCGTGGGAGCTGTGGCCAGAGACGCGGCCCTACCGGAAAATGCTTCGCAGGCTGGCTCGGCGGCGCCAGGTGGGCGGCGGTGGCGCCGAGGCTGACGGCCGCCGCAAAGCCCGCAGCCCCACGGGCTGTGGGGCCACGCGAGCGGCTGCCAAAGAGCTTTCCAACGAGGCACGGCTTTCCCTCCTGGCTCTTCGGGCGTGGGAGCTGTGGCCAGAGCCGCGGCCCTACCGGAAAATGCTTCGCAGGCTGGCTCGGCGGCGCCACGTGGGCGCCGGTGGCGCCGAGGCTGACGGCCGCCGCAAAGCCCGCAGCCCCACGGGCTGTGGGGCCACGTGAGCAGCTGCCAAAGAGCTTTCCAACGAGGCACGGCTTTCCCTCCTGGCTCTTCGGGCGTGGGAGCTGTGGCCAGAGCCGCGGCCCTACCCGAAAATGCTTCGCAGGCTGGCACGGCGGCACCACGTGGGCGCCGGTGGCTCCGAGGCTGACGGCCGCCACAAAGCCCGCATCCCCACGGGCTGTGGGGCCACGCGAGCGGCTGCCAAAGAGCTTTCCAACGAGGCACGGCTTTCCCTCCTGGCTCTTCGGGCGTGGGAGCTGTGGCCAGAGCCGCGGCCCTACCGGAAAATGCTTCGCAATCTGGCGCGGCGGCACCACGTGGGCGGCGGTGGCGCCGAGGCTGACGGCCGCCGCAAAGCCCGCAGCCCCACGGGCTGTGGGGCCACGCGAGCGGCTGCCAAAGAGCTTTCCAACGAGGCACGGCTTTCCCTCCTGGCTCTTCGGGCGTGGGAGCTGTGGCCAGAGCCGCGGCCCTACCGGAAAATGCTTCGCAGGCTGGCTCGGCGGCGCCAGGTGGGCGCCGGTGGCTCCGAGGCTGACGGCCGCCGCAAAGCCCGCATCCCCACGGGCTGTGGGGCCACGCGAGCGGCTGCCAAAGAGCTTTCCAACGAGGCACGGCTTTCCCTCCTGGCTCTTCGGGCGTGGGAGCTGTGGCCAGAGCCGCGGCCCTACCCGAAAATGCTTCGCAGGCTGGCTCGGCGGCGCCACGTGGGCGCCGGTGGCGCCGAGGCTGATGGTCGCCGCAAAGCCCGCAGCCCCACGGGCTGTGGGGCCACGTGAGCAGCTGCCAAAGAGCTTTCCAACGAGGCACGGCTTTCCCTCCTGGCTCTTCGGGCGTGGGAGCTGTGGCCAGAGCCGCGGCCCTACCCGAAAATGCTTCGCAGGCTGGCACGGCGGCACCACGTGGGCGCCGGTGGCGCCGAGGCTGACGGCCGCCACAAAGCCCGCATCCCCACGGGCTGTGGGGCCACGCGAGCGGCTGCCAAAGAGCTTTCCAACGAGGCACGGCTTTCCCTCCTGGCTCTTCGGGCGTGGGAGCTGTGGCCAGAGCCGCGGCCCTACCGGAAAATGCTTCGCAATCTGGCGCGGCGGCACCACGTGGGCGGCGGTGGCGCCGAGGCTGACGGCCGCCGCAAAGCCCGCAGCCCCACGGGCTGTGGGGCCACGCGAGCGGCTGCCAAAGAGCTTTCCAACGAGGCACGGCTTTCCCTCCTGGCTCTTCGGGCGTGGGAGCTGTGGCCAGAGCCGCGGCCCTACCGGAAAATGCTTCGCAATCTGGCGCGGCGGCACCACGTGGGCGCCGGTGGCGCCGAGGCTGACGGCCGCCGCAAAGCCCGCATCCCCACGGGCTGTGGGGCCACGCGAGCGGCTGCCAAAGAGCTTTCCAACGAGGCACGGCTTTCCCTCCTGGCTCTTCGGGCGTGGGAGCTGTGGCCAGAGCCGCGGCCCTACCGGAAAATGCTTCGCAATCTGGCGCGGCGGCACCACGTGGGCGGCGGTGGCGCCGAGGCTGACGGCCGCCGCAAAGCCCGCAGCCCCACGGGCTGTGGGGCCACGCGAGCGGCTGCCAAAGAGCTTTCCAACGAGGCACGGCTTTCCCTCCTGGCTCTTCGGGCGTGGGAGCTGTGGCCAGAGCCGCGGCCCTACCGGAAAATGCTTCGCAGGCTGGCTCGGCGGCGCCACGTGGGCGCCGGTGGCGCCGAGGCTGACGGCCGCCGCAAAGCCCGCAGCCCCACGGGCTGTGGGGCCACGTGAGCAGCTGCCAAAGAGCTTTCCAACGAGGCACGGCTTTCCCTCCTGGCTCTTCGGGCGTGGGAGCTGTGGCCAGAGCCGCGGCCCTACCCGAAAATGCTTCGCAGGCTGGCACGGCGGCACCACGTGGGCGCCGGTGGCTCCGAGGCTGACGGCCGCCACAAAGCCCGCATCCCCACGGGCTGTGGGGCCACGCGAGCGGCTGCCAAAGAGCTTTCCAACGAGGCACGGCTTTCCCTCCTGGCTCTTCGGGCGTGGGAGCTGTGGCCAGAGCCGCGGCCCTACCAGAAAATGCTTCGCAATCTGGCGCGGCGGCACCACGTGGGCGGCGGTGGCGCCGAGGCTGACGGCCGCCGCAAAGCCCGCAGCCCCACGGGCTGTGGGGCCACGCGAGCGGCTGCCAAAGAGCTTTCCAACGAGGCACGGCTTTCCCTCCTGGCTCTTCGGGCGTGGGAGCTGTGGCCAGAGCCGCGGCCCTACCGGAAAATGCTTCGGGGGCTGGCGCGGCGGCGCCAGGTGGGCGCCGGTGGCACCAAGGCTGACGGCCGCCGCAAAGCCCGCAGCCCCACGGGCTGTGGGGCCACGCGAGCGGCTGCCAAAGAGCTTTCCAACGAGGCACGGCTTTCCCTCCTGGCTCTTCGGGCGTGGGAGCTGTGGCCAGAGCCGCGGCCCTACCGGAAAATGCTTCGCAGGCTGGCTCGGCGGCGCCAGGTGGGCGCCGGTGGCGCCGAGGCTGACGGCCGCCGCAAAGCCCGCAGCCCCACGGGCTGTGGGGCCACGCGAGCGGCTGCCAAAGAGCTTTCCAACGAGGCACGGCTTTCCCTCCTGGCTCTTCGGGCGTGGGAGCTGTGGCCAGAGACGCGGCCCTACCGGAAAATGCTTCGCAGGCTGGCTCGGCGGCGCCAGGTGGGCGCCGGTGGCGCCGAGGCTGACGGCCGCCGCAAAGCCCGCAGCCCCACGGGCTGTGGGGCCACGCGAGCGGCTGCCAAAGAGCTTTCCAACGAGGCACGGCTTTCCCTCCTGGCTCTTCGGGCGTGGGAGCTGTGGCCAGAGCCGCGGCCCTACCGGAAAATGCTTCGCAGGCTGGCTCGGCGGCGCCACGTGGGCGCCGGTGGCGCCGAGGCTGACGGCCGCCGCAAAGCCCGCAGCCCCACGGGCTGTGGGGCCACGTGAGCAGCTGCCAAAGAGCTTTCCAACGAGGCACGGCTTTCCCTCCTGGCTCTTCGGGCGTGGGAGCTGTGGCCAGAGCCGCGGCCCTACCCGAAAATGCTTCGCAGGCTGGCACGGCGGCACCACGTGGGCGGCGGTGGCGCCGAGGCTGACGGCCGCCACAAAGCCCGCATCCCCACGGGCTGTGGGGCCACGCGAGCGGCTGCCAAAGAGCTTTCCAACGAGGCACGGCTTTCCCTCCTGGCTCTTCGGGCGTGGGAGCTGTGGCCAGAGCCGCGGCCCTACTGGAAAATGCTTCGCAATCTGGCGCGGCGGCACCACGTGGGCGGCGGTGGCGCCGAGGCTGACGGCCGCCGCAAAGCCCGCAGCCCCACGGGCTGTGGGGCCACGCGAGCGGCTGCCAAAGAGCTTTCCAACGAGGCACGGCTTTCCCTCCTGGCTCTTCGGGCGTGGGAGCTGTGGCCAGAGCCGCGGCCCTACTGGAAAATGCTTCGCAGGCTGGCTCGGCGGCGCCAGGTGGGCGCCGGTGGCTCCGAGGCTGACGGCCGCCGCAAAGCCCGCAGCCCCACGGGCTGTGGGGCCACGCGAGCGGCTGCCAAAGAGCTTTCCAACGAGGCACGGCTTTCCCTCCTGGCTCTTCGGGCGTGGGAGCTGTGGCCAGAGCCGCGGCCCTACCGGAAAATGCTTCGCAGGCTGGCTCGGCGGCGCCACGTGGGCGCCGGTGGCGCCGAGGCTGACGGCCGCCGCAAAGCCCGCAGCCCCACGGGCTGTGGGGCCACGTGAGCAGCTGCCAAAGAGCTTTCCAACGAGGCACGGCTTTCCCTCCTGGCTCTTCGGGCGTGGGAGCTGTGGCCAGAGCCGCGGCCCTACCCGAAAATGCTTCGCAGGCTGGCACGGCGGCACCACGTGGGCGCCGGTGGCTCCGAGGCTGACGGCCGCCACAAAGCCCGCATCCCCACGGGCTGTGGGGCCACGCGAGCGGCTGCCAAAGAGCTTTCCAACGAGGCACGGCTTTCCCTCCTGGCTCTTCGGGCGTGGGAGCTGTGGCCAGAGCCGCGGCCCTACCAGAAAATGCTTCGCAATCTGGCGCGGCGGCACCACGTGGGCGGCGGTGGCGCCGAGGCTGACGGCCGCCGCAAAGCCCGCAGCCCCACGGGCTGTGGGGCCACGCGAGCGGCTGCCAAAGAGCTTTCCAACGAGGCACGGCTTTCCCTCCTGGCTCTTCGGGCGTGGGAGCTGTGGCCAGAGCCGCGGCCCTACCGGAAAATGCTTCGCAGGCTGGCTCGGCGGCGCCAGGTGGGCGCCGGTGGCGCCGAGGCTGACGGCCGCCGCAAAGCCCGCAGCCCCACGGGCTGTGGGGCCACGCGAGCGGCTGCCAAAGAGCTTTCCAACGAGGCACGGCTTTCCCTCCTGGCTCTTCGGGCGTGGGAGCTGTGGCCAGAGCCGCGGCCCTACCGGAAAATGCTTCGCAATCTGGCGCGGCGGCACCACGTGGGCGGCGGTGGCGCCGAGGCTGACGGCCGCCGCAAAGCCCGCAGCCCCACGGGCTGTGGGGCCACGCGAGCGGCTGCCAAAGAGCTTTCCAACGAGGCACGGCTTTCCCTCCTGGCTCTTCGGGCGTGGGAGCTGTGGCCAGAGCCGCGGCCCTACCGGAAAATGCTTCGCAGGCTGGCTCGGCGGCGCCAGGTGGGCGCCGGTGGCGCCGAGGCTGATGGCCGCCGCAAAGCCCGCAGCCCCACGGGCTGTGGGGCCACGCGAGCGGCTGCCAAAGAGCTTTCCAACGAGGCACGGCTTTCCCTCCTGGCTCTTCGGGCGTGGGAGCTGTGGCCAGAGCCGCGGCCCTACCCGAAAATGCTTCGCAGGCTGGCTCGGCGGCGCCAGGTGGGCGGCGGTGGCGCCGAGGCTGACGGCCGCCGCAAAGCCCGCAGCCCCATGGGCTGTGGGGCCACGCGAGCGGCTGCCAAAGAGCTTTCCAACGAGGCACGGCTTTCCCTCCTGGCTCTTCGGGCGTGGGAGCTGTGGCCAGAGCCGCGGCCCTACCGGAAAATGCTTCGCAGGCTGGCTCGGCGGCGCCAGGTGGGCGCCGGTGGCGCCGAGGCTGACGGCCGCCGCAAAGCCCGCAGCCCCACGGGCTGTGGGGCCACGCGAGCGGCTGCCAAAGAGCTTTCCAACGAGGCACGGCTTTCCCTCCTGGCTCTTCGGGCGTGGGAGCTGTGGCCAGAGCCGCGGCCCTACCGGAAAATGCTTCGCAGGCTGGCTCGGCGGCACCAGGTGGGCGCCGGTGGCGCCGAGGCTGACGGCCGCCGCAAAGCCCGCAGCCCCACGGGCTGTGGGGCCACGCGAGCGGCTGCCAAAGAGCTTTCCAACGAGGCACGGCTTTCCCTCCTGGCTCTTCGGGCGTGGGAGCTGTGGCCAGAGACGCGGCCCTACCGGAAAATGCTTCGCAGGCTGGCGCGGCGGCGCCAGGTGGGCGCCGGTGGCGCCGAGGCTGACGGCCGCCGCAAAGCCCGCAGCCCCACGGGCTGTGGGGCCACGCGAGCGGCTGCCAAAGAGCTTTCCAACGAGGCACGGCTTTCCCTCCTGGCTCTTCGGGCGTGGGAGCTGTGGCCAGAGCCGCGGCCCTACCGGAAAATGCTTCGCAGGCTGGCTCGGCGGCGCCAGGTGGGCGCCGGTGGCGCCGAGGCTGACGGCCGCCGCAAAGCCTGCAGCCCCACGGGCTGTGGGGCCACGCGAGCGGCTGCCAAAGAGCTTTCCAACGAGGCACGGCTTTCCCTCCTGGCTCTTCGGGCGTGGGAGCTGTGGCCAGAGCTGCGGCCCTACCGGAAAATGCTTCGCAGGCTGGCTCGGCGGCGCCAGGTGGGCGCCGGTGGCGCCGAGGCTGACAGCCGCCGCAAAGCCCGCAGCCCCACGGGCTGTGGGGCCACGCGAGCGGCTGCCAAAGAGCTTTCCAACGAGGCACGGCTTTCCCTCCTGGCTCTTCGGGCGTGGGAGCTGTGGCCAGAGACGCGGCCCTACCGGAAAATGCTTCGCAGGCTGACTCGGCGGCACCAGGTGGGCGGCGGTGGCGCCGAGGCTGACGGCCGCCGCAAAGCCCGCAGCCCCACGGGCTGTGGGGCCACGCGAGCGGCTGCCAAAGAGCTTTCCAACGAGGCACGGCTTTCCCTCCTGGCTCTTCGGGCGTGGGAGCTGTGGCCAGAGCCGCGGCCCTACCGGAAAATGCTTCGCAGGCTGGCTCGGCGGCGCCGAGGCTGACGGCCGCCGCAAAGCCCGCAGCCCCACGGGCTGTGGGGCCACGCGAGCGGCTGCCAAAGAGCTTTCCAACGAGGCACGGCTTTCCCTCCTGGCTCTTCGGGCGTGGGAGCTATGGCCAGAGCCGCGGCCCTACCGGAAAATGCTTCGCAATCTGGCGCGGCGGCACCACGTGGGCGGCGGTGGCGCCGAGGCTGACGGCCGCCGCAAAGCCCGCAGCCCCACGGGCTGTGGGGCCACGCGAGCGGCTGCCAAAGAGCTTTCCAACGAGGCACGGCTTTCCCTCCTGGCTCTTCGGGCGTGGGAGCTGTGGCCAGAGACGCGGCCCTACCGGAAAATGCTTCGCAGGCTGGCTCGGCGGCGCCAGGTGGGCGGCGGTGGCGCCGAGGCTGACGGCCGCCGCAAAGCCCGCAGCCCCACGGGCTGTGGGGCCACGCGAGCGGCTGCCAAAGAGCTTTCCAACGAGGCACGGCTTTCCCTCCTGGCTCTTCGGGCGTGGGAGCTGTGGCCAGAGCCGCGGCCCTACCGGAAAATGCTTCGCAGGCTGGCTCGGCGGCGCCACGTGGGCGCCGGTGGCGCCGAGGCTGACGGCCGCCGCAAAGCCCGCAGCCCCACGGGCTGTGGGGCCACGTGAGCAGCTGCCAAAGAGCTTTCCAACGAGGCACGGCTTTCCCTCCTGGCTCTTCGGGCGTGGGAGCTGTGGCCAGAGCCGCGGCCCTACCCGAAAATGCTTCGCAGGCTGGCACGGCGGCACCACGTGGGCGCCGGTGGCTCCGAGGCTGACGGCCGCCACAAAGCCCGCATCCCCACGGGCTGTGGGGCCACGCGAGCGGCTGCCAAAGAGCTTTCCAACGAGGCACGGCTTTCCCTCCTGGCTCTTCGGGCGTGGGAGCTGTGGCCAGAGCCGCGGCCCTACCGGAAAATGCTTCGCAATCTGGCGCGGCGGCACCACGTGGGCGGCGGTGGCGCCGAGGCTGACGGCCGCCGCAAAGCCCGCAGCCCCACGGGCTGTGGGGCCACGCGAGCGGCTGCCAAAGAGCTTTCCAACGAGGCACGGCTTTCCCTCCTGGCTCTTCGGGCGTGGGAGCTGTGGCCAGAGCCGCGGCCCTACCGGAAAATGCTTCGCAGGCTGGCTCGGCGGCGCCAGGTGGGCGCCGGTGGCTCCGAGGCTGACGGCCGCCGCAAAGCCCGCATCCCCACGGGCTGTGGGGCCACGCGAGCGGCTGCCAAAGAGCTTTCCAACGAGGCACGGCTTTCCCTCCTGGCTCTTCGGGCGTGGGAGCTGTGGCCAGAGCCGCGGCCCTACCCGAAAATGCTTCGCAGGCTGGCTCGGCGGCGCCACGTGGGCGCCGGTGGCGCCGAGGCTGATGGTCGCCGCAAAGCCCGCAGCCCCACGGGCTGTGGGGCCACGTGAGCAGCTGCCAAAGAGCTTTCCAACGAGGCACGGCTTTCCCTCCTGGCTCTTCGGGCGTGGGAGCTGTGGCCAGAGCCGCGGCCCTACCCGAAAATGCTTCGCAGGCTGGCACGGCGGCACCACGTGGGCGCCGGTGGCGCCGAGGCTGACGGCCGCCACAAAGCCCGCATCCCCACGGGCTGTGGGGCCACGCGAGCGGCTGCCAAAGAGCTTTCCAACGAGGCACGGCTTTCCCTCCTGGCTCTTCGGGCGTGGGAGCTGTGGCCAGAGCCGCGGCCCTACCGGAAAATGCTTCGCAATCTGGCGCGGCGGCACCACGTGGGCGGCGGTGGCGCCGAGGCTGACGGCCGCCGCAAAGCCCGCAGCCCCACGGGCTGTGGGGCCACGCGAGCGGCTGCCAAAGAGCTTTCCAACGAGGCACGGCTTTCCCTCCTGGCTCTTCGGGCGTGGGAGCTGTGGCCAGAGCCGCGGCCCTACCGGAAAATGCTTCGCAATCTGGCGCGGCGGCACCACGTGGGCGCCGGTGGCGCCGAGGCTGACGGCCGCCGCAAAGCCCGCATCCCCACGGGCTGTGGGGCCACGCGAGCGGCTGCCAAAGAGCTTTCCAACGAGGCACGGCTTTCCCTCCTGGCTCTTCGGGCGTGGGAGCTGTGGCCAGAGCCGCGGCCCTACCGGAAAATGCTTCGCAATCTGGCGCGGCGGCACCACGTGGGCGGCGGTGGCGCCGAGGCTGACGGCCGCCGCAAAGCCCGCAGCCCCACGGGCTGTGGGGCCACGCGAGCGGCTGCCAAAGAGCTTTCCAACGAGGCACGGCTTTCCCTCCTGGCTCTTCGGGCGTGGGAGCTGTGGCCAGAGCCGCGGCCCTACCGGAAAATGCTTCGCAGGCTGGCTCGGCGGCGCCAGGTGGGCGCCGGTGGCTCCGAGGCTGACGGCCGCCGCAAAGCCCGCAGCCCCACGGGCTGTGGGGCCACGCGAGCGGCTGCCAAAGAGCTTTCCAACGAGGCACGGCTTTCCCTCCTGGCTCTTCGGGCGTGGGAGCTGTGGCCAGAGCCGCGGCCCTACCGGAAAATGCTTCGCAGGCTGGCTCGGCGGCGCCACGTGGGCGCCGGTGGCGCCGAGGCTGACGGCCGCCGCAAAGCCCGCAGCCCCACGGGCTGTGGGGCCACGTGAGCAGCTGCCAAAGAGCTTTCCAACGAGGCACGGCTTTCCCTCCTGGCTCTTCGGGCGTGGGAGCTGTGGCCAGAGCCGCGGCCCTACCCGAAAATGCTTCGCAGGCTGGCACGGCGGCACCACGTGGGCGCCGGTGGCTCCGAGGCTGACGGCCGCCACAAAGCCCGCATCCCCACGGGCTGTGGGGCCACGCGAGCGGCTGCCAAAGAGCTTTCCAACGAGGCACGGCTTTCCCTCCTGGCTCTTCGGGCGTGGGAGCTGTGGCCAGAGCCGCGGCCCTACCAGAAAATGCTTCGCAATCTGGCGCGGCGGCACCACGTGGGCGGCGGTGGCGCCGAGGCTGACGGCCGCCGCAAAGCCCGCAGCCCCACGGGCTGTGGGGCCACGCGAGCGGCTGCCAAAGAGCTTTCCAACGAGGCACGGCTTTCCCTCCTGGCTCTTCGGGCGTGGGAGCTGTGGCCAGAGCCGCGGCCCTACCGGAAAATGCTTCGGGGGCTGGCGCGGCGGCGCCAGGTGGGCGCCGGTGGCACCAAGGCTGACGGCCGCCGCAAAGCCCGCAGCCCCACGGGCTGTGGGGCCACGCGAGCGGCTGCCAAAGAGCTTTCCAACGAGGCACGGCTTTCCCTCCTGGCTCTTCGGGCGTGGGAGCTGTGGCCAGAGCCGCGGCCCTACCGGAAAATGCTTCGCAGGCTGGCTCGGCGGCGCCAGGTGGGCGCCGGTGGCGCCGAGGCTGACGGCCGCCGCAAAGCCCGCAGCCCCACGGGCTGTGGGGCCACGCGAGCGGCTGCCAAAGAGCTTTCCAACGAGGCACGGCTTTCCCTCCTGGCTCTTCGGGCGTGGGAGCTGTGGCCAGAGACGCGGCCCTACCGGAAAATGCTTCGCAGGCTGGCTCGGCGGCGCCAGGTGGGCGCCGGTGGCGCCGAGGCTGACGGCCGCCGCAAAGCCCGCAGCCCCACGGGCTGTGGGGCCACGCGAGCGGCTGCCAAAGAGCTTTCCAACGAGGCACGGCTTTCCCTCCTGGCTCTTCGGGCGTGGGAGCTGTGGCCAGAGCCGCGGCCCTACCGGAAAATGCTTCGCAGGCTGGCTCGGCGGCGCCACGTGGGCGCCGGTGGCGCCGAGGCTGACGGCCGCCGCAAAGCCCGCAGCCCCACGGGCTGTGGGGCCACGTGAGCAGCTGCCAAAGAGCTTTCCAACGAGGCACGGCTTTCCCTCCTGGCTCTTCGGGCGTGGGAGCTGTGGCCAGAGCCGCGGCCCTACCCGAAAATGCTTCGCAGGCTGGCACGGCGGCACCACGTGGGCGGCGGTGGCGCCGAGGCTGACGGCCGCCACAAAGCCCGCATCCCCACGGGCTGTGGGGCCACGCGAGCGGCTGCCAAAGAGCTTTCCAACGAGGCACGGCTTTCCCTCCTGGCTCTTCGGGCGTGGGAGCTGTGGCCAGAGCCGCGGCCCTACCGGAAAATGCTTCGCAATCTGGCGCGGCGGCACCACGTGGGCGGCGGTGGCGCCGAGGCTGACGGCCGCCGCAAAGCCCGCAGCCCCACGGGCTGTGGGGCCACGCGAGCGGCTGCCAAAGAGCTTTCCAACGAGGCACGGCTTTCCCTCCTGGCTCTTCGGGCGTGGGAGCTGTGGCCAGAGCCGCGGCCCTACTGGAAAATGCTTCGCAGGCTGGCTCGGCGGCGCCAGGTGGGCGCCGGTGGCTCCGAGGCTGACGGCCGCCGCAAAGCCCGCAGCCCCACGGGCTGTGGGGCCACGCGAGCGGCTGCCAAAGAGCTTTCCAACGAGGCACGGCTTTCCCTCCTGGCTCTTCGGGCGTGGGAGCTGTGGCCAGAGCCGCGGCCCTACCGGAAAATGCTTCGCAGGCTGGCTCGGCGGCGCCACGTGGGCGCCGGTGGCGCCGAGGCTGACGGCCGCCGCAAAGCCCGCAGCCCCACGGGCTGTGGGGCCACGTGAGCAGCTGCCAAAGAGCTTTCCAACGAGGCACGGCTTTCCCTCCTGGCTCTTCGGGCGTGGGAGCTGTGGCCAGAGCCGCGGCCCTACCCGAAAATGCTTCGCAGGCTGGCACGGCGGCACCACGTGGGCGCCGGTGGCTCCGAGGCTGACGGCCGCCACAAAGCCCGCATCCCCACGGGCTGTGGGGCCACGCGAGCGGCTGCCAAAGAGCTTTCCAACGAGGCACGGCTTTCCCTCCTGGCTCTTCGGGCGTGGGAGCTGTGGCCAGAGCCGCGGCCCTACCAGAAAATGCTTCGCAATCTGGCGCGGCGGCACCACGTGGGCGGCGGTGGCGCCGAGGCTGACGGCCGCCGCAAAGCCCGCAGCCCCACGGGCTGTGGGGCCACGCGAGCGGCTGCCAAAGAGCTTTCCAACGAGGCACGGCTTTCCCTCCTGGCTCTTCGGGCGTGGGAGCTGTGGCCAGAGCCGCGGCCCTACCGGAAAATGCTTCGCAGGCTGGCTCGGCGGCGCCAGGTGGGCGCCGGTGGCGCCGAGGCTGACGGCCGCCGCAAAGCCCGCAGCCCCACGGGCTGTGGGGCCACGCGAGCGGCTGCCAAAGAGCTTTCCAACGAGGCACGGCTTTCCCTCCTGGCTCTTCGGGCGTGGGAGCTGTGGCCAGAGCCGCGGCCCTACCGGAAAATGCTTCGCAATCTGGCGCGGCGGCACCACGTGGGCGGCGGTGGCGCCGAGGCTGACGGCCGCCGCAAAGCCCGCAGCCCCACGGGCTGTGGGGCCACGCGAGCGGCTGCCAAAGAGCTTTCCAACGAGGCACGGCTTTCCCTCCTGGCTCTTCGGGCGTGGGAGCTGTGGCCAGAGCCGCGGCCCTACCGGAAAATGCTTCGCAGGCTGGCTCGGCGGCGCCAGGTGGGCGCCGGTGGCGCCGAGGCTGATGGCCGCCGCAAAGCCCGCAGCCCCACGGGCTGTGGGGCCACGCGAGCGGCTGCCAAAGAGCTTTCCAACGAGGCACGGCTTTCCCTCCTGGCTCTTCGGGCGTGGGAGCTGTGGCCAGAGCCGCGGCCCTACCCGAAAATGCTTCGCAGGCTGGCTCGGCGGCGCCAGGTGGGCGGCGGTGGCGCCGAGGCTGACGGCCGCCGCAAAGCCCGCAGCCCCATGGGCTGTGGGGCCACGCGAGCGGCTGCCAAAGAGCTTTCCAACGAGGCACGGCTTTCCCTCCTGGCTCTTCGGGCGTGGGAGCTGTGGCCAGAGCCGCGGCCCTACCGGAAAATGCTTCGCAGGCTGGCTCGGCGGCGCCAGGTGGGCGCCGGTGGCGCCGAGGCTGACGGCCGCCGCAAAGCCCGCAGCCCCACGGGCTGTGGGGCCACGCGAGCGGCTGCCAAAGAGCTTTCCAACGAGGCACGGCTTTCCCTCCTGGCTCTTCGGGCGTGGGAGCTGTGGCCAGAGCCGCGGCCCTACCGGAAAATGCTTCGCAGGCTGGCTCGGCGGCACCAGGTGGGCGCCGGTGGCGCCGAGGCTGACGGCCGCCGCAAAGCCCGCAGCCCCACGGGCTGTGGGGCCACGCGAGCGGCTGCCAAAGAGCTTTCCAACGAGGCACGGCTTTCCCTCCTGGCTCTTCGGGCGTGGGAGCTGTGGCCAGAGACGCGGCCCTACCGGAAAATGCTTCGCAGGCTGGCGCGGCGGCGCCAGGTGGGCGCCGGTGGCGCCGAGGCTGACGGCCGCCGCAAAGCCCGCAGCCCCACGGGCTGTGGGGCCACGCGAGCGGCTGCCAAAGAGCTTTCCAACGAGGCACGGCTTTCCCTCCTGGCTCTTCGGGCGTGGGAGCTGTGGCCAGAGCCGCGGCCCTACCGGAAAATGCTTCGCAGGCTGGCTCGGCGGCGCCAGGTGGGCGCCGGTGGCGCCGAGGCTGACGGCCGCCGCAAAGCCTGCAGCCCCACGGGCTGTGGGGCCACGCGAGCGGCTGCCAAAGAGCTTTCCAACGAGGCACGGCTTTCCCTCCTGGCTCTTCGGGCGTGGGAGCTGTGGCCAGAGCTGCGGCCCTACCGGAAAATGCTTCGCAGGCTGGCTCGGCGGCGCCAGGTGGGCGCCGGTGGCGCCGAGGCTGACAGCCGCCGCAAAGCCCGCAGCCCCACGGGCTGTGGGGCCACGCGAGCGGCTGCCAAAGAGCTTTCCAACGAGGCACGGCTTTCCCTCCTGGCTCTTCGGGCGTGGGAGCTGTGGCCAGAGACGCGGCCCTACCGGAAAATGCTTCGCAGGCTGACTCGGCGGCACCAGGTGGGCGGCGGTGGCGCCGAGGCTGACGGCCGCCGCAAAGCCCGCAGCCCCACGGGCTGTGGGGCCACGCGAGCGGCTGCCAAAGAGCTTTCCAACGAGGCACGGCTTTCCCTCCTGGCTCTTCGGGCGTGGGAGCTGTGGCCAGAGCCGCGGCCCTACCGGAAAATGCTTCGCAGGCTGGCTCGGCGGCGCCGAGGCTGACGGCCGCCGCAAAGCCCGCAGCCCCACGGGCTGTGGGGCCACGCGAGCGGCTGCCAAAGAGCTTTCCAACGAGGCACGGCTTTCCCTCCTGGCTCTTCGGGCGTGGGAGCTATGGCCAGAGCCGCGGCCCTACCGGAAAATGCTTCGCAATCTGGCGCGGCGGCACCACGTGGGCGGCGGTGGCGCCGAGGCTGACGGCCGCCGCAAAGCCCGCAGCCCCACGGGCTGTGGGGCCACGCGAGCGGCTGCCAAAGAGCTTTCCAACGAGGCACGGCTTTCCCTCCTGGCTCTTCGGGCGTGGGAGCTGTGGCCAGAGACGCGGCCCTACCGGAAAATGCTTCGCAGGCTGGCTCGGCGGCGCCAGGTGGGCGGCGGTGGCGCCGAGGCTGACGGCCGCCGCAAAGCCCGCAGCCCCACGGGCTGTGGGGCCACGCGAGCGGCTGCCAAAGAGCTTTCCAACGAGGCACGGCTTTCCCTCCTGGCTCTTCGGGCGTGGGAGCTGTGGCCAGAGCCGCGGCCCTACCGGAAAATGCTTCGCAGGCTGGCTCGGCGGCGCCACGTGGGCGCCGGTGGCGCCGAGGCTGACGGCCGCCGCAAAGCCCGCAGCCCCACGGGCTGTGGGGCCACGTGAGCAGCTGCCAAAGAGCTTTCCAACGAGGCACGGCTTTCCCTCCTGGCTCTTCGGGCGTGGGAGCTGTGGCCAGAGCCGCGGCCCTACCCGAAAATGCTTCGCAGGCTGGCACGGCGGCACCACGTGGGCGCCGGTGGCTCCGAGGCTGACGGCCGCCACAAAGCCCGCATCCCCACGGGCTGTGGGGCCACGCGAGCGGCTGCCAAAGAGCTTTCCAACGAGGCACGGCTTTCCCTCCTGGCTCTTCGGGCGTGGGAGCTGTGGCCAGAGCCGCGGCCCTACCGGAAAATGCTTCGCAATCTGGCGCGGCGGCACCACGTGGGCGGCGGTGGCGCCGAGGCTGACGGCCGCCGCAAAGCCCGCAGCCCCACGGGCTGTGGGGCCACGCGAGCGGCTGCCAAAGAGCTTTCCAACGAGGCACGGCTTTCCCTCCTGGCTCTTCGGGCGTGGGAGCTGTGGCCAGAGCCGCGGCCCTACCGGAAAATGCTTCGCAGGCTGGCTCGGCGGCGCCAGGTGGGCGCCGGTGGCTCCGAGGCTGACGGCCGCCGCAAAGCCCGCATCCCCACGGGCTGTGGGGCCACGCGAGCGGCTGCCAAAGAGCTTTCCAACGAGGCACGGCTTTCCCTCCTGGCTCTTCGGGCGTGGGAGCTGTGGCCAGAGCCGCGGCCCTACCGGAAAATGCTTCGCAGGCTGGCTCGGCGGCGCCACGTGGGCGCCGGTGGCGCCGAGGCTGATGGTCGCCGCAAAGCCCGCAGCCCCACGGGCTGTGGGGCCACGTGAGCAGCTGCCAAAGAGCTTTCCAACGAGGCACGGCTTTCCCTCCTGGCTCTTCGGGCGTGGGAGCTGTGGCCAGAGCCGCGGCCCTACCCGAAAATGCTTCGCAGGCTGGCACGGCGGCACCACGTGGGCGCCGGTGGCGCCGAGGCTGACGGCCGCCACAAAGCCCGCATCCCCACGGGCTGTGGGGCCACGCGAGCGGCTGCCAAAGAGCTTTCCAACGAGGCACGGCTTTCCCTCCTGGCTCTTCGGGCGTGGGAGCTGTGGCCAGAGCCGCGGCCCTACCGGAAAATGCTTCGCAATCTGGCGCGGCGGCACCACGTGGGCGGCGGTGGCGCCGAGGCTGACGGCCGCCGCAAAGCCCGCAGCCCCACGGGCTGTGGGGCCACGCGAGCGGCTGCCAAAGAGCTTTCCAACGAGGCACGGCTTTCCCTCCTGGCTCTTCGGGCGTGGGAGCTGTGGCCAGAGCCGCGGCCCTACCGGAAAATGCTTCGCAATCTGGCGCGGCGGCACCACGTGGGCGCCGGTGGCGCCGAGGCTGACGGCCGCCGCAAAGCCCGCAGCCCCACGGGCTGTGGGGCCACGCGAGCGGCTGCCAAAGAGCTTTCCAACGAGGCACGGCTTTCCCTCCTGGCTCTTCGGGCGTGGGAGCTGTGGCCAGAGACGCGGCCCTACCGGAAAATGCTTCGCAGGCTGGCTCGGCGGCGCCAGGTGGGCGCCGGTGGCGCCGAGGCTGACGGCCGCCGCAAAGCCCGCAGCCCCACGGGCTGTGGGGCCACGCAAGCGGCTGCCAAAGAGCTTTCCAACGAGGCACGGCTTTCCCTCCTGGCTCTTCGGGCGTGGGAGCTGTGGCCAGAGCCGCGGCCCTACCCGAAAATGCTTCGCAGGCTGGCTCGGCGGCGCCAGGTGGGCGGCGGTTGCGCCGAGGCTGACGGCCGCCGCAAAGCCCGCAGCCCCATGGGCTGTGGGGCCACGCGAGCGGCTGCCAAAGAGCTTTCCAACGAGGCACGGCTTTCCCTCCTGGCTCTTCGGGCGTGGGAGCTGTGGCCAGAGCCGCGGCCCTACCGGAAAATGCTTCGCAGGCTGGCTCGGCGACGCCAGATGGGCGGCGGTGGCGCCGAGGCTGACGGCCGCCGCAAAGCCCGCAGCCCCACGGGCTGTGGGGCCACGCGAGCGGCTGCCAAAGAGCTTTCCAACGAGGCACGGCTTTCCCTCCTGGCTCTTCGGGCGTGGGAGCTGTGGCCAGAGCTGCGGCCCTACCGGAAAATGCTTCGCAGGCTGGCTCGGCGGCGCCAGGTGGGCGGCGGTGGCGCCGAGGCTGACGGCCGCCGCAAAGCCCGCAGCCCCACGGGCTGTGGGGCCACGCGAGCGGCTGCCAAAGAGCTTTCCAACGAGGCACGGCTTTCCCTCCTGGCTCTTCGGGCGTGGGAGCTGTGGCCAGAGACGCGGCCCTACCGGAAAATGCTTCGCAGGCTGGCGCGGCGGCACCACGTGGGCGGCGGTGGCGCCGAGGCTGACGGCCGCCGCAAAGCCCGCAGCCCCACGGGCTGTGGGGCCACGTGAGCGGCTGCCAAAGAGCTTTCCAACGAGGCACGGCTTTCCCTCCTGGCTCTTCGGGCGTGGGAGCTGTGGCCAGAGCCGCGGCCCTACCGGAAAATGCTTCGCAGGCTGGCTCGGCGGCGCCAGGTGGGCGGCGGTGGCGCCGAGGCTGACGGCCGCCGCAAAGCCCGCAGCCCCACGGGCTGTGGGGCCACGCGAGCGGCTGCCAAAGAGCTTTCCAACGAGGCACGGCTTTCCCTCCTGGCTCTTCGGGCGTGGGAGCTGTGGCCAGAGCCGCGGCCCTACTGGAAAATGCTTCGCAGGCTGGCTCGGCGGCGCCAGGTGGGCGGCGGTGGCGCCGAGGCTGACGGCCGCCGCAAAGCCCGCAGCCCCACGGGCTGTGGGGCCACGCGAGCGGCTGCCAAAGAGCTTTCCAACGAGGCACGGCTTTCCCTCCTGGCTCTTCGGGCATGGGAGCTGTGGCCAGAGCCGTGGCCCTACCCGAAAATGCTTCGCAGGCTGGCTCGGCGGCGTCAGGTGGGCGCCGGTGGCGCCGAGGCTGACGGCCGCCGCAAACCCAGCAGCCCCACGGGCTGCGGGGCCACGCGAGCGGCTGCCAAAGAGCTTTCCAACGAGGCACGGCTTTCCCTCCTGGCTCTTCGGGCGTGGGAGCTGTGGCCAGAGCCGCGGCCCTACCGGAAAATGCTTCGCAATCTGGCACGGCGGCACCACGTGGGCGCCGGTGGCGCCGAGGCTGACGGCCGCCGCAAAGCCCGCAGCCCCACGGGCTGTGGGGCCACGCGAGCGGCTGCCAAAGAGCTTTCCAACGAGGCACGGCTTTCCCTCCTGGCTCTTCGGGCGTGGGAGCTGTGGCCAGAGACGCGGCCCTACCGGAAAATGCTTCGCAGGCTGGCTCGGCGGCGCCAGGTGGGCGGCAGTGGCGCCGAGGCTGACGGCCGCCGCAAAGCCCGCAGCCCCACGGGCTGTGGGGCCACGCGAGCGGCTGCCAAAGAGCTTTCCAACGAGGCATGGCTTTCCCTCCTGGCTCTTCGGGCGTGGGAGCTGTGGCCAGAGCCGCGGCCCTACCGGAAAATGCTTCGCAGGCTGGCTCGGCGGCGCCAGGTGGGCGCCGGTGGCGCCGAGGTTGACGGCCGCCGCAAAGCCCGCAGCCCCATGGGCTGTGGGGCCACGCGAGCGGCTGCCAAAGAGCTTTCCAACGAGGCACGGCTTTCCCTCCTGGCTCTTCGGGCGTGGGAGCTGTGGCCAGAGACGCGGCCCTACCGGAAAATGCTTCGCAGGCTGGCTCGGCGACGCCAGGTGGGCGGCGGTGGCGCCGAGGCTGACGGCCGCCGCAAAGCCCGCAGCCCCACGGGCTGTGGGGCCACGCGAGCGGCTGCCAAAGAGCTTTCCAACGAGGCACGGCTTTCCCTCCTGGCTCTTCGGGCGTGGGAGCTGTGGCCAGACACGCGGCCCTACCGGACAATGCTTCGAAGGCTGGCACGGCGGCACCACGTGGGCGGCGGTGGCGCCGAGGCTGACGGCCGCCGCAAAGCCCGCAGCCCCATGGGCTGTGGGGCCACGCGAGCGGCTGCCAAAGAGCTTTCCAACGAGGCACGGCTTTCCCTCCTGGCTCTTCGGGCGTGGGAGCTGTGGCCAGAGCCGCGGCCCTACCGGAAAATGCTTCGCAGGCTGGCTCGGCGGCGCCAGGTGGGCGCCGGTGGCGCCGAGGCTGACGGCCGCCGCAAAGCCCGCAGCCCCACGGGCTGTGGGGCCACGCGAGCGGCTGCCAAAGAGCTTTCCAACGAGGCACGGCTTTCCCTCCTGGCTCTTCGGGCGTGGGAGCTGTGGCCAGAGCCGCGGCCCTACCGGAAAATGCTTCGCAATCTGGCGCGGCGGCACCACGTGGGCGCCGGTGGCACCGAGGCTGACGGCCGCCGCAAAGCCCGCAGCCCCACGGGCTGTGGGGCCACGCGAGCGGCTGCCAAAGAGCTTTCCAACGAGACACGGCTTTCCCTCCTGGCTCTTCGGGCGTGGGAGCTGTGGCCAGAGCCGCGGCCCTACCGGAAAATGCTTCGGGGGCTGGCGCGGCGGCGCCAGGTGGGCGCCGGTGGCACCAAGGCTGACGGCCGCCGCAAAGCCCGCAGCCCCACGGGCTGTGGGGCCACGCGAGCGGCTGCCAAAGAGCTTTCCAACGAGGCACAGCTTTCCCTCCTGGCTCTTCGGGCGTGGGAGCTGTGGCCAGAGCCGCGGCCCTACCGGAAAATGCTTCGCAGGCTGGCTCGGCGGCGCCAGGTGGGCGGCGGTGGCGCCGAGGCTGACGGCCGCCGCAAAGCCCGCAGCCCCACGGGCTGTGGGGCCACGCGAGCGGCTGCCAAAGAGCTTTCCAACGAGGCACGGCTTTCCCTCCTGGCTCTTCGGGCGTGGGAGCTGTGGCCAGAGACGCGGCCCTACCGGAAAATGCTTCGCAGGCTGGCTCGGCGGCGCCAGGTGGGCGGCGGTGGCGCCGAGGCTGACGGCCGCCGCAAAGCCCGCAGCCCCACGGGCTGTGGGGCCACGCGAGCGGCTGCCAAAGAGCTTTCCAACGAGGCACGGCTTTCCCTCCTGGCTCTTCGGGCGTGGGAGCTGTGGCCAGAGCCGCGGCCCTACCGGAAAATGCTTCGCAGGCTGGCTCGGCGGCGCCAGGTGGGCGCCGGTGGCGCCGAGGCTGACGGCCGCCGCAAAGCCCGCAGCCCCACGGGCTGTGGGGCCACGCGAGCGGCTGCCAAAGAGCTTTCCAACGAGGCACGGCTTTCCCTCCTGGCTCTTCGGGCGTGGGAGCTGTGGCCAGAGCCGCGGCCCTACCGGAAAATGCTTCGCAATCTGGCGCGGCGGCACCACGTGGGCGGCGGTGGCGCCGAGGCTGACGGCCGCCGCAAAGCCCGCAGCCCCACGGGCTGTGGGGCCACGCGAGCAGCTGCCAAAGAGCTTTCCAACGAGGCACGGCTTTCCCTCCTGGCTCTTCGGGCGTGGGAGCTGTGGCCAGAGCCGCGGCCCTACCGGAAAATGCTTCGCAGGCTGGCTCGGCGGCGCCAGGTGGGCGCCGGTGGCGCCGAGGCTGACGGCCGCCGCAAAGCCCGCAGCCCCACGGGCTGTGGGGCCACGCGAGCGGCTGCCAAAGAGCTTTCCAACGAGGCACGGCTTTCCCTCCTGGCTCTTCGGGCGTGGGAGCTGTGGCCAGAGCCGCGGCCCTACCCGAAAA
Organism: Larus michahellis; assembly: GCF_964199755.1. Lineage (NCBI taxonomy): Eukaryota > Metazoa > Chordata > Aves > Charadriiformes > Laridae > Larus > Larus michahellis. The sequence goes on along the minus strand of NW_027436014.1, from coordinate 823,633 downwards.
TGCTTCGCAGGCTGGCTCGGCGGCGCCAGGTGGGCGGCGGTGGCGCCGAGGCTGACGGCCGCCGCAAAGCCCGCAGCCCCATGGGCTGTGGGGCCACGCGAGCGGCTGCCAAAGAGCTTTCCAACGAGGCACGGCTTTCCCTCCTGGCTCTTCGGGCGTGGGAGCTGTGGCCAGAGCCGCGGCCCTACCGGAAAATGCTTCGCAGGCTGGCTCGGCGGCGCCAGGTGGGCGCCGGTGGCGCCGAGGCTGACGGCCGCCGCAAAGCCCGCAGCCCCATGGGCTGTGGGGCCACGCGAGCGGCTGCCAAAGAGCTTTCCAACGAGGCACGGCTTTCCCTCCTGCCTCATCGGGCGTGGGAGCTGTGGCCAGAGCCGCGGCCGTACCGGAAAATGCTTCGCAGGCTGGCTCGGCGGCGCCAGGTGGGCGCCGGTGGCGCCGAGGCTGACGGCCGCCGCAAAGCCCGCAGCCCCACGGGCTGTGGGGCCACGCGAGCGGCTGCCAAAGAGCTTTCCAACGAGGCACGGCTTTCCCTCCTGGCTCTTCGGGCGTGGGAGCTGTGGCCAGAGACGCGGCCCTACCGGAAAATGCTTCGCAGGCTGGCGCGGCGGCGCCAGGTGGGCGCCGGTGGCGCCGAGGCTGACGGCCGCCGCAAAGCCCGCAGCCCCACGGGCTGTGGGGCCACGCGAGCGGCTGCCAAAGAGCTTTCCAACGAGGCACGGCTTTCCCTCCTGGCTCTTCGGGCGTGGGAGCTGTGGCCAGAGCCGCGGCCCTACCGGAAAATGCTTCGCAGGCTGGCTCGGCGGCGCCAGGTGGGCGCCGGTGGCGCCGAGGCTGACGGCCGCCGCAAAGCCTGCAGCCCCACGGGCTGTGGGGCCACGCGAGCGGCTGCCAAAGAGCTTTCCAACGAGGCACGGCTTTCCCTCCTGGCTCTTCGGGCGTGGGAGCTGTGGCCAGAGCTGCGGCCCTACCGGAAAATGCTTCGCAGGCTGGCTCGGCGGAACCACGTGGGCGCCGGTGGCGCCGAGGCTGACAGCCGCCGCAAAGCCCGCAGCCCCACGGGCTGTGGGGCCACGCGAGCGGCTGCCAAAGAGCTTTCCAACGAGGCACGGCTTTCCCTCCTGGCTCTTCGGGCGTGGGAGCTGTCGCCAGAGACGCGGCCCTACCGGAAAATGCTTCGCAGGCTGACTCGGCGGCACCAGGTGGGCGGCGGTGGCGCCGAGGCTGACGGCCGCCGCAAAGCCCGCAGCCCCACGGGCTGTGGGGCCACGCGAGCGGCTGCCAAAGAGCTTTCCAACGAGGCACGGCTTTCCCTCCTGGCTCTTCGGGCGTGGGAGCTGTGGCCAGAGCCGCGGCCCTACCGGAAAATGCTTCGCAGGCTGGCTCGGCGGCACCACGTGGGCGCCGGTGGCGCCGAGGCTGACGGCCGCCGCAAAGCCCGCATCCCCACGGGCTGTGGGGCCACGCGAGCGGCTGCCAAAGAGCTTTCCAACGAGGCACGGCTTTCCCTCCTGGCTCTTCGGGCGTGGGAGCTGTGGCCAGAGACGCGGCCCTACCGGAAAATGCTTCGCAGGCTGGCTCGGCGACGCCAGGTGGGCGCCAGTGGCGCCGAGGCTGACGGCCGCCGCAAAGCCCGCAGCCCCACGGGCTGTGGGGCCACGCGAGCGGCTGCCAAAGAGCTTTCCAACGAGGCACGGCTTTCCCTCCTGGCTCTTCGGGCGTGGGAGCTGTGGCCAGAGCCGCGGCCCTACCGGAAAATGCTTCGCAGGCTGGCTCGGCGGCGCCAGGTGGGCGCCGGTGGCGCCGAGGCTGACGGCCGCCGCAAAGCCCGCAGCCCCACGGGCTGTGGGGCCACGCGAGCGGCTGCCAAAGAGCTTTCCAACGAGGCACGGCTTTCCCTCCTGGCTCTTCGGGCGTGGGAGCTGTGGCCAGAGCCGCGGCCCTACCGGAAAATGCTTCGCAATCTGGCGCGGCGGCACCACGTGGGCGCCGGTGGCGCCGAGGCTGACGGCCGCCGCAAAGCCCGCAGCCCCACGGGCTGTGGGGCCACGCGAGCGGCTGCCAAAGAGCTTTCCAACGAGGCACGGCTTTCCCTCCTGGCTCTTCGGGCGTGGGAGCTGTGGCCAGAGCCGCGGCCCTACCGGAAAATGCTTCGCAGGCTGGCACGGCGGCGCCTGGTGGGCGCCGGTGGCACCAAGGCTGACGGCCGCCGCAAAGCCCGCAGCCCCACGGGCTGTGGGGCCACGCGAGCGGCTGCCAAAGAGCTTTCCAACGAGGCACGGCTTTCCCTCCTGGCTCTTCGGGCGTGGGAGCTGTGGCCAGAGCCGCGGCCCTACCGGAAAATACTTCGCAATCTGGCGCGGCGGCACCACGTGGGCGGCGGTGGCGCCGAGGCTGACGGCCGCCGCAAAGCCCGCAGCCCCACGGGCTGTGGGGCCACGCGAGCGGCTGCCAAAGAGCTTTCCAACGAGGCACGGCTTTCCCTCCTGGCTCTTCGGGCGTGGGAGCTGTGGCCAGAGCCGCGGCCCTACCGGAAAATGCTTCGGGGGCTGGCGCGGCGGCGCCAGGTGGGCGCCGGTGGCACCAAGGCTGACGGCCGCCGCAAAGCCCGCAGCCCCACGGGCTGTGGGGCCACGCGAGCGGCTGCCAAAGAGCTTTCCAACGAGGCACGGCTTTCCCTCCTGGCTCTTCGGGCGTGGGAGCTGTGGCCAGAGCCGCGGCCCTACCGGAAAACGCTTCGCAGGCTGGCTCGGCGGCGCCAGGTGGGCGGCGGTGGCGCCGAGGCTGACGGCCGCCGCAAAGCCCGCAGCCCCACGGGCTGTGGGGCCACGCGAGCGGCTGCCAAAGAGCTTTCCAACGAGGCACGGCTTTCCCTCCTGGCTCTTCGGGCGTGGGAGCTGTGGCCAGAGCCGCGGCCCTACCGGAAAATGCTTCGCAGGCTGGCTCGGCGGCGCCAGGTGGGCGCCGGTGGCGCCGAGGCTGACGGCCGCCGCAAAGCCCGCAGCCCCACGGGCTGTGGGGCCACGCGAGCGGCTGCCAAAGAGCTTTCCAACGAGGCACGGCTTTCCCTCCTGGCTCTTCGGGCGTGGGAGCTGTGGCCAGAGCCGCGGCCCTACCCGAAAATGCTTCGCAGGCTGGCTCGGCGGCGCCAGGTGGGCGGCGGTGGCGCCGAGGCTGACGGCCGCCGCAAAGCCCGCAGCCCCATGGGCTGTGGGGCCACGCGAGCGGCTGCCAAAGAGCTTTCCAACGAGGCACGGCTTTCCCTCCTGGCTCTTTGGGCGTGGGAGCTGTGGCCAGAGCCGCGGCCCTACCGGAAAATGCTTCGCAGGCTGGCTCGGCGACGCCAGATGGGCGGCGGTGGCGCCGAGGCTGACGGCCGCGGCAAAGCCCGCAGCCCCACGGGCTGTGGGGCCACGTGAGCGGCTGCCAAAGAGCTTTCCAACGAGGCACGGCTTTCCCTCCTGGCTCTTCGGGCGTGGGAGCTGTGGCCAGAGCCGCGGCCCTACCCGAAAATGCTTCGCAGGCTGGCACGGCGGCACCACGTGGGCGCCGGTGGCGCCGAGGCTGACGGCCGCCGCAAAGCCCGCAGCCCCACGGGCTGTGGGGCCACGCGAGCGGCTGCCAAAGAGCTTTCCAACGAGGCACGGCTTTCCCTCCTGGCTCTTCGGGCGTGGGAGCTGTGGCCAGAGCCGCGGCCCTACCGGAAAATGCTTCGCAGGCTGGCGCGGCGGCGTCAGGTGGGCGCCGGTGGCGCCGAGGCTGACGGCCGCCGCAAAGCCCGCAGCCCCACGGGCTGTGGGGCCACGCGAGCGGCTGCCAAAGAGCTTTCCAACGAGGCAAGGCTTTCCCTCCTGGCTCTTCGGGCGTGGGAGCTGTGGCCAGAGCCGCGGCCCTACCGGAAAATGCTTCGCAGGCTGGCTCGGCGGCGCCAGGTGGGCGCCGGTGGCGCCGAGGCTGACGGCCGCCGCAAAGCCCGCAGCCCCACGGGCTGTGGGGCCACGCGAGCGGCTGCCAAAGAGCTTTCCAACGAGGCACGGCTTTCCCTCCTGGCTCTTCGGGCGTGGGAGCTGTGGCCAGAGCCGCGGCCCTACCCGAAAATGCTTCGCAGGCTGGCTTGGCGGCGCCAGGTGGGCGGCGGTGGCGCCGAGGCTGACGGCCGCCGCAAAGCCCGCAGCCCCATGGGCTGTGGGGCCACGCGAGCGGCTGCCAAAGAGCTTTCCAACGAGGCACGGCTTTCCCTCCTGGCTCTTCGGGCGTGGGAGCTGTGGCCAGAGCCGCGGCCCTACCGGAAAATGCTTCGCAGGCTGGCTCGGCAGCGCCAGGTGGGCGGCGGTGGCGCCGAGGCTGACGGCCGCCGCAAAGCCCGCAGCCCCACGGGCTGTGGGGCCACGCGAGCGGCTGCCAAAGAGCTTTCCAACGAGGCACGGCTTTCCCTCCTGGCTCTTCGGGCGTGGGAGCTGTGGCCAGAGACGCGGCCCTACCCGAAAATGCTTCGCAGGCTGGCTCGGCGGCGCCAGGTGGGCGCCGGTGGCGCCGAGGCTGACGGCCGCCGCAAAGCCCGCAGCCCCACGGGCTGTGGGGCCACGCGAGCGGCTGCCAAAGAGCTTTCCAACGAGGCACGGCTTTCCCTCCTGGCTCTTCGGGCGTGGGAGCTGTGGCCAGAGACGCGGCCCTACCGGAAAATGCTTCGCAGGCTGGCGCGGCGGCGCCAGGTGGGCGCCGGTGGCGCCGAGGCTGACGGCCGCCGCAAAGCCCGCAGCCCCACGGGCTGTGGGGCCACGCGAGCGGCTGCCAAAGAGCTTTCCAACGAGGCACGGCTTTCCCTCCTGGCTCTTCGGGCGTGGGAGCTGTGGCCAGAGCCGCGGCCCTACCAGAAAATGCTTCGCAGGCTGGCTCGGCGGCGCCAGGTGGGCGCCGGTGGCGCCGAGGCTGACAGCCGCCGCAAAGCCCGCAGCCCCACGGGCTGTGGGGCCACGCGAGCGGCTGCCAAAGAGCTTTCCAACGAGGCACGGCTTTCCCTCCTGGCTCTTCGGGCGTGGGAGCTGTGGCCAGAGCCGCGGCCCTACCCGAAAATGCTTCGCAGGCTGACTCGGCGGCACCAGGTGGGCGGCGGTGGCGCCGAGGCTGACAGCCGCCGCAAAGCCCGCAGCCCCACGGGCTGTGGGGCCACGCGAGCGGCTGCCAAAGAGCTTTCCAACGAGGCACGGCTTTCCCTCCTGGCTCTTCGGGCGTGGGACCTGTGGCCAGAGCCGCGGCCCTACCGGAAAATGCTTCGCAGGCTGGCTCGGCGGCACCAGGTGGGCGGCGGTGGCGCCGAGGCTGACAGCCGCCGCAAAGCCCGCAGCCCCACGGGCTGTGGGGCCACGCGAGCGGCTGCCAAAGAGCTTTCCAACGAGGCACGGCTTTCCCTCCTGGCTCTTCGGGCATGGGAGCTGTGGCCAGAGCCGTGGCCCTACCGGAAAATGCTTCGCAGGCTGGCTCGGCGGCGCCAGGTGGGCGCCGGTGGCGCCGAGGCTGACGGCCGCCGCAAACCCCGCAGCCCCACGGGCTGTGGGGCCACGCGAGCGGCTGCCAAAGAGCTTTCCAACGAGGCACGGCTTTCCCTCCTGGCTCTTCGGGCATGGGAGCTGTGGCCAGAGACGCGGCCCTACCGGAAAATGCTTCGCAGGCTGGCTCGGCGGCACCACGTGGGCGCCGGTGGCGCCGAGGCTGACGGCCGCCGCAAAGCCCGCAGCCCCACGGGCTGTGGGGCCACGCGAGCGGCTGCCAAAGAGCTTTCCAACGAGGCACGGCTTTCCCTCCTGGCTCTTCGGGCGTGGGAGCTGTGGCCAGAGACGCGGCCCTACCGGAAAATGCTTCGCAGGCTGGCGCGGCGGCGCCAGGTGGGCGCCGGTGGCGCCGAGGCTGACGGCCGCCGCAAAGCCCGCAGCCCCACGGGCTGTGGGGCCACGTGAGCGGCTGCCAAAGAGCTTTCCAACGAGGCACGGCTTTCCCTCCTGGCTCTTCGGGCGTGGGAGCTGTGGCCAGAGCCGCGGCCCTACCAGAAAATGCTTCGCAGGCTGGCTCGGCGGCGCCAGGTGGGCGCCGGTGGCGCCGAGGCTGACAGCCGCCGCAAAGCCCGCAGCCCCACGGGCTGTGGGGCCACGCGAGCGGCTGCCAAAGAGCTTTCCAACGAGGCACGGCTTTCCCTCCTGGCTCTTCGGGCGTGGGAGCTGTGGCCAGAGCCGCGGCCCTACCCGAAAATGCTTCGCAGGCTGACTCGGCGGCACCAGGTGGGCGGCGGTGGCGCCGAGGCTGACAGCCGCCGCAAAGCCCGCAGCCCCACGGGCTGTGGGGCCACGCGAGCGGCTGCCAAAGAGCTTTCCAACGAGGCACGGCTTTCCCTCCTGGCTCTTCGGGCGTGGGACCTGTGGCCAGAGCCGCGGCCCTACCGGAAAATGCTTCGCAGGCTGGCTCGGCGGCACCAGGTGGGCGGCGGTGGCGCCGAGGCTGACAGCCGCCGCAAAGCCCGCAGCCCCACGGGCTGTGGGGCCACGCGAGCGGCTGCCAAAGAGCTTTCCAACGAGGCACGGCTTTCCCTCCTGGCTCTTCGGGCATGGGAGCTGTGGCCAGAGCCGTGGCCCTACCGGAAAATGCTTCGCAGGCTGGCTCGGCGGCGCCAGGTGGGCGCCGGTGGCGCCGAGGCTGACGGCCGCCGCAAACCCCGCAGCCCCACGGGCTGTGGGGCCACGCGAGCGGCTGCCAAAGAGCTTTCCAACGAGGCACGGCTTTCCCTCCTGGCTCTTCGGGCATGGGAGCTGTGGCCAGAGCCGCGGCCCTACCGGAAAATGCTTCGCAGGCTGGCTCGGCGGCACCACGTGGGCGCCGGTGGCGCCGAGGCTGACGGCCGCCGCAAAGCCCGCAGCCCCACGGGCTGTGGGGCCACGCGAGCGGCTGCCAAAGAGCTTTCCAACGAGGCACGGCTTTCCCTCCTGGCTCTTCGGGCGTGGGAGCTGTGGCCAGAGCCGCGGCCCTACCGGAAAATGCTTCGCAGGCTGGCTCGGCGGCACCACGTGGGCGCCGGTGGCGCCGAGGCTGACGGCCGCCGCAAAGCCCGCAGCCCCACGGGCTGTGGGGCCACGCGAGCGGCTGCCAAAGAGCTTTCCAACGAGGCACGGCTTTCCCTCCTGGCTCTTCGGGCGTGGGAGCTGTGGCCAGAGCCGCGGCCCTACCGGAAAATGCTTCGCAGGCTGGCTCGGCGGCGCCAGGTGGGTGGCAGTGGCGCCGAGGCTGACAGCCGCCGCAAAGCCCGCAGCCCCACGGGCTGTGGGGCCACGCGAGCGGCTGCCAAAGAGCTTTCCAACGAGGCACGGCTTTCCCTCCTGGCTCTTCGGGCGTGGGAGCTGTGGCCAGAGCCGCGGCCCTACCGGAAAATGCTTCGCAGGCTGGCTCGGCGGCGCCAGGTGGGCGCCGGTGGCGCCGAGGCTGACGGCCGCCGCAAAGCCCGCAGCCCCACGGGCTGTGGGGCCACGCGAGCGGCTGCCAAAGAGCTTTCCAACGAGGCACGGCTTTCCCTCCTGGCTCTTCGGGCGTGGGAGCTGTGGCCAGAGCCGCTTTCCTACCGGAAAATGCTTCGCAATCTGGCGCGGCGGCACCACGTGGGCGCCGGTGGCGCCGAGGCTGACGGCCGCCGCAAAGCCCGCAGCCCCACGGGCTGTGGGGCCACGCGAGCGGCTGCCAAAGAGCTTTCCAACGAGGCACGGCTTTCCCTCCTGGCTCTTCGGGCGTGGGAGCTGTGGCCAGAGCCGCGGCCCTACCGGAAAATGCTTCGCAGGCTGGCTCGGCGGCACCACGTGGGCGCCGGTGGCGCCGAGGCTGACGGCCGCCGCAAAGCCCGCAGCCCCACGGGCTGTGGGGCCACGCGAGCGGCTGCCAAAGAGCTTTCCAACGAGGCACGGCTTTCCCTCCTGGCTCTTCGGGCGTGGGAGCTGTGGCCAGAGCCGCGGCCCTACCGGAAAATGCTTCGCAGGCTGGCTCGGCGGCGCCAGGTGGGCGCCGGTGGCGCCGAGGCTGACGGCCGCCGCAAAGCCCGCAGCCCCACGGGCTGTGGGGCCACGCGAGCGGCTGCCAAAGAGCTTTCCAACGAGGCACGGCTTTCCCTCCTGGCTCTTCGGGCGTGGGAGCTGTGGCCAGAGCCGCGGCCCTACCAGAAAATGCTTCGCAGGCTGGCTCGGCGGCGCCAGGTGGGCGCCGGTGGCGCCGAGGCTGACAGCCGCCGCAAAGCCCGCAGCCCCACGGGCTGTGGGGCCACGCGAGCGGCTGCCAAAGAGCTTTCCAACGAGGCACGGCTTTCCCTCCTGGCTCTTCGGGCGTGGGAGCTGTGGCCAGAGCCGCGGCCCTACCCGAAAATGCTTCGCAGGCTGACTCGGCGGCACCAGGTGGGCGGCGGTGGCGCCGAGGCTGACAGCCGCCGCAAAGCCCGCAGCCCCACGGGCTGTGGGGCCACGCGAGCGGCTGCCAAAGAGCTTTCCAACGAGGCACGGCTTTCCCTCCTGGCTCTTCGGGCGTGGGACCTGTGGCCAGAGCCGCGGCCCTACCGGAAAATGCTTCGCAGGCTGGCTCGGCGGCACCAGGTGGGCGGCGGTGGCGCCGAGGCTGACAGCCGCCGCAAAGCCCGCAGCCCCACGGGCTGTGGGGCCACGCGAGCGGCTGCCAAAGAGCTTTCCAACGAGGCACGGCTTTCCCTCCTGGCTCTTCGGGCATGGGAGCTGTGGCCAGAGCCGTGGCCCTACCGGAAAATGCTTCGCAGGCTGGCTCGGCGGCGCCAGGTGGGCGCCGGTGGCGCCGAGGCTGACGGCCGCCGCAAACCCCGCAGCCCCACGGGCTGTGGGGCCACGCGAGCGGCTGCCAAAGAGCTTTCCAACGAGGCACGGCTTTCCCTCCTGGCTCTTCGGGCATGGGAGCTGTGGCCAGAGCCGCGGCCCTACCGGAAAATGCTTCGCAGGCTGGCTCGGCGGCACCACGTGGGCGCCGGTGGCGCCGAGGCTGACGGCCGCCGCAAAGCCCGCAGCCCCACGGGCTGTGGGGCCACGCGAGCGGCTGCCAAAGAGCTTTCCAACGAGGCACGGCTTTCCCTCCTGGCTCTTCGGGCGTGGGAGCTGTGGCCAGAGCCGCGGCCCTACCGGAAAATGCTTCGCAGGCTGGCTCGGCGGCACCACGTGGGCGCCGGTGGCGCCGAGGCTGACGGCCGCCGCAAAGCCCGCAGCCCCACGGGCTGTGGGGCCACGCGAGCGGCTGCCAAAGAGCTTTCCAACGAGGCACGGCTTTCCCTCCTGGCTCTTCGGGCGTGGGAGCTGTGGCCAGAGCCGCGGCCCTACCGGAAAATGCTTCGCAGGCTGGCTCGGCGGCGCCAGGTGGGTGGCAGTGGCGCCGAGGCTGACAGCCGCCGCAAAGCCCGCAGCCCCACGGGCTGTGGGGCCACGCGAGCGGCTGCCAAAGAGCTTTCCAACGAGGCACGGCTTTCCCTCCTGGCTCTTCGGGCGTGGGAGCTGTGGCCAGAGCCGCGGCCCTACCGGAAAATGCTTCGCAGGCTGGCTCGGCGGCGCCAGGTGGGCGCCGGTGGCGCCGAGGCTGACGGCCGCCGCAAAGCCCGCAGCCCCACGGGCTGTGGGGCCACGCGAGCGGCTGCCAAAGAGCTTTCCAACGAGGCACGGCTTTCCCTCCTGGCTCTTCGGGCGTGGGAGCTGTGGCCAGAGCCGCGGCCCTACCGGAAAATGCTTCGCAATCTGGCGCGGCGGCACCACGTGGGCGCCGGTGGCGCCGAGGCTGACGGCCGCCGCAAAGCCCGCAGCCCCACGGGCTGTGGGGCCACGCGAGCGGCTGCCAAAGAGCTTTCCAACGAGGCACGGCTTTCCCTCCTGGCTCTTCGGGCGTGGGAGCTGTGGCCAGAGCCGCGGCCCTACCGGAAAATGCTTCGCAGGCTGGCTCGGCGGCACCACGTGGGCGCCGGTGGCGCCGAGGCTGACGGCCGCCGCAAAGCCCGCAGCCCCACGGGCTGTGGGGCCACGCGAGCGGCTGCCAAAGAGCTTTCCAACGAGGCACGGCTTTCCCTCCTGGCTCTTCGGGCGTGGGAGCTGTGGCCAGAGCCGCGGCCCTACCGGAAAATGCTTCGCAGGCTGGCTCGGCGGCGCCAGGTGGGCGCCGGTGGCGCCGAGGCTGACGGCCGCCGCAAAGCCCGCAGCCCCACGGGCTGTGGGGCCACGCGAGCGGCTGCCAAAGAGCTTTCCAACGAGGCACGGCTTTCCCTCCTGGCTCTTCGGGCGTGGGAGCTGTGGCCAGAGCCGCGGCCCTACCGGAAAATGCTTCGCAATCTGGCGCGGCGGCACCACGTGGGCGCCGGTGGCGCCGAGGCTGACGGCCGCCGCAAAGCCCGCAGCCCCACGGGCTGTGGGGCCACGCGAGCGGCTGCCAAAGAGCTTTCCAACGAGGCACGGCTTTCCCTCCTGGCTCTTCGGGCGTGGGAGCTGTGGCCAGAGCCGCGGCCCTACCGGAAAATGCTTCGCAATCTGGCGCGGCGGCACCACGTGGGCGCCGGTGGCGCCGAGGCTGACGGCCGCAGCAAAGCCCGCAGCCCCACGGGCTGTGGGGCCACGCGAGCGGCTGCCAAAGAGCTTTCCAACGAGGCACGGCTTTCCCTCCTGGCTCTTCGGGCGTGGGAGCTGTGGCCAGAACCGCGGCCCTACCGGAAAATGCTTCGCAGGCTGGCTCGGCGGCGCCAGATGGGCGGCGGTGGCGCCGAGGCTGACGGCCGCCGCAAAGCCCGCAGCCCCACGGGCTGTGGGGCCACGCGAGCGGCTGCCAAAGAGCTTTCCAACGAGGCACGGCTTTCCCTCCTGGCTCTTCGGGCGTGGGAGCTGTGGCCAGAGCCGCGGCCCTACCGGAAAATGCTTCGCAGGCTGGCTCGGCGGCGCCAGGTGGGCGCCGGTGGCTCCGAGGCTGACGGCCGCCGCAAAGCCTGCAGCCCCACGGGCTGTGGGGCCACGCGAGCGGCTGCCAAAGAGCTTTCCAACGAGGCACGGCTTTCCCTCCTGGCTCTTCGGGCGTGGGAGCTGTGGCCAGAGCCGCGGCCCTACCGGAAAATGCTTCGCAGGCTGGCTCGGCGGCGCCAGGTGGGCGCCGGTGGCGCCGAGGCTGACGGCCGCCGCAAAGCCCGCAGCCCCACGGGCTGTGGGGCCACGCGAGCGGCTGCCAAAGAGCTTTCCAACGAGGCACGGCTTTCCCTCCTGGCTCTTCGGGCGTGGGAGCTGTGGCCAGAGCCGCGGCCCTACCGGAAAATGCTTCGCAGGCTGGCTCGGCGGCGCCAGGTGGGCGCCGGTGGCTCCGAGGCTGACGGCCGCCGCAAAGCCCGCAGCCCCACGGGCTGTGGGGCCACGCGAGCGGCTGCCAAAGAGCTTTCCAACGAGGCACGGCTTTCCCTCCTGGCTCTTCGGGCGTGGGAGCTGTGGCCAGAGCCGCGGCCCTACCAGAAAATGCTTCGCAGGCTGGCTCGGCGGCGCCAGGTGGGCGCCGGTGGCGCCGAGGCTGACGGCCGCCGCAAAGCCCGCAGCCCCACGGGCTGTGGGGCCACGCGAGCGGCTGCCAAAGAGCTTTCCAACGAGGCACGGCTTTCCCTCCTGGCTCTTCGGGCGTGGGAGCTGTGGCCAGAGCCGCGGCCCTACCGGAAAATGCTTCGCAGGCTGGCTCGGCGGCGCCAGGTGGGCGGCGGTGGCGCCGAGGCTGACGGCCGCCGCAAAGCCCGCAGCCCCATGGGCTGTGGGGTCACGCGAGCGGCTGCCAAAGAGCTTTCCAACAAGGCACGGCTTTCCCTCCTGGCTCTTCGGGCGTGGGAGCTGTGGCCAGAGCCGCGGCCCTACCGGAAAATGCTTCGCAGGCTGGCTCGGCGGCGCCAGGTGGGCGCCAGTGGCGCCGAGGCTGACGGCCTCCGCAAAGCCCGCAGCCCCACGGGCTGTGGGGCCACGCAAGCGGCTGCCAAAGAGCTTTCCAACGAGGCACGGCTTTCCATCCTGGCTCTTCGGGCGTGGGAGCTGTGGCCAGACACGCGGCCATACCGGAAAATGCTTCGCAGGCTGGCTTGGCGGCGCCACGTGGGCGCCGGTGGCGCCGAGGCTGACGGCCGCCGGAAAGCTTGCAGCCCCACGGGCTGTGGGGCCACGCGAGCGGCTGCCAAAGAGCTTTCCAACGAGGCACGGCTTTCCCTCCTGGCTCTTCGGGCGTGGGAGCTGTGGCCAGAGCCGCTTTCCTACCGGAAATTGCTTCGCAGGCTGGCTCGGCGGCGCCAGGTGGGCGGCGGTGGCGCCGAGGCTGACGGCCGCCGCAAAGCCCGCAGCCCCACGGGCTGTGGGGCCACGCGAGCAGCTGCCAAAGAGCTTTCCAACGAGGCCCGGCTTTCCCTCCTGGCTCTTCGGGCGTGGGAGCTGTGGCCAGAGCCGCGGCCCTACTGGAAAATGCTTCGCAGGCTGGCGCGGCGGCACCACGTGGGCGCCAATGGCGCCAAGGCTGATGGCCGCCGCAAAGCCCGCAGCCCCACGGGCTGTGGGGCCACGCGAGCGGCTGCCAAAGAGCTTTCCAACGAGGCACGGCTTTCCCTCCTGGCTCTTCGGGCGTGGGAGCTGTGGCCAGAGACGCGGCCCTACTGGAAAATGCTTCGCAGGCTGGCTCGGCGGCGCCAGGTGGGCGGCGGTGGCGCCGAGGCTGACGGCCGCCGCAAAGCCCGCAGCCCCACGGGCTGTGGGGCCACGCGAGCGGCTGCCAAAGAGCTTTCCAACGAGGCACGGCTTTCCCTCCTGGCTCTTCGGGCGTGGGAGCTGTGGCCAGAGACTCGGCCCTAGTGGAAAATGCTTCGCAATCTGGCGCGGCGGCACCACGTGGGCGGCGGTGGCGCCGAGGCTGACGGCCGCCGCAAAGCCCGCAGCCCCACGGGCTGTGGGGCCACGCGAGCGGCTGCCAAAGAGCTTTCCAACGAGGCACGGCTTTCCCTCCTGGCTCTTCGGGCGTGGGAGCTGTGGCCAGAGACGCGGCCCTACCGGAAAATGCTTCGCAGGCTGGCTCGGTGGTGCCAGGTGGGCGCCGGTGGCGCCGAGGCTGATGGCCGCCGCAAAGCCCGCAGCCCCACGGGCTGTGGGGCCACGCGAGCGGCTGCCAAAGAGCTTTCCAACGAGGCACGGCTTTCCCTCCTGGCTCTTCGGGCGTGGGAGCTGTGGCCAGAGCCGCGGCCCTACAGGAAAATGCTTCGCAGGCTGGCGCGGCGGCACCACGTGGGCGGCGGTGGCGCCGAGGCTGACAGCCGCCGCAAAGCCCGCAGCCCCACGGGCTGTGGGGCCACGCGAGCGGCTGCCAAAGAGCTTTCCAACGAGGCACGGCTTTCCCTCCTGGCTCTTCGGGCGTGGGAGCTGTGGCCAGAGACGTGGCCCTACCGGAAAATGCTTCGCAGGCTGGCACGGCGGCATCACGTGGGCGCCGGTGGCGCCGAGGCTGACGGCCGCCGCAAAGCCCGCAGCCCCACGGGCTGTGGGGCCACGCGAGCGGCTGCCAAAGAGCTTTCCAACGAGGCACGGCTTTCCCTCCTGGCTCTTCGGGCGTGGGAGCTGTGGCCAGAGACGCGGCCCTACCGGAAAATGCTTCGCAGGCTGGCTCGGCGGCGCCAGGTGGGCGCCGGTGGCGCCGAGGCTGACGGCCGCCGCAAAGCCCGCAGCCCCACGGGCTGTGGGGCCACGCGAGCGGCTGCCAAAGAGCTTTCCAACGAGGCACGGAATGCCCTCCTGGCTCTTCGGGCGTGGGAGCTGTGGCCAGAGCCGCGGCCCTACCGGAAAATGCTTCGCAGGCTGGCTCGGCGGCGCCACGTGGGCGCCGGTGGCGCCGAGGCTGACGGCCGCCGCAAAGCCCGCAGCCCCACGGGCTGTGGGGCCACGCGAGCGGCTGCCAAAGAGCTTTCCAACGAGGCATAGCTTTCCCTCCTGGCTCTTCGGGCGTGGGAGCTGTGCCAGAGGCGCGGCCCTACCGGAAAATGCTTCGCAGGCTGGCGCGGCGGCACGAGGTGGGCGCCGGTGGCGCCGAGGCTGACGGCCGCCGCAAAGCCCGCAGCCCCACGGGCTGTGGGGCCACGCGAGCGGCTGCCAAAGAGCTTTCCAACGAGGCACGGAATGCCCTCCTGGCTCTTCGGGCGTGGGAGCTGTGGCCAGAGCCGCGGCCCTACCGGAAAATGCTTCGCAGGCTGGCTCGGCGGCGCCACGTGGGCGCCGGTGGCGCCGAGGCTGACGGCCGCCGCAAAGCCCGCAGCCCCACGGGCTGTGGGGCCACGCGAGCCCCTGCCAAAGAGCTTTCCAACGAGGCACAGCTTTCCCTCCTGGCTCTTCGGGCGTGGGAGCTGTGGCCAGAGCCGCGGCCCTACCGGAAAATGCTTCGCGGGCTGGTGCGGCAGCGCTACGTGAGGCTGGGGGCTTTCCTGCTGCCTTTAGAATCTCACAACCACCCTTTCCCACTTGGCGCTACACCAGCCTGTAGAATTTCTATTTTCAAGTCAAGACAGTGCACCACTTGACATTATGCAGAGCGCTACCCATCAATACATGCTCAAATAAAGAATAGCCAATGGACAGTGCCATCGTATGTTAGTAAGTGTCACATCTCATTGAAGACAATGACAGAGCGATACAACGTAAAGCATAACACAGTACGGGGCAGTGCCAGGGAATACGCCGTCACAGAATCACCAATAGAGAAATTCACAACGGAGTGCAGTCTTACGACAGAATCTCTAAAGCCGCCGTTAAGCCAGTCACAGGCGGTACAATGCCACACGTTACAGGATACAGGGCAGTACAACCCGATTCGCAGACAAATATATTAGAGGAAATTACAAAACTCCCAATACAGTCCAGTACAATGCCAGACAGTCTCAGATGTCGGTCAAGACAATGCCAGGGCAACGCAGTGCAAGACATAACGTTATACAGGTCAGTACAAGGCAATACGCAGTCAAATGAAGAACAGTAAACTACGATACCCAAACCACACTGCAGTACAATGGCAAACAATGGCAAACAATCCCACATGTCGGTCGAGACAATGACAACGCGAGACAGAACACAGTGCAGGGCAGCGCAAGGCAGTACGCAGTCAAATAAAGAACAGCTGACCAGAAAACCCGCACTACGCTGCCGTACGATCTCAAAACGTCTCGGATGGCAGTCAAGGCAATTACAGGGCAATACAAAGCACCACGTCGCAGTACACAAGGCAGTACAAGGCAACACTCAGTCAAATAAATAACAGACAGTCAAAAAATTCACAGTGCAGTGCACTACTCTGACACCATGGGTCAGATGGCACCCAAAAGAAGGACAGGGCAATACAAGGCGAGAGGTAACCCAATAGGGGGCTGGACAAGGCAAGATGCAGTTGTGGCGGGTGGAGCGATTCACTTCAGTCCTGAGAGAAGTAGAGAAACATTTAGAAACATCAACACAGTGATTCGACAAAGGCAGCAGTGCACGTAACATCCCTTTACCAGGTTCCGTGGCCACGTCCCCCGGATAATTTATTGCACAGGGGCCAGGGTCAGACGAGCTGTTAGGGAGACCCTCCCGTTGAGCCGCAACCCCCTTGCTTTCTAAACTCCTTCTTGAAGAGCAGTCTGAGTGCGGCTGGATCCAATTCCTAGCCCTGGACTTGGGCAACGGTTCACCTCTAAAGGATTGTATCCGCGCCATCAACCCTTTATATCACTGAGCTAAGGCTACGAGGTTTAGCGTGGTATCAGTCACTTACCGAGACTCTGTTGCGGCAAGGGATCTCTCAGCCTTGAGGAGCAGAACCTGAAGCAAGCGTCCCCGCTCAAGGGCACATCCTGGTGCTATGACAGACTATGACAGGCAATACTATGACAGGGCAATACAACGCAAGACGTAACTTTACACAGGGCAGTACAAGGCCAATACACAGTCAAATAGGGAACGACCGATCACAAAATTGATGCACGGTCAAATAGAGTACAACAGCCTAAGAAGCTCTCAATACAGCGCCTGTCAACGCCAGAATACATCAGATGGCTCGCGGCACGGTGAGAGGGCAATACGACACAAGACTTGGGAAAATACAGGGCAGTACAAAGCAATACGTAGTCAAATATAGAACAGCCGATCAAAAACACCCTCAGTTCGGTGCGGTACAACCCCAGAGAGTGTAAAAGGACAGTTAAGACTATTTCATGGCAACACAACGCACAATGTAACACAATACAGGTTGCTACAACGCAATACAGAATAATAAACAACCGATCAAAACGCCACAATACGGTGCAGTACGATCCCACACGGTCTCGGGTGGCAGTCAAGACAACTATAGGGCGACACGATCCAAGATGCAACATTACACGACAGAGCAGAACGGAAGACGCAGTCAACTAAATACCAACCGATTAGGAGAACCGCAATACAGTGCGGGAGAAAACAAAAATAAGTGGAGATGCCAGTCAAGACAATGACAGAGCAATACGAGGCAAGAAATAACGCAATACAGGGCAGTACAGTGAAATACACGGTCAAATAAATAACTGATTAAGTATCCCGCAATACCGTGCGATGCAATGCCAAAACGTGTGAGACAGCAGTCGAGGCAGTGACAGAGCTATACAATGGAAGACATAACGCAGGGCTGTACAACACCGAAACGTATCAGATGGCACTCAGAACAACAACATGGCGATACAACGCAAGCCGCAACACAATACAAGGTGGTAACAAGGCAATACACGGGTCAAACACAGAACAACGAATAAAACCTGCACAATACGGATCGCTGCAATCCCAGAACGTCTGAAGTGACAGTGAACGGAATGACGGGGCAGTACAATGCAAGATACAACACTAGACAGGGCAACACGCATTCAAATAATGCAAAACCGATTAAAAAACCCACAATACACACCAGTACAATGCCGGAACAGATCAGATGGCAGTCCGGGCGAATAGAGGGCAACACAATGCCAAACGTGACACCATACAGGGCTGGACAAGGCAATACGCTGTTGTGGCAGGCCGAGCGGCTAACTTCGCCTCTAAGAGAGAAGCAGTGAAACATTCAGAAACATCACCACAGTGATTCTCCAAAGGCAGCAGCGCACGTGACGGCGCTTTACCAGATTCCATATGGCCACGCACGCCGGATTATTTCCTGCCTAGGGGCCAGGGTCAGACAAGCTGTCTGGGAGACCCTCCCCTTGAGTCACGAGGCTCGGAAAGGACCCCCTTGCTTTCTAAACTCCTTCTCGGAGAGGAGTCTAGGTGCGGCTGGATCCAATTCCTAGCTCGGAAAGGACCCCCTTGCTTTCTAAACTCCTTCTCCGAGAGGAGTCTAGGTGCGGCTGGATCCAATTCCTAGCCCCGGACTTAGGCAATGGTTCACCTCTAAAGGATTGTATCTGCGCCATCGACCCTTTATATCACTGAGCTAAGGCTACAAGGTTTTGCATGCTATTAGTGACTTACTGAGAATCTGTTGCGGCAAGGCATATCTCAATCTCGAGGAGCAGAACCTTAATCGAGCGTCCCTGCTCAAGGGGAGATCCTGGCACGGAGGCCCCTGCCATGCAGAAGTCAAAAGGCTCTTGGGCTGTCCACTACTTATGGGGTAAGCCAATTGACTTATAGTCACATCAGCACGGGAACAAAATATCTAGGTCCCCACTGTGTTGCCAACCATCCCCCAACTTCAAGTACCACTCAGAACAACTCCATGGATGATTGGGGCGCCAAAACGAAGGGGCGCCCACACCACCCCAGCAGTCAAATAAGGAACAACCAATGGAACTTTCACAATAAATAAGTACAATCCCAGACAGTCCAAAGTAACAGCCAAGACAATGACAGACCAATACAGTGCAAGACCTAACATCATACAGAGCAGTAAAAGGCAACGCGCAGCCAAGTCAAGAACAGTTAAAATACCCAAAATCCAGTGCAGCACTATGACACTGTCCCAAAACACAGTCAAAACAACAACAGAGTAATGCAACACGAGCCGTAACACAACACAGGGCAGCACAAGGCAATACACAGTCACACAAAGAATAGCCAATTAAAAAACCCACAACAGAACACCCTACAATCTCAGGAAGTCTCAGAGGGCCATCACAGCAAATACAGGGCAATACGGTGCAAGACAACACAATACAGGCCACTGCCAGCCAATATCAGTCAAATAAATAACAGACAGTCAAAAAATTCACAGTGCAGTGCACTACTATGACACCATGGGTCAGGCGGCAATCATGACAACGACAGGGCAACACAAGGCAAGACGTAACCCAATACGGGGCCGGACAAGGCAATATGCAGTTGTGGCGGGTGGAGCCATTCACTTCAGTCCTAAGAGAAAAGTAGAGAAACATTCAGAAACATCAACACAGTGATTCTCCAAAGGCAGCAGCGCACATGACGGCGCTTTATCAGGTTCCGTGGCCACGTACCCTGGATTATTTCCTGCCTAGGGGCCAGGGTCAGACGAGCTGTCTGGGAGACCCTCCCCTTGAGTCACGAGGCTCGGAAAGGACCCCCTTGCTTTCTAAACTCCTTCTCCGAGAGGAGTCTAGGTGCGGCTGGATCCAATTCCTAGCCCCGGACTTGGGCAACGGTTCTCCTCTAAAGGATTATGTCTGTGCCGTCAACCCTTTACGTGGCTCATAAAAAACAGCTGATGAAGGAAGTGGCAATATGGTGGCCTACAACGGCAGAATAGATCAGATGACAATCAAGACAACAACAGAGCAATACAATGGAAGACGTAACA
Organism: Larus michahellis; assembly: GCF_964199755.1. Lineage (NCBI taxonomy): Eukaryota > Metazoa > Chordata > Aves > Charadriiformes > Laridae > Larus > Larus michahellis. The sequence continues at coordinate 804,814 of NW_027436014.1, read as the reverse complement.
CCACACGGGGCCGGACAAGGCAATACGCAGCCACATCAGAACCCATGAGAGACATCACACTACAGTCCAGACCTAGGACAGATTCTCTAACGTGACCGTCAAGACGACGGGGTAATACAACGCAAGACGTAACACAGGCCATATGCAGTTGTGGCGGGCGCAGTGATAAAATTCACTCCTAAGAGAGAGGCAGAGAAACATTTACAAACATAACAGCAGTGATTCACCAAAGGTAGCAGCGCACGTGATGGCACTTTACCAGACTGCACGGCCACGCACCCCGGGTCATTTACTGCCTTGGGGCCAGGGTCAGACGAGCTGTCAGGGAGACCCTCCCCTTGAGTCACGAGGCTCAGAAAGGACCCCCTTGCTTTCTAAACTCCTTCTCCGAGAGGAGTCTAGGTGCGGCTGGATCCCATCCTCGCCCCGGACTTGGGCAACGGTTCACCTCTAAAGGATCATATCTGCGTGATCAAACCCTTGGTATCGCTCAGCCAAGATGGCAAAGTCTGGCATGCTGTTAGTCACTGACCCAGAATCTGTTGTGGCAAGGCTTCTCTCAGCCTCGAGGAGCAGAACCTTAAGTGAGTGTCCCCGGGAAATGCTGGTGAACAGGCCGCTGCCTTGCAAGAAAGCTCCAAGGGCTCTTGGTCTGTCCGCTAGGTCTATAGCGAGCTAACTGACTCACAGTGTCTTGACTCTGGTGCCAGCCATCCCACAAAGTTCAAGTGCCACTCGTAGCGACTCCTCCTGGTCGTTATAGCTCGAGCAGCAGCCCGGGGGAAAAAGGGGGGTGACATCCCAACAGCGGTCAAATACAGAACAACCGGTTAAAAATTGCACAATACAGTGCCAGAGACTCTAAAATAACTGGCAAGACAACGACAGGGCAACACCATGCAAGATCTAACCTTACACAGGGCAGTACAAGGCAACGTACAATCAAATGCAGAGCAGACAATGAAAGAATTGACGGTACAGTGCCACGCAATGGTAGACTATATCAGATGTCGGTCACCACAATGACAGAGCAATACAAGGCAAGACGTAACGCGATACGGGGCCCTACCAGGCGACACAGTCAAGGAAACAACCACCCCATGAAAGAACTCACAACACAGCGCGGTCCTAGGACGGAAGGTGTAAAATGACCGTCGAGACAGTGACAGGGCAATACAATGCAAGATGCAACACCATACCAAGGCAACATGCAGCCAAATGAACAACCCATTAAGAAACCCAGCATACATTCAACTGTAATACCAGAAAAGATCAGAAGGCAGTCAAGACAATGACAGCGCACTATAACGCGAGAAGTAACACAATACAGGGCAGTACAAGGCATTACACAGGCAAATAAAGAAGAACCCATTAAAAACCACACAATACAGTGCGGTGCGAGGCCAGAGTAGATCAGAAGGCAGTCGAGACTACGACGGGGCAATATAATGCGAGATGTTACATGGTACAGGGCAGTACAAGGCATTAGAAAGCCAAACGAAGAACAACCCCAAATGAAGAACAACCGATTAAAAAAACCCGCAATACAGTGTGGTACGAGGCCCGAACAGATCAGAAGGCAGTCAAGGCTACGACAGGGCAATATAACGTGAGACGTAATGCAATAGAGGGCGGTACAAGGCATTACACAGTCAAAGAACAATGGATTAAAAAAAAAAAACACGCAACACAGTGTGGTACGATGCCAGAATAGATCACAGAGCAGTCAAGAGCGTGACGGGGCAACACGATGCGAAACCGATACTGAGTGAGGCGGAGCAATACTATTTCAAATATACAAGAACACAGTACGGAACCAAGTTCTTAAGCGTACGACGCAAGACCATCTCAAATGGCAGTCAAGGAAGTTCCTGAGCAACGTAATCCCGATTTGCACAAAATGGTGCCATCAGGCACCATCGCGTCGGTCAACACTAAGTTGTACCGCAATATCCCCCGCATCACACGCGCCGTACCCTCCTGCTCACCTGCTCCGCATGGATTCCGGATTCGGACTTCATGGCACTCTCTGGTTCTGGCACCTAAAACACCTAAGACACACAATATTCCTGTTGAGCTTACGGGAAACCACCACCCCCATGCGCTACCTCTCTGCTACCCAGCTCACCTCCAACGCTCGTCCGGCTCCGGATGCCTGCGGCGCCTGCAAAACCAAAGACAAACACTCCCCTGAGCTCCCCAACGTGTCCACAACCGCCTCACTCGCTGGGACTACTCAGTGGGCGTGCAGCATCGCCCCTCTGACCCTGCGTGTCACACCAACCGAAGAAACGCACGCCGAGATACCGCCCAAAACCTACCAAATTCCCATCTCCCGCTCCCTCACCTTGCCCGCCCGTCCTCCCCCGAGGCGTGCAACCTGAAGGCTCGCAAACCACCCATAAAACCCAACCGACACGGGTTGCTTTACAACTTGAAAGTTGCTCCCTCTGAGGCAGATGTGATACTTCAGCCCACCCGCCCCTGCTGACCTTGACTGGCTCATCCCCATCCCCACATCCCACGTCATTCATTGCTTCAAAACTTCAAATTGGAAAGAACCAATACATACAGTACTCAGAGCCACATCTTCTCTCTAACACCACGTGCTGACCCACCTTCTTACGTCGCTCTCCTCCTCTATGCTGCCCCGCCAAGCTTGTCCCGCTGCATCTGCAAGAACGACATCAGAGAAATCACCCTGAGGCAGAGCAATAGAGTCATAACAACAAAAAGTCTTGCACCTTTTCACAAATACCATCTAAGGTCCAAATACAACCGTACACAAAGAAAGTTACAAAAAAAAAATCCGCACCAAAACCAGCCGTACCCTCTTGGACATGAGCTCTTCTTCACTGCTGCTGTGTTGCCTTCCCAACATGCCTCTGCTCTTCCCAAACAAAACAGAAGAGGTGTCTACACAGCCTCCCGATGGCTACCCTGAGATGACTCTAACACCTTTGCCCCGATCTACAGGGATTCACGTACTACATATAGACTCTCCACAGGATTCCACCCACCCTGGACACTACGCGCCCGGGCAGGGCGGACCCGAGCCAAACACTCACAGTTACAGACATACACTACACGGAACGCTACGAACGACACGCCTCAAAGATGAGAGAAAACTCTCAGCAAGAAAGATGACACGGGGACCAAAGTCACCATCGTGCAAGAAAATCTGTGGGATCGTGATGATGTCAACGTGAAGACGCTCTACGGAACCCCCTAAAGCAAACTGTAGAACGTGGTGGTACGGAATAAGAATGGACTGTTGAGCCCAATAAGATGGATGTGCAGGAAGTCTGGCTTCAAGACCTAAGAACGTAACGACGCAGGGAAGAACTCCCAGACATGGAAGTGGGCCGTCCAGAAACTTCCGAGAGGCAAGACTGATGCACGCTTTAAGATGCTAACGCAAGAAGAGCATCAGATGAATGATGCTACGCCCACAGGCCCAAGCAGTCGAGACCCTAAGGATGACGCCCAGGGCCCCACGTCGTGCTCCTGGAGCTCAAAGATGACCTCGAGACCCAAGAAGGGGCGAAGATACACAACACAGACCACATGAACGACATGACAACATGCACAGGCTGGAACTGCCCTGCCCGGGACACGCTAGCGTCACACTGAGCAGTAAGCAACATCCTTTACCTTCCTAAATATGACTGTGCCCCGGGACAGCCCTCGCCACTACGCTAACGTCAAAGACCCCATTTTGCAATTGTCCACCTCGGCCCCTCTCCGGCGCCTGACTGTCAACTTAGCTTTTGGAGGGCCAGGCGTCTGAATCCTTCTTCGATGCGGTCCGCAAAAACCAGCCATCCGATACATTTCCGCAGTCACCAGGTTCCTCCTCTTCCTCTGCAAAAGGAAAATAAAACATAACCCCAGAGGCCGCCACAGCACCAGCAATAAGCATCCTGAGAGGAGACGCCAACCTCTTCCACGACACCCTCAGCCTCCCAAAGGCCGTGGCGTTCTGCTCGCCCGCTCCGCGCCGATTCCGGAGTCCGAGGCTGCGGTGATAGTTATTCACAGCACCTAAGAGACCAAGAAACACAACTTTACCACTGCGCTTCTGCCAAACCGCCACACCATTGACTCCTATCTTCTGTCTTCATTCACATGAAAAAAAAAGCACCCAATTGTATTCATAGAGGCGCCAGTCACATCTTCCCTCTAACGCCACATGCCGAGCCACCTCCGTACAGCGCTCCTCTCGGCTCCCCTACGTCACCCTGCACATCTCGTCTCTCGGCATCTAAAAAGAGAAAAAAAAAAATCCAACATTACCCTGATGCAGAGCAATAGCTTAATTCCAAAGGTCTTGTTTCTACTTCGGAACACTGTTCAATTAGATCCAACTACAGCCTGCCGTCAAAAAAAAAAAAACACAGAAAAAGCCCACAAACATTACACCCCACACAAAGCAGCCCGAACGTCTTTGAGATACTGCGTCCTTCACTGGCTGTGAACAGCCTCTCCGACTTGGCTCTGCTTATGCCAACACCCACTAATAAAACACCCCCGCACCCAACCTACTGAGAGCCAATTAATTCCAGATGACTACCCAACCTTTGCCTCGGTCTCCACAGATCCACATATTAACCATAGACTCCCGTCACTATTCTGCCTGCCCTGGACTCTACACACCCGGGCAGGGGGGCTCCGAGCCAGACACACACACAAGCACAGACCAACACTACACAGAACGCTAAAAACCACGCGCCTCAAGGATGAGAAAAAACTCTCAGCAAGAAGGATGACACCCGGACGGAAGTCACCGTCGGGCAAGACGACCTGGAGACCGTGGTGGTGATGCGAAGAGGCTCTATGGAAGCCCCTGAAACAGAGTGTAGGACATCATTGTCTGCGATAAGAAGGGACTGTCAAGACTGATAAATGTATGCGGGGGAAGCCTGGCTTCAAGACCTAAGAACGTAATGACATAGGGAAGAAGTCCCAGTTGTAGACGCGGGCCATCCGGAAACTTCCAAGACGCAAGACCGATGCGAGCTTTAAGCTTCTAACGCAAGAAGACCAGCAGCCGAACGGTGCTATGCCCATGGGTGCAGGTGTTCGAGACCCTAGGGATGGCGCCTGAGGCACCATGCCGTGCTCCTGGAGCTTAAAGACGACCTCGAGACCCGAGAAAGGTCTAAGACACAGAACACGGACCACACGAAAGACACGACAACACACACAGGCTGGAACCGCCCTGCCCGGGAATGCCGAACAGTAAGCCACGTCCCTTACGTGCCTAAAGGAGACTGCGCTCCAGGACAAACCTCTCCCCTACGCCAACTTCAAAGACACCTTTTTGCAATTCTCAACCTCGTCCCCTCTCGGGCACCAGTCTCTCAACTTAGCTTTTGGAGGGCCAGGGGTCCGAATCCATCCTTGAGGCAGTCCACAGAAAACAGCCATCCAGTACGTTCCTGTGGTCACCAGCTTCCTCCTCTTCCTCTGCAAAAGGAAAAGAAAAAAAAAGTTATCCCAAAGGCAGCCACAGCACCAGCAATAAGCATCCTGAGAGGAGATGCCAACCTCTTCCACAACACCCTCAGCCTCATGAACGCCGAGGCATTCTGCTCGCCCGCTCAGCGCCAATTCCAGCGTCTGACGCTGCGGCAACAGTTATTCACGGCACCTAAGATACCAAGAAACACAGCATTACCACCGCGCTACTGCCAACCCACCAGTCCCGTGCTCCTCCTCGATACTATCTGGCTTGCCTCAAATGCGAGAGCCTAGAACACACCAGGCTCCGACGACACCCGAACCCATCTGCAAAACCTGTCCAAGGACGACTCATGAACCCGGCTCCCTTTCCTAGCCCTCCCCCAGTGGCAAAGCTTTAGAAACCCCTTCTCTTCTCCCTGAGCTGCCAGGGAAGGAGCCCCACTTCTTCCCCACAGCTCCCACCCTTTATTTGCCAGCCCGAACACCGGGCGTTGGACGCTTCTCAAGAGCCACTCTTCCCAGCCTCTCCCTGCGTCCGCCACCACCTCCCATCTTCTGTCTTCCCACGGACTCCGGGCTCTGCTGCAGACCCACAGAGTCAGCGAAGCCCTGACCCGACCTACACCAGGGGCCTGCCGCAAGCCGCAAAGGCTCCAGGGACACGGCGAAACCCTGAGCACAGTGGGGGAAGGCGACGAGGCGCCCCACATCCTGAAACGCGTTACACCTTATGGCCCTGCTGCTTTCCTGAGAAATGCGAAAACTCCATCTACAGCTGCAGACAAGGTGCTCACCCAGTCCCTGCAAAGTGATCTCATCACCTGCCCGATTGAGACAGATTCTATTGGCATCTTATCTGGGATACAGCAAAGCTAGTGGGAAAAAAAAAAACACAAACAAGAAAGTTCCGTCTTCAATACAGCCAGGGATTCCAGGATAACGCGCCATGCCTGGAAGAGAGAAAACCATACCCTTAAACCATCTCACCCCCCCCGAATGCTCATTACCACGCGACTCACCTGAAAAACCGCACGGAAGAGAACCGGCGCATGAGGCCGCTCTCTACTGTACGTGCTGCCAAACCTCACCTGGTCCCCAAGGTCTTGCCACCTCCAGCTTCCTACCTGCTGTTCTCTAAATGGGATAACGTCTCCACCCCAGGAGCTGAGCCGCCTCCGAAGCTGCAATCGACTGAAGGACAGGCAGAGCTCTGACCCTGGAGACGCCTGGTAGCAGAATGAGCTGCCCCAGCAGAGGCTGTGGGTTATATACCCCGGGCCCTGCCCACCCCCCTTCCCACCATCCCCTGGGAAAGGGGCCCGGCTGACCTCCAGGAGGCACAGAGCCTGCCAGAGGAGCAGCTGCTCCTTTCCTCACAGGCCTGAGAAGTCCAGCGTGCAAAACACCAAAACGGAGAAAGCGACCCTTAGAGGAACGGACAATACGTGCTCTTTTATTACAACTACGTCAATTGTGTCAGCAACGGGGCCCGGTAGGTACGTAAACTTAAACTTCTGCAGGGCGTAGACATAAAGAGAAAGACATCATCCTAACCTCCATAGGCAAGTAGACCATTAGGCCCGATAACCACGTTTTTAATCAAGACTCGATGTCCTTTAGTTTCCTTGTGAAAGAAAACCCACAATGCTGGGGGGGGTCATATGTCACTTCTAGCAAGACGACACGTATTACCCGACTTCTGCCAGAACCACGTTCTGGATAGGAAGGACGGACAGAGCGCAAGCAGAGGCTTGTGCGCCGCCTGTAATACAGCGGCTGAGAAAGAACCAACCCTTCCAACCGCCGCTCTCCTCAGCCGAGTCCGCTCCGGTGCCCCTTCTGTCATTGCTGTCATGGCTTAGGCTGGGCATTAAATGAAACGACAGATGCTCTCTTTTAACTTCTCTCCTGAGGGAGAAAACAATGTGAGGGAGACTTAGGAACTGAAAGAGAAACTGAACTCTAACGAAATATAAACAGAAAAGTAGTACCGAGGAAAGACAAGAATAACAGGAAAACAGTAGCAGAGAGAAAATATATACACACAACCCGGCATGGAGCTCCCAAGATGACCATCGCCTCACCCGCTGGCACGGGGAAAGTCCGGGACCAGACTCGGCGACAGACTGGAACCAGATTCCAGACCTGGTTGCATAAATGCACGGATCGGCGTCAAAGGACAATGACCAGACAGAGGAGTCCTCAAAGGCCAGACGACAGGTACCGACCCCTTCGATCCCCCCGCTTTTATACTGAGGGTGATGAGGATGGGATGCGATACCCCATCAGTCAGATTCGGGTCACCGGTCCCGTCTACTCTTCACCATGGGTGCAACCCCTCTACGCTTTTCTGCTTCCGACCCTCCGACGGGGCATATATAAAAGTCAGCTGCGCTGTGCTGTTATAGGAATAAGTATAAGCAAGAGCCTCTCTGCACGGCATCCCTTCGCATTAAGTGTAAATATAAGTTCTTGGCGCTCTGAAGGCAGATACTACCTGAAAAATATGTCATTACCTTCAGAGAGTTCAGTTCATTGGAAGAGACTTACCTGCAAAGTGACGTGACTGCAAACAACACCGGTTCTGTTGTACCTCAGACCAGCACTTCCACACATGGCTACGTAACCTCACATTCACACGAAAAAAAGAAGAAATGGCCAAATGTATTCATGGAGCCGCCGGTCACATCTTCCCTTTAATACCTCGGGCTCAGCCACCTTCGTCCTGCGCTCCCGTCAGCTCCCCTGCGCATCCCCGGCCACCTCATCTCTCTGCACCTGAAAAAAAAGCAACACAACATCAAACATTACCCAATGCGGAGCAGTAGCTTAACTCCAAAGGTCTTGTTTCTACTGAAGAACCCTGTTCACATAAGTCCAACTACAGCCTGTCATCCAGAGAAGAGACGCCTGCAAACGTTACACCCCACACAACGCAGGCTTACCATCTTTGAGATACTGTCCCCTTCACTGGCCACGAACACCCTCTCCAACTTGGCTGCGCTTGTGCCAGCGCCCGCTAATGAAACACCCGTCCACGCAGCCTCTCGAGAGCTAATCAAGTCGAGACGACTGAGCAACCTGTGCCCGGGTCTAGACAGATCCTCATATTCACTACAGACTGCCGTCGTGATTCTGCCTACCCTGGACACTACGCACCCGGGCAGGGCAGCCCCGAGCCAGACACACACAGACTGACGCCACACAGAACACGACAAACGACGCGCCTCAAGGATGAGAGAAAACTCTCAGCAAGAGGGATGACACCGGGACCAAAGTCACCGTCGGGCAAGACGACCTGCGGCACTGTGATGGCGACGATGTGAAGAGGCTCCACAGAACCCCCTGAAACCAAGTGTAGAACTTCACAGTTCCTGAGGAGGGACTGTCGAGCCTGACAAGATGGACGCGTAGGAAGCCCAGCTTCAAGACCTAAGAGCGTAACGACGCAGGGAAGAAGCCCCAGTCGCTGAAGTGGGCCATCCGGAAAGTTCCAAGATGCAAGACCGATGCACGCTTTAAGATGCTAATGCAAGAAGAGAGGCAGACGGTTGGTGCTACGCCCACGGGTGCAGGCGTTCGACACCATAAGGATGGCGCCCGATGCACGTTCCGTGCTCCTGGAGCTTCAAGATGATCTCGAGACCCAGAAAAAGGGTCTAGGATGCAAAACACAGACCACACGAACGACACAACAACACACACAGGCTGGAACTGCCCTGCCCAGGTTGCGTTCACATCACACCGGACAGTAAGCTACGTCATTTACCTGCCCAAAGGAGACTGTGCCCCAGAACAGCCCTCCCCCCTACACTAACATCAAAGACCCCATTACACAGTTGTCAGCCTCCGCCCCTCTCCGGTGCTGGTCTCTCAACTTAGCTTTTGGAGGGCTAGCATCTGATTCCATCCTCGACATAGTCCACAAGACACAACCATCCGATACGTTCCTGCGGTCACCGGCTTACTCCTCTTCCTCTGCAAAAGGAAAAGGAAAAGTCATCGCAAGAGCAGCCCCAACACCAGCAATAAGCGCCCCGAGGGGAGATGCCGACCTCCTCCACAAAACCCCTCAAGCCTCCTGAACGCTGACGCAGTCTGATTGCCTGCCCCGCGCCGATTCTAGAGTGGGATGCTGCAGCGACGGTTATTCACGGCACCTAAGATACCAAGAAACACAACATGACCACCGCGCTTCTGCCAACCCACCAGTCCCGTGCTCCTCCTCGATACCATCTGTCTTGCCTCAAATGCGAGAGCCTAGAGCAGACTAGACACCATCGACAACCAAACCCAACTACAAGACTGGTTTGAGAAAGACACATGAACCCGCCTCCCTTGCCCAGCCATCCCCTAATGCCAAAACTTTAGAGACTCCCTCCCTTCTCCTGAGCCGTCAGGGAAGGAGACCCACTGCCCCCCCCCAACTCCTGCCCCTGATTTTCCAACCGCTCCTCGGGACCTGCTCTTCTGAGCCCTGTGTGTGGCAGACACCTCCCGTCTTCTGCCTTCACAGAGACTCCGGGCTCTGCTACAGACCCGGAAAGCCAGGAAAACAGTTACAGAACCTACTGGTAGCCTCCTGCAAGAGCTTCAGGGCCACCGTGATGCCCTGTGTGCTCTGGGGGGAAATGATGAGCCATCCCTGCTGTTACATCCCTGCTGCTTTCTCAAAACAAACTCAATATATAGATACCTACAAAACACTCACCCTAAATCCTGCTCCAGTATCTCATAACGCACCCGATTAAGACTAACAAAAACACCAACTAACGTAGCATACATCAAAATTGGAAAAAAATACAACATTTTATCTTCAGTGAAGTCAGAAATTATAGTAAAACACACACCACCTGCCATAAGCAAGAAAAAAAAGAAGAGACGCATACTATTAAACCATTTAAACAAACTAAATGCTCCCTACGAAACTAAAGATATGGGGGGGAAAAAAAAAAAGAAAAAAGATAACATACAACTCCACTTTCTGTGGCAACCACCCTTCCATTGAGGAGTCTCACCTCTGATGTCTCACCTACGCTAGTTCAAACGCCAAAACAAGCCTTCCCGAACGGCCGCACGAGCTCCAAGACAACACCGAAGGAGCTCCAGAGCTCTGACCCCGGAGAAGACCAGCAGCAGAACGAGCGCCTGACCCGAAGCTGTGGCTCATGTACCCCGGGCCCCGCCCACCACCTTTCCCACAATCCCCTGGGTAAAGGGTGGGGCCGCCCCCCAGAAGCATAAAAGCAGCTGAAGGGGCAGCAGGTGTTGTTATTTGCTTTAATTTTACCATCTAACAAGTAGTGAAGAGTGAGAGCGACCCTTGCTAGAAAAAGCATCATCTCCTCCTCCCATTGCATCAACGGTGTGTCCAGGGGAGCAGTTAGAGAGAGGTGAGACAGAAAAAAAATAAACATCAGACTTATCTCTACGGGAAAGTGGCTTATTCAATGCAATGGTAACATTATTATTAAAATTTATGTACTTGAGTGTCCTTCAAAACAAAAAAAATACAAACCCAGACACAATCTGTTACTACGGGGTCGTTCCTCATTTCTAGCGAGAGCGTGTGCACTAACGACCTTCTGCCAGAACCCCTTTCTGGATGGGAGCGAATAACAAAACAGAACCAGATTCTAGGAGAAAACTTCCTCAAAAACATCTTCCCCTGTGAAATAAGTTATTTATTGTAAACTGCTGGCAATTTAAAGTCATATTGATAATCTCGCTTTGACTTTTTACACCACAGCGCTACTTGCGTCCCAAAATACAGAAAGCAACAAAAAAGCATGGAATTACAAGTCACGTGTTTCCTGAACCTGCATAAAGCACCCTAATTAACATCTCAGTAGCTAGAACAAAAACGAGTTTATACACATAAACTCATATTTTACAATATCTGTAAAAATGAGAAAATCTTCTTTATTTCAATGCCTCACGCCCATATAGACAGGTTTTATTCTATTTTTAAACACACATTCCCCCCATGAATTTTCAGGCATTTTTGGGGGGGACCCAGTGTGACACCCCACACACCCCCTCCGGAAAAGGTCGTCTTTTGACTTAGAAATACCATCTGGAGTACAATTGCCGCCTGACATCAAAAAGAAACCAAACTACACAAACATGACACCCCACACAAAGCGGCTTTAACATCTCGGAGACGCAGTCTGCGTCACTACTGCGGAACAGCCCCTCCCACACAGCTCTGCTCATCCCAAAAAACCCCTTAATTAAAGAGCTGCCCACACCACCTGCTGGTGGCTCCTTGATGGGAGTTGACTGTGCCACCTTGGCCTCAACAGTCTCGTTACGTCAACGTATTACCCATAGAGTCCTGCTGCTCTTCCCCCTGCCCCTGACTCTACGCGACCGGGCAGAGCAGCTTCGAGCCCAACACGCACAAGCACAGACCAACGCTACACACAACGCCACAAACAACGCACCTCGCGGATCAGAGAAAACTCCCAGCAAGAAGGATGACACCCCGACGACGTAAGGGATTGTCAGGCAAGAAGACCTGCGGGCCCATGGCGGTGACGTGAGAAGGCTCGAGGGAAAGCCCAGGAAATGACGACAACGCAACGGCCCGGGACAACGAGTGACTCTCAGACTGAGGAGGTGTATGCGCGGGAAGCCGGTCTTCAAGACCGAAGAACTTAAGGATGCAGGGAAGAAGTCGCAGTCACTGAAAAGGGGTGGCTAGAGAACAGGGCTGCTCCCGCAGCCAGGAACAATGCCGCAGATGAGGACCGTCCAGAAACTTCCGAGTTTCTAAAGACCCAGCCACGCTTTAAGCTTATGATGCAAGAAAAGCAGCCCCCGACTGGGGCAATGCCAATGGGGACAGGCATTCGAGGCTCTAGGGATGGTGCCTGAAGTACAGACCGCGCTCCTCAAGTGGAAAGAGGACACTGAGTCCCAAGGAAGGTTTAAGACACAGAAAACACACCACACAAACAACACAACAGACGTGGGCCAGAACTGCCCTGCCCAGCACACGCTACCTTTGTGCTGAAGAGTAACCCGCCCCCTTTACCTGCGCAGAGGACACTGCTCCTGGATACGCCTCTGCTCTACCCTGACTTGAAAACTCCTCCCTGAAACTGCCAACCTTGGCCCCCTCCAGCGCCTGTCCCTCTACTTCGCTTTCGGAGGGCCAGTGGCCTGAATTCATCCTTGACGAAAAAAACCCACAACAAACAGCTAACTGAGGCGTTCCTGCAGTCACCACGTTCCTCTTCATCGGCAAAACAAAGAGAAAGCACAGCTCCAGCAGCGACCGCCATGACAGTAGATGTCAACCTCTTCCACAACACCCTCGTCCTCAGAGGTGCCACGGCAATCCGCTCACCTGCGTCGCGTCGATTCCAGAGTCGGAGGCTGCCGCAACAATTATTTATGGCACCGACGATACCAACAAACACAAAATTACCATTGCGTTTCCGCGACATCACCAGTCCCGCGCTCCTCCTCCACACCGTCCAGCTCGCCTCAACTGCAAGAGACTAGAACAGACCGGACCCCGTCGACACCCAGATCCAAAGGCAAAACCGACACGACAGAGACTGACGAACCCAGTTTGCTGCCAGCTGCAGACACGCGAGGGACACCGTGGCACTCCGCGGGCAATGGGGGAAGGTGACGAGCCACGCCACACCCTGAGCGACGCTACGCCTTACGTCCCTGCTGCTTTCTTGAGAAACGCTAGTGCCATATGCAGCCGCATACAAAACGCTCGCCGTAACCCCTACAAGATAATCTCGTCGTCAGCCCAATTAAGAGAAACAATATCAGCAATTCACACAGCCTACTGCAAAACCGGTGAAAACCCCACAGTTCCATCTTCAAAGAAGTCAGGAATTCTAGGAAAACGCGGTGCTCCTAGAACAAAGCAAAGCAAAGCACGCTGTTAAACCATCCGGGCACCCCCCAAACACGCATCACGAAGTCACTGACCTGAGAAAAAGGAAACAAAAAAGCAGCAGACCAGCCAACTTTCTGCCGTACAGGCGGCTGGAGGTTTACTGCTCCCGAAGGCCTCAGCTCAGCCCTTCTCACCCCCGCCCCCCGAAACGCCAAAACGCGCCTCCCCAGACAGCTGAGCCCGCCCCAGAGCTGCCGCCAACCGAAGGCCCAGCAGAGCACCGACCCCCCGGGGCCCAGCAGCAGAACGAGCTCCTGAGCCCGGGCGGGGGCTCACGTACCCCGGGCCCCGCCCACCGCCCTTCCCACAATCCCCTGGGAAAGGGGCAGGGCCGACCCCCAGGAGACGCGAAGGCGGCCGCAGGAGCAGCAGCTGCTTTTCCCCTGCCTTAAGTTCCCCGCAGGCGAAGCACCACCCCTTTTTCTGTCCCTTTGGGACTCGCCTCTGGTGATTCTCTCACCGCCTTGGGTTGATTTCTGTCCAGTCGTTGCTGTGGAGAAGAGAGTTCCGCAGGGGTCGCTTTGTTTTTGCGATCTTCGGATATTTTTGTGGTTAACTGTTCATCGCGCTTTGCGGTCTGGGAAGAGTGCTGGAATCATGGGATTCCCAGAAGACTGATGGGCATTTCCGGGCTCCCGGAGGACTAAAGTACCACGGAGACGCGCGTCGGCTGCCTGAGGGGGCCCCTGGAGGACTAAACTGCCATAGAGACGCGTGCCGGCTGACTGAGGGGGCACTTCCGAGTTTCTGGAGGACTAAACTGCCATAGAGACACGCGTCGGCTGACTGAGGGGGCACTTCCGGGTTTCTGGAGGACTAAACTGCCATAGAGACGCGCGTCAGCTGACTGAGGGGGCACTTCCGGGTTCACGGAGGACTAAAGTGCCATAGAGACGCGCGTCGGCTGACTGAGAGGGCACTTCCGGGTTTCTGGAGGACTAAAGTGCCATAGAGACGCACCTCGGCTGACTGAGGGGGCACTTCCGGGGTCCTGGAGGACTAAAGTGCCATAGAGATGCGCGTCGGCTGACTGAAGGGACCCCTGGAGGACTAAACTGCCATAGAGACGCGCGTCGGCTGACTGAGGGGGCACTTCCGGGTTCGCGGAGGACTAAACTGCCATAGAGACGCGCGTCGGCTGACTGAAGGGACCCCTGGAGGACTAAAGTGCGATAGAGACGCGCGTCGGCTGACTGAGGGGGCACTTCCGGGGTCCTTGAGGACCGCAGGGCCATGGAGATGGACGCCCGGAAAACTGCCGGGCACCACCGGGGGCGCGTTAACGCGTTAAGAGCCGATTACTGGAGGGCCGACGGCCGCTCTCGGGGCCGGGCGGGCGGCACCGATGCCGCTCCAGGCGGCGCGGAGCTCGCCGGTGCCCCGGCGGTCCCGGTTCGGCCTCCAGCCGCCGCTCTCTCGGGACAGGCGCCGGACCGGGCAGCCGCGAAGCCGCGCATGCGCACGAGCTGCGGAGCCGAGGGGCGGGGCCGAGGGGCGCGGGGGGCGTGGCCGGGGCTGCCGGGGGCGGGGCCGGGGAGGGCGGGAGGCGGGGCCACAGCGCACGCGCCGCTCCCCCCGCCCCCCCCCCCCCGCAGGACCCGCCCTCGGTCCCGCCGCTCCCACGCGCCGCCGCCGCCCGCGGCCCCTCAGCGCCGCCGGGCCCCGCGGCCTCTCTGCAGCCGCCGCCACCGCGCCCCGGACCCGCCCAGCGCGGTCTTGCCCACCGCAACCAGCCCCAGGGACGCGGCATCGCCCCGCGCGGGGCGGCGGGGCAGGAGGGGGGGGGGGCGGGGGGGGGCCTCGTCCGCCGGAACGGGAGAATTGGGGATATGGGCCTTTTCCCGCATGAATTATGGGGGTTTTTTCCGCATTTTTTTTTTGTTTTCCTTTCCGGCTGCACGAGCCCAGCTGCAGCCCCGGCCCCCGCAGTCGCGCCGCCCTTTACACAAACGTTAATCTGTGTTTTATACATATATTATATCTGTATTTTACACAAACGTTAATCTGTGTTTTATACATATATTATATCTGTATTTTACACAAACATTACATCTATATTTTACACAAACGCTGTATCTGTATTTTACACAAACGTTATATCTGTAATTTGTGTTTTCTGTTCACTCTTACGCGGAGAATCTGCCTAAACACGTACGTCCGCGCAGGCCGCCGGCTCACCCGTCTGTTCTGACACTAAAACCTTTCTGTAAATGCATTTTTTAAGTACTTTTATATTCTGGGACCTTTTGTGTAACGCAGAAGCACAGAATCAGCGAGTCCTCAGAGACGGAGGTTTTTATTTTGAACTTATTTCACACCCACAAACGAATATTATTTCTCGATACACACATTCCTTACGTATAAATGAGAGATTTCGGTCTGTCCCGACGCCTCACGCCCGCAGTTACAGGTTTTCCCATTTTTTTAACGCATCCCGAGAATTAGAGAGAATTAGAGAAATAGAGCCACGGCCCTACCGGAAAATGCTTCGCAGGCTGGCGCGGCGGCGCCAGGTGGGCACCGGTGCCGGCGAGGCTGACGGCCGCCTGAAAGCCCGCAGCCCCACAGGCTGTGGGGCCACGCGAGCGGCTGCCAAAGAGCTTTCCAACGAGGCACGGCTTTCCCTCCTGGCTCTTCGGGCGTGGGAGCTGTGGCCAGAGCCGCGGCCCTACCGGAAAATGCTTCGCAGGCTGGCTCGGCGGCGCCAGGTGGGCGCTGGTATCGCCGAGGCTGACGGCCGCCGCAAAGCCCGCAGCCCCACGGGCTGTGGGGCCACGCGAGCGGCTGCCAAAGAGCTTTCCAACGAGGCACGGCTTTCCCTCCTGGCTCTTCGGGCGTGGGAGCTGTGGCCAGAGCTGCGGCCCTACCGGAAAATGCTTCGCAGGCTGGCTCGGCGGCGCCAGGTGGGCGCAGGTGGCGCCGAGGCTGACGGCCGCCGGAAAGCCCGCAGCCCCACGGGCTGTGGGGCCACGCGAGCGGCTGCCAAAGAGCTTTCCAACGAGGCACGGCTTTCCCTCCTGGCTCTTCAGGCGTGGGAGCTGTGGCCAGAGCCGCGGCCCTACCGGAAAATGCTTCGCAGGCTGGCTCGGCGGCGCCACGTGGGCGCCGGTGGCGCCGAGGCTGACGGCCGCCGCAAAGCCCGCAGCCCCACGGGCTGTGGGGCCACGCGAGCGGCTGCCAGAGAGGTTTCCAATGAGGCACGGCTTTCCCTCCTGGCTCTTCGGGCGTGGGAGCTGTGGCCAGAGCCGCGGCCCTACTGGAAAATGCTTCGGGGGCTGGCACGGCGGCGCCAGGTGGGCGCCGGTGGCGCCGAGGCTGACGGCCGCTGGAAAGCCCGCAGCCCCACGGGCTGTGGGGCCACGCGAGCGGCTGCCAAAGAGCTTTCCAACGAGGCACGGCTTTCCCTCCTGGCTCTTCGGGCGTGGGAGCTGTGGCCAGAGCCGCGGCCCTACCGGAAAATGCTTCGCAGGCTGGCTCGGCGGCGCCAGGTGGGCGCCGGTGGCGCCGAGGCTGACGGCCGCCGCAAAGCCCGCAGCCCCACGGGCTGTGGGGCCACGCGAGCGGCTGCCAAAGAGCTTTCCAACGAGGCACGGCTTTCCCTCCTGGCTCTTCGGGCGTGGGAGCTGTGGCCAGAGCCGCGGCCCTACCGGAAAATGCTTCGCAGGCTGGCGCGGCGGCGCCACGTAGGCGCAGGTGGCGCCAAGGCTGACGGCCGCCACAAAGCCCGCAGCCCCACGGGCTGTGGGGCCACGCGAGCGGCTGCCAAAGAGCTTTCCAACGAGGCATGGCTTTCCCTCCTGGCTCTTCAGGAGTGGGAGCTGTGGCCAGAGCCGCGGCCCTACCGGAAAATGCTTCGCAGGCTGGCTCGGCGGCGCCAGGTGGGCGCCGGTGTCACCGAGGCTGACGGTCGCCGGAAAGCCTGCAGCCCCACGGGCTGTGGGGCCACGCGAGCGGCTGCCAAAGAGCTTTCCAAGGAGGCACGGCTTTCCCTCCTGGCTCTTCGGGCGTGGGAGCTGTGGCCAGAGCCGCGGCCCTACCGGAAATTGCTACGGGGGCTGATTCGGCGGCGCCAGGTGGGCGCCGGTGGCACCGAGGCTGACGGCCGCCGCAAAGCCCGAAGCCCCACGGGCTGTGGGGCCACGCGAGCGGCTGCCAAAGAGCTTTCCAACGAGACACGGCTTTCCCTCCTGGCTCTTCGGGCGTGGGAGCTGTGGCCAGAGCCGCGGCCCTACCGGAAAATGCTTCGCAGGCTGGCTCGGCGGTGCCAGGTGGGCGCCGGTGGCGCCGAGGCTGACGGCCGCCGCAAAGCCCGCAGCCCCACGGGCTGTGGGGCCACGCGAGTGGCTGCCAAAGAGCTTTCCAACGAGGCACGGCTTTCCCTCCTGGCTCTTCGGGCGTGGGAGCTGTCGCCAGAGACGCGGCCCTACCGGAAAATGCTTCGCAGGCTGGCTCGGCGGCGCCAGGTGGGCGCCGGTGGCGCCAAGGCTGACGGCCGCCGCAAAGCCCGCAGCCCCACGGGCTGTGGGGCCACGCGAGCGGCTGCCAAAGAGCTTTCCAACGAGGCACGGCTTTCCCTCCTGGCTCTTCGGGCGTGGGAGCTGTGGCTAGAGCCGCGGCCCTACTGGAAAATGCTTCGCAGGCTGGCGCGGCGGCGCCACGTGGGCGCCGGTGGCGCCGAGGCTGACGGCCGCCGCAAAGCCCGCAGCCCCACGGGCTGTGGGGCCACGCGAGCGGCTGCCAAAGAGCTTTCCAACGAGGCACGGGTTTCCCTCCTGGCTCTTCGGGCGTGGGAGCTGTGGCCAGAGCCGCGGCCCTACCGGAAAATGCTTCGCAGGCTGGCTCGGCGGCGCCAGGTGGGCGGCGGTGGCACCGAGGCTGACGGCCGCCGCAAAGCCCGCAGCCCCACGGGCTGTGGGGCCACGCGAGCGGCTGCCAAAGAGCTTTCCAACGAGGCACGGCTTTCCCTCCTGGCTCTTCGGGCGTGGGAGCTGTGGCCAGAGCCGCGGCCCTACCGGAAAATGCTTCGGGGTCTGGCGCGGCGGCGCCAGGTGGGCGCCGGTGGCGCCGAGGCTGACGGCCGCCGCAAAGCCCGCAGCCCCACGGGCTGTGGGGCCACGCGAGTGGCTGCCAAAGAGCTTTCCAAGGAGGCACGGCTTTCCCTCCTGGCTCTTCGGGCGTGGGAGCTGTGGCCAGAGCCGCGGCCCTACCGGAAAATGCTTCGCAGGCTGGCGCGGCGGCGCCACGTAGGCGCAGGTGGCGCCAAGGCTGACGGCCGCCACAAAGCCCGCAGCCCCACGGGCTGTGGGGCCACGCGAGCGGCTGCCAAAGAGCTTTCCAACGAGGCACGGCTTTCCCTCCTGGCTCTTCAGGAGTGGGAGCTGTGGCCAGAGCCGCGGCCCTACCGGAAAATGCTTCGCAGGCTGGCTCGGCGGCGCCAGGTGGGCGCCGGTGTCACCGAGGCTGACGGCCGCCGCAAAGCCTGCAGCCCCACGGGCTGTGGGGCCACGCGAGCGGCTGCCAAAGAGCTTTCCAAGGAGGCACGGCTTTCCCTCCTGGCTCTTCGGGCGTGGGAGCTGTGGCCAGAGCCGCGGCCCTACCGGAAAATGCTACGGGGGCTGATTCGGCGGCGCCAGGTGGGCGCCGGTGGCACCGAGGCTGACGGCCGCCGCAAAGCCCGAAGCCCCACGGGCTGTGGGGCCACGCGAGCGGCTGCCAAAGAGCTTTCCAACGAGACACGGCTTTCCCTCCTGGCTCTTCGGGCGTGGGAGCTGTGGCCAGAGCCGCGGCCCTACCCGAAAATGCTTCGCAGGCTGGCTCGGCGGTGCCAGGTGGGCGCCGGTGGCGCCGAGGCTGACGGCCGCCGCAAAGCCCGCAGCCCCACGGGCTGTGGGGCCACGCGAGCGGCTGCCAAAGAGCTTTCCAACGAGGCACGGCTTTCCCTCCTGGCTCTTCGGGCGTGGGAGCTGTCGCCAGAGCCGCGGCCCTACCGGAAAATGCTTCGCAGGCTGGCTCGGCGGCGCCAGGTGGGCGCCGGTGGCGCCAAGGCTAACGGCCGCCGCAAAGCCCGCAGCCCCACGGGCTGTGGGGCCACGCGAGCGGCTGCCAAAGAGCTTTCCAACGAGGCACGGCTTTCCCTCCTGGCTCTTCGGGCGTGGGAGCTGTGGCTAGAGCCGCGGCCCTACCGGAAAATGCTTCGCAGGCTGGCGCGGCGGCGCCACGTGGGCACCGGTGGCGCCGAGGCTGACGGCCGCCGCAAAGCCCGCAGCCCCACGGGCTGTGGGGCCACGCGAGCGGCTGCCAAAGAGCTTTCCAACGAGGCACGGGTTTCCCTCCTGGCTCTTCGGGCGTGGGAGCTGTGGCCAGAGCCGCGGCCCTACCGGAAAATGCTTCGCAGGCTGGCTCGGCGGCGCCAGGTGGGCGCGGGTGGCAACGAGGCTGACGGCCGCCGCAAAGCCCGCAGCCGCACGGGCTGTGGGGCCACGCGAGCGGCTGCCAAAGAGCTTTCCAACGAGGCACGGCTTTCCCTCCTGGCTCTTCGGGCGTGGGAGCTGTGGCCAGAGCCGCGGCCCTACCGGAAAATGCTTCGGGGACTGGCGCGGCGGCGCCAGGTGGGCGCCGGTGGCGCCGAGGCTGACGGCCGCCGCAAAGCCCGCAGCCCCACGGGCTGTGGGGCCACGCGAGTAACTGCCAAAGAGCTTTCCAAGGAGGCACGGCTTTCCCTCCTGGCTCTTCGGGCGTGGGAGCTGTGGCCAGAGCCGCGGCCCTACCGGAAAATGCTTCGCAGGCTGGCTCGGCGGCGCCAGGTGGGCGGCGGTGGCGCCGAGGCTGACGGCCGCCGCAAAGCCCGCAGCCCCACGGGCTGTGGGGCCACGCGAGCGGCTGCCAAAGAGCTTTCCAACGAGGCACGGCTTTCCCTCCTGGCTCTTCGGGCGTGGGAGCTGTGGCCAGAGCCGCGGCCCTACCGGAAAATGCTTCGCAGGCTGGCTCGGCGGCGCCAGGTGGGCGCCGGTGGCGCCGAGGCTGACGGCCGCCGCAAAGCCCGCAGCCCCACGGGCTGTGGGGCCACGCGAGCGGCTGCCAAAGAGCTTTCCAACGAGGCACGGCTTTCCCTCCTGGCTCTTCGGGCGTGGGAGCTGTGGCCAGAGCCGCGGCCCTACCGGAAAATGCTTCGCAGGCTGGCGCGGCGGCGCCACGTAGGCGCAGGTGGCGCCAAGGCTGACGGCCGCCACAAAGCCCGCAGCCCCACGGGCTGTGGGGCCACGCGAGCGGCTGCCAAAGAGCTTTCCAACGAGGCACGGCTTTCCCTCCTGGCTCTTCAGGAGTGGGAGCTGTGGCCAGAGCCGCGGCCCTACCGGAAAATGCTTCGCAGGCTGGCTCGGCGGCGCCAGGTGGGCGCCGGTGTCACCGAGGCTGACGGTCGCCGGAAAGCCTGCAGCCCCACGGGCTGTGGGGCCACGCGAGCGGCTGCCAAAGAGCTTTCCAAGGAGGCACGGCTTTCCCTCCTGGCTCTTCAGGCGTGGGAGCTGTGGCCAGAGCCGCGGCCCTACCGGAAAATGCTTCGGGGTCTGGCGCGGCGGCGCCAGGTGGGCGCCGGTGGCGCCGAGGCTGACGGCCGCCGCAAAGCCCGCAGCCCCACGGGCTGTGGGGCCACGCGAGTGGCTGCCAAAGAGCTTTCCAAGGA
The DNA here is from genome assembly GCF_964199755.1 of Larus michahellis. NCBI lineage: Eukaryota > Metazoa > Chordata > Aves > Charadriiformes > Laridae > Larus > Larus michahellis. Next base: position 783,740 of record NW_027436014.1, on the reverse strand, counting down.
GGCACGGCTTTCCCTCCTGGCTCTTCGGGCGTGGGAGCTGTGGCCAGAGCCGCGGCCCTACCGGAAAATGCTTCGCAGGCTGGCGCGGCGGCGCCACGTAGGCGCAGGTGGCGCCAAGGCTGACGGCCGCCACAAAGCCCGCAGCCCCACGGGCTGTGGGGCCACGCGAGCGGCTGCCAAAGAGCTTTCCAACGAGGCACGGCTTTCCCTCCTGGCTCTTCAGGAGTGGGAGCTGTGGCCAGAGCCGCGGCCCTACCGGAAAATGCTTCGCAGGCTGGCTCGGCGGCGCCAGGTGGGCGCCGGTGTCACCGAGGCTGACGGCCGCCGCAAAGCCTGCAGCCCCACGGGCTGTGGGGCCACGCGAGCGGCTGCCAAAGAGCTTTCCAAGGAGGCACGGCTTTCCCTCCTGGCTCTTCGGGCGTGGGAGCTGTGGCCAGAGCCGCGGCCCTACCGGAAAATGCTACGGGGGCTGATTCGGCGGCGCCAGGTGGGCGCCGGTGGCACCGAGGCTGACGGCCGCCGCAAAGCCCGAAGCCCCACGGGCTGTGGGGCCACGCGAGCGGCTGCCAAAGAGCTTTCCAACGAGACACGGCTTTCCCTCCTGGCTCTTCGGGCGTGGGAGCTGTGGCCAGAGCCGCGGCCCTACCCGAAAATGCTTCGCAGGCTGGCTCGGCGGTGCCAGGTGGGCGCCGGTGGCGCCGAGGCTGACGGCCGCCGCAAAGCCCGCAGCCCCACGGGCTGTGGGGCCACGCGAGCGGCTGCCAAAGAGCTTTCCAACGAGGCACGGCTTTCCCTCCTGGCTCTTCGGGCGTGGGAGCTGTCGCCAGAGCCGCGGCCCTACCGGAAAATGCTTCGCAGGCTGGCTCGGCGGCGCCAGGTGGGCGCCGGTGGCGCCAAGGCTAACGGCCGCCGCAAAGCCCGCAGCCCCACGGGCTGTGGGGCCACGCGGGCGGCTGCCAAAGAGCTTTCCAACGAGGCACGGCTTTCCCTCCTGGCTCTTCGGGCGTGGGAGCTGTGGCTAGAGCCGCGGCCCTACCGGAAAATGCTTCGCAGGCTGGCGCGGCGGCGCCACGTGGGCACCGGTGGCGCCGAGGCTGACGGCCGCCGCAAAGCCCGCAGCCCCACGGGCTGTGGGGCCACGCGAGCGGCTGCCAAAGAGCTTTCCAACGAGGCACGGGTTTCCCTCCTGGCTCTTCGGGCGTGGGAGCTGTGGCCAGAGCCGCGGCCCTACCGGAAAATGCTTCGCGGGCTGGCTCGGCGGCGCCAGGTGGGCGCCGGTGGCACCGAGGCTGACGGCCGCCGCAAAGCCCGCAGCCGCACGGGCTGTGGGGCCACGCGAGCGGCTGCCAAAGAGCTTTCCAACGAGGCACGGCTTTCCCTCCTGGCTCTTCGGGCGTGGGAGCTGTGGCCAGAGCCGCGGCCCTACCGGAAAATGCTTCGGGGACTGGCGCGGCGGCGCCAGGTGGGCGCCGGTGGCGCCGAGGCTGACGGCCGCCGCAAAGCCCGCAGCCCCACGGGCTGTGGGGCCACGCGAGTAACTGCCAAAGAGCTTTCCAAGGAGGCACGGCTTTCCCTCCTGGCTCTTCGGGCGTGGGAGCTGTGGCCAGAGCCGCGGCCCTACCGGAAAATGCTTCGCAGGCTGGCTCGGCGGCGCCAGGTGGGCGGCGGTGGCGCCGAGGCTGACGGCCGCCGCAAAGCCCGCAGCCCCACGGGCTGTGGGGCCACGCGAGCGGCTGCCAAAGAGCTTTCCAACGAGGCACGGCTTTCCCTCCTGGCTCTTCGGGCGTGGGAGCTGTGGCCAGAGCCGCGGCCCTACCGGAAAATGCTTCGCAGGCTGGCTCGGCGGCGCCAGGTGGGCGCCGGTGGCGCCGAGGCTGACGGCCGCCGCAAAGCCCGCAGCCCCACGGGCTGTGGGGCCACGCGAGCGGCTGCCAAAGAGCTTTCCAACGAGGCACGGCTTTCCCTCCTGGCTCTTCGGGCGTGGGAGCTGTGGCCAGAGCCGCGGCCCTACCGGAAAATGCTTCGCAGGCTGGCGCGGCGGCGCCACGTAGGCGCAGGTGGCGCCAAGGCTGACGGCCGCCACAAAGCCCGCAGCCCCACGGGCTGTGGGGCCACGCGAGCGGCTGCCAAAGAGCTTTCCAACGAGGCACGGCTTTCCCTCCTGGCTCTTCAGGAGTGGGAGCTGTGGCCAGAGCCGCGGCCCTACCGGAAAATGCTTCGCAGGCTGGCTCGGCGGCGCCAGGTGGGCGCCGGTGTCACCGAGGCTGACGGTCGCCGGAAAGCCTGCAGCCCCACGGGCTGTGGGGCCACGCGAGCGGCTGCCAAAGAGCTTTCCAAGGAGGCACGGCTTTCCCTCCTGGCTCTTCAGGCGTGGGAGCTGTGGCCAGAGCCGCGGCCCTACCGGAAAATGCTACGGGGGCTGATTCGGCGGCGCCAGGTGGGCGCCGGTGGCACCGAGGCTGACGGCCGCCGCAAAGCCCGAAGCCCCACGGGCTGTGGGGCCACGCGAGCGGCTGCCAAAGAGCTTTCCAACGAGGCACGGCTTTCCCTCCTGGCTCTTCGGGCGTGGGAGCTGTGGCCAGAGCCGCGGCCCTACCCGAAAATGCTTCGCAGGCTGGCTCGGCGGTGCCAGGTGGGCGCCGGTGGCGCCGAGGCTGACGGCCGCCGCAAAGCCCGCAGCCCCATGGGCTGTGGGGCCACGCGAGCGGCTGCCAAAGAGCTTTCCAACGAGGCACGGCTTTCCCTCCTGGCTCTTCGGGCGTGGGAGCTGTCGCCAGAGACGCGGCCCTACCGGAAAATGCTTCGCAGGCTGGCTCGGCGGCGCCAGGTGGGCGCCGGTGGCGCCAAGGCTAACGGCCGCCGCAAAGCCCGCAGCCCCACGGGCTGTGGGGCCACGCGAGCGGCTGCCAAAGAGCTTTCCAACGAGGCACGGCTTTCCCTCCTGGCTCTTCGGGCGTGGGAGCTGTGGCTAGAGCCGCGGCCCTACCGGAAAATGCTTCGCAGGCTGGCGCGGCGGCGCCAGGTGGGCGCCGGTGGCGCCGAGGCTGACGGCCGCCGCAAAGCCCGCAGCCCCACGGGCTGTGGGGCCACGCGAGCGGCTGCCAAAGAGCTTTCCAACGAGGCACGGCTTTCCCTCCTGGCTCTTCGGGCGTGGGAGCTGTGGCCAGAGCCGCGGCCCTACTGGAAAATGCTTCGCAGGCTGGCGCGGCGGCGCCAGGTGGGCGCCGGTGGCGCCGAGGCTGACGGCCGCCGCAAAGCCCGCAGCCCCACGGGCTGTGGGGCCACGCGAGCGGCTGCCAAAGAGCTTTCCAACGAGGCACGGGTTTCCCTCCTGGCTCTTCGGGCGTGGGAGCTGTGGCCAGAGCCGCGGCCCTACCGGAAAATGCTTCGCAGGCTGGCTCGGCGGCGCCAGGTGGGCGGCGGTGGCACCGAGGCTGACGGCCGCCGCAAAGCCCGCAGCCCCACGGGCTGTGGGGCCACGCGAGCGGCTGCCAAAGAGCTTTCCAACGAGGCACGGCTTTCCCTCCTGGCTCTTCGGGCGTGGGAGCTGTGGCCAGAGCCGCGGCCCTACCGGAAAATGCTTCGGGGTCTGGCGCGGCGGCGCCAGGTGGGCGCCGGTGGCGCCGAGGCTGACGGCCGCCGCAAAGCCCGCAGCCCCACGGGCTGTGGGGCCACGCGAGTGGCTGCCAAAGAGCTTTCCAAGGAGGCACGGCTTTCCCTCCTGGCTCTTCGGGCGTGGGAGCTGTGGCCAGAGCCGCGGCCCTACCGGAAAATGCTTCGCAGGCTGGCGCGGCGGCGCCACGTAGGCGCAGGTGGCGCCAAGGCTGACGGCCGCCACAAAGCCCGCAGCCCCACGGGCTGTGGGGCCACGCGAGCGGCTGCCAAAGAGCTTTCCAACGAGGCACGGCTTTCCCTCCTGGCTCTTCAGGAGTGGGAGCTGTGGCCAGAGCCGCGGCCCTACCGGAAAATGCTTCGCAGGCTGGCTCGGCGGCGCCAGGTGGGCGCCGGTGTCACCGAGGCTGACGGCCGCCGCAAAGCCTGCAGCCCCACGGGCTGTGGGGCCACGCGAGCGGCTGCCAAAGAGCTTTCCAAGGAGGCACGGCTTTCCCTCCTGGCTCTTCGGGCGTGGGAGCTGTGGCCAGAGCCGCGGCCCTACCGGAAAATGCTTCTCAGGCTGATTCGGCGGCGCCAGGTGGGCGCCGGTGGCACCGAGGCTGACGGCCGCCGCAAAGCCCGAAGCCCCACGGGCTGTGGGGCCACGCGAGCGGCTGCCAAAGAGCTTTCCAACGAGACACGGCTTTCCCTCCTGGCTCTTCGGGCGTGGGAGCTGTGGCCAGAGCCGCGGCCCTACCCGAAAATGCTTCGCAGGCTGGCTCGGCGGTGCCAGGTGGGCGCCGGTGGCGCCGAGGCTGACGGCCGCCGCAAAGCCCGCAGCCCCATGGGCTGTGGGGCCACGCGAGCGGCTGCCAAAGAGCTTTCCAACGAGGCACGGCTTTCCCTCCTGGCTCTTCGGGCGTGGGAGCTGTCGCCAGAGCCGCGGCCCTACCGGAAAATGCTTCGCAGGCTGGCTCGGCGGCGCCAGGTGGGCGCCGGTGGCGCCAAGGCTAACGGCCGCCGCAAAGCCCGCAGCCCCACGGGCTGTGGGGCCACGCGGGCGGCTGCCAAAGAGCTTTCCAACGAGGCACGGCTTTCCCTCCTGGCTCTTCGGGCGTGGGAGCTGTGGCTAGAGCCGCGGCCCTACCGGAAAATGCTTCGCAGGCTGGCGCGGCGGCGCCACGTGGGCACCGGTGGCGCCGAGGCTGACGGCCGCCGCAAAGCCCGCAGCCCCACGGGCTGTGGGGCCACGCGAGCGGCTGCCAAAGAGCTTTCCAACGAGGCACGGGTTTCCCTCCTGGCTCTTCGGGCGTGGGAGCTGTGGCCAGAGCCGCGGCCCTACCGGAAAATGCTTCGCAGGCTGGCTCGGCGGCGCCAGGTGGGCGCGGGTGGCAACGAGGCTGACGGCCGCCGCAAAGCCCGCAGCCGCACGGGCTGTGGGGCCACGCGAGCGGCTGCCAAAGAGCTTTCCAACGAGGCACGGCTTTCCCTCCTGGCTCTTCGGGCGTGGGAGCTGTGGCCAGAGCCGCGGCCCTACCGGAAAATGCTTCGGGGACTGGCGCGGCGGCGCCAGGTGGGCGCCGGTGGCGCCGAGGCTGACGGCCGCCGCAAAGCCCGCAGCCCCACGGGCTGTGGGGCCACGCGAGTAACTGCCAAAGAGCTTTCCAAGGAGGCACGGCTTTCCCTCCTGGCTCTTCGGGCGTGGGAGCTGTGGCCAGAGCCGCGGCCCTACCGGAAAATGCTTCGCAGGCTGGCTCGGCGGCGCCAGGTGGGCGGCGGTGGCGCCGAGGCTGACGGCCGCCGCAAAGCCCGCAGCCCCACGGGCTGTGGGGCCACGCGAGCGGCTGCCAAAGAGCTTTCCAACGAGGCACGGCTTTCCCTCCTGGCTCTTCGGGCGTGGGAGCTGTGGCCAGAGCCGCGGCCCTACCGGAAAATGCTTCGCAGGCTGGCTCGGCGGCGCCAGGTGGGCGCCGGTGGCGCCGAGGCTGACGGCCGCCGCAAAGCCCGCAGCCCCACGGGCTGTGGGGCCACGCGAGCGGCTGCCAAAGAGCTTTCCAACGAGGCACGGCTTTCCCTCCTGGCTCTTCGGGCGTGGGAGCTGTGGCCAGAGCCGCGGCCCTACCGGAAAATGCTTCGCAGGCTGGCGCGGCGGCGCCACGTAGGCGCAGGTGGCGCCAAGGCTGACGGCCGCCACAAAGCCCGCAGCCCCACGGGCTGTGGGGCCACGCGAGCGGCTGCCAAAGAGCTTTCCAACGAGGCACGGCTTTCCCTCCTGGCTCTTCAGGAGTGGGAGCTGTGGCCAGAGCCGCGGCCCTACCGGAAAATGCTTCGCAGGCTGGCTCGGCGGCGCCAGGTGGGCGCCGGTGTCACCGAGGCTGACGGTCGCCGGAAAGCCTGCAGCCCCACGGGCTGTGGGGCCACGCGAGCGGCTGCCAAAGAGCTTTCCAAGGAGGCACGGCTTTCCCTCCTGGCTCTTCAGGCGTGGGAGCTGTGGCCAGAGCCGCGGCCCTACCGGAAAATGCTACGGGGGCTGATTCGGCGGCGCCAGGTGGGCGCCGGTGGCACCGAGGCTGACGGCCGCCGCAAAGCCCGAAGCCCCACGGGCTGTGGGGCCACGCGAGCGGCTGCCAAAGAGCTTTCCAACGAGACACGGCTTTCCCTCCTGGCTCTTCGGGCGTGGGAGCTGTGGCCAGAGCCGCGGCCCTACCCGAAAATGCTTCGCAGGCTGGCTCGGCGGTGCCAGGTGGGCGCCGGTGGCGCCGAGGCTGACGGCCGCCGCAAAGCCCGCAGCCCCACGGGCTGTGGGGCCACGCGAGCGGCTGCCAAAGAGCTTTCCAACGAGGCACGGCTTTCCCTCCTGGCTCTTCGGGCGTGGGAGCTGTCGCCAGAGACGCGGCCCTACCGGAAAATGCTTCGCAGGCTGGCTCGGCGGCGCCAGGTGGGCGCCGGTGGCGCCAAGGCTAACGGCCGCCGCAAAGCCCGCAGCCCCACGGGCTGTGGGGCCACGCGAGCGGCTGCCAAAGAGCTTTCCAACGAGGCACGGCTTTCCCTCCTGGCTCTTCGGGCGTGGGAGCTGTGGCTAGAGCCGCGGCCCTACCGGAAAATGCTTCGCAGGCTGGCGCGGCGGCACCACGTGGGCGCCGGTGGCGCCGAGGCTGACGGCCGCCGCAAAGCCCGCAGCCCCACGGGCTGTGGGGCCACGCGAGCGGCTGCCAAAGAGCTTTCCAACGAGGCACGGGTTTCCCTCCTGGCTCTTCGGGCGTGGGAGCTGTGGCCAGAGCCGCGGCCCTACCGGAAAATGCTTCGCAGGCTGGCTCGGCGGCGCCAGGTGGGCGCCGGTGGCACCGAGGCTGACGGCCGCCGCAAAGCCCGCAGCCCCATGGGCTGTGGGGCCACGCGAGCGGCTGCCAAAGAGCTTTCCAACGAGGCACGGCTTTCCCTCCTGGCTCTTCGGGCGTGGGAGCTGTGGCCAGAGCCGCGGCCCTACCGGAAAATGCTTCGGGGACTGGCGCGGCGGCGCCAGGTGGGCGCCGGTGGCGCCGAGGCTGACGGCCGCCGCAAAGCCCGCAGCCCCACGGGCTGTGGGGCCACGCGAGCGGCTGCCAAAGAGCTTTCCAACGAGGCACGGCTTTCCCTCCTGGCTCTTCGGGCGTGGGAGCTGTGGCCAGAGCCGCGGCCCTACCGGAAAATGCTACGGGGGCTGATTCGGCGGCGCCAGGTGGGCGCCGGTGGCACCGAGGCTGACGGCCGCCGCAAAGCCCGAAGCCCCACGGGCTGTGGGGCCACGCGAGCGGCTGCCAAAGAGCTTTCCAACGAGACACGGCTTTCCCTCCTGGCTCTTCGGGCGTGGGAGCTGTGGCCAGAGCCGCGGCCCTACCCGAAAATGCTTCGCAGGCTGGCTCGGCGGTGCCAGGTGGGCGCCGGTGGCGCCGAGGCTGACGGCCGCCGCAAAGCCCGCAGCCCCACGGGCTGTGGGGCCACGCGAGCGGCTGCCAAAGAGCTTTCCAACGAGGCACGGCTTTCCCTCCTGGCTCTTCGGGCGTGGGAGCTGTCGCCAGAGCCGCGGCCCTACCGGAAAATGCTTCGCAGGCTGGCTCGGCGGCGCCAGGTGGGTGGCGGTGGCGCCAAGGCTAACGGCCGCCGCAAAGCCCGCAGCCCCACGGGCTGTGGGGCCACGCGAGCGGCTGCCAAAGAGCTTTCCAACGAGGCACGGCTTTCCCTCCTGGCTCTTCGGGCGTGGGAGCTGTGGCTAGAGCCGCGGCCCTACCGGAAAATGCTTCGCAGGCTGGCTCGGCGGCGCCACGTGGGCACCGGTGGCGCCGAGGCTGACGGCCGCCGCAAAGCCCGCAGCCCCACGGGCTGTGGGGCCACGCGAGCGGCTGCCAAAGAGCTTTCCAACGAGGCACGGGTTTCCCTCCTGGCTCTTCGGGCGTGGGAGCTGTGGCCAGAGCCGCGGCCCTACCGGAAAATGCTTCGCAGGCTGGCGCGGCGGCGCCACGTAGGCGCAGGTGGCGCCAAGGCTGACGGCCGCCACAAAGCCCGCAGCCCCACGGGCTGTGGGGCCACGCGAGCGGCTGCCAAAGAGCTTTCCAACGAGGCACGGCTTTCCCTCCTGGCTCTTCAGGAGTGGGAGCTGTGGCCAGAGCCGCGGCCCTACCGGAAAATGCTTCGCAGGCTGGCTCGGCGGCGCCAGGTGGGCGCCGGTGTCACCGAGGCTGACGGTCGCCGGAAAGCCTGCAGCCCCACGGGCTGTGGGGCCACGCGAGCGGCTGCCAAAGAGCTTTCCATGGAGGCACGGCTTTCCCTCCTGGCTCTTCAGGCGTGGGAGCTGTGGCCAGAGCCGCGGCCCTACCGGAAAATGCTACGGGGGCTGATTCGGCGGCGCCAGGTGGGCGCCGGTGGCACCGAGGCTGACGGCCGCCGCAAAGCCCGAAGCCCCACGGGCTGTGGGGCCACGCGAGCGGCTGCCAAAGAGCTTTCCAACGAGACACGGCTTTCCCTCCTGGCTCTTCGGGCGTGGGAGCTGTGGCCAGAGCCGCGGCCCTACCCGAAAATGCTTCGCAGGCTGGCTCGGCGGTGCCAGGTGGGCGCCGGTGGCGCCGAGGCTGACGGCCGCCGCAAAGCCCGCAGCCCCACGGGCTGTGGGGCCACGCGAGCGGCTGCCAAAGAGCTTTCCAACGAGGCACGGCTTTCCCTCCTGGCTCTTCGGGCGTGGGAGCTGTCGCCAGAGACGCGGCCCTACCGGAAAATGCTTCGCAGGCTGGCTCGGCGGCGCCAGGTGGGCGCCGGTGGCGCCAAGGCTAACGGCCGCCGCAAAGCCCGCAGCCCCACGGGCTGTGGGGCCACGCGAGCGGCTGCCAAAGAGCTTTCCAACGAGGCACGGCTTTCCCTCCTGGCTCTTCGGGCGTGGGAGCTGTGGCCAGAGCCGCGGCCCTACCGGAAAATGCTACGGGGGCTGATTCGGCGGCGCCAGGTGGGCGCCGGTGGCACCGAGGCTGACGGCCGCCGCAAAGCCCGAAGCCCCACGGGCTGTGGGGCCACGCGAGCGGCTGCCAAAGAGCTTTCCAACGAGACACGGCTTTCCCTCCTGGCTCTTCGGGCGTGGGAGCTGTCGCCAGAGCCGCGGCCCTACCCGAAAATGCTTCGCAGGCTGGCTCGGCGGTGCCAGGTGGGCGCCGGTGGCGCCGAGGCTGACGGCCGCCGCAAAGCCCGCAGCCCCACGGGCTGTGGGGCCACGCGAGCGGCTGCCAAAGAGCTTTCCAACGAGGCACGGCTTTCCCTCCTGGCTCTTCGGGCGTGGGAGCTGTCGCCAGAGCCGCGGCCCTACCGGAAAATGCTTCGCAGGCTGGCTCGGCGGCGCCAGGTGGGCGGCGGTGGCGCCAAGGCTAACGGCCGCCGCAAAGCCCGCAGCCCCACGGGCTGTGGGGCCACGCGAGCGGCTGCCAAAGAGCTTTCCAACGAGGCACGGCTTTCCCTCCTGGCTCTTCGGGCGTGGGAGCTGTGGCTAGAGCCGCGGCCCTACCGGAAAATGCTTCGCAGGCTGGCGCGGCGGCGCCACGTGGGCACCGGTGGCGCCGAGGCTGACGGCCGCCGCAAAGCCCGCAGCCCCACGGGCTGTGGGGCCACGCGAGCGGCTGCCAAAGAGCTTTCCAACGAGGCACGGCTTTCCCTCCTGGCTCTTCGGGCGTGGGAGCTGTGGCCAGAGCCGCGGCCCTACCGGAAAATGCTTCGCAGGCTGGCGCGGCGGCGCCACGTAGGCGCAGGTGGCGCCAAGGCTGACGGCCGCCACAAAGCCCGCAGCCCCACGGGCTGTGGGGCCACGCGAGCGGCTGCCAAAGAGCTTTCCAACGAGGCACGGCTTTCCCTCCTGGCTCTTCAGGAGTGGGAGCTGTGGCCAGAGCCGCGGCCCTACCGGAAAATGCTTCGCAGGCTGGCTCGGCGGCGCCAGGTGGGCGCCGGTGTCACCGAGGCTGACGGTCGCCGGAAAGCCTGCAGCCCCACGGGCTGTGGGGCCACGCGAGCGGCTGCCAAAGAGCTTTCCATGGAGGCACGGCTTTCCCTCCTGGCTCTTCAGGCGTGGGAGCTGTGGCCAGAGCCGCGGCCCTACCGGAAAATGCTACGGGGGCTGATTCGGCGGCGCCAGGTGGGCGCCGGTGGCACCGAGGCTGACGGCCGCCGCAAAGCCCGAAGCCCCACGGGCTGTGGGGCCACGCGAGCGGCTGCCAAAGAGCTTTCCAACGAGACACGGCTTTCCCTCCTGGCTCTTCGGGCGTGGGAGCTGTGGCCAGAGCCGCGGCCCTACCCGAAAATGCTTCGCAGGCTGGCTCGGCGGTGCCAGGTGGGCGCCGGTGGCGCCGAGGCTGACGGCCGCCGCAAAGCCCGCAGCCCCACGGGCTGTGGGGCCACGCGAGCGGCTGCCAAAGAGCTTTCCAACGAGGCACGGCTTTCCCTCCTGGCTCTTCGGGCGTGGGAGCTGTCGCCAGAGACGCGGCCCTACCGGAAAATGCTTCGCAGGCTGGCTCGGCGGCGCCAGGTGGGCGCCGGTGGCGCCAAGGCTAACGGCCGCCGCAAAGCCCGCAGCCCCACGGGCTGTGGGGCCACGCGAGCGGCTGCCAAAGAGCTTTCCAACGAGACACGGCTTTCCCTCCTGGCTCTTCGGGCGTGGGAGCTGTGGCCAGAGCCGCGGCCCTACCCGAAAATGCTTCGCAGGCTGGCTCGGCGGTGCCAGGTGGGCACCGGTGGCGCCGAGGCTGACGGCCGCCGCAAAGCCCGCAGCCCCACGGGCTGTGGGGCCACGCGAGCGGCTGCCAAAGAGCTTTCCAACGAGGCACGGCTTTCCCTCCTGGCTCTTCGGGCGTGGGAGCTGTCGCCAGAGCCGCGGCCCTACCGGAAAATGCTTCGCAGGCTGGCTCGGCGGCGCCAGGTGGGCGGCGGTGGCGCCAAGGCTAACGGCCGCCGCAAAGCCCGCAGCCCCACGGGCTGTGGGGCCACGCGAGCGGCTGCCAAAGAGCTTTCCAACGAGGCACGGCTTTCCCTCCTGGCTCTTCGGGCGTGGGAGCTGTGGCTAGAGCCGCGGCCCTACCGGAAAATGCTTCGCAGGCTGGCGCGGCGGCGCCACGTGGGCACCGGTGGCGCCGAGGCTGACGGCCGCCGCAAAGCCCGCAGCCCCACGGGCTGTGGGGCCACGCGAGCGGCTGCCAAAGAGCTTTCCAACGAGGCACGGGTTTCCCTCCTGGCTCTTCGGGCGTGGGAGCTGTGGCCAGAGCCGCGGCCCTACCGGAAAATGCTTCGCAGGCTGGCGCGGCGGCGCCACGTAGGCGCAGGTGGCGCCAAGGCTGACGGCCGCCACAAAGCCCGCAGCCCCACGGGCTGTGGGGCCACGCGAGCGGCTGCCAAAGAGCTTTCCAACGAGGCACGGCTTTCCCTCCTGGCTCTTCAGGAGTGGGAGCTGTGGCCAGAGCCGCGGCCCTACCGGAAAATGCTTCGCAGGCTGGCTCGGCGGCGCCAGGTGGGCGCCGGTGTCACCGAGGCTGACGGTCGCCGGAAAGCCTGCAGCCCCACGGGCTGTGGGGCCACGCGAGCGGCTGCCAAAGAGCTTTCCAAGGAGGCACGGCTTTCCCTCCTGGCTCTTCAGGCGTGGGAGCTGTGGCCAGAGCCGCGGCCCTACCGGAAAATGCTACGGGGGCTGATTCGGCGGCGCCAGGTGGGCGCCGGTGGCACCGAGGCTGACGGCCGCCGCAAAGCCCGAAGCCCCACGGGCTGTGGGGCCACGCGAGCGGCTGCCAAAGAGCTTTCCAACGAGACACGGCTTTCCCTCCTGGCTCTTCGGGCGTGGGAGCTGTGGCCAGAGCCGCGGCCCTACCCGAAAATGCTTCGCAGGCTGGCTCGGCGGTGCCAGGTGGGCGCCGGTGTCACCGAGGCTGACGGCCGCCGCAAAGCCCGCAGCCCCACGGGCTGTGGGGCCACGCGAGCGGCTGCCAAAGAGCTTTCCAACGAGGCACGGCTTTCCCTCCTGGCTCTTCGGGCGTGGGAGCTGTCGCCAGAGACGCGGCCCTACCGGAAAATGCTTCGCAGGCTGTCTCGGCGGCGCCAGGTGGGCGCCGGTGGCGCCAAGGCTAACGGCCGCCGCAAAGCCCGCAGCCCCACGGGCTGTGGGGCCACGCGAGCGGCTGCCAAAGAGCTTTCCAACGAGGCACGGCTTTCCCTCCTGGCTCTTCGGGCGTGGGAGCTGTGGCTAGAGCCGCGGCCCTACCGGAAAATGCTTCGCAGGCTGGCGCGGCGGCGCCAGGTGGGCGCCGGTGGCGCCGAGGCTGACGGCCGCCGCAAAGCCCGCAGCCCCACGGGCTGTGGGGCCACGCGAGCGGCTGCCAAAGAGCTTTCCAACGAGGCACGGGTTTCCCTCCTGGCTCTTCGGGCGTGGGAGCTGTGGCCAGAGCCGCGGCCCTACCGGAAAATGCTTCGCAGGCTGGCTCGGCGGCGCCAGGTGGGCGGCGGTGGCACCGAGGCTGACGGCCGCCGCAAAGCCCGCAGCCCCACGGGCTGTGGGGCCACGCGAGCGGCTGCCAAAGAGCTTTCCAACGAGGCACGGCTTTCCCTCCTGGCTCTTCGGGCGTGGGAGCTGTGGCCAGAGCCGCGGCCCTACCGGAAAATGCTTCGGGGACTGGCGCGGCGGCGCCAGGTGGGCGCCGGTGGCGCCGAGGCTGACGGCCGCCGCAAAGCCCGCAGCCCCACGGGCTGTGGGGCCACGCGAGTGGCTGCCAAAGAGATTTCCAAGGAGGCACGGCTTTCCCTCCTGGCTCTTCGGGCGTGGGAGCTGTGGCCAGAGCCGCGGCCCTACCGGAAAATGCTTCGCAGGCTGGCGCGGCGGCGCCACGTAGGCGCAGGTGGCGCCAAGGCTGACGGCCGCCACAAAGCCCGCAGCCCCACGGGCTGTGGGGCCACGCGAGCGGCTGCCAAAGAGCTTTCCAACGAGGCACGGCTTTCCCTCCTGGCTCTTCGGGCGTGGGAGCTGTGGCCAGAGCCGCGGCCCTACCGGAAAATGCTTCGGGGACTGGCGCGGCGGCGCCAGGTGGGCGCCGGTGGCACCGAGGCTGACGGCCGCCGCAAAGCCCGCAGCCCCACGGGCTGTGGGGCCACGCGAGTGGCTGCCAAAGAGCTTTCCAAGGAGGCACGGCTTTCCCTCCTGGCTCTTCGGGCGTGGGAGCTGTGGCCAGAGCCGCGGCCCTACCGGAAAATGCTTCGCAGGCTGGCTCGGCGGCGCCAGGTGGGCGGCGGTGGCGCCGAGGCTGACGGCCGCCGCAAAGCCCGCAGCCCCACGGGCTGTGGGGCCACGCGAGCGGCTGCCAAAGAGCTTTCCAACGAGGCACGGCTTTCCCTCCTGGCTCTTCGGGCGTGGGAGCTGTGGCCAGAGCCGCGGCCCTACCGGAAAATGCTTCGCAGGCTGGCTCGGCGGCGCCAGGTGGGCGCCGGTGGCGTCGAGGCTGACGGCCGCCGCAAAGCCCGCAGCCCCACGGGCTGTGGGGCCACGCGAGCGGCTGCCAAAGAGCTTTCCAACGAGGCACGGCTTTCCCTCCTGGCTCTTCGGGCGTGGGAGCTGTGGCCAGAGCCGCGGCCCTACCGGAAAATGCTTCGCAGGCTGGCGCGGCGGCGCCACGTAGGCGCAGGTGGCGCCAAGGCTGACGGCCGCCACAAAGCCCGCAGCCCCACGGGCTGTGGGGCCACGTGAGCGGCTGCCAAAGAGCTTTCCAACGAGGCACGGCTTTCCCTCCTGGCTCTTCAGGAGTGGGAGCTGTGGCCAGAGCCGCGGCCCTACCGGAAAATGCTTCGCAGGCTGGCTCGGCGGCGCCAGGTGGGCGCCGGTGTCACCGAGGCTGACGGCCGCCACAAAGCCCGCAGCCCCACGGGCTGTGGGGCCACGCGAGCGGCTGCCAAAGAGCTTTCCAACGAGGCACGGCTTTCCCTCCTGGCTCTTCAGGAGTGGGAGCTGTGGCCAGAGCCGCGGCCCTACCGGAAAATGCTTCGCAGGCTGGCTCGGCGGCGCCAGGTGGGCGCCGGTGTCACCGAGGCTGACGGCCGCCGCAAAGCCTGCAGCCCCACGGGCTGTGGGGCCACGCGAGCGGCTGCCAAAGAGCTTTCCAAGGAGGCACGGCTTTCCCTCCTGGCTCTTCGGGCGTGGGAGCTGTGGCCAGAGCCGCGGCCCTACCGGAAAATGCTTCTCAGGCTGGCTCGGCGGCGCCAGGTGGGCGCCGGTGGCACCGAGGCTGACGGCCGCCGCAAAGCCCGAAGCCCCACGGGCTGTGGGGCCACGCGAGCGGCTGCCAAAGAGCTTTCCAACGAGACACGGCTTTCCCTCCTGGCTCTTCGGGCGTGGGAGCTGTGGCCAGAGCCGCGGCCCTACCCGAAAATGCTTCGCAGGCTGGCTCGGCGGTGCCAGGTGGGCGCCGGTGGCGCCGAGGCTGACGGCCGCCGCAAAGCCCGCAGCCCCACGGGCTGTGGGGCCACGCGAGCGGCTGCCAAAGAGCTTTCCAACGAGGCACGGCTTTCCCTCCTGGCTCTTCGGGCGTGGGAGCTGTGGCCAGAGCCGCGGCCCTACCGGAAAATGCTTCGCAGGCTGGCTCGGCGGCGCCAGGTGGGCGCCGGTGGCGCCAAGGCTAACGGCCGCCGCAAAGCCCGCAGCCCCACGGGCTGTGGGGCCACGCGAGCGGCTGCCAAAGAGCTTTCCAACGAGGCATGGCTTTCCCTCCTGGCTCTTCGGGCGTGGGAGCTGTGGCTAGAGCCGCGGCCCTACCGGAAAATGCTTCGCAGGCTGGCGCGGCGGCGCCACGTGGGCACCGGTGGCGCCGAGGCTGACGGCCGCCGCAAAGCCCGCAGCCCCACGGGCTGTGGGGCCACGCGAGCGGCTGCCAAAGAGCTTTCCAACGAGGCACGGGTTTCCCTCCTGGCTCTTCGGGCGTGGGAGCTGTGGCCAGAGCCGCGGCCCTACCGGAAAATGCTTCGCAGGCTGGCTCGGCGGCGCCAGGTGGGCGCCGGTGGCACCGAGGCTGACGGCCGCCGCAAAGCCCGCAGCCGCACGGGCTGTGGGGCCACGCGAGCGGCTGCCAAAGAGCTTTCCAACGAGGCACGGCTTTCCCTCCTGGCTCTTCGGGCGTGGGAGCTGTGGCCAGAGCCGCGGCCCTACCAGAAAATGCTTCGGGGACTGGCGCGGCGGCGCCAGGTGGGCGCCGGTGGCGCCGAGGCTGACGGCCGCCGCAAAGCCCGCAGCCCCACGGGCTGTGGGGCCACGCGAGTAACTGCCAAAGAGCTTTCCAAGGAGGCACGGCTTTCCCTCCTGGCTCTTCGGGCGTGGGAGCTGTGGCCAGAGCCGCGGCCCTACCGGAAAATGCTTCGCAGGCTGGCTCGGCGGCGCCAGGTGGGCGGCGGTGGCGCCGAGGCTGACGGCCGCCGCAAAGCCCGCAGCCCCACGGGCTGTGGGGCCACGCGAGCGGCTGCCAAAGAGCTTTCCAACGAGGCACGGCTTTCCCTCCTGGCTCTTCGGGCGTGGGAGCTGTGGCCAGAGCCGCGGCCCTACCAGAAAATGCTTCGCAGGCTGGCTCGGCGGCGCCAGGTGGGCGCCGGTGGCGCCGAGGCTGACGGCCGCCGCAAA
This sequence comes from Larus michahellis, assembly GCF_964199755.1. NCBI lineage: Eukaryota > Metazoa > Chordata > Aves > Charadriiformes > Laridae > Larus > Larus michahellis. The sequence continues at coordinate 768,004 of NW_027436014.1, read as the reverse complement.
GCCCGCAGCCCCACGGGCTGTGGGGCCACGCGAGCGGCTGCCAAAGAGCTTTCCAACGAGGCACGGCTTTCCCTCCTGGCTCTTCGGGCGTGGGAGCTGTGCCCAGAGCCGCGGCCCTACCGGAAAATGCTTCGCAGGCTGGCGCGGCGGCGCCACGTAGGCGCAGGTGGCGCCAAGGCTGACGGCCGCCACAAAGCCCGCAGCCCCACGGGCTGTGGGGCCACGCGAGCGGCTGCCAAAGAGCTTTCCAACGAGGCACGGCTTTCCCTCCTGGCTCTTCAGGAGTGGGAGCTGTGGCCAGAGCCGCGGCCCTACCGGAAAATGCTTCGCAGGCTGGCTCGGCGGCGCCAGGTGGGCGCCGGTGTCACCGAGGCTGACGGTCGCCGGAAAGCCTGCAGCCCCACGGGCTGCGGGGCCACGCGAGCGGCTGCCAAAGAGCTTTCCAACGAGGCACGGCTTTCCCTCCTGGCTCTTCGGGCGTGGGAGCTGTCGCCAGAGACGCGGCCCTACCGGAAAATGCTTCGCAGGCTGGCTCGGCGGCGCCAGGTGGGCGCCGGTGGCGCCAAGGCTAACGGCCGCCGCAAAGCCCGCAGCCCCACGGGCTGTGGGGCCACGCGAGCGGCTGCCAAAGAGCTTTCCAACGAGGCACGGCTTTCCCTCCTGGCTCTTCGGGCGTGGGAGCTGTGGCTAGAGCCGCGGCCCTACCGGAAAATGCTTCGCAGGCTGGCGCGGCGGCGCCAGGTGGGCGCCGGTGGCGCCGAGGCTGACGGCCGCCGCAAAGCCCGCAGCCCCACGGGCTGTGGGGCCACGCGAGCGGCTGCCAAAGAGCTTTCCAAGGAGGCACGGGTTTCCCTCCTGGCTCTTCGGGCGTGGGAGCTGTGGCCAGAGCCGCGGCCCTACCGGAAAATGCTTCGCAGGCTGGCTCGGCGGCGCCAGGTGGGCGCCGGTGGCACCGAGGCTGACGGCCGCCGCAAAGCCCGCAGCCCCACGGGCTGTGGGGCCACGCGAGCGGCTGCCAAAGAGCTTTCCAACGAGGCACGGCTTTCCCTCCTGGCTCTTCGGGCGTGGGAGCTGTGGCCAGAGCCGCGGCCCTACCGGAAAATGCTTCGGGGACTGGCGCGGCGGCGCCAGGTGGGCGCCGGTGGCGCCGAGGCTGACGGCCGCCGCAAAGCCCGCAGCCCCACGGGCTGTGGGGCCACGCGAGTGGCTGCCAAAGAGCTTTCCAAGGAGGCACGGCTTTCCCTCCTGGCTCTTCGGGCGTGGGAGCTGTGGCCAGAGCCGCGGCCCTACCGGAAAATGCTTCGCAGGCTGGCGCGGCGGCGCCACGTAGGCGCAGGTGGCGCCAAGGCTGACGGCCGCCACAAAGCCCGCAGCCCCACGGGCTGTGGGGCCACGCGAGCGGCTGCCAAAGAGCTTTCCAACGAGGCACGGCTTTCCCTCCTGGCTCTTCGGGCGTGGGAGCTGTGGCCAGAGCCGCGGCCCTACCGGAAAATGCTACGGGGGCTGATTCGGCGGCGCCAGGTGGGCGCCGGTGGCACCGAGGCTGACGGCCGCCGCAAAGCCCGAAGCCCCACGGGCTGTGGGGCCACGCGAGCGGCTGCCAAAGAGCTTTCCAACGAGACACGGCTTTCCCTCCTGGCTCTTCGGGCGTGGGAGCTGTGGCCAGAGCCGCGGCCCTACCCGAAAATGCTTCGCAGGCTGGCTCGGCGGTGCCAGGTGGGCGCCGGTGGCGCCGAGGCTGACGGCCGCCGCAAAGCCCGCAGCCCCACGGGCTGTGGGGCCACGCGAGCGGCTGCCAAAGAGCTTTCCAACGAGGCACGGCTTTCCCTCCTGGCTCTTCGGGCGTGGGAGCTGTCGCCAGAGCCGCGGCCCTACCGGAAAATGCTTCGCAGGCTGGCTCGGCGGCGCCAGGTGGGCGCCGGTGGCGCCAAGGCTAACGGCCGCCGCAAAGCCCGCAGCCCCACGGGCTGTGGGGCCACGCGAGCGGCTGCCAAAGAGCTTTCCAACGAGGCACGGCTTTCCCTCCTGGCTCTTCGGGCGTGGGAGCTGTGGCTAGAGCCGCGGCCCTACCGGAAAATGCTTCGCAGGCTGGCGCGGCGGCGCCACGTGGGCACCGGTGGCGCCGAGGCTGACGGCCGCCGCAAAGCCCGCAGCCCCACGGGCTGTGGGGCCACGCGAGCGGCTGCCAAAGAGCTTTCCAACGAGGCACGGGTTTCCCTCCTGGCTCTTCGGGCGTGGGAGCTGTGGCCAGAGCCGCGGCCCTACCGGAAAATGCTTCGCAGGCTGGCTCGGCGGCGCCAGGTGGGCGCCGGTGGCACCGAGGCTGACGGCCGCCGCAAAGCCCGCAGCCGCACGGGCTGTGGGGCCACGCGAGCGGCTGCCAAAGAGCTTTCCAACGAGGCACGGCTTTCCCTCCTGGCTCTTCGGGCGTGGGAGCTGTGGCCAGAGCCGCGGCCCTACCGGAAAATGCTTCGGGGACTGGCGCGGCGGCGCCAGGTGGGCGCCGGTGGCACCGAGGCTGACGGCCGCCGCAAAGCCCGCAGCCCCACGGGCTGTGGGGCCACGCGAGTGGCTGCCAAAGAGCTTTCCAAGGAGGCACGGCTTTCCCTCCTGGCTCTTCGGGCGTGGGAGCTGTGGCCAGAGCCGCGGCCCTACCGGAAAATGCTTCGCAGGCTGGCTCGGCGGCGCCAGGTGGGCGGCGGTGGCGCCGAGGCTGACGGCCGCCGCAAAGCCCGCAGCCCCACGGGCTGTGGGGCCACGCGAGCGGCTGCCAAAGAGCTTTCCAACGAGGCACGGCTTTCCCTCCTGGCTCTTCGGGCGTGGGAGCTGTGGCCAGAGCCGCGGCCCTACCGGAAAATGCTTCGCAGGCTGGCTCGGCGGCGCCAGGTGGGCGCCGGTGGCGCCGAGGCTGACGGCCGCCGCAAAGCCCGCAGCCCCACGGGCTGTGGGGCCACGCGAGCGGCTGCCAAAGAGCTTTCCAACGAGGCACGGCTTTCCCTCCTGGCTCTTCGGGCGTGGGAGCTGTGGCCAGAGCCGCGGCCCTACCGGAAAATGCTTCGCAGGCTGGCGCGGCGGCGCCATGTAGGCGCAGGTGACGCCAAGGCTGACGGCCGCCACAAAGCCCGCAGCCCCACGGGCTGTGGGGCCACGCGAGCGGCTGCCAAAGAGCTTTCCAACGAGGCACGGCTTTCCCTCCTGGCTCTTCAGGAGTGGGAGCTGTGGCCAGAGCCGCGGCCCTACCGGAAAATGCTTCGCAGGCTGGCTCGGCGGCGCTAGGTGGGCGCCGGTGGCGCCGAGGCTGACGGCCGCCGCAAAGCCCGCAGCCCCACGGGCTGTGGGGCCACGCGAGCGGCTGCCAAAGAGCTTTCCAAGGAGGCACGGCTTTCCCTCCTGGCTCTTCGGGCGTGGGAGCTGTGGCCAGAGCCGCGGCCCTACCGGAAAATGCTTCGCAGGCTGGCTCGGCGGCGCCAGGTGGGCACCGGTGGCGCCAAGGCTGACGGCCGCCGCAAAGCCTGCAGCCCCACGGGCTGTGGGGCCACGCGAGTGGCTGCCAAAGAGCTTTCCAAGGAGGCACGGCTTTCCCTCCTGGCTCTTCGGGCATGGGAGCTGTGGCCAGAGCCGCGGCCCTACCGGAAAATGCTTCGCAGGCTGGCTCGGCGGCGCCAGGTGGGCGCCGGTGGCGCCGAGGCTGACGGCCGCCGCAAAGCCCGCAGCCCCACGGGCTGTGGGGCCACGCGAGCGGCTGCCAAAGAGCTTTCCAACGAGGCACGGCTTTCCCTCCTGGCTCTTCGGGCGTGGGAGCTGTCGCCAGAGACGCGGAACTACCGGAAAATGCTTCACAGGCTGGCGCGGCGGCGCCAGGTGGGCGCCGGTGGCGCCGAGGCTGACGGCCGCCACAAAGCCCGCAGCCCCACGGGCTGTGGGGCCACGCGAGCGGCTGCCAAAGAGCTTTCCAACGAGGCACGGCTTTCCCTCCTGGCTCTTCGGGCGTGGGAGCTGTGGCCAGAGCCGCGGCCCTACCGGAAAATGCTTCGCAGGCTGGCTCGGCGGCGCCAGGTGGGCGTCGGTGGCGCCGAGGCTGACGGCCGCCGCAAAGCCCGCATCCCCACGGGCTGTGGGGCCACGCGAGCGGCTGCCAAAGAGCTTTCCAACGAGGCACGGCTTTCCCTCCTGGCTCTTCGGGCGTGGGAGCTGTGGCCAGAGCCGCGGCCCTACCGGAAAATGCTTCGCAGGCTGGCTCGGTGGCGCCAGGTGGGCGCTGGTGGCGCCGAGGCTGACGGCCGCCGCAAAGCCCGCAGCCCCACGGGCTGTACGGCCACGCGAGCGGCTGCCAAAGAGCTTTCCAACGAGGCACGGCTTTCCCTCCTGGCTCTTCGGGCGTGGGAGCTGTGGCCAGAGCCGCGGCCCTACCGGAAAATGCTTCGCAGGCTGGCGCGGCGGCGCCACGTGGGCGCCGGTGGCGCCGAGGCTGACGGCCGCCGCAAAGCCCGCAGCCCCACGTGCTGTGGGGCTACGCGAGCAGCTGCCAAAGAGCTTTCCAACGAGGCACGGCTTTCCCTCCTGGCTTTTCGGGCGTGGGAGCTGTGGCCAGAGACGCGGCCCTACCGGAAAATGCTTCGCAGGCTGGCTCGGCGGTGCCAGGTGGGCGCCGGTGGCGCCGAGGCTGACGGCCGCCGCAAAGCCCGCAGCCCCACGGGCTGTGGGGCCACGCGAGTGGCTGCCAAAGAGCTTTCCAACGAGGCACGGCTTTCCCTCCTGGCTCTTCGGGCGTGGGAGCTGTGGCCAGAGCCGCGGCCCTACCGGAAAATGCTTCGCAGGCTGGCTCGGCGGCGCCAGGTGGGCGGCGGTGGCGCCGAGGCTGACGGCCGCCGCAAAGCCCGCAGCCCCACGGGCTGTGGGGCCACGCGAGCGGCTGCCAAAGAGCTTTCCAACGAGGCACGGCTTTCCCTCCTGGCTCTTCGGGCGTGGGAGCTGTGGCCAGAGCCGCGGCCCTACCGGAAAATGCTTCGCAGGCTGGCTCGGCGGTGCCAGGTGGGCGCCGGTGGCGCCGAGGCTGACGGCCGCCGCAAAGCCCGCAGCCCCACGGGCTGTGGGGCCACGCGAGCGGCTGCCAAAGAGCTTTCCAACGAGGCACGGCTTTCCCTCCTGGCTCTTCGGGCGTGGGAGCTGTCGCCAGAGACGCGGAACTACCGGAAAATGCTTCACAGGCTGGCGCGGCGGCGCCAGGTGGGCGCCGGTGGCGCCGAGGCTGACGGCCGCCACAAAGCCCGCAGCCCCACGGGCTGTGGGGCCACGCGAGCGGCTGCCAAAGAGCTTTCCAACGAGGCACGGCTTTCCCTCCTGGCTCTTCGGGCGTGGGAGCTGTGGCCAGAGCCGCGGCCCTACCGGAAAATGCTTCGCAGGCTGGCTCGGCGGCGCCAGGTGGGCGTCGGTGGCGCCGAGGCTGACGGCCGCCGCAAAGCCCGCATCCCCACGGGCTGTGGGGCCACGCGAGCGGCTGCCAAAGAGCTTTCCAACGAGGCACGGCTTTCCCTCCTGGCTCTTCGGGCGTGGGAGCTGTGGCCAGAGCCGCGGCCCTACCGGAAAATGCTTCGCAGGCTGGCTCGGTGGCGCCAGGTGGGCGCTGGTGGCGCCGAGGCTGACGGCCGCCGCAAAGCCCGCAGCCCCACGGGCTGTACGGCCACGCAAGCGGCTGCCAAAGAGCTTTCCAACGAGGCACGGCTTTCCCTCCTGGCTCTTCGGGCGTGGGAGCTGTGGCCAGAGCCGCGGCCCTACCGGAAAATGCTTCGCAGGCTGGCGCGGCGGCGCCACGTGGGCGCCGGTGGCGCCGAGGCTGACGGCCGCCGCAAAGCCCGCAGCCCCACGTGCTGTGGGGCTACGCGAGCAGCTGCCAAAGAGCTTTCCAACGAGGCACGGCTTTCCCTCCTGGCTTTTCGGGCGTGGGAGCTGTGGCCAGAGACGCGGCCCTACCGGAAAATGCTTCGCAGGCTGGCTCGGCGGTGCCAGGTGGGCGCCGGTGGCGCCGAGGCTGACGGCCGCCGCAAAGCCCGCAGCCCCACGGGCTGTGGGGCCACGCGAGCGGCTGCCAAAGAGCTTTCCAACGAGGCACGGCTTTCCCTCCTGGCTCTTCGGGCGTGGGAGCTGTGGCCAGAGCCGCGGCCCTACCGGAAAATGCTTCGCAGGCTGGCTCGGCGGCGCCAGGTGGGCGCCGGTGGCGCCAAGGCTGACGGCCGCCGCAAAGCCCGCAGCCCCACAGGCTGTGGGGCCACGCGAGCGGCTGCCAAAGAGCTTTCCAACGAGGCACGGCTTTCCCTCCTGGCTCTTCGGGCGTGGGAGCTGTGGCCAGAGACGCGGCCCTACTGGAAAATGCTTCGCAGGCTGGCTCGGCGGCGCCAGGTGGGCGCCGGTGGCGCCGAGGCTGACGGCCGCCGCAAAGCCCGCAGCCCCACGGGCTGTGGGGCCACGCGAGCGGCTGCCAAAGAGCTTTCCAACGAGGCACGGCTTTCCCTCCTGGCTCTTCGGGCGTGGGAGCTGTGGCCAGAGCCGCGGCCCTACCGGAAAATGCTTCGCAGGCTGGCTCGGCGGCGCCAGGTGGGCGCCGGTGGCACCGAGGCTGACGGCCGCCGCAAAGCCCGCAGCCCCACGGGCTGTGGGGCCACGCGAGCGGCTGCCAAAGAGCTTTCCAACGAGGCACGGCTTTCCCTCCTGGCTCTTCGGGCGTGGGAGCTGTGGCCAGAGCCGCGGCCCTACCGGAAAATGCTTCGCAGGCTGGCGCGGCAGCGCCACGTGGGCGGCGGTGGCGCCGAGGCTGACGGCCGCCGCAAAGCCCGCAGCCCCACGGGCTGTGGGGCCACGCGAGCGGCTGCCAAAGAGCTTTCCAACGAGGCACGGCTTTCCCTCCTGGCTCTTCGGGCGTGGGAGCTGTGGCCAGAGCCGCGGCCCTACCGGAAAATGATTCGCAGGCTGGCTCGGCGGCGCCAGGTGGGCGCCGGTGGCGCCGAGGCTGACGGCCGCCGCAAAGCCCGCAGCCCCACGGGCTGTGGGGCCACGCGAGCGGCTGCCAAAGAGCTTTCCAACGAGGCACGGCTTTCCCTCCTGGCTCTTCGGGCGTGGGAGCTGTGGCCAGAGCCGCGGCCCTACTGGAAAATGCTTCGCAGGCTGGCACGGCGGCGCCAGGTGGGCGCCGGTGGCGCCGAGGCTGACGGCCGCCGCAAAGCCCGCAGCCCCACGGGCTGTGGGGCCACGCGAGCGGCTGCCAAAGAGCTTTCCAACGAGGCACGGCTTTCCCTCCTGGCTCTTCGGGCGTGGGAGCTGTGGCCAGAGCCGCGGCCCTACCGGAAAATGCTTCGCAGGCTGGCTCGGCGGCGCCAGGTGGGCGGCGGTGGCGCCGAGGCTGACGGCCGCCGCAAAGCCCGCAGCCCCACGGGCTGTGGGGCCACGCGAGCGGCTGCCAAAGAGCTTTCCAACGAGGCACGGCTTTCCCTCCTGGCTCTTCGGGCGTGGGAGCTGTGGCCAGAGCCGCGGCCCTACCGGAAAATGCTTCGCAGGCTGGCTCGGCGGTGCCAGATGGGCGCCGGTGGCGCCGAGGCTGACGGCCGCCGCAAAGCCCGCAGCCCCACGGGCTGTGGGGCCACGCGAGCGGCTGCCAAAGAGCTTTCCAAGGAGGCACGGCTTTCCCTCCTGGCTCTTCGGGCGTGGGAGCTGTGGCCAGAGCCGCGGCCCTACCGGAAAATGCTTCGCAGGCTGGCGCGGCGGCGCCACGTAGGCGCAGGTGGCGCCAAGGCTGACGGCCGCCACAAAGCCCGCAGCCCCACGGGCTGTGGGGCCACGCGAGCGGCTGCCAAAGAGCTTTCCAACGAGGCACGGCTTTCCCTCCTGGCTCTTCAGGAGTGGGAGCTGTGGCCAGAGCCACGGCCCTACCGGAAAATGCTTCGCAGGCTGGCTCGGCGGCGCCAGGTGGGCGCCGGTGTCACCGAGGCTGACGGTCGCCGGAAAGCCTGCAGCCCCACGGGCTGTGGGGCCACGCGAGCGGCTGCCAAAGAGCTTTCCAACGAGGCACGGCTTTCCCTCCTGGCTCTTCGGGCGTGGGAGCTGTGGCCAGAGCCGCGGCCCTACCGGAAAATGCTACGGGGGCTGATTCGGCGGCGCCAGGTGGGCGCCGGTGGCACCGAGGCTGACGGCCGCCGCAAAGCCTGAAGCCCCACGGGCTGTGGGGCCACGCGAGCGGCTGCCAAAGAGCTTTCCAACGAGGCACGGCTTTCCCTCCTGGCTCTTCGGGCGTGGGAGCTGTCGCCAGAGACGCGGCCCTACCGGAAAATGCTTCGCAGGCTGGCTCGGCGGCGCCAGGTGGGCGCCGGTGGCGCCAAGGCTAACGGCCGCCGCAAAGCCCGCAGCCCCACGGGCTGTGGGGCCACGCGAGCGGCTGCCAAAGAGCTTTCCAACGAGGCACGGCTTTCCCTCCTGGCTCTTCGGGCGTGGGAGCTGTGGCTAGAGCCGCGGCCCTACCGGAAAATGCTTCGCAGGCTGGCGCGGCGGCGCCAGGTGGGCGCCGGTGGCGCCGAGGCTGACGGCCGCCGCAAAGCCCGAAGCCCCACGGGCTGTGGGGCCACGCGAGCGGCTGCCAAAGAGCTTTCCAACAAGGCACGGGTTTCCCTCCTGGCTCTTCGGGCGTGGGAGCTGTGGCCAGAGCCGCGGCCCTACCGGAAAATGCTTCGCAGGCTGGCTCGGCGGCGCCAGGTGGGCGCCGGTGGCACCGAGGCTGACGGCCGCCGCAAAGCCCGCAGCCCCACGGGCTGTGGGGCCACGCGAGCGGCTGCCAAAGAGCTTTCCAACGAGGCACGGCTTTCCCTCCTGGCTCTTCGGGCGTGGGAGCTGTGGCCAGAGCCGCGGCCCTACCGGAAAATGCTTCGGGGACTGGCGCGGCGGCGCCAGGTGGGCGCCGGTGGCGCCGAGGCTGACGGCCGCCGCAAAGCCCGCAGCCCCACGGGCTGTGGGGCCACGCGAGCGGCTGCCAAAGAGCTTTCCAACGAGGCACGGCTTTCCCTCCTGGCTCTTCGGGCGTGGGAGCTGTGGCCAGAGCCACGGCCCTACCGGAAAATGCTTCGCAGGCTGGCTCGGCGGCGCTAGGTGGGCGCCGGTGGCGCCGAGGCTGACGGCCGCCGCAAAGCCCGCAGCCCCACGGGCTGTGGGGCCACGCGAGCGGCTGCCAAAGAGCTTTCCAACGAGGCACGGCTTTCCCTCCTGGCTCTTCGGGCGTGGGAGCTGTGGCCAGAGACGCGGCCCTACCGGAAAATGCTTCGCAGGCTGGCTCAGCGGCGCCAGGTGGGCACCGGTGGCGCCAAGGCTGACGGCCGCCGCAAAGCCTGCAGCCCCACGGGCTGTGGGGCCACGCGAGTGGCTGCCAAAGAGCTTTCCAAGGAGGCACGGCTTTCCCTCCTGGCTCTTCGGGCATGGGAGCTGTGGCCAGAGCCGCGGCCCTACCGGAAAATGCTTCGCAGGCTGGCTCGGCGGCGCCAGGTGGGCGCCGGTGGCGCCGAGGCTGACGGCCGCCGCAAAGCCCGCAGCCCCACGGGCTGTACGGCCACGCGAGCGGCTGCCAAAGAGCTTTCCAACGAGGCACGGCTTTCCCTCCTGGCTCTTCGGGCGTGGGAGCTGTGGCCAGAGCCGCGGCCCTACCGGAAAATGCTTCGCAGGCTGGCGCGGCGGCGCCACGTGGGCGCCGGTGGCGCCGAGGCTGACGGCCGCCGCAAAGCCCGCAGCCCCACGTGCTGTGGGGCTACGCGAGCAGCTGCCAAAGAGCTTTCCAACGAGGCACGGCTTTCCCTCCTGGCTTTTCGGGCGTGGGAGCTGTGGCCAGAGACGCGGCCCTACCAGAAAATGCTTCGCAGGCTGGCTCGGCGGTGCCAGGTGGGCGCCGGTGGCGCCGAGGCTGACGGCCGCCGGAAAGCCCGCAGCCCCACGGGCTGTGGGGCCACGCGAGCGGCTGCCAAAGAGCTTTCCAACGAGGCACGGCTTTCCCTCCTGGCTCTTCGGGCGTGGGAGCTGTGGCCAGAGACGCGGCCCTACCGGAAAATGCTTCGCAGGCTGGCTCGGCGGCGCCAGGTGGGCGCCGGTGGCGCCAAGGCTGACGGCCGCCGCAAAGCCCGCATCCCCACGGGCTGTGGGGCCACGCGAGCGGCTGCCAAAGAGCTTTCCAACGAGGCACGGCTTTCCCTCCTGGCTCTTCGGGCGTGGGAGCTGTGGCCAGAGACGCGGCCCTACCGGAAAATGCTTCGCAGGCTGGCGCGGCGGCGCCAGGTGGGCGCCGGTGGCTCCGAGGCTGACGGCCGCTGCAAAGCCCGCAGCCCCACGGGCTGTGGGGCCACGCGAGCGGCTGCCAAAGAGGTTTCCAACGAGGCACGTCTTTCCCTCCTGGCTCTTCGGGCGTGGGAGCTGTGGCCAGAGACGCGGCCCTACCGGAAAATGCTTCGCAGGCTGGCTCGGCGGCGCCAGGTGGGCGCCGGTGGCGCCGAGGCTGACGGCCGCCGCAAAGCCCGCAGCCCCACGGGCTGTGGGGCCACGCGAGCGGCTGCCAAAGAGCTTTCCAACGAGGCACGGCTTTCCCTCCTGGCTCTTCGGGCGTGGGAGCTGTGGCCAGAGCCGCGGCCCTACCGGAAAATGCTTCGCAGGCTGGCTCAGCGGCGCCAGGTGGGCACCGGTGGCGCCGAGGCTGACGGCCGCCGCAAAGCCTGCAGCCCCACGGGCTGTGGGGCCACGCGAGTGGCTGCCAAAGAGCTTTCCAAGGAGGCACGGCTTTCCCTCCTGGCTCTTCGGGCATGGGAGCTGTGGCCAGAGCCGCGGCCCTACCGGAAAATGCTTCGCAGGCTGGCTCGGCGGCGCCAGGTGGGCGCCGGTGGCGCCGAGGCTGACGGCCGCCGCAAAGCCCGCAGCCCCACGGGCTGTGGGGCCACGCGAGCGGCTGCCAAAGAGCTTTCCAAGGAGGCACGGCTTTCCCTCCTGGCTCTTCGGGCGTGGGAGCTGTCGCCAGAGACGCGGAACTACCGGAAAATGCTTCACAGGCTGGCGCGGCGGCGCCAGGTGGGCGCCGGTGGCGCCGAGGCTGACGGCCGCCGCAAAGCCCGCAGCCCCACGGGCTGTGGGGCCACGCGAGCGGCTGCCAAAGAGCTTTCCAAGGAGGCACGGCTTTCCCTCCTGGCTCTTCGGGCGTGGGAGCTGTGGCCAGAGCCGCGGCCCTACCGGAAAATGCTTCGCAGGCTGGCTCGGCGGCGCCAGGTGGGCGTCGGTGGCGCCGAGGCTGACGGCCGCCGCAAAGCCCGCATCCCCACGGGCTGTGGGGCCACGCGAGCGGCTGCCAAAGAGCTTTCCAACGAGGCACGGCTTTCCCTCCTGGCTCTTCGGGCGTGGGAGCTGTGGCCAGAGCCGCGGCCCTACCGGAAAATGCTTCGCAGGCTGGCTCGGTGGCGCCAGGTGGGCGCTGGTGGCGCCGAGGCTGACGGCCGCCGCAAAGCCCGCAGCCCCACGGGCTGTACGGCCACGCAAGCGGCTGCCAAAGAGCTTTCCAACGAGGCACGGCTTTCCCTCCTGGCTCTTCGGGCGTGGGAGCTGTGGCCAGAGCCGCGGCCCTACCGGAAAATGCTTCGCAGGCTGGCGCGGCGGCGCCACGTGGGCGCCGGTGGCGCCGAGGCTGACGGCCGCCGCAAAGCCCGCAGCCCCACGTGCTGTGGGGCTACGCGAGCAGCTGCCAAAGAGCTTTCCAACGAGGCACGGCTTTCCCTCCTGGCTTTTCGGGCGTGGGAGCTGTGGCCAGAGACGCGGCCCTACCGGAAAATGCTTCGCAGGCTGGCTCGGCGGTGCCAGGTGGGCGCCGGTGGCGCCGAGGCTGACGGCCGCCGGAAAGCCCGCAGCCCCACGGGCTGTGGGGCCACGCGAGCGGCTGCCAAAGAGCTTTCCAACGAGGCACGGCTTTCCCTCCTGGCTCTTCGGGCGTGGGAGCTGTGGCCAGAGACGCGGCCCTACCGGAAAATGCTTCGCAGGCTGGCTCGGCGGCGCCAGGTGGGCGCCGGTGGCGCCAAGGCTGACGGCCGCCGCAAAGCCCGCAGCCCCACGGGCTGTGGGGCCACGCGAGCGGCTGCCAAAGAGCTTTCCAACGAGGCACGGCTTTCCCTCCTGGCTCTTCGGGCGTGGGAGCTGTGGCCAGAGACGCGGCCCTACCGGAAAATGCTTCGCAGGCTGGCGCGGCGGCGCCAGGTGGGCGCCGGTGGCTTCGAGGCTGACGGCCGCTGCAAAGCCCGCAGCCCCACGGGCTGTGGGGCCACGCGAGCGGCTGCCAAAGAGGTTTCCAACGAGGCACGTCTTTCCCTCCTGGCTCTTCGGGCGTGGGAGCTGTGGCCAGAGACGCGGCCCTACCGGAAAATGCTTCGCAGGCTGGCTCGGCGGCGCCAGGTGGGCGCCGGTGGCGCCGAGGCTGACGGCCGCCGCAAAGCCCGCAGCCCCACGGGCTGTGGGGCCACGCGAGCGGCTGCCAAAGAGCTTTCCAACGAGGCACGGCTTTCCCTCCTGGCTCTTCGGGCGTGGGAGCTGTGGCCAGAGCCGCGGCCCTACCGGAAAATGCTTCGCAGGCTGGCGCGGCAGCGCCAGGTGGGCGCCGGTGGCGCCGAGGCTGACGGCCGCCGCAAAGCCCGCAGCCCCACGGGCTGTGGGGCCACGCGAGCGGCTGCCAAAGAGCTTTCCAACGAGGCACGGCTTTCCCTCCTGGCTCTTCGGGCGTGGGAGCTGTGGCCAGAGACGCGGCCCTACCGGAAAATGCTTCGCAGGCTGGCTCGGCGGTGCCAGGTGGGCGCCGGTGGCGCCGAGGCTGACGGCCGCCGGAAAGCCCGCAGCCCCACGGGCTGTGGGGCCACGCGAGCGGCTGCCAAAGAGCTTTCCAACGAGGCACGGCTTTCCCTCCTGGCTCTTCGGGCGTGGGAGCTGTGGCCAGAGCCGCGGCCCTACCGGAAAATGCTTCGCAGGCTGGCTCGGCGGCGCCAGGTGGGCGCCGGTGGCGCCAAGGCTGACGGCCGCCGCAAAGCCCGCAGCCCCACGGGCTGTGGGGCCACGCGAGCGGCTGCCAAAGAGCTTTCCAACGAGGCACGGCTTTCCCTCCTGGCTCTTCGGGCGTGGGAGCTGTGGCCAGAGACGCGGCCCTACCGGAAAATGCTTCGCAGGCTGGCGCGGCGGCGCCAGGTGGGCGCCGGTGGCTTCGAGGCTGACGGCCGCTGCAAAGCCCGCAGCCCCACGGGCTGTGGGGCCACGCGAGCGGCTGCCAAAGAGGTTTCCAACGAGGCACGTCTTTCCCTCCTGGCTCTTCGGGCGTGGGAGCTGTGGCCAGAGACGCGGCCCTACCGGAAAATGCTTCGCAGGCTGGCTCGGCGGCGCCAGGTGGGCGCCGGTGGCGCCGAGGCTGACGGCCGCCGCAAAGCCCGCAGCCCCACGGGCTGTGGGGCCACGCGAGCGGCTGCCAAAGAGCTTTCCAATGAGGCACGGCTTTCCCTCCTGGCTCTTCGGGCGTGGGAGCTGTGGCCAGAGCCGCGGCCCTACCGGAAAATGCTTCGCAGGCTGGCGCGGCAGCGCCAGGTGGGCGCCGGTGGCGCCGAGGCTGACGGCCGCCGCAAAGCCCGCAGCCCCACGGGCTGTGGGGCCACGCGAGCGGCTGCCAAAGAGCTTTCCAACGAGGCACGGCTTTCCCTCCTGGCTCTTCGGGCGTGGGAGCTGTGGCCAGAGCCGCGGCCCTACCGGAAAATGCTTCGCAGGCTGGCTCGGCGGCGCCAGGTGGGCGCTGGTATCACCGAGGGTGATGGCCGCCGCAAAGCCCGCAGCCCCACGGGCTGTGGGGCCACGTGAGCGGCTGCCAAAGAGCTTTCCAACGAGGCACGGCTTTCCCTCCTGGCTCTTCGGGCGTGGGAGCTGTTGCCAGAGCCGCGGCCCTACCTGAAAATGCTTCGCAGGCTGGCGCGGCGGCGCCAGGTGGGCGCCGGTGGCGCCGAGGCTGACGGCCGCCGCAAAGCCCGCAGCCCCACGGGCTGTGGGGCCATGCGAGTGGCTGCCAAAGTGCTTTCCAACGAGGCACGGCTTTCCCTCCTGGCTCTTCGGGCGTGGGAGCTGTGGCCAGAGCCGCGGCCCTACCGGAAAATGCTTCGCAGGCTGGATCGGCGGCGCCAGGTGGGCGCCGGTGGCACCGAGGCTGACGGCCGCCGCAAAGCCCGCAGCCCCACGGGCTGTGGGGCCACGCGAGTGGCTGCCATAGAGCTTTCCAACGAGGCACGGCTTTCCCTCCTGGCTCTTCGGGCGTGGGAGCTGTGGCCAGAGCCGCGGCCCTACCGGAAAATGCTTCGCAGGCTGGCGCGGCAGCGCCAGGTGGGCGCCGGTGGCGCCGAGGCTGACGGCCGCCGCAAAGCCCGCAGCCCCACGGGCTGTGGGGCCACGCGAGCGGCTGCCAAAGAGCTTTCCAACGAGGCACGGCTTTCCCTCCTGGCTCTTCGGGCGTGGGAGCTGTGGCCAGAGCCGCGGCCCTACCGGAAAATGATTCGCAGGCTGGCTCGGCGGCGCCAGGTGGGCGCCGGTGGCGCCGAGGCTGACGGCCGCCGCAAAGCCCGCAGCCCCACGGGCTGTGGGGCCACGCGAGCGGCTGCCAAAGAGCTTTCCAACGAGGCACGGCTTTCCCTCCTGGCTCTTCGGGCGTGGGAGCTGTGGCCAGAGCCGCGGCCCTACCGGAAAATGCTTCGCAGGCTGGCTCGGCGGCGCCAGGTGGGCGCTGGTATCACCGAGGGTGATGGCCGCCGCAAAGCCCGCAGCCCCACGGGCTGTGGGGCCACGCGAGCGGCTGCCAAAGAGCTTTCCAACGAGGCACGGCTTTCCCTCCTGGCTCTTCGGGCGTGGGAGCTGTGGCCAGAGCCGCGGCCCTACCGGAAAATGCTTCGCAGGCTGGCTCGGCGGCGCCAGGTGGGCGCCGGTGGCGCCGAGGCTGACGGCCGCTGCAAAGCCCGCAGCCCCACGGTGTGTGGGGCCACGCGAGCGGCTGCCAAAGAGCTTTCCAACGAGGCACGGCTTTCCCTCCTGGCTCTTCGGGCGTGGGAGCTGTGGCCAGAGCCGCAGCCCTACCGGAAAATGCTTTGCAGGGTGGCTCGGCGGCACCACGTGGGCGCCGGTGGCGCCGAGGCTGACGGCCGCCGCAAAGCCCGCAGCCCCACGGGCTGTGGGGCCACGCGAGCGGCTGCCAAAGAGCTTTCCAACGAGGCACGGCTTTCCCTCCTGGCTCTTCGGGCGTGGGAGCTGTGGCCAGAGCCGCGGCCCTACCGGAAAATGCTTCGCAGGTTGGCTTGGCGGCGCCAGGTGGGCGCCGGTGGCACCGAGGCTGACGGCCGCCGCAAAGCCCGCAGTCCCACGGGCTGTGGGGCCACGCGAGTGGCTGCCATAGAGCTTTCCAACGAGGCACGGCTTTCCCTCCTGGTTCTTCGGGCGTGGGAGCTGTGGGCAGAGCCGCGGCCCTACCGGAAAATTCTTCGCAGGCTGGCTCGGCGGTGCCAGGTGGGCGCCGGTGGCGCCGAGGCTGACGGCCGCCGCAAAGCCCGCAGCCCCACGGGCTGTGGGGCCACGCGAGCGGCTGCCAAAGAGCTTTCCAACGAGGCACGGCTTTCCCTCCTGGCTCTTCGGGCGTGGGAGCTGTGGCCAGAGCCGCGGCCCTACCGGAAAATGCTTCGCAGGCTGGCGCGGCGGCGCCAGGTGGGCGCCGGTGGCGCCGAGGCTGACGGCCGCCGCAAAGCCCGCAGCCCCACGGGCTGTGGGGCCATGCGAGTGGCTGCCAAAGAGCTTTCCAACGAGGCACGGCTTTCCCTCCTGGCTCTTCGGGCGTGGGAGCTGTGGCCAGAGCCGCGGCCCTACTGGAAAATGCTTCGCAGGCTGGCTCGGCGGCGCCAGGTGGGCGCCGGTGGCGCCGAGGCTGACGGCCGCCGCAAAGCCCGCAGCCCCACGGGCTGTGGGGCCACGCGAGCGGCTGCCAAAGAGCTTTCCAACGAGGCACGGCTTTCCCTCCTGGCTCTTCGGGCATGGGAGCTGTGGCCAGAGACGCAGCCCTACCGGAAAATGCTTCGCAGGCTGGCTCGGAGGCACGAGGTGGGCGCCGGTTCGCCGAGGCTGACGGCCGCCGCAAAGCCCGCAGCCCCACGGGCTGTGGGGCCACGCGAGCGGCTGCCAAAGAGCTTTCCAACGAGGCACGGCTTTCCCTCCTGGCTCTTCGGGCGTGGGAGCTGTGGCCAGAGCCGCGGCCGTACCGGAAAATGCTTCGCAGGCTGGCTCGGCGGCGCCAGGTGGGCGCCGGTGGCACCGAGGCTGACGGCCGCTGGAAAGCCCGCAGCCCCACGGGCTGTGGGGCCACGCGAGCGGCTGCCAAAGAGCTTTCCAACGAGGCACGGCTTTCCCTCCTGGCTCTTCGGGCGTGGGAGCTGTGGCCAGAGCCGCGGCCCTACCGGAAAATGCTTCGCAGGCTGGCGCGGCGGCGCCACGTGGGCGCCGGTGGCGCCGAGGCTGACGGCCGCCGCAAAGCCCGCAGCCCCACGGGCTGTGGGGCCACGCGAGCGGCTGCCAAAGAGCTTTCCAACGAGGCACGGCTTTCCCTCCTGGCTCTTCGGGCGTGGGAGCTGTGGCCAGAGCCGCGGCCCTACCGGAAAATGCTTCGCAGGCTGGCTCGGCGGCACCACGTGGGCGCCGGTGGCGCCGAGGCTGATGGCCGCCGCAAAGCCCGCAGCCCCACGGGCTGTGGGGCCACTCGAGCGCCTGCCAAAGAGCTTTCCAAAGAGGCACGGCTTTCCCTCCTGGCTCTTCGGGCGTGGGAGCTGTGGCCAGAGCCGCGGCCCTACCGGAAAATGCTTCGCAGGCTGGCGCGGCGGCGCCACGTGGGCGCCGGTGGCTCCGAGGCTGACGGCCGCCGCAAAGCCCGCAGCCCCACGGGCTGTGGGGCCACGCGAGCGGCTGCCAAAGAGCTTTCCAACGAGGCACGGCTTTCCCTCCTGGCTCTTCGGTCGTGGGAGCTGTGGCCAGAGCCGCGGCCCTACCGGAAAATGCTTCGCAGGCTGGCTCGGCGGCGCCAGGTGGGCGGCGGTGGCACCGAGGCTGACGGCCGCCGCAAAGCCCGCAGCCCCACGGGCTGTGGGGCCACGCGAGCGGCTGCCAAAGAGCTTTCCAACGAGGCACGGCTTTCCCTCCTGGCTCTTCGGGCGTGGGAGCTGTGGCCAGAGCCGCGGCCCTACCGGAAAATGCTTCGCAGGCTGGCTCGGCGGCGCCAGGTGGGCGCCGGTGGCGCCGAGGCTGACGGCCGCCGCAAAGCCCGCAGCCCCACGGGCTGTGGGGCCACGCGAGCGGCTGCCAAAGGGCTTTCCAACGAGGCACGGCTTTCTCTCCTGGCTCTTCGGGCGTGGGAGCTGTCGCCAGAGCCGCGGCCCTACCGGAAAATGCTTCGCAGGCTGGCTCGGCGGCGCCAGGTGGGCGCCGGTGGCGCCGAGGCTGACGGCCGCCGCAAAGCCCGCAGCCCCACGGGCTGTGGGGCCACGCGAGCGGCTGCCAAAGAGCTTTCCAACGAGGCACGGCTTTCCCTCCTGGCTCTTCGGGCGTGGGAGCTGTGGCCAGAGCCGCGGCCCTACCGGAAAATGCTTTGCAGGCTGGCTCGGCGGCACCACGTGGGCGCCGGTGGCGCCGAGGCTGACGGCCGCCGCAAAGCCCGCAGCCCCACGGGCTGTGGGGCCACGCGAGCGGCTGCCAAAGAGCTTTCCAACGAGGCACGGCTTTCCCTCCTGGCTCTTCGGGCGTGGGAGCTGTGGCCAGAGCCGCGGCCCTACCGGAAAATGCTTCGCAGGCTGGCTCGGCGGCGCCAGGTGGGCGCCGGTGGCGCCGAGGCTGACGGCCGCCGCAAAGCCCGCAGCCCCACGGGCTGTGGGGCCACGCGAGCGGCTGCCAAAGAGCTTTCCAACGAGGCACGGCTTTCCCTCCTGGCTCTTCGGGCGTGGGAGCTGTGGCCAGAGCCGCGGCCCTACCGGAAAATGCTTCGCAGGCTGGCTCGGCGGCGCCAGGTGGGCGCCGGTGGCACCGAGGCTGACGGCCGCCGCAAAGCCCGCAGCCCCACGGGCTGTGAGGCCACGCGAGCGGCTGCCAAAGAGCTTTCCAACGAGGCACGGCTTTCCCTCCTGGCTCTTCGGGCGTGGGAGCTGTCGCCAGAGCCGCGGCCCTACCGGAAAATGCTTCGCAGGCTGGCTCGGCGGCGCCACGTGGGCGCCGGTGGCTCCGAGGCTGACGGCCGCCGCAAAGCCCGCAGCCCCACGGGCTGTGGGGCCACGCGAGCGGCTGCCAAAGAGCTTTCCAACGAGGCACGGCTTTCCCTCCTGGCTCTTCGGTCGTGGGAGCTGTGGCCAGAGCCGCGGCCCTACCGGAAAATGCTTCGCAGGCTGGCTCGGCGGCGCCAGGTGGGCGGCGGTGGCACCGAGGCTGACGGCCGCCGCAAAGCCCGCAGCCCCACGGGCTGTGGGGCCACGCGAGCGGCTGCCAAAGAGCTTTCCAACGAGGCACGGCTTTCCCTCCTGGCTCTTCGGGCGTGGGAGCTGTGGCCAGAGCCGCGGCCCTACCGGAAAATGCTTCGCAGGCTGGCTCGGCGGCGCCAGGTGGGCGCCGGTGGCGCCGAGGCTGACGGCCGCCGCAAAGCCCGCAGCCCCACGGGCTGTGGGGCCACGCGAGCGGCTGCCAAAGGGCTTTCCAACGAGGCACGGCTTTCTCTCCTGGCTCTTCGGGCGTGGGAGCTGTCGCCAGAGCCGCGGCCCTACCGGAAAATGCTTCGCAGGCTGGCTCGGCGGCGCCAGGTGGGCGCCGGTGGCGCCGAGGCTGACGGCCGCCGCAAAGCCCGCAGCCCCACGGGCTGTGGGGCCACGCGAGCGGCTGCCAAAGAGCTTTCCAACGAGGCACGGCTTTCCCTCCTGGCTCTTCGGGCGTGGGAGCTGTGGCCAGAGCCGCGGCCCTACCGGAAAATGCTTTGCAGGCTGGCTCGGCGGCACCACGTGGGCGCCGGTGGCGCCGAGGCTGACGGCCGCCGCAAAGCCCGCAGCCCCACGGGCTGTGGGGCCACGCGAGCGGCTGCCAAAGAGCTTTCCAACGAGGCACGGCTTTCCCTCCTGGCTCTTCGGGCGTGGGAGCTGTGGCCAGAGCCGCGGCCCTACCGGAAAATGCTTCGCAGGCTGGCTCGGCGGCGCCAGGTGGGCGCCGGTGGCGCCGAGGCTGACGGCCGCCGCAAAGCCCGCAGCCCCACGGGCTGTGGGGCCACGCGAGCGGCTGCCAAAGAGCTTTCCAACGAGGCACGGCTTTCCCTCCTGGCTCTTCGGGCGTGGGAGCTGTGGCCAGAGCCGCGGCCCTACCGGAAAATGCTTCGCAGGCTGGCTCGGCGGCGCCAGGTGGGCGCCGGTGGCACCGAGGCTGACGGCCGCCGCAAAGCCCGCAGCCCCACGGGCTGTGAGGCCACGCGAGCGGCTGCCAAAGAGCTTTCCAACGAGGCACGGCTTTCCCTCCTGGCTCTTCGGGCGTGGGAGCTGTCGCCAGAGCCGCGGCCCTACCGGAAAATGCTTCGCAGGCTGGCTCGGCGGCGCCAGGTGGGCGCCGGTGGCGCCGAGGCTGACGGCCGCCGCAAAGCCTGCAGCCCCACGGGCTGTGGGGCCACGCGAGCGGCTGCCAAAGAGCTTTCCAACGAGGCACGGCTTTCCCTCCTGGCTCTTCGGGCGTGGGAGCTGTGGCCAGAGCCGCGGCCCTACCGGAAAATGCTTCGCAGCCTGGCTCGGCGGCGCCAGGTGGGCGGCGGTGGCGCCGAGGCTGACGGCCGCCGCAAAGCCCGCAGCCCCACGGGCTGTGGGGCCACGCGAGCGGCTGCCAAAGAGCTTTCCAACGAGGCACGGCTTTCCCTCCTGGCTCTTCGGGTGTGGGAGCTGTGGCCAGAGCCGCGGCCCTACCGGAAAATGCTTCGCAGGCTGGCGCGATGGCACCACGTGGGCGCCGGTGGCACCGAGGCTGACGGCCGCCGCAAAGCCCGCAGCCCCACGGGCTGTGGGGCCACGCGAGCGGCTGCCAAAGAGCTTTCCAACGAGGCACGGCTTTCCCTCCTGGCTCTTCGGGCGTGGGAGCTGTGGCCAGAGCCGCGGCCCTACCGGAAAATGCTTCGCAGGCTGGCTCGGCGGCGCCAGGTGGGCGCCGGTGGCGCCGAGGCTGACGGCCGCCGCAAAGCCCGCAGCCCCACGGGCTGTGGGGCCACGCGAGCGGCTGCCAAAGGGCTTTCCAACGAGGCACGGCTTTCTCTCCTGGCTCTTCGGGCGTGGGAGCTGTCGCCAGAGCCGCGGCCCTACCGGAAAATGCTTCGCAGGCTGGCTCGGCGGCGCCAGGTGGGCGCCGGTGGCGCCGAGGCTGACGGCCGCCGCAAAGCCCGCAGCCCCACGGGCTGTGGGGCCACGCGAGCGGCTGCCAAAGGGCTTTCCAACGAGGCACGGCTTTCTCTCCTGGCTCTTCGGGCGTGGGAGCTGTCGCCAGAGCCGCGGCCCTACCGGAAAATGCTTCGCAGGCTGGCTCGGCGGCGCCAGGTGGGCGCCGGTGGCGCCGAGGCTGACGGCCGCCGCAAAGCCCGCAGCCCCACGGGCTGTGGGGCCACGCGAGCGGCTGCCAAAGAGCTTTCCAACGAGGCACGGCTTTCCCTCCTGGCTCTTCGGGCGTGGGAGCTGTGGCCAGAGCCGCGGCCCTACCGGAAAATGCTTTGCAGGCTGGCTCGGCGGCACCACGTGGGCGCCGGTGGCGCCGAGGCTGACGGCCGCCGCAAAGCCCGCAGCCCCACGGGCTGTGGGGCCACGCGAGCGGCTGCCAAAGAGCTTTCCAACGAGGCACGGCTTTCCCTCCTGGCTCTTCGGGCGTGGGAGCTGTGGCCAGAGCCGCGGCCCTACCGGAAAATGCTTCGCAGGCTGGCTCGGCGGCGCCAGGTGGGCGCCGGTGGCGCCGAGGCTGACGGCCGCCGCAAAGCCCGCAGCCCCACGGGCTGTGGGGCCACGCGAGCGGCTGCCAAAGAGCTTTCCAACGAGGCACGGCTTTCCCTCCTGGCTCTTCGGGCGTGGGAGCTGTGGCCAGAGCCGCGGCCCTACCGGAAAATGCTTCGCAGGCTGGCTCGGCGGCGCCAGGTGGGCGCCGGTGGCACCGAGGCTGACGGCCGCCGCAAAGCCCGCAGCCCCACGGGCTGTGAGGCCACGCGAGCGGCTGCCAAAGAGCTTTCCAACGAGGCACGGCTTTCCCTCCTGGCTCTTCGGGCGTGGGAGCTGTCGCCAGAGCCGCGGCCCTACCGGAAAATGCTTCGCAGGCTGGCTCGGCGGCGCCAGGTGGGCGCCGGTGGCGCCGAGGCTGACGGCCGCCGCAAAGCCTGCAGCCCCACGGGCTGTGGGGCCACGCGAGCGGCTGCCAAAGAGCTTTCCAACGAGGCACGGCTTTCCCTCCTGGCTCTTCGGGCGTGGGAGCTGTGGCCAGAGCCGCGGCCCTACCGGAAAATGCTTCGCAGGCTGGCTCGGCGGCGCCAGGTGGGCGGCGGTGGCGCCGAGGCTGACGGCCGCCGCAAAGCCCGCAGCCCCACGGGCTGTGGGGCCACGCGAGCGGCTGCCAAAGAGCTTTCCAACGAGGCACGGCTTTCCCTCCTGGCTCTTCGGGTGTGGGAGCTGTGGCCAGAGCCGCGGCCCTACCGGAAAATGCTTCGCAGGCTGGCGCGATGGCACCACGTGGGCGCCGGTGGCACCGAGGCTGACGGCCGCCGCAAAGCCCGCAGCCCCACGGGCTGTGGGGCCACGCGAGCGGCTGCCAAAGAGCTTTCCAACGAGGCACGGCTTTCCCTCCTGGCTCTTCGGGCGTGGGAGCTGTGGCCAGAGCCGCGGCCCTACCGGAAAATGCTTCGCAGGCTGGCTCGGCGGCGCCAGGTGGGCGCCGGTGGCACCGAGGCTGACGGCCGCCGGAAAGCCCGCAGCCCCACGGGCTGTGGGGCCACGCGAGCGGCTGCCAAAGAGCTTTCCAACGAGGCACGGCTTTCCCTCCTGGCTCTTCGGGCGTGGGAGCTGTGGCCAGAGACGCGGCCCTACCGGAAAATGCTTAGCAGGCTGGCTCGGCGGCGCCAGGTGGGCGCCGGTGGTGCCGAGGCTGACGGCCGCCGCAAAGCCCGCATCCCCACGGGCTGTGGGGCCACGCGAGCGGCTGCCAAAGAGCTTTCCAACGAGGCACGGCTTTCCCTCCTGGCTCTTCGGGCGTGGGAGCTGTGGCCAGAGCCGCGGCCCTACCCGAAAATGCTTCGCAGGCTGGCTGAGCGGCGCCAGGTGGGAGCCGGTGGCGCCAAGGCTGACGGCCGCCGCAAAGCCCGCAGCCCCACGGGCTGTGGGGCCACGCGAGCGGCTGCCAAAGAGCTTTCCAACGAGGCACGGCTTTCCCTCCTGGCTCTTCGGGCGTGGGAGCTGTGGCCAGAGCCGCGGCCCTACCGGAAAATGCTTCGCAGGCTGGCGCGACGGCACCACGTGGGCGCCGGTGGCGCCGAGGCTGACGGCCGCCGCAAAGCCCGCAGCCCCACGGGCTGTGGGGCCACGCGAGCGGCTGCCAAAGAGCTTTCCAACGAGGCCCGGCTTTCCCTCCTGGCTCTTCGGGCGTGGGAGCTGTGGCCAGAGCCGCGGCCCTACCGGAAAATGCTTCGCAGGCTGGCGCGACGGCACCACGTGGGCACCGGTGGCGCCGATGCTGATGGCCACCGCAAAGCCCGCAGCCCCACGGGCTGTGAGGCCACGCGAGCGGCTGCCAAAGAGCTTTCCAACGAGGCACGGGTTTCCCTCCTGGCTCTTCGGGCGTGGGAGCTGTGGCCAGAGCCGCGGCCCTACCGGAAAATGCTTCGCAGGCTGGCTCGGCGACGCCAGGTGGGCGCTGGTGGCACCGAGGCTGACGGCCGCCGCAAAGCCCGCAGCCCCACGGGCTGTGGGGCCACGCGAGCGGCTGCCAAAGAGCTTTCCAACGAGGCACGGCTTTCCCTCCTGGCTCTTCGGGCGTGGGAGCTGTGGCCAGAGCCGCGGCCCTACCGGAAAATGCTTCGCAGGCTGGCGCGGCGGCACCACGTGGGCGCCGGTGGCGCCGAGGCTGACGGCCGCCGCAAAGCCCGCATCCCCACGGGCTGTGGGGCCACGCGAGCGGCTGCCAAAGAGCTTTCCAACGAGGCACGGCTTTCCCTCCTGGCTCTTCGGGCGTGGGAGCTGTGGCCAGAGCCGCGGCCCTACCGGAAAATGCTTCGCAGGCTGGCGCGACGGCAGCACGTGGGCGCCGGTGGCGCCGATGCTCATGGCCACCGCAAAGCCCGCAGCCCCACGGGCTGTGAGGCCACGCGAGCGGCTGCCAAAGAGCTTTCCAACGAGGCACGTCTTTCCCTCCTGGCTCTTCGGGCGTGGGAGCTGTGGCCAGAGCCGCGGCCCTACCGGAAAATGCTTCGCAGGCTGGCTCGGCGGCGCCAGGTGGGTGCCGGTGGCGCCGAGGCTGACGGCCGCCGCAAAGCCCGCAGCCCCACGGGCTGTGGGGCCACGCGAGCGGCTGCCAAAGAGCTTTCCAACGAGGCACGGCTTTCCCTCCTGGCTCTTCAGGCGTGGGAGCTGTGGCCAGAGCCGCGGCCCTACCGGAAAATGCTTCGCAGGCTGGCTCGGCGGCGCCAGGTGGGCGGCGGTGGCGCCGAGGCTGACGGCCGCCGCAAAGCCCGCAGCCCCACGGGCTGTGGGGCCACGCGAGCGGCTGCCAAAGAGCTTTCCAACGAGGCACGGCTTTCCCTCCTGGCTCTTCGGGCATGGGAGCTGTGGCCAGAGCCGCGGCCCTACCGGAAAATGCTTCGCAGGCTGGCGCAGCGGCGCCACGTGGGCGCCGGTGGCGCCGAGGCTGACGGCCGCCGGAAAGCCCGCAGCCCCACGGGCTGTGGGGCCACGCGAGCGGCTGCCAAAGAGCTTTCCAACGAGGCACGGCTTTCCCTCCTGGCTCTTCGGGCGTGGGAGCTGTGGCCAGAGCCGCGGCCCTACCGGAAAATGCTTCGCAGGCTGGCTCGGCGGCGCCAGGTGGGCGCCGGTGGTGCCGAGGCTGACGGCCGCCGCAAAGCCTGCAGCCCCACGGGCTGTGGGGCCACGCGAGCGGCTGCCAAAGAGCTTTCCAACGAGGCACGGCTTTCCCTCCTGGCTCTTCGGGCGTGGGAGCTGTGGCCAGAGCCGCGGCCCTACCGGAAAATGCTTCGCAGGCTGGCTCGGCGGCGCCAGGTGGGCACCGGTGGCGCCGAGGCTGACGGCCGCCGCAAAGCCCGCATCCCCACGGGCTGTGGGGCCACGCGAGCGGCTGCCAAAGAGCTTTCCAACGAGGCACGGCTTTCCCTCCTGGCTCTTCGGGCGTGGGAGCTGTGGCCAGAGCCGCGGCCCTACCGGAAAATGCTTCGCAGGCTGGCGCGATGGCACCACGTGGGCGCCGGTGGCGCCGAGGCTGACGGCCGCCGCAAAGCCCGCAGCCCCACGGGCTGTGGGGCCACGCGAGCGGCTGCCAAAGAGCTTTCCAACGAGGCACGGCTTTCCCTCCTGGCTCTTCGGGCGTGGGAGCTGTGGCCAGAGCCGCGGCCCTACCGGAAAATGCTTCGCAGGCTGGCTCGGCGGCGCCAGGTGGGCGCTGGTATCACCGAGGGTGATGGCCGCCGCAAAGCCCGCAGCCCCACGGGCTGTGGGGCCACGTGAGCGGCTGCCAAAGAGCTTTCCAACGAGGCACGGCTTTCCCTCCTGGCTCTTCGGGCGTGGGAGCTGTTGCCAGAGCCGCGGCCCTACCTGAAAATGCTTCGCAGGCTGGCGCGGCGGCGCCAGGTGGGCGCCGGTGGCGCCGAGGCTGACGGCCGCCGCAAAGCCCGCAGCCCCACGGGCTGTGGGGCCATGCGAGTGGCTGCCAAAGTGCTTTCCAACGAGGCACGGCTTTCCCTCCTGGCTCTTCGGGCGTGGGAGCTGTGGCCAGAGCCGCGGCCCTACCGGAAAATGCTTCGCAGGCTGGCTCGGCGGCGCCAGGTGGGCGCCGGTGGTGCCGAGGCTGACGGCCGCCGCAAAGCCCGCAGCCCCACGGGCTGTGGGGCCACGCGAGCGGCTGCCAAAGAGCTTTCCAACGAGGCACGGCTTTCCCTCCTGGCTCTTCGGGCGTGGGAGCTGTGGCCAGAGCCGCGGCCCTACCGGAAAATGCTTCGCAGGCTGGCTCGGCGGCGCCAGGTGGGCGCCGGTGGCGCCGAGGCTGACGGCCGCTGCAAAGCCCGCAGCCCCACGGTGTGTGGGGCCACGCGAGCGGCTGCCAAAGAGCTTTCCAACGAGGCACGGCTTTCCCTCCTGGCTCTTCGGGCGTGGGAGCTGTGGCCAGAGCCGCAGCCCTACCGGAAAATGCTTTGCAGGGTGGCTCGGCGGCACCACGTGGGCGCCGGTGGCGCCGAGGCTGACGGCCGCCGCAAAGCCCGCAGCCCCACGGGCTGTGGGGCCACGCGAGCGGCTGCCAAAGAGCTTTCCAACGAGGCACGGCTTTCCCTCCTGGCTCTTCGGGCGTGGGAGCTGTGGCCAGAGCCGCGGCCCTACCGGAAAATGCTTCGCAGGTTGGCTTGGCGGCGCCAGGTGGGCGCCGGTGGCACCGAGGCTGACGGCCGCCGCAAAGCCCGCAGCCCCACGGGCTGTGGGGCCACGCGAGTGGCTGCCATAGAGCTTTCCAACGAGGCACGGCTTTCCCTCCTGGTTCTTCGGGCGTGGGAGCTGTGGGCAGAGCCGCGGCCCTACCGGAAAATTCTTCGCAGGCTGGCTCGGCGGTGCCAGGTGGGCGCCGGTGGCGCCGAGGCTGACGGCCGCCGCAAAGCCCGCAGCCCCACGGGCTGTGGGGCCACGCGAGCGGCTGCCAAAGAGCTTTCCAACGAGGCACGGCTTTCCCTCCTGGCTCTTCGGGCGTGGGAGCTGTGGCCAGAGCCGCGGCCCTACCGGAAAATGCTTCGCAGGCTGTCTGGGCGGCGCCAGGTGGGCACCGGTGGCGCCGAGGCTGACGGCCGCCGCAAAGCCCGCAGCCCCACGGGCTGTGGGGCCACGCGAGCGGCTGCCAAAGAGCTTTCCAACGAGGCACGGCTTTCCCTCCTGGCTCTTCGGGCGTGGGAGCTGTGGCCAGAGCCGCGGCCCTACCGGAAAACGCTTCGCAAGCTGGCTCGGCGGCGCCAGGTGGGTGCCGGTGGCGCCGAGGCTGACGGCCGCCGCAAAGCCCGCAGCCCCACGGGCTGTGGGGCCACGCGAGCGGCTGCCAAAGAGCTTTCCAACGAGGCACGGCTTTCCCTCCTGGCTCTTCGGGCGTGGGAGCTGTGGCCAGAGACGCAGCCCTACCGGAAAATGCTTCGCAGGCTGGCGCGGCGGCGCCAGGTGGGCGCGGGTGGCGCCGAGGCTGACGGCCG
The DNA here is from genome assembly GCF_964199755.1 of Larus michahellis. Taxonomy (NCBI): domain Eukaryota; kingdom Metazoa; phylum Chordata; class Aves; order Charadriiformes; family Laridae; genus Larus; species Larus michahellis. The sequence continues at coordinate 741,492 of NW_027436014.1, read as the reverse complement.
CCGCAAAGCCCGCAGCCCCACGGGCTGTGGGGCCATGCGAGCGGCTGCCAAAGAGCTTTCCAACGAGGCACGTCTTTCCCTCCTGGCTCTTCGGGCGTCAGAGCTGTGGCCAGAGACGTGGCCCTACCGGAAAATGCTTCGCAGGCTGGCTCGGCGGCGCCAGGTGGGCACCGGTGGAGCCGAGGCTGACGGCCGCCGCAAAGCCCGCAGCCCCACGGGCTGTGGGGCCACGCGAGCGGCTGCCAAAGAGCTTTCCAACGAGGCACGGCTTTCCCTCCTGGCTCTTCGGGCGTGGGAGCTGTGGCCAGAGCCGCGGCCCTACCGGAAAATGCTTCGCAGGCTGGCTCGGTGGCGCTAGGTGGGCGCCGGTGGCGCCGAGGCTGACGGCCACCGCAAAGCCCGCAGCCCCACGGGCTGTGGGGCCACGCGAGCGGCTGCCATAGAGCTTTCCAACGAGGCACGGCTTTCCCTCCTGGCTCTTCGGGCGTGGGAGCTGTGGCCAGAGCCGCGGCCCTACGGGAAAATGCTTCGCAGGCTGGCTCGGCGGCGCCAGGTGGGCGCCGGTGGCACCGAGGCTGACGGCCGCCGCAAAGCCCGCAGCCCCACGGGCTGTGGGGCCACGCGAGCGGCTGCCAAAGAGCTTTCCAACGAGGCACGGCTTTCCCTCCTGGCTCTTCGGGCATGGGAGCTGTGGCCAGAGCCGCGGCCCTACCGGAAAATGCTTCGCAGGCTGGCTCGGCGGCACCACGTGGGCGCCAGTGGCGCCGAGGCTGACGGCCGCCGCAAAGCCCGCAGCCCCACGAGCTGTGGGGCCACGCAAGCGGCTGCCAAAGAGCTTTCCCACGAGGCACGGCTTTCCCTCCTGGCTCTTCGGGCGTGGGAGCTGTGGCCAGAGCCGCGGCCCTACCGGAAAATGCTTTGCAGGCTGGCTGGGCGGCGCCACGTCGGCGCCGGTGGCGCCGAGGCTGATGGCCGCCGCAAAGCCCGCAGCCCCACGGGCTGTGGGGCTACGCGAGCGGCTGCCAAAGAGCTTTCCAACGAGGCACAGCTTTCCCTCCTGGCTCTTCGGGCGTGGGAGCTGTGGCCAGAGCCGCGGCCCTACCGGAAAATGCTTCGCAGGCTGGCGCGGCGGCGCCAGGTGGGCGCCGGTGGCGCCGAGGCTGACGGCCGCCGCAAAGCCCGCAGCCCCACGGGCTGTGGGGCCACGCGAGCGGCTGCCAAAGAGCTTTCCAACGAGGCACGGCTTTCCCTCCTGGCTCTTCGGGCGTGGGAGCTGTGGCCAGAGCCGCGGCCCTACCGGAAAATGCTTCGCAGGCTGGCTCGGCGGCGCCAGGTGGGCGCCGGTGGCACCGAGGCTGACGGCCGCTGCAAAGCCCGCAGCCCCACGGGCTGTGGGGCCACGCGAGCGGCTGCCAAAGAGCTTTCCAACGAGGCACGGCTTTCCCTCCTGGCTCTTCGGGCGTGGGAGCTGTGGCCAGAGCCGCGGCCCTACCGGAAAATGCTTCGCAGGCTGGCTCGGCGGCGCCAGGTGGGCGCTGGTATCGCCGAGGCTGATGGCCGCCGCAAAGCCCGCAGCCCCACGGGCTGTGGGGCCACGCGAGCGGCTGCCAAAGAGCTTTACAACGAGGCACGGCTTTCCCTCCTGGCTCTTCGGGCGTGGGAGCTGTGGCCAGAGCCGCGGCCCTACCGGAAAATGCTTCGCAGGCTGGCGCGGCGGCGCCAGCTGGGCGCCGGTGGCGCCGAGGCTGACGGCCGCCGCAAAGCCCGCAGCCCCACGGGCTGTGGGGCCATGCGAGTGGCTGCCAAAGAGCTTTCCAACGAGGCACGGCTTTCCCTCCTGGCTCTTCGGGCGTGGGAGCTGTGGCCAGAGCCGCGGCCCTACTGGAAAATGCTTCGCAGGCTGGCTCGGCGGCGCCAGGTGGGCGCCGGTGGCGCCGAGGCTGACGGCCGCCGCAAAGCCCGCAGCCCCACGGGCTGTGGGGCCACGCGAGCGGCTGCCAAAGAGCTTTCCAACGAGGCACGGCTTTCCCTCCTGGCTCTTCGGGCATGGGAGCTGTGGCCAGAGACGCAGCCCTACCGGAAAATGCTTCGCAGGCTGGCTCAGAGGCACGAGGTGGGCGCCGGTGCGCCGAGGCTGACGGCCGCCGCAAAGCCCGCAGCCCCACGGGCTGTGGGGCCACGCGAGCGGCTGCCAAAGAGCTTTCCAACGAGGCACGGCTTTCCCTCCTGGCTCTTCGGGCGTGGGAGCTGTGGCCAGAGCCGCGGCCGTACCGGAAAATGCTTCGCAGGCTGGCTCGGCGGCGCCAGGTGGGCGCCGGTGGCACCGAGGCTGACGGCCGCCGCAAAGCCCGCAGCCCCACGGGCTGTGGGGCCACGCGAGCGGCTGCCAAAGAGCTTTCCAACGAGGCACGGCTTTCCCTCCTGGCTCTTCGGGCGTGGGAGCTGTGGCCAGAGCCGCGGCCCTACCGGAAAATGCTTCGCAGGCTGGCGCGGCGGCGCCACGTGGGCGCCGGTGGCGCCGAGGCTGACGGCCGCCGCAAAGCCCGCAGCCCCACGGGCTGTGGGGCCACGCGAGCGGCTGCCAAAGAGCTTTCCAACGAGGCACGGCTTTCCCTCCTGGCTCTTCGGGCGTGGGAGCTGTGGCCAGAGCCGCGGCCCTACCGGAAAATGCTTCGCAGGCTGGCTCGGCGGCACCACGTGGGCGCCGGTGGCGCCGAGGCTGATGGCCGCCGCAAAGCCCGCAGCCCCACGGGCTGTGGGGCCACTCGAGCGCCTGCCAAAGAGCTTTCCAACGAGGCACGGCTTTCCCTCCTGGCTCTTCGGGCGTGGGAGCTGTGGCCAGAGCCGCGGCCCTACCGGAAAATGCTTCGCAGGCTGGCGCGGCGGCGCCACGTGGGCGCCGGTGGCTCCGAGGCTGACGGCCGCCGCAAAGCCCGCAGCCCCACGGGCTGTGGGGCCACGCGAGCGGCTGCCAAAGAGCTTTCCAACGAGGCACGGCTTTCCCTCCTGGCTCTTCGGGCGTGGGAGCTGTGGCCAGAGCCGCGGCCCTACCGGAAAATGCTTCGCAGGCTGGCTCGGCGGCGCCAGGTGGGCGGCGGTGGCACCGAGGCTGACGGCCGCCGCAAAGCCCGCAGCCCCACGGGCTGTGGGGCCACGCGAGCGGCTGCCAAAGAGCTTTCCAACGAGGCACGGCTTTCCCTCCTGGCTCTTCGGGCGTGGGAGCTGTGGCCAGAGCCGCGGCCCTACCGGAAAATGCTTCGCAGGCTGGCTCGGCGGCGCCAGGTGGGCGCCGGTGGCACCGAGGCTGACGGCCGCCGCAAAGCCCGCAGCCCCACGGGCTGTGAGGCCACGCGAGCGGCTGCCAAAGAGCTTTCCAACGAGGCACGGCTTTCCCTCCTGGCTCTTCGGGCGTGGGAGCTGTCGCCAGAGCCGCGGCCCTACCGGAAAATGCTTCGCAGGCTGGCTCGGCGGCGCCAGGTGGGCGCCGGTGGCGCCGAGGCTGACGGCCGCCGCAAAGCCTGCAGCCCCACGGGCTGTGGGGCCACGCGAGCGGCTGCCAAAGAGCTTTCCAACGAGGCACGGCTTTCCCTCCTGGCTCTTCGGGCGTGGGAGCTGTGGCCAGAGCCGCGGCCCTACCGGAAAATGCTTCGCAGGCTGGCTCGGCGGCGCCAGGTGGGCGGCGGTGGCGCCGAGGCTGACGGCCGCCGCAAAGCCCGCAGCCCCACGGGCTGTGGGGCCACGCGAGCGGCTGCCAAAGAGCTTTCCAACGAGGCACGGCTTTCCCTCCTGGCTCTTCGGGCGTGGGAGCTGTGGCCAGAGCCGCGGCCCTACCGGAAAATGCTTCGCAGGCTGGCGCGATGGCACCACGTGGGCGCCGGTGGCACCGAGGCTGACGGCCGCCGCAAAGCCCGCAGCCCCACGGGCTGTGAGGCCACGCGAGCGGCTGCCAAAGAGCTTTCCAACGAGGCACGGCTTTCCCTCCTGGCTCTTCGGGCGTGGGAGCTGTGGCCAGAGCCGCGGCCCTACCGGAAAATGCTTCGCAGGCTGGCTGAGCGGCGCCAGGTGGGAGCCGGTGGCGCCAAGGCTGACGGCCGCCGCAAAGCCCGCAGCCCCACGGGCTGTGGGGCCACGCGAGCGGCTGCCAAAGAGCTTTCCAACGAGGCACGGCTTTCCCTCCTGGCTCTTCGGGCGTGGGAGCTGTGGCCAGAGCCGCGGCCCTACCGGAAAATGCTTCGCAGGCTGGCGCGACGGCACCACGTGGGCGCCGGTGGCGCCGAGGCTGACGGCCGCCGCAAAGCCCGCAGCCCCACGGGCTGTGGGGCCACGCGAGCGGCTGCCAAAGAGCTTTCCAACGAGGCCCGGCTTTCCCTCCTGGCTCTTCGGGCGTGGGAGCTGTGGCCAGAGCCGCGGCCCTAGCGGAAAATGCTTCGCAGGCTGGCGCGACGGCACCACGTGGGCACCGGTGGCGCCGATGCTGATGGCCACCGCAAAGCCCGCAGCCCCACGGGCTGTGAGGCCACGCGAGCGGCTGCCAAAGAGCTTTCCAACGAGGCACGGGTTTCCCTCCTGGCTCTTCGGGCGTGGGAGCTGTGGCCAGAGCCGCGGCCCTACCGGAAAATGCTTCGCAGGCTGGCTCGGCGACGCCAGGTGGGCGCTGGTGGCACCGAGGCTGACGGCCGCCGCAAAGCCCGCAGCCCCACGGGCTGTGGGGCCACGCGAGCGGCTGCCAAAGAGCTTTCCAACGAGGCACGGCTTTCCCTCCTGGCTCTTCGGGCGTGGGAGCTGTGGCCAGAGCCGCGGCCCTACCGGAAAATGCTTCGCAGGCTGGCGCGACGGCACCACGTGGGCGCCGGTGGCGCCGAGGCTGACGGCCGCCGCAAAGCCCGCAGCCCCACGGGCTGTGAGGCCACGCGAGCGGCTGCCAAAGAGCTTTCCAACGAGGCACGGCTTTCCCTCCTGGCTCTTCGGGCGTGGGAGCTGTGGCCAGAGCTGCGGCCCTACCGGAAAATGCTTCGCAGGCTGGCTCGGCGACGCCAGGTGGGCGCCGGTGGCGCCGAGGCTGACGGCCGCCGCAAAGCCCGCAGCCCCACGGGCTGTGGGGCCACGCGAGCGGCTGCCAAAGAGCTTTCCAACGAGGCACGGCTTTCCCTCCTGGCTCTTCGGGCGTGGGAGCTGTGGCCAGAGCCGCGGCCCTACCGGAAAATGCTTCGCAGGCTGGCGCGGCGGCACCACGTGGGCGCCGGTGGCGCCGAGGCTGACGGCCGCCGCAAAGCCCGCAGCCCCACGGGCTGTGGGGCCACGCGAGCGGCTGCCAAAGAGCTTTCCAACGAGGCACGGCTTTCCCTCCTGGCTCTTCGGGCGTGGGAGCTGTGGCCAGAGCCGCGGCCCTACCGGAAAATGTTTCGCAGGCTGGCGCGACGGCAGCACGTGGGCGCCGGTGGCGCCGATGCTCATGGCCACCGCAAAGCCCGCAGCCCCACGGGCTGTGAGGCCACGCGAGCGGCTGCCAAAGAGCTTTCCAACGAGGCACGTCTTTCCCTCCTGGCTCTTCGGGCGTGGGAGCTGTGGCCAGAGCCGCGGCCCTACCGGAAAATGCTTCGCAGGCTGGCTCGGCGGCGCCAGGTGGGTGCCGGTGGCGCCGAGGCTGACGGCCGCCGCAAAGCCCGCAGCCCCACGGGCTGTGGGGCCACGCGAGCGGCTGCCAAAGAGCTTTCCAACGAGGCACGGCTTTCCCTCCTGGCTCTTCAGGCGTGGGAGCTGTGGCCAGAGCCGCGGCCCTACCGGAAAATGCTTCGCAGGCTGGCTCGGCGGCGCCAGGTGGGCGGCGGTGGCGCCGAGGCTGACGGCCGCCGCAAAGCCCGCAGCCCCACGGGCTGTGGGGCCACGCGAGCGGCTGCCAAAGAGCTTTCCAACGAGGCACGGCTTTCCCTCCTGGCTCTTCGGGCATGGGAGCTGTGGCCAGAGCCGCGGCCCTACCGGAAAATGCTTCGCAGGCTGGCGCAGCGGCGCCACGTGGGCGCCGGTGGCGCCGAGGCTGACGGCCGCCGCAAAGCCCGCAGCCCCACGGGCTGTGGGGCCACGCGAGTGGCTGCCAAAGAGCTTTCCAACGAGGCACGGCTTTCCCTCCTGGCTCTTCGGGCGTGGGAGCTGTGGCCAGAGCCGCGGCCCTACCGGAAAATGCTTCGCAGGCTGGCTCGGCGGCGCCAGGTGGGCGCCGGTGGTGCCGTGGCTGACGGCCGCCGCAAAGCCTGCAGCCCCACGGGCTGTGGGGCCACGCGAGCGGCTGCCAAAGAGCTTTCCAACGAGGCACGGCTTTCCCTCCTGGCTCTTCGGGCGTGGGAGCTGTGGCCAGAGCCGCGGCCCTACCGGAAAATGCTTCGCAGGCTGGCTCGGCGGCGCCAGGTGGGCACCGGTGGCGCCGAGGCTGACGGCCGCCGCAAAGCCCGCATCCCCACGGGCTGTGGGGCCACGCGAGCCGCTGCCAAAGAGCTTTCCAACGAGGCACGGCTTTCCCTCCTGGCTCTTCGGGCGTGGGAGCTGTGGCCAGAGCCGCGGCCCTACCGGAAAATGCTTCGCAGGCTGGCGCGATGGCACCACGTGGGCGCCGGTGGCACCGAGGCTGACGGCCGCCGCAAAGCCCGCAGCCCCACGGGCTGTGGGGCCACGCGAGCGGCTGCCAAAGAGCTTTCCAACGAGGCACGGCTTTCCCTCCTGGCTCTTCGGGCGTGGGAGCTGTGGCCAGAGCCGCGGCCCTACCGGAAAATGCTTAGCAGGCTGGCTCGGCGGCGCCAGGTGGGCGCCGGTGGCACCGAGGCTGACGGCCGCCGCAAAGCCCGCATCCCCACGGGCTGTGAGGCCACGCGAGCGGCTGCCAAAGAGCTTTCCAACGAGGCACGGCTTTCCCTCCTGTCTCTTCGGGCGTGGGAGCTGTGGCCAGAGCCGCGGCCCTACCGGAAAATGCTTCGCAGGCTGGCTGAGCGGCGCCAGGTGGGAGCCGGTGGCGCCGAGGCTGACGGCCGCCGCAAAGCCCGCAGCCCCACGGGCTGTGGGGCCACGCGAGCGGCTGCCAAAGAGCTTTCCAACGAGGCACGGCTTTCCCTCCTGGCTCTTCGGGCGTGGGAGCTGTGGCCAAAGCCGCGGCCCTACCGGAAAATGCTTCGCAGGCTGGCGCGACGGCACCACGTGGGCGCCGGTGGCGCCGAGGCTGACGGCCGCCGCAAAGCCCGCAGCCCCACGGGCTGTGGGGCCACGCGAGCGGCTGCCAAAGAGCTTTCCAACGAGGCACGGCTTTCCCTCCTGGCTCTTCGGGCGTGGGAGCTGTGGCCAGAGCCGCGGCCCTACCGGAAAATGCTTCGCAGGCTGGCGCGACAGCACCACGTGGGCGCCGGTGGCGCCGATGCTGATGGCCACCGCAAAGCCCGCAGCCCCACGGGCTGTGAGGCCACGCGAGCGGCTGCCAAAGAGCTTTCCAACGAGGCACGGCTTTCCCTCCTGGCTCTTCGGGCGTGGGAGCTGTGGCCAGAGCCGCGGCCCTACCGGAAAATGCTTCGCAGGCTGGCTCGGCGACGCCAGGTGGGCGCCGGTGGCACCGAGGCTGACGGCCGCCGCAAAGCCCGCAGCCCCACGGGCTGTGGGGCCACGCGAGCGGCTGCCAAAGAGCTTTCCAACGAGGCACGGCTTTCCCTCCTGGCTCTTCGGGCGTGGGAGCTGTGGCCAGAGCCGCGGCCCTACCGGAAAATGCTTCACAGGCTGGCGCGACGGCACCACGTGGGCGCCGCTGGCGCCGAGGCTGACGGCCGCCGCAAAGCCCGCAGCCCCACGGGCTGTGGGGCCACGCGAGCGGCTGCCAAAGAGCTTTCCAACGAGGCACGGCTTTCCCTCCTGGCTCTTCGGGCGTGGGAGCTGTGGCCAGAGCTGCGGCCCTACCGGAAAATGCTTCGCAGGCTGGCGCGACGGCACCACGTGGGCGCCGGTGGCGCCGATGCTGATGGCCACCGCAAAGCCCGCAGCCCCACGGGCTGTGAGGCCACGCGAGCGGCTGCCAAAGAGCTTTCCAACGAGGCACGGCTTTCCCTCCTGGCTCTTCGGGCGTGGGAGCTGTGGCCAGAGCCGCGGCCCTACCGGAAAATGCTTCGCAGGCTGGCTCGGCGACGCCAGGTGGGCGCCGGTGGCACCGAGGCTGACGGCCGCCGCAAAGCCCGCAGCCCCACGGGCTGTGGGGCCACGCGAGCGGCTGCCAAAGAGCTTTCCAACGAGGCACGGCTTTCCCTCCTGGCTCTTCGGGCGTGGGAGCTGTGGCCAGAGCCGCGGCCCTACCGGAAAATGCTTCGCAGGCTGGCGCGACGGCACCACGTGGGCGCCGCTGGCGCCGAGGCTGACGGCCGCCGCAAAGCCCGCAGCCCCACGGGCTGTGGGGCCACGCGAGCGGCTGCCAAAGAGCTTTCCAACGAGGCACGGCTTTCCCTCCTGGCTCTTCGGGCGTGGGAGCTGTGGCCAGAGCCGCGGCCCTACCGGAAAATGCTTCGCAGGCTGGCGCGACGGCAGCACGTGGGCGCCGGTGGCGCCGATGCTGATGGCCACCGCAAAGCCCGCAGCCCCACGGGCTGTGAGGCCACGCGAGCGGCTGCCAAAGAGCTTTCCAACGAGGCACGGCTTTCCCTCCTGGCTCTTCGGGCGTGGGAGCTGTGGCCAGAGCCGCGGCCCTACCGGAAAATGCTTCGCAGGCTGGCTCGGCGGCGCCAGGTGGGCGCCGGTGGCGCCGAGGCTGACGGCCGCCGCAAAGCCCGCAGCCCCACGGGCTGTGGGGCCACGCGAGCGGCTGCCAAAGAGCTTTCCAACGAGGCACGGCTTTCCCTCCTGGCTCTTCGGGCGTGGGAGCTGTGGCCAGAGCCGCGGCCCTACCGGAAAATGCTTCGCAGGCTGGCTCGGCGGCGCCACGTGGGCGCCGGTGGCGCCGAGGCTGACGGCCGCCGCAAAGCCCGCAGCCCCACGGGCTGTGGGGCCACGCGAGCGGCTGCCAAAGAGCTTTCCAACGAGGCACGGCTTTCCCTCCTGGCTCTTCGGGCGTGGGAGCTGTGGCCAGAGACGCGGCCCTACCGGAAAATGCTTCGCAGGCTGGCTCGGCGGCACCACGTGGGCGCCGGTGGCGCCGAGGCTGACGGCCGCAGCAAAGCCCGCAGCCCCACGGGCTGTGGGGCCACGCGAGCGGCTGCCAAAGAGCTTTCCAACGAGGCACGGCTTTCCCTCCTGGCTCTTCGGGCGTGGGAGCTGTGGCCAGAGCCGCGGCCCTACCGGAAAATGCTTCGCAGGCTGGTGCGGCGGCGCCACGTGGGCGCCGGTGGCGCCGAGGCTGACGGCCGCCGCAAAGCCCACAGCCCCACGGGCTGTGGGGCCACGCGAGCGGCTGCCAAAGAGCTTTCCAACGAGGCACGGCTTTCCCTCCTGGCTCTTCGGGCGTGGGAGCTGTGGCCAGAGACGCGGCCATACCCGAAAATGCTTCGCAGGCTGGCTCGGCGGCGCCAGGTGGGCGCCGGTGGCGCCGAGGCTGACGGCCGCCGCAAAGCCCGCAGCCCCACGGGCTGTGGGGCCACGCAGGCGGCTGCCAAAGAGCTTTCCAACGAGGCACGGCTTTCCCTCCTGGCTCTTCGGGCGTGGGAGCTGTGGCCAGAGACGCAGCCCTACCGGAAAATGCTTCGCAGGCTGGCGCGACGGCACCACGTGGGCGCCGGTGGCGCCGATGCTGATGGCCACCGCAAAGCCCGCAGCCCCACGGGCTGTGAGGCCACGCGAGCGGCTGCCAAAGAGCTTTGCAACGAGGCACGGCTTTCCCTCCTGGCTCTTCGGGCGTGGGAGCTGTGGCCAGAGCCGCGGCCCTACCGGAAAATGCTTCGCAGGCTGGCTCGGCGACGCCAGGTGGGCGCCGGTGGCGCCGAGGCTGACGGCCGCCGCAAAGCCCGCAGCCCCACGGGCTGTGGGGCCACGCGAGCGGCTGCCAAAGAGCTTTCCAACGAGGCACGGCTTTCCCTCCTGGCTCTTCGGGCGTGGGAGCTGTCGCCAGAGCCGCAGCCCTACCGGAAAATGCTTCGCAGGCTGGCTCGGCGGCGCCACGTGGGCGGCGGTGGCGCCGAGGCTGACGGCCGCCGCAAAGCCCGCAGCCCCACGGGCTGTGGGGCCACGCGAGCGGCTGCCAAAGAGCTTTCCAACGAGGCACGGCTTTCCCTCCTGGCTCTTCGGGCGTGGGAGCTGTGGCCAGAGACGCGGCCCTACCGGAAAATGCTTCGCAGGCTGGCTCGGCGGCACCACGTGGGCGCCGGTGGCGCCGAGGCTGACGGCCGCCGCAAAGCCCGCAGCCCCACGGGCTGTGGGGCCACGCGAGCGGCTGCCAAAGAGCTTTCCAACGAGGCACGGCTTTCCCTCCTGGCTCTTCGGGCGTGGGAGCTGTGGCCAGAGCCGCGGCCTTACCGGAAAATGCTTCGCAGGCTGGTGCGGCGGCCCCACGTGGGCGCCGGTGGCGCCGAGGCTGACGGCCGCCGCAAATCCCACAGCCCCACGGGCTGTGGGGCCACGCGAGCGGCTGCCAAAGAGCTTTCCAACGAGGCACGGCTTTCCCTCCTGGCTCTTCGGGCGTGGGAGCTGTGGCCAGAGACGCGGCCATACCGGAAAATGCTTCGCAGGCTGGCTCGGCGGCGCCAGGTGGGCGCCGGTGGCACCGAGGCTGACGGCCGCCGCAAAGCCCACAGCCCCACGGGCTGTGGGGCCACGCGAGCGGCTGCCAAAGAGCTTTCCAACGAGGCACGGCTTTCCCTCCTGGCTCTTCGGGCGTGGGAGCTGTGGCCAGAGCCGCGGCCCTACCGGAATATGCTTCGCAGGCTGGCTCGGCGGCGCCAGGTGGGCGCCGGTGGCGCCGAGGCTGATGGCCGCCGCAAAGCCCGCAGCCCCACGGGCTGTGGGGCCACGCGAGCGGCTGCCAAAGAGCTTTCCAATGAGGCACGGCTTTCCCTCCTGGCTCTTCGGGCGTGGGAGCTGTGGCCAGAGACGCGGCCCTACCGGAAAATGCTTCGCAGGCTGGCTCGGCGGCGCCAGGTGGGCGCCGGTAGCGCCGAGGCTGACGGCCGCCGCAAAGCCCGCAGCCCCACGGGCTGTGGGGCCACGCGAGCGGCTGCCAAAGAGCTTTCCAACGAGGCACGGCTTTCCCTCCTGGCTCTTTGGGCGTGGGAGCTGTGGCCAGAGACGCGGCCCTACCGGAAAATGCTTCGCAGGCTGGCTCGGCGGCGCCAGGTGGGCGCCGGTGGCGCCGAGGCTGACGGCCGCCGCAAAGCCCGCAGCCCCACGGGCTGTGGGGCCACGCGAGCGGCTGCCAAAGAGCTTTCCAACGAGGCACGGCTTTCCCTCCTGGCTCTTCGGGCGTGGGAGCTGTGGCCAGAGCCGCGGCCCTACCGGAAAATGCTTCGCAGGCTGGCTCGGCGGCGCCAGGTGGGCGCCGGTAGCGCCGAGGCTGACGGCCGCCGCAAAGCCCGCAGCCCCACGGGCTGTGGGGCCACGCGAGCGGCTGCCAAAGAGCTTTCCAAGGAGGCACGGCTTTCCCTCCTGGCTCTTCGGGCGTGGGAGCTGTCGCCAGAGCCGCGGCCCTACCAGAAAATGCTTCGCAGGCTGGCGCGGAGGCGCCAGGTGGGCGTCGGTGGCGCCGAGGCTGACGGCCGCCGCAAAGCCCGCAGCCCCACGGGCTGTGGGGCCACGCGAGCGGCTGCCAAAGAGCTTTCCAACGAGGCACGGCTTTCCCTCCTGGCTCTTCGGGCGTGGGAGCTGTCGCCAGAGCCGCGGCCCTACCGGAAAATGCTTCCCAGGCTGGCACGGCGGCACCACGTGGGCGCCGGTGGCGCCGAGAATGACGGCCGCCGCAAAGCCCGCAGCCCCACGGGCTGCGGGGCCACGTGAGCGGCTGCCAAAGAGCTTTCCAACGAGGCACGGCTTTCCCTCCTGGCTCTTCGGGCGTGGGAGCTGTGGCCAGAGCCGCGGCCCTACCGGAAAATGCTTCGCAGGCTGGCGCGGCGGCGCCACGTGGGCGCCGGTGGCGCCGAGGCTGATGGCCGCCGCAAAGCCCGCAGCCCCACGGGCTGTGGGGCCACGCGAGCGGCTGCCAAAGAGCTTTCCAACGAGGCACGGCTTTCCCTCCTGGCTCTTTGGGCGTGGGAGCTGTGGCCAGAGCCGCGGCCCTACCGGAAAATGCTTCTCAGGCTGGCTCGGCGGCACCACATGGGCGGCGGTGGCGCCGAGGCTGACGGCCGCCGGAAAGCCCGCAGCCCCACGGGCTGTGGGGCCACGCGAGCGGCTGCCAAAGAGCTTTCCAACGAGGCACGGCTTTCCCTCCTGGCTCTTCGGGCGTGGGAGCTGTGGCCAGAGACGCGGCCCTACCGGAAAATGCTTCTCAGGCTGGCTCGGCGGCACCACGTGGGCGGCGGTGGCGCCGAGGCTGACGGCCGCCGGAAAGCCCGCAGCCCCATGGGCTGTGGGGCCACGCGAGCGGCTGCCAAAGAGCTTTCCAACGAGGCACGGCTTTCCCTCCTGGCTCTTCGGGCGTGGGAGCTGTGGCCAGAGCCGCGGCCCTACCGGAAAATGCTTCGCAGGCTGGCTCGGCGGCGCCAGGTGGGCGCCGGTGGCGCCGAGGCTGACGGCCGCCGCAAAGCCCGCAGCCCCACGGGCTGTGGGGCCACGCGAGCGGCTGCCAAAGAGCTTTCCAACGAGGCACGGCTTTCCCTCCTGGCTCTTCGGGCGTGGGAGCTGTGGCCAGAGCCGCGGCCCTACCGGAAAATGCTTCGGGGGCTGGCGCGACGGCAGCACGTGGGCGCCGGTGGCGCCGATGCTGATGGCCACCGCAAAGCCCGCAGCCCCACGGGCTGTGAGGCCACGCGAGCGGCTGCCAAAGAGCTTTCCAACGAGGCACGGCTTTCCCTCCTGGCTCTTCGGGCGTGGGAGCTGTGGCCAGAGCCGCGGCCCTACCGGAAAATGCTTCGCAGGCTGGCTCGGCGGCGCCAGGTGGGCGCCGGTGGCGCCGAGGCTGACGGCCGCCGCAAAGCCCGCAGCCCCACGGGCTGTGGGGCCACGCGAGCGGCTGCCAAAGAGCTTTCCAACGAGGCACGGCTTTCCCTCCTGGCTCTTCGGGCGTGGGAGCTGTGGCCAGAGCCGCGGCCCTACCGGAAAATGCTTCGCAGGCTGGCTCGGCGGCGCCACGTGGGCGCCGGTGGCGCCGAGGCTGACGGCCGCCGCAAAGCCCGCAGCCCCACGGGCTGTGGGGCCACGCGAGCGGCTGCCAAAGAGCTTTCCAACGAGGCACGGCTTTCCCTCCTGGCTCTTCGGGCGTGGGAGCTGTGGCCAGAGACGCGGCCCTACCGGAAAATGCTTCGCAGGCTGGCTCGGCGGCACCACGTGGGCGCCGGTGGCGCCGAGGCTGACGGCTGCCGCAAAGCCCGCAGCCCCACGGGCTGTGGGGCCACACGAGCGGCTGCCAAAGAGCTTTCCAACGAGGCACGGCTTTCCCTCCTGGCTCTTCGGGCGTGGGAGCTGTGGCCAGAGCCGCGGCCCTACCGGAAAATGGTTCGCAGGCTGGCGCGACGGCACCACGTGGGCGCCGGTGGCGCCGAGGCTGACGGCCGCCGCAAAGCCCGCAGCCCCACGGGCTGTGGGGCCACGCGAGCGGCTGCCAAAGAGCTTTCCAACGAGGCACGGCTTTCCCTCCTGGCTCTTCGGGCGTGGGAGCTGTGGCCAGAGCCGCGGCCCTACCGGAAAATGCTTCGCAGGCTGGCTCGGCGGCGCCACGTGGGCGCCGGTAGCGCCGAGGCTGACGGCCGCCGCAAAGCCCGCAGCCCCACGGGCTGTGGGGCCACGCGAGCGGCTGCCAAAGAGCTTTCCAACGAGGCACGGCTTTCCCTCCTGGCTCTTTGGGCGTGGGAGCTGTGGCCAGAGACGCGGCCCTACCGGAAAATGCTTCGCAGGCTGGCTCGGCGACGCCAGGTGGGCGCCGGTGGCGCCGAGGCTGACGGCCGCCGCAAAGCCCGCAGCCCCACGGGCTGTGGGGCCACGCGAGCGGCTGCCAAAGAGCTTTCCAACGAGGCACGGCTTTCCCTCCTGGCTCTTCGGGCGTGGGAGCTGTGGCCAGAGCCGCGGCCCTACCGGAAAATGCTTCGCAGGCTGGCTCGGCGGCGCCAGGTGGGCGCCGGTAGCGCCGAGGCTGACGGCCGCCGCAAAGCCCGCAGCCCCACGGGCTGTGGGGCCACGCGAGCGGCTGCCAAAGAGCTTTCCAACGAGGCACGGCTTTCCCTCCTGGCTCTTCGGGCGTGGGAGCTGTGGCCAGAGCCGCGGCCCTACCAGAAAATGCTTCGCAGGCTGGCTCGGCGGCGCCAGGTGGGCGTCGGTGGCGCCGAGGCTGACGGCCGCCGCAAAGCCCGCAGCCCCACGGGCTGTGGGGCCACGCGAGCGGCTGCCAAAGAGCTTTCCAACGAGGCACGGCTTTCCCTCCTGGCTCTTCGGGCGTGGGAGCTGTCGCCAGAGCCGCGGCCCTACCGGAAAATGCTTCCCAGGCTGGCACGGCGGCACCACGTGGGCGCCGGTGGCGCCGAGAATGACGGCCGCCGCAAAGCCCGCAGCCCCACGGGCTGCGGGGCCACGTGAGCGGCTGCCAAAGAGCTTTCCAACGAGGCACGGCTTTCCCTCCTGGCTCTTCGGGCGTGGGAGCTGTGGCCAGAGCCGCGGCCCTACCGGAAAATGCTTCGCAGGCTGGCGCGGCGGCTCCACGTGGGCGCCGGTGGCGCCGAGGCTGATGGCCGCCGCAAAGCCCGCAGCCCCACGGGCTGTGGGGCCACGCGAGCGGCTGCCAAAGAGCTTTCCAACGAGGCACGGCTTTCCCTCCTGGCTCTTTGGGCGTGGGAGCTGTGGCCAGAGCCGCGGCCCTACCGGAAAATGCTTCTCAGGCTGGCTCGGCGGCACCACATGGGCGGCGGTGGCGCGGAGGCTGACGGCCGCCGGAAAGCCCGCAGCCCCACGGGCTGTGGGGCCACGCGAGCGGCTGCCAAAGAGCTTTCCAACGAGGCACGGCTTTCCCTCCTGGCTCTTCGGGCGTGGGAGCTGTGGCCAGAGACGCGGCCCTACCGGAAAATGCTTCTCAGGCTGGCTCGGCGGCACCACGTGGGCGGCGGTGGCGCCGAGGCTGACGGCCGCCGGAAAGCCCGCAGCCCCATGGGCTGTGGGGCCACGCGAGCGGCTGCCAAAGAGCTTTCCAAGGAGGCACGGCTTTCCCTCCTGGCTCTTCGGGCGTGGGAGCTGTGGCCAGAGCCGCGGCCCTACCGGAAAATGCTTCGCAGGCTGGCTCGGCGGCGCCAGGTGGGCGCCGGTGGTGCCGAGGCTGACGGCCGCCGCAAAGCCCGCAGCCCCACGGGCTGTGGGGCCACGCGAGCGGCTGCCAAAGAGCTTTCCAACGAGGCACGGCTTTCCCTCCTGGCTCTTCGGGCGTGGGAGCTGTGGCCAGAGCCGCGGCCCTACCGGAAAATGCTTCGCAGGCTGGCGCGACGGCAGCACGTGGGCGCCGGTGGCGCCGATGCTGATGGCCACCGCAAAGCCCGCAGCCCCACGGGCTGTGAGGCCACGCGAGCGGCTGCCAAAGAGCTTTCCAACGAGGCACGGCTTTCCCTCCTGGCTCTTCGGGCGTGGGAGCTGTGGCCAGAGCCGCGGCCCTACCGGAAAATGCTTTGCAGGCTGGCTCGGCGGCGCCACGTGGGCGCTGGTGGCGCCGAGGCTGACGGCCGCCGCAAAGCCCGCAGCCCCACGGGCTGTGGGGCCACGCGAGCGGCTGCCAAAGAGCTTTCCAACGAGGCACGGCTTTCCCTCCTGGCTCTTTGGGCGTGGGAGCTGTGGCCAGAGCCGCGGCCCTACTGGAAAATGCTTCGCAGGCTGGCTCGGCGGCGCCAGGTGGGCGCCGGTGGCGCCGAGGCTGACGGCCGCCGCAAAGCCCGCAGCCCCACGGGCTGTGGGGCCACGCGAGCGGCTGCCAAAGAGCTTTCCAACGAGGCACGGCTTTCCCTCCTGGCTCTTCGGGCGTGGGAGCTGTGGCCAGAGCCGCGGCCCTACGGGAAAATGCTTCGCAGGCTGGCGCGGCGGCACCTGGTGGGCGCCGGTGGCGCCGAGGCTGATGGCCGCCGCAAAGCCCGCAGCCCCACGGGCTGTGGGGCCACGCGAGCGGCTGCCAAAGAGCTTTCCAACGAGGCACGGCTTTCCCTCCTGGCTCTTCGGGCGTGGGAGCTGTGGCCAGAGCCGCGGCCCTACCGGAAAATGCTTCGCAGGCTGGCTCGGCGGCGCCAGGTGGGCGTCGGTGGCGCCGAGGCTGATGGCCGCCGCAATGCCCGCAGCCCCACGGGCTGTGGGGCCACGCGAGCGGCTGCCAAAGAGCTTTCCAACGAGGCACGTCTTTCCCTCCTGGCTCTTCGGGTGTGGGAGCTGTGGCCAGAGCCGCGGCCCTACCGGAAAATGATTCGCAGGCTGGCTCGGCGGCCCCAGGTTGGCGCCGGTGGCGCCGAGGCTGACGGCCGCCGCAAAGCCCGCAGCCCCATGGGCTGTGGGGCCACGCGAGCGGCTGCCAAAGAGCTTTCCAACGAGGCACGGCTTTCCCTCCTGGCTCTTCGGGCGTGGGAGCTGTGGCCAGAGCCGCGGCCCTACGGGAAAATGCTTCGCAGGCTGGCTCGGCGGCGCCAGGTGGGCGCCGGTGGCGCCGAGGCTGACGGCCGCCGCAAAGCCCGCAGCCCCACGGGCTGTGGGGCCACGCGAGCGGCTGCCAAAGAGCTTTCCAACGAGGCACGGCTTTCCCTCCTGGCTCTTCGGGCGTGGGAGCCGTGGCCAGAGCCGCGGCCCTACCGGAAAATGCTTCGCAGGCTGGCTCGGCGGCGCCAGGTGGGCGCCGGCGGCGCCGAGGCTGACGGCCGCCGCAAAGCCCGCAGCCCCACGGGCTGTGGGGCCACGCGAGCGGCTGCCAAAGAGCTTTCCAACGAGGCACGGCTTTCCCTCCTGGCTCTTTGGGCGTGGGAGCTGTGGCCAGAGCCGCGGCCCTACCGGAAAATGCTTCGCAGGCTGGCGCGGCGGCACCACGTGGGCGGCGGTGGCGCCGAGGCTGACGGCCGCCGGAAAGCCCGCAGCCCCACGGGCTGTGGGGCCACGCGAGCGGCTGCCAAAGAGCTTTCCAACGAGGCACGGCTTTCCCTCCTGGCTCTTTGGGCGTGGGAGCTGTGGCCAGAGCCGCGGCCCTACCGGAAAATGCTTCGCAGGCTGGCTCGGCGGCGCCAGGTGGGCGCCGGTTGCGCCGAGGCTGACGGCCGCCGCAAAGCCCGCAGCCCCACGGGCTGTGGGGCCACGCGAGCGGCTGCCAAAGAGCTTTCCAACGAGGCACGGCTTTCCCTCCTGGCTCTTCGGGCGTGGGAGCTGTGGCCAGAGCCGCGGCCCTACGGGAAAATGCTTCGCAGGCTGGCGCGGCGGCACCTGGTGGGCGCCGGTGGCGCCGAGGCTGATGGCCGCCGCAAAGCCCGCAGCCCCACGGGCTGTGGGGCCACGCGAGCGGCTGCCAAAGAGCTTTCCAACGAGGCACGGCTTTCCCTCCTGGCTCTTCGGGCGTGGGAGCTGTGGCCAGAGCCGCGGCCCTACCGGAAAATGCTTCGCAGGCTGGCTCGGCGGCGCCAGGTGGGCGTCGGTGGCGCCGAGGCTGATGGCCGCCGCAATGCCCGCAGCCCCACGGGCTGTGGGGCCACGCGAGCGGCTGCCAAAGAGCTTTCCAACGAGGCACGTCTTTCCCTCCTGGCTCTTCGGGTGTGGGAGCTGTGGCCAGAGCCGCGGCCCTACCGGAAAATGATTCGCAGGCTGGCTCGGCGGCCCCAGGTTGGCGCCGGTGGCGCCGAGGCTGACGGCCGCCGCAAAGCCCGCAGCCCCATGGGCTGTGGGGCCACGCGAGCGGCTGCCAAAGAGCTTTCCAACGAGGCACGGCTTTCCCTCCTGGCTCTTCGGGCGTGGGAGCTGTGGCCAGAGCCGCGGCCCTACGGGAAAATGCTTCGCAGGCTGGCGCGGCGGCACCAGGTGGGCGGCGGTGGCGCCGAGGCTGATGGCCGCCGCAAAGCCCGCAGCCCCACGGGCTGTGGGGCCACGCGAGCGGCTGCCAAAGAGATTTCCAACGAGGCATGGCTTTCCCTCCTGGCTCTTCGGGCGTGGGAGCTGTGGCCAGAGCCGCGGCCCTACCGGAAAATGTTTCGCAGGCTGGCTCGGCGGCGCCAGGTGGGCGTCGGTGGCGCCGAGGCTGATGGCCGCCGCAATGCCCGCAGCCCCACGGGCTGTGGGGCCACGCGAGCGGCTGCCAAAGAGCTTTCCAACGAGGCACGGCTTTCCCTCCTGGCTCTTCGGGCGTGGGAGCTGTGGCCAGAGCCGCGGCCCTACCCGAAAATGCTTCGCAGGCTGGCTCGGCGGCGCCAGGTTGGCGCCGGTGGCGCCGAGGCTGACGGCCGCCGCAAAGCCCGCAGCCCCACGGGCTGTGGGGCCACGCGAGCGGCTGCCAAAGAGCTTTCCAACGAGGCACGGCTTTCCCTCCTGGCTCTTCGGGCGTGGGAGCTGTGGCCAGAGCCGCGGCCCTACCGGAAAATGCTTCGCAGGCTGGCTCGGCAGCGCCAGGTGGGCGCCGGTGGCGCCGAGGCTGACGGCCGCCGCAAAGCCCGCAGCCCCACGGGCTGTGGGGCCACGCGAGCGGCTGCCAAAGAGCTTTCCAACGAGGCACGGCTTTCCCTCCTGGCTCTTCGGGCGTGGGAGCTGTGGCCAGAGCCGCGGCCCTACCGGAAAATGCTTCGCAGGCTGGCTCGGCGGCGCCAGGTGGGCGCCGGTGGCGCCGAGGCTGACGGCCGCCGCAAAGCCCGCAGCCCCACGGGCTGTGGGGCCACGCGAGCGGCTGCCAAAGAGCTTTCCAACGAGGCACGGCTTTCCCTCCTGGCTCTTCGGGCGTGGGAGCTGTGGCCAGAGACGCGGCCCTACCCGAAAATGCTTCACAGGCTGGCTCGGCGACGCCAGGTGGGCGCCGGTGGCGCCGAGGCTGATGGCCGCCGCAAAGCCCGCAGCCCCACGGGCTGTGGGGCCACGCGAGCGGCTGCCAAAGAGCTTTACAACGAGGCACGGCTTTCCCTCCTGGCTCTTCGGGCGTGGGAGCTGTGGCCAGAGCCGCGGCCCTACCGGAAAATGCTTCGCAGGCTGGCGCGGCGGCGCCAGCTGGGCGCCGGTGGCGCCGAGGCTGACGGCCGCCGCAAAGCCCGCAGCCCCACGGGCTGTGGGGCCATGCGAGTGGCTGCCAAAGAGCTTTCCAACGAGGCACGGCTTTCCCTCCTGGCTCTTCGGGCGTGGGAGCTGTGGCCAGAGCCGCGGCCCTACTGGAAAATGCTTCGCAGGCTGGCTCGGCGGCGCCAGGTGGGCGCCGGTGGCGCCGAGGCTGACGGCCGCCGCAAAGCCCGCAGCCCCACGGGCTGTGGGGCCACGCGAGCGGCTGCCAAAGAGCTTTCCAACGAGGCACGGCTTTCCCTCCTGGCTCTTCGGGCATGGGAGCTGTGGCCAGAGACGCAGCCCTACCGGAAAATGCTTCGCAGGCTGGCTCAGAGGCACGAGGTGGGCGCCGGTGCGCCGAGGCTGACGGCCGCCGCAAAGCCCGCAGCCCCACGGGCTGTGGGGCCACGCGAGCGGCTGCCAAAGAGCTTTCCAACGAGGCACGGCTTTCCCTCCTGGCTCTTCGGGCGTGGGAGCTGTGGCCAGAGCCGCGGCCGTACCGGAAAATGCTTCGCAGGCTGGCTCGGCGGCGCCAGGTGGGCGCCGGTGGCACCGAGGCTGACGGCCGCCGCAAAGCCCGCAGCCCCACGGGCTGTGGGGCCACGCGAGCGGCTGCCAAAGAGCTTTCCAACGAGGCACGGCTTTCCCTCCTGGCTCTTCGGGCGTGGGAGCTGTGGCCAGAGCCGCGGCCCTACCGGAAAATGCTTCGCAGGCTGGCGCGGCGGCGCCACGTGGGCGCCGGTGGCGCCGAGGCTGACGGCCGCCGCAAAGCCCGCAGCCCCACGGGCTGTGGGGCCACGCGAGCGGCTGCCAAAGAGCTTTCCAACGAGGCACGGCTTTCCCTCCTGGCTCTTCGGGCGTGGGAGCTGTGGCCAGAGCCGCGGCCCTACCGGAAAATGCTTCGCAGGCTGGCTCGGCGGCACCACGTGGGCGCCGGTGGCGCCGAGGCTGATGGCCGCCGCAAAGCCCGCAGCCCCACGGGCTGTGGGGCCACTCGAGCGCCTGCCAAAGAGCTTTCCAACGAGGCACGGCTTTCCCTCCTGGCTCTTCGGGCGTGGGAGCTGTGGCCAGAGCCGCGGCCCTACCGGAAAATGCTTCGCAGGCTGGCGCGGCGGCGCCACGTGGGCGCCGGTGGCTCCGAGGCTGACGGCCGCCGCAAAGCCCGCAGCCCCACGGGCTGTGGGGCCACGCGAGCGGCTGCCAAAGAGCTTTCCAACGAGGCACGGCTTTCCCTCCTGGCTCTTCGGGCGTGGGAGCTGTGGCCAGAGCCGCGGCCCTACCGGAAAATGCTTCGCAGGCTGGCTCGGCGGCGCCAGGTGGGCGGCGGTGGCACCGAGGCTGACGGCCGCCGCAAAGCCCGCAGCCCCACGGGCTGTGGGGCCACGCGAGCGGCTGCCAAAGAGCTTTCCAACGAGGCACGGCTTTCCCTCCTGGCTCTTCGGGCGTGGGAGCTGTGGCCAGAGCCGCGGCCCTACCGGAAAATGCTTCGCAGGCTGGCTCGGCGGCGCCAGGTGGGCGCCGGTGGCGCCGAGGCTGACGGCCGCCGCAAAGCCCGCAGCCCCACGGGCTGTGGGGCCACGCGAGCGGCTGCCAAAGAGCTTTCCAACGAGGCACGGCTTTCCCTCCTGGCTCTTCGGGCGTGGGAGCTGTGGCCAGAGCCGCGGCCCTACCGGAAAATGCTTCGCAGGCTGGCGCGGCGGCGCCAGGTGGGCGGCGGTGGCGCCGAGGCTGACGGCCGCCGCAAAGCCCGCAGCCCCACGGGCTGTGGGGCCACGCGAGCGGCTGCCAAAGGGCTTTCCAACGAGGCACGGCTTTCTCTCCTGGCTCTTCGGGCGTGGGAGCTGTCGCCAGAGCCGCGGCCCTACCGGAAAATGCTTCGCAGGCTGGCACGGCGGCACCACGTGGGCGCCGGTGGCGCCGAGGCTGACGGCCGCCGCAAAGCCCGCAGCCCCACGGGCTGTGGGGCCACGCGAGCGGCTGCCAAAGAGCTTTCCAACGAGGCACGGCTTTCCCTCCTGGCTCTTCGGGCGTGGGAGCTGTGGCCAGAGCCGCGGCCCTACCGGAAAATGCTTTGCAGGCTGGCTCGGCGGCACCACGTGGGCGCCGGTGGCGCCGAGGCTGACGGCCGCCGCAAAGCCCGCAGCCCCACGGGCTGTGGGGCCACGCGAGCGGCTGCCAAAGAGCTTTCCAACGAGGCACGGCTTTCCCTCCTGGCTCTTCGGGCGTGGGAGCTGTGGCCAGAGCCGCGGCCCTACCGGAAAATGCTTCGCAGGCTGGCTCGGCGGCGCCAGGTGGGCGCCGGTGGCGCCGAGGCTGACGGCCGCCGCAAAGCCCGCAGCCCCACGGGCTGTGGGGCCACGCGAGCGGCTGCCAAAGAGCTTTCCAACGAGGCACGGCTTTCCCTCCTGGCTCTTCGGGCGTGGGAGCTGTGGCCAGAGCCGCGGCCCTACCGGAAAATGCTTCGCAGGCTGGCTCGGCGGCGCCAGGTGGGCGCCGGTGGCACCGAGGCTGACGGCCGCCGCAAAGCCCGCAGCCCCACGGGCTGTGAGGCCACGCGAGCGGCTGCCAAAGAGCTTTCCAACGAGGCACGGCTTTCCCTCCTGGCTCTTCGGGCGTGGGAGCTGTCGCCAGAGCCGCGGCCCTACCGGAAAATGCTTCGCAGGCTGGCTCGGCGGCGCCAGGTGGGCGCCGGTGGCGCCGAGGCTGACGGCCGCCGCAAAGCCTGCAGCCCCACGGGCTGTGGGGCCACGCGAGCGGCTGCCAAAGAGCTTTCCAACGAGGCACGGCTTTCCCTCCTGGCTCTTCGGGCGTGGGAGCTGTGGCCAGAGCCGCGGCCCTACCGGAAAATGCTTCGCAGGCTGGCTCGGCGGCGCCAGGTGGGCGGCGGTGGCGCCGAGGCTGACGGCCGCCGCAAAGCCCGCAGCCCCACGGGCTGTGGGGCCACGCGAGCGGCTGCCAAAGAGCTTTCCAACGAGGCACGGCTTTCCCTCCTGGCTCTTCGGGCGTGGGAGCTGTGGCCAGAGCCGCGGCCCTACCGGAAAATGCTTCGCAGGCTGGCGCGATGGCACCACGTGGGCGCCGGTGGCACCGAGGCTGACGGCCGCCGCAAAGCCCGCAGCCCCACGGGCTGTGGGGCCACGCGAGCGGCTGCCAAAGAGCTTTCCAACGAGGCACGGCTTTCCCTCCTGGCTCTTCGGGCGTGGGAGCTGTGGCCAGAGCCGCGGCCCTACCGGAAAATGCTTCGCAGGCTGGCTGAGCGGCGCCAGGTGGGAGCCGGTGGCGCCAAGGCTGACGGCCGCCGCAAAGCCCGCAGCCCCACGGGCTGTGGGGCCACGCGAGCGGCTGCCAAAGAGCTTTCCAACGAGGCACGGCTTTCCCTCCTGGCTCTTCGGGCGTGGGAGCTGTGGCCAGAGCCGCGGCCCTACCGGAAAATGCTTCGCAGGCTGGCGCGACGGCACCACGTGGGCGCCGGTGGCGCCGAGGCTGACGGCCGCCGCAAAGCCCGCAGCCCCACGGGCTGTGGGGCCACGCGAGCGGCTGCCAAAGAGCTTTCCAACGAGGCCCGGCTTTCCCTCCTGGCTCTTCGGGCGTGGGAGCTGTGGCCAGAGCCGCGGCCCTAGCGGAAAATGCTTCGCAGGCTGGCGCGACGGCACCACGTGGGCACCGGTGGCGCCGATGCTGATGGCCACCGCAAAGCCCGCAGCCCCACGGGCTGTGAGGCCACGCGAGCGGCTGCCAAAGAGCTTTCCAACGAGGCACGGGTTTCCCTCCTGGCTCTTCGGGCGTGGGAGCTGTGGCCAGAGCCGCGGCCCTACCGGAAAATGCTTCGCAGGCTGGCTCGGCGACGCCAGGTGGGCGCTGGTGGCACCGAGGCTGACGGCCGCCGCAAAGCCCGCAGCCCCACGGGCTGTGGGGCCACGCGAGCGGCTGCCAAAGAGCTTTCCAACGAGGCACGGCTTTCCCTCCTGGCTCTTCGGGCGTGGGAGCTGTGGCCAGAGCCGCGGCCCTACCGGAAAATGCTTCGCAGGCTGGCGCGACGGCACCACGTGGGCGCCGGTGGCGCCGAGGCTGACGGCCGCCGCAAAGCCCGCAGCCCCACGGGCTGTGAGGCCACGCGAGCGGCTGCCAAAGAGCTTTCCAACGAGGCACGGCTTTCCCTCCTGGCTCTTCGGGCGTGGGAGCTGTGGCCAGAGCTGCGGCCCTACCGGAAAATGCTTCGCAGGCTGGCTCGGCGACGCCAGGTGGGCGCCGGTGGCGCCGAGGCTGACGGCCGCCGCAAAGCCCGCAGCCCCACGGGCTGTGGGGCCACGCGAGCGGCTGCCAAAGAGCTTTCCAACGAGGCACGGCTTTCCCTCCTGGCTCTTCGGGCGTGGGAGCTGTGGCCAGAGCCGCGGCCCTACCGGAAAATGCTTCGCAGGCTGGCGCGGCGGCACCACGTGGGCGCCGGTGGCGCCGAGGCTGACGGCCGCCGCAAAGCCCGCAGCCCCACGGGCTGTGGGGCCACGCGAGCGGCTGCCAAAGAGCTTTCCAACGAGGCACGGCTTTCCCTCCTGGCTCTTCGGGCGTGGGAGCTGTGGCCAGAGCCGCGGCCCTACCGGAAAATGTTTCGCAGGCTGGCGCGACGGCAGCACGTGGGCGCCGGTGGCGCCGATGCTCATGGCCACCGCAAAGCCCGCAGCCCCACGGGCTGTGAGGCCACGCGAGCGGCTGCCAAAGAGCTTTCCAACGAGGCACGTCTTTCCCTCCTGGCTCTTCGGGCGTGGGAGCTGTGGCCAGAGCCGCGGCCCTACCGGAAAATGCTTCGCAGGCTGGCTCGGCGGCGCCAGGTGGGTGCCGGTGGCGCCGAGGCTGACGGCCGCCGCAAAGCCCGCAGCCCCACGGGCTGTGGGGCCACGCGAGCGGCTGCCAAAGAGCTTTCCAACGAGGCACGGCTTTCCCTCCTGGCTCTTCAGGCGTGGGAGCTGTGGCCAGAGCCGCGGCCCTACCGGAAAATGCTTCGCAGGCTGGCTCGGCGGCGCCAGGTGGGCGGCGGTGGCGCCGAGGCTGACGGCCGCCGCAAAGCCCGCAGCCCCACGGGCTGTGGGGCCACGCGAGCGGCTGCCAAAGAGCTTTCCAACGAGGCACGGCTTTCCCTCCTGGCTCTTCGGGCATGGGAGCTGTGGCCAGAGCCGCGGCCCTACCGGAAAATGCTTCGCAGGCTGGCGCAGCGGCGCCACGTGGGCGCCGGTGGCGCCGAGGCTGACGGCCGCCGCAAAGCCCGCAGCCCCACGGGCTGTGGGGCCACGCGAGCGGCTGCCAAAGAGCTTTCCAACGAGGCACGGCTTTCCCTCCTGGCTCTTCGGGCGTGGGAGCTGTGGCCAGAGCCGCGGCCCTACCGGAAAATGCTTCGCAGGCTGGCTCGGCGGCGCCAGGTGGGCGCCGGTGGTGCCGTGGCTGACGGCCGCCGCAAAGCCTGCAGCCCCACGGGCTGTGGGGCCACGCGAGCGGCTGCCAAAGAGCTTTCCAACGAGGCACGGCTTTCCCTCCTGGCTCTTCGGGCGTGGGAGCTGTGGCCAGAGCCGCGGCCCTACCGGAAAATGCTTCGCAGGCTGGCTCGGCGGCGCCAGGTGGGCACCGGTGGCGCCGAGGCTGACGGCCGCCGCAAAGCCCGCATCCCCACGGGCTGTGGGGCCACGCGAGCCGCTGCCAAAGAGCTTTCCAACGAGGCACGGCTTTCCCTCCTGGCTCTTCGGGCGTGGGAGCTGTGGCCAGAGCCGCGGCCCTACCGGAAAATGCTTCGCAGGCTGGCGCGATGGCACCACGTGGGCGCCGGTGGCACCGAGGCTGACGGCCGCCGCAAAGCCCGCAGCCCCACGGGCTGTGGGGCCACGCGAGCGGCTGCCAAAGAGCTTTCCAACGAGGCACGGCTTTCCCTCCTGGCTCTTCGGGCGTGGGAGCTGTGGCCAGAGCCGCGGCCCTACCGGAAAATGCTTAGCAGGCTGGCTCGGCGGCGCCAGGTGGGCGCCGGTGGCACCGAGGCTGACGGCCGCCGCAAAGCCCGCATCCCCACGGGCTGTGAGGCCACGCGAGCGGCTGCCAAAGAGCTTTCCAACGAGGCACGGCTTTCCCTCCTGTCTCTTCGGGCGTGGGAGCTGTGGCCAGAGCCGCGGCCCTACCGGAAAATGCTTCGCAGGCTGGCTGAGCGGCGCCAGGTGGGAGCCGGTGGCGCCGAGGCTGACGGCCGCCGCAAAGCCCGCAGCCCCACGGGCTGTGGGGCCACGCGAGCGGCTGCCAAAGAGCTTTCCAACGAGGCACGGCTTTCCCTCCTGGCTCTTCGGGCGTGGGAGCTGTGGCCAAAGCCGCGGCCCTACCGGAAAATGCTTCGCAGGCTGGCGCGACGGCACCACGTGGGCGCCGGTGGCGCCGAGGCTGACGGCCGCCGCAAAGCCCGCAGCCCCACGGGCTGTGGGGCCACGCGAGCGGCTGCCAAAGAGCTTTCCAACGAGGCACGGCTTTCCCTCCTGGCTCTTCGGGCGTGGGAGCTGTGGCCAGAGCCGCGGCCCTACCGGAAAATGCTTCGCAGGCTGGCGCGACAGCACCACGTGGGCGCCGGTGGCGCCGATGCTGATGGCCACCGCAAAGCCCGCAGCCCCACGGGCTGTGAGGCCACGCGAGCGGCTGCCAAAGAGCTTTCCAACGAGGCACGGCTTTCCCTCCTGGCTCTTCGGGCGTGGGAGCTGTGGCCAGAGCCGCGGCCCTACCGGAAAATGCTTCGCAGGCTGGCTCGGCGACGCCAGGTGGGCGCCGGTGGCACCGAGGCTGACGGCCGCCGCAAAGCCCGCAGCCCCACGGGCTGTGGGGCCACGCGAGCGGCTGCCAAAGAGCTTTCCAACGAGGCACGGCTTTCCCTCCTGGCTCTTCGGGCGTGGGAGCTGTGGCCAGAGCCGCGGCCCTACCGGAAAATGCTTCACAGGCTGGCGCGACGGCACCACGTGGGCGCCGCTGGCGCCGAGGCTGACGGCCGCCGCAAAGCCCGCAGCCCCACGGGCTGTGGGGCCACGCGAGCGGCTGCCAAAGAGCTTTCCAACGAGGCACGGCTTTCCCTCCTGGCTCTTCGGGCGTGGGAGCTGTGGCCAGAGCTGCGGCCCTACCGGAAAATGCTTCGCAGGCTGGCGCGACGGCACCACGTGGGCGCCGGTGGCGCCGATGCTGATGGCCACCGCAAAGCCCGCAGCCCCACGGGCTGTGAGGCCACGCGAGCGGCTGCCAAAGAGCTTTCCAACGAGGCACGGCTTTCCCTCCTGGCTCTTCGGGCGTGGGAGCTGTGGCCAGAGCCGCGGCCCTACCGGAAAATGCTTCGCAGGCTGGCTCGGCGACGCCAGGTGGGCGCCGGTGGCACCGAGGCTGACGGCCGCCGCAAAGCCCGCAGCCCCACGGGCTGTGGGGCCACGCGAGCGGCTGCCAAAGAGCTTTCCAACGAGGCACGGCTTTCCCTCCTGGCTCTTCGGGCGTGGGAGCTGTGGCCAGAGCCGCGGCCCTACCGGAAAATGCTTCGCAGGCTGGCGCGACGGCACCACGTGGGCGCCGCTGGCGCCGAGGCTGACGGCCGCCGCAAAGCCCGCAGCCCCACGGGCTGTGGGGCCACGCGAGCGGCTGCCAAAGAGCTTTCCAACGAGGCACGGCTTTCCCTCCTGGCTCTTCGGGCGTGGGAGCTGTGGCCAGAGCCGCGGCCCTACCGGAAAATGCTTCGCAGGCTGGCGCGACGGCAGCACGTGGGCGCCGGTGGCGCCGATGCTGATGGCCACCGCAAAGCCCGCAGCCCCACGGGCTGTGAGGCCACGCGAGCGGCTGCCAAAGAGCTTTCCAACGAGGCACGGCTTTCCCTCCTGGCTCTTCGGGCGTGGGAGCTGTGGCCAGAGCCGCGGCCCTACCGGAAAATGCTTCGCAGGCTGGCTCGGCGGCGCCAGGTGGGCGCCGGTGGCGCCGAGGCTGACGGCCGCCGCAAAGCCCGCAGCCCCACGGGCTGTGGGGCCACGCGAGCGGCTGCCAAAGAGCTTTCCAACGAGGCACGGCTTTCCCTCCTGGCTCTTCGGGCGTGGGAGCTGTGGCCAGAGCCGCGGCCCTACCGGAAAATGCTTCGCAGGCTGGCTCGGCGGCGCCACGTGGGCGCCGGTGGCGCCGAGGCTGACGGCCGCCGCAAAGCCCGCAGCCCCACGGGCTGTGGGGCCACGCGAGCGGCTGCCAAAGAGCTTTCCAACGAGGCACGGCTTTCCCTCCTGGCTCTTCGGGCGTGGGAGCTGTGGCCAGAGACGCGGCCCTACCGGAAAATGCTTCGCAGGCTGGCTCGGCGGCACCACGTGGGCGCCGGTGGCGCCGAGGCTGACGGCCGCAGCAAAGCCCGCAGCCCCACGGGCTGTGGGGCCACGCGAGCGGCTGCCAAAGAGCTTTCCAACGAGGCACGGCTTTCCCTCCTGGCTCTTCGGGCGTGGGAGCTGTGGCCAGAGCCGCGGCCCTACCGGAAAATGCTTCGCAGGCTGGCTCGGCGGCGCCACGTGGGCGCCGGTGGCGCCGAGGCTGACGGCCGCCGCAAAGCCCACAGCCCCACGGGCTGTGGGGCCACGCGAGCGGCTGCCAAAGAGCTTTCCAACGAGGCACGGCTTTCCCTCCTGGCTCTTCGGGCGTGGGAGCTGTGGCCAGAGACGCGGCCATACCCGAAAATGCTTCGCAGGCTGGCTCGGCGGCGCCAGGTGGGCGCCGGTGGCGCCGAGGCTGACGGCCGCCGCAAAGCCCGCAGCCCCACGGGCTGTGGGGCCACGCAGGCGGCTGCCAAAGAGCTTTCCAACGAGGCACGGCTTTCCCTCCTGGCTCTTCGGGCGTGGGAGCTGTGGCCAGAGACGCAGCCCTACCGGAAAATGCTTCGCAGGCTGGCGCGACGGCACCACGTGGGCGCCGGTGGCGCCGATGCTGATGGCCACCGCAAAGCCCGCAGCCCCACGGGCTGTGAGGCCACGCGAGCGGCTGCCAAAGAGCTTTGCAACGAGGCACGGCTTTCCCTCCTGGCTCTTCGGGCGTGGGAGCTGTGGCCAGAGCCGCGGCCCTACCGGAAAATGCTTCGCAGGCTGGCTCGGCGACGCCAGGTGGGCGCCGGTGGCGCCGAGGCTGACGGCCGCCGCAAAGCCCGCAGCCCCACGGGCTGTGGGGCCACGCGAGCGGCTGCCAAAGAGCTTTCCAACGAGGCACGGCTTTCCCTCCTGGCTCTTCGGGCGTGGGAGCTGTCGCCAGAGCCGCAGCCCTACCGGAAAATGCTTCGCAGGCTGGCTCGGCGGCGCCACGTGGGCGCCGGTGGCGCCGAGGCTGACGGCCGCCGCAAAGCCCGCAGCCCCACGGGCTGTGGGGCCACGCGAGCGGCTGCCAAAGAGCTTTCCAACGAGGCACGGCTTTCCCTCCTGGCTCTTCGGGCGTGGGAGCTGTGGCCAGAGACGCGGCCCTACCGGAAAATGCTTCGCAGGCTGGCTCGGCGGCACCACGTGGGCGCCGGTGGCGCCGAGGCTGACGGCCGCCGCAAAGCCCGCAGCCCCACGGGCTGTGGGGCCACGCGAGCGGCTGCCAAAGAGCTTTCCAACGAGGCACGGCTTTCCCTCCTGGCTCTTCGGGCGTGGGAGCTGTGGCCAGAGCCGCGGCCTTACCGGAAAATGCTTCGCAGGCTGGTGCGGCGGCCCCACGTGGGCGCCGGTGGCGCCGAGGCTGACGGCCGCCGCAAATCCCACAGCCCCACGGGCTGTGGGGCCACGCGAGCGGCTGCCAAAGAGCTTTCCAACGAGGCACGGCTTTCCCTCCTGGCTCTTCGGGCGTGGGAGCTGTGGCCAGAGACGCGGCCATACCGGAAAATGCTTCGCAGGCTGGCTCGGCGGCGCCAGGTGGGCGCCGGTGGCACCGAGGCTGACGGCCGCCGCAAAGCCCACAGCCCCACGGGCTGTGGGGCCACGCGAGCGGCTGCCAAAGAGCTTTCCAACGAGGCACGGCTTTCCCTCCTGGCTCTTCGGGCGTGGGAGCTGTGGCCAGAGCCGCGGCCCTACCGGAATATGCTTCGCAGGCTGGCTCGGCGGCGCCAGGTGGGCGCCGGTGGCGCCGAGGCTGATGGCCGCCGCAAAGCCCGCAGCCCCACGGGCTGTGGGGCCACGCGAGCGGCTGCCAAAGAGCTTTCCAATGAGGCACGGCTTTCCCTCCTGGCTCTTCGGGCGTGGGAGCTGTGGCCAGAGACGCGGCCCTACCGGAAAATGCTTCGCAGGCTGGCTCGGCGGCGCCAGGTGGGCGCCGGTAGCGCCGAGGCTGACGGCCGCCGCAAAGCCCGCAGCCCCACGGGCTGTGGGGCCACGCGAGCGGCTGCCAAAGAGCTTTCCAACGAGGCACGGCTTTCCCTCCTGGCTCTTTGGGCGTGGGAGCTGTGGCCAGAGACGCGGCCCTACCGGAAAATGCTTCGCAGGCTGGCTCGGCGGCGCCAGGTGGGCGCCGGTGGCGCCGAGGCTGACGGCCGCCGCAAAGCCCGCAGCCCCACGGGCTGTGGGGCCACGCGAGCGGCTGCCAAAGAGCTTTCCAACGAGGCACGGCTTTCCCTCCTGGCTCTTCGGGCGTGGGAGCTGTGGCCAGAGCCGCGGCCCTACCGGAAAATGCTTCGCAGGCTGGCTCGGCGGCGCCAGGTGGGCGCCGGTAGCGCCGAGGCTGACGGCCGCCGCAAAGCCCGCAGCCCCACGGGCTGTGGGGCCACGCGAGCGGCTGCCAAAGAGCTTTCCAAGGAGGCACGGCTTTCCCTCCTGGCTCTTCGGGCGTGGGAGCTGTCGCCAGAGCCGCGGCCCTACCAGAAAATGCTTCGCAGGCTGGCGCGGAGGCGCCAGGTGGGCGTCGGTGGCGCCGAGGCTGACGGCCGCCGCAAAGCCCGCAGCCCCACGGGCTGTGGGGCCACGCGAGCGGCTGCCAAAGAGCTTTCCAACGAGGCACGGCTTTCCCTCCTGGCTCTTCGGGCGTGGGAGCTGTCGCCAGAGCCGCGGCCCTACCGGAAAATGCTTCCCAGGCTGGCACGGCGGCACCACGTGGGCGCCGGTGGCGCCGAGAATGACGGCCGCCGCAAAGCCCGCAGCCCCACGGGCTGCGGGGCCACGTGAGCGGCTGCCAAAGAGCTTTCCAACGAGGCACGGCTTTCCCTCCTGGCTCTTCGGGCGTGGGAGCTGTGGCCAGAGCCGCGGCCCTACCGGAAAATGCTTCGCAGGCTGGCGCGGCGGCGCCACGTGGGCGCCGGTGGCGCCGAGGCTGATGGCCGCCGCAAAGCCCGCAGCCCCACGGGCTGTGGGGCCACGCGAGCGGCTGCCAAAGAGCTTTCCAACGAGGCACGGCTTTCCCTCCTGGCTCTTTGGGCGTGGGAGCTGTGGCCAGAGCCGCGGCCCTACCGGAAAATGCTTCTCAGGCTGGCTCGGCGGCACCACATGGGCGGCGGTGGCGCCGAGGCTGACGGCCGCCGGAAAGCCCGCAGCCCCACGGGCTGTGGGGCCACGCGAGCGGCTGCCAAAGAGCTTTCCAACGAGGCACGGCTTTCCCTCCTGGCTCTTCGGGCGTGGGAGCTGTGGCCAGAGACGCGGCCCTACCGGAAAATGCTTCTCAGGCTGGCTCGGCGGCACCACGTGGGCGGCGGTGGCGCCGAGGCTGACGGCCGCCGGAAAGCCCGCAGCCCCATGGGCTGTGGGGCCACGCGAGCGGCTGCCAAAGAGCTTTCCAACGAGGCACGGCTTTCCCTCCTGGCTCTTCGGGCGTGGGAGCTGTGGCCAGAGCCGCGGCCCTACCGGAAAATGCTTCGCAGGCTGGCTCGGCGGCGCCAGGTGGGCGCCGGTGGCGCCGAGGCTGACGGCCGCCGCAAAGCCCGCAGCCCCACGGGCTGTGGGGCCACGCGAGCGGCTGCCAAAGAGCTTTCCAACGAGGCACGGCTTTCCCTCCTGGCTCTTCGGGCGTGGGAGCTGTGGCCAGAGCCGCGGCCCTACCGGAAAATGCTTCGGGGGCTGGCGCGACGGCAGCACGTGGGCGCCGGTGGCGCCGATGCTGATGGCCACCGCAAAGCCCGCAGCCCCACGGGCTGTGAGGCCACGCGAGCGGCTGCCAAAGAGCTTTCCAACGAGGCACGGCTTTCCCTCCTGGCTCTTCGGGCGTGGGAGCTGTGGCCAGAGCCGCGGCCCTACCGGAAAATGCTTCGCAGGCTGGCTCGGCGGCGCCAGGTGGGCGCCGGTGGCGCCGAGGCTGACGGCCGCCGCAAAGCCCGCAGCCCCACGGGCTGTGGGGCCACGCGAGCGGCTGCCAAAGAGCTTTCCAACGAGGCACGGCTTTCCCTCCTGGCTCTTCGGGCGTGGGAGCTGTGGCCAGAGCCGCGGCCCTACCGGAAAATGCTTCGCAGGCTGGCTCGGCGGCGCCACGTGGGCGCCGGTGGCGCCGAGGCTGACGGCCGCCGCAAAGCCCGCAGCCCCACGGGCTGTGGGGCCACGCGAGCGGCTGCCAAAGAGCTTTCCAACGAGGCACGGCTTTCCCTCCTGGCTCTTCGGGCGTGGGAGCTGTGGCCAGAGACGCGGCCCTACCGGAAAATGCTTCGCAGGCTGGCTCGGCGGCACCACGTGGGCGCCGGTGGCGCCGAGGCTGACGGCTGCCGCAAAGCCCGCAGCCCCACGGGCTGTGGGGCCACACGAGCGGCTGCCAAAGAGCTTTCCAACGAGGCACGGCTTTCCCTCCTGGCTCTTCGGGCGTGGGAGCTGTGGCCAGAGCCGCGGCCCTACCGGAAAATGGTTCGCAGGCTGGCGCGACGGCACCACGTGGGCGCCGGTGGCGCCGAGGCTGACGGCCGCCGCAAAGCCCGCAGCCCCACGGGCTGTGGGGCCACGCGAGCGGCTGCCAAAGAGCTTTCCAACGAGGCACGGCTTTCCCTCCTGGCTCTTCGGGCGTGGGAGCTGTGGCCAGAGCCGCGGCCCTACCGGAAAATGCTTCGCAGGCTGGCTCGGCGGCGCCACGTGGGCGCCGGTAGCGCCGAGGCTGACGGCCGCCGCAAAGCCCGCAGCCCCACGGGCTGTGGGGCCACGCGAGCGGCTGCCAAAGAGCTTTCCAACGAGGCACGGCTTTCCCTCCTGGCTCTTTGGGCGTGGGAGCTGTGGCCAGAGACGCGGCCCTACCGGAAAATGCTTCGCAGGCTGGCTCGGCGGCGCCAGGTGGGCGCCGGTGGCGCCGAGGCTGACGGCCGCCGCAAAGCCCGCAGCCCCACGGGCTGTGGGGCCACGCGAGCGGCTGCCAAAGAGCTTTCCAACGAGGCACGGCTTTCCCTCCTGGCTCTTCGGGCGTGGGAGCTGTGGCCAGAGCCGCGGCCCTACCGGAAAATGCTTCGCAGGCTGGCTCGGCGGCGCCAGGTGGGCGCCGGTAGCGCCGAGGCTGACGGCCGCCGCAAAGCCCGCAGCCCCACGGGCTGTGGGGCCACGCGAGCGGCTGCCAAAGAGCTTTCCAACGAGGCACGGCTTTCCCTCCTGGCTCTTCGGGCGTGGGAGCTGTGGCCAGAGCCGCGGCCCTACCAGAAAATGCTTCGCAGGCTGGCTCGGCGGCGCCAGGTGGGCGTCGGTGGCGCCGAGGCTGACGGCCGCCGCAAAGCCCGCAGCCCCACGGGCTGTGGGGCCACGCGAGCGGCTGCCAAAGAGCTTTCCAACGAGGCACGGCTTTCCCTCCTGGCTCTTCGGGCGTGGGAGCTGTCGCCAGAGCCGCGGCCCTACCGGAAAATGCTTCCCAGGCTGGCACGGCGGCACCACGTGGGCGCCGGTGGCGCCGAGAATGACGGCCGCCGCAAAGCCCGCAGCCCCACGGGCTGCGGGGCCACGTGAGCGGCTGCCAAAGAGCTTTCCAACGAGGCACGGCTTTCCCTCCTGGCTCTTCGGGCGTGGGAGCTGTGGCCAGAGCCGCGGCCCTACCGGAAAATGCTTCGCAGGCTGGCGCGGCGGCTCCACGTGGGCGCCGGTGGCGCCGAGGCTGATGGCCGCCGCAAAGCCCGCAGCCCCACGGGCTGTGGGGCCACGCGAGCGGCTGCCAAAGAGCTTTCCAACGAGGCACGGCTTTCCCTCCTGGCTCTTTGGGCGTGGGAGCTGTGGCCAGAGCCGCGGCCCTACCGGAAAATGCTTCTCAGGCTGGCTCGGCGGCACCACATGGGCGGCGGTGGCGCGGAGGCTGACGGCCGCCGGAAAGCCCGCAGCCCCACGGGCTGTGGGGCCACGCGAGCGGCTGCCAAAGAGCTTTCCAACGAGGCACGGCTTTCCCTCCTGGCTCTTCGGGCGTGGGAGCTGTGGCCAGAGACGCGGCCCTACCGGAAAATGCTTCTCAGGCTGGCTCGGCGGCACCACGTGGGCGGCGGTGGCGCCGAGGCTGACGGCCGCCGGAAAGCCCGCAGCCCCATGGGCTGTGGGGCCACGCGAGCGGCTGCCAAAGAGCTTTCCAAGGAGGCACGGCTTTCCCTCCTGGCTCTTCGGGCGTGGGAGCTGTGGCCAGAGCCGCGGCCCTACCGGAAAATGCTTCGCAGGCTGGCTCGGCGGCGCCAGGTGGGCGCCGGTGGTGCCGAGGCTGACGGCCGCCGCAAAGCCCGCAGCCCCACGGGCTGTGGGGCCACGCGAGCGGCTGCCAAAGAGCTTTCCAACGAGGCACGGCTTTCCCTCCTGGCTCTTCGGGCGTGGGAGCTGTGGCCAGAGCCGCGGCCCTACCGGAAAATGCTTCGCAGGCTGGCGCGACGGCAGCACGTGGGCGCCGGTGGCGCCGATGCTGATGGCCACCGCAAAGCCCGCAGCCCCACGGGCTGTGAGGCCACGCGAGCGGCTGCCAAAGAGCTTTCCAACGAGGCACGGCTTTCCCTCCTGGCTCTTCGGGCGTGGGAGCTGTGGCCAGAGCCGCGGCCCTACCGGAAAATGCTTTGCAGGCTGGCTCGGCGGCGCCACGTGGGCGCTGGTGGCGCCGAGGCTGACGGCCGCCGCAAAGCCCGCAGCCCCACGGGCTGTGGGGCCACGCGAGCGGCTGCCAAAGAGCTTTCCAACGAGGCACGGCTTTCCCTCCTGGCTCTTTGGGCGTGGGAGCTGTGGCCAGAGCCGCGGCCCTACTGGAAAATGCTTCGCAGGCTGGCTCGGCGGCGCCAGGTGGGCGCCGGTGGCGCCGAGGCTGACGGCCGCCGCAAAGCCCGCAGCCCCACGGGCTGTGGGGCCACGCGAGCGGCTGCCAAAGAGCTTTCCAACGAGGCACGGCTTTCCCTCCTGGCTCTTCGGGCGTGGGAGCTGTGGCCAGAGCCGCGGCCCTACGGGAAAATGCTTCGCAGGCTGGCGCGGCGGCACCTGGTGGGCGCCGGTGGCGCCGAGGCTGATGGCCGCCGCAAAGCCCGCAGCCCCACGGGCTGTGGGGCCACGCGAGCGGCTGCCAAAGAGCTTTCCAACGAGGCACGGCTTTCCCTCCTGGCTCTTCGGGCGTGGGAGCTGTGGCCAGAGCCGCGGCCCTACCGGAAAATGCTTCGCAGGCTGGCTCGGCGGCGCCAGGTGGGCGTCGGTGGCGCCGAGGCTGATGGCCGCCGCAATGCCCGCAGCCCCACGGGCTGTGGGGCCACGCGAGCGGCTGCCAAAGAGCTTTCCAACGAGGCACGTCTTTCCCTCCTGGCTCTTCGGGTGTGGGAGCTGTGGCCAGAGCCGCGGCCCTACCGGAAAATGATTCGCAGGCTGGCTCGGCGGCCCCAGGTTGGCGCCGGTGGCGCCGAGGCTGACGGCCGCCGCAAAGCCCGCAGCCCCATGGGCTGTGGGGCCACGCGAGCGGCTGCCAAAGAGCTTTCCAACGAGGCACGGCTTTCCCTCCTGGCTCTTCGGGCGTGGGAGCTGTGGCCAGAGCCGCGGCCCTACGGGAAAATGCTTCGCAGGCTGGCTCGGCGGCGCCAGGTGGGCGCCGGTGGCGCCGAGGCTGACGGCCGCCGCAAAGCCCGCAGCCCCACGGGCTGTGGGGCCACGCGAGCGGCTGCCAAAGAGCTTTCCAACGAGGCACGGCTTTCCCTCCTGGCTCTTCGGGCGTGGGAGCCGTGGCCAGAGCCGCGGCCCTACCGGAAAATGCTTCGCAGGCTGGCTCGGCGGCGCCAGGTGGGCGCCGGCGGCGCCGAGGCTGACGGCCGCCGCAAAGCCCGCAGCCCCACGGGCTGTGGGGCCACGCGAGCGGCTGCCAAAGAGCTTTCCAACGAGGCACGGCTTTCCCTCCTGGCTCTTTGGGCGTGGGAGCTGTGGCCAGAGCCGCGGCCCTACCGGAAAATGCTTCGCAGGCTGGCGCGGCGGCACCACGTGGGCGGCGGTGGCGCCGAGGCTGACGGCCGCCGGAAAGCCCGCAGCCCCACGGGCTGTGGGGCCACGCGAGCGGCTGCCAAAGAGCTTTCCAACGAGGCACGGCTTTCCCTCCTGGCTCTTTGGGCGTGGGAGCTGTGGCCAGAGCCGCGGCCCTACCGGAAAATGCTTCGCAGGCTGGCTCGGCGGCGCCAGGTGGGCGCCGGTTGCGCCGAGGCTGACGGCCGCCGCAAAGCCCGCAGCCCCACGGGCTGTGGGGCCACGCGAGCGGCTGCCAAAGAGCTTTCCAACGAGGCACGGCTTTCCCTCCTGGCTCTTCGGGCGTGGGAGCTGTGGCCAGAGCCGCGGCCCTACGGGAAAATGCTTCGCAGGCTGGCGCGGCGGCACCTGGTGGGCGCCGGTGGCGCCGAGGCTGATGGCCGCCGCAAAGCCCGCAGCCCCACGGGCTGTGGGGCCACGCGAGCGGCTGCCAAAGAGCTTTCCAACGAGGCACGGCTTTCCCTCCTGGCTCTTCGGGCGTGGGAGCTGTGGCCAGAGCCGCGGCCCTACCGGAAAATGCTTCGCAGGCTGGCTCGGCGGCGCCAGGTGGGCGTCGGTGGCGCCGAGGCTGATGGCCGCCGCAATGCCCGCAGCCCCACGGGCTGTGGGGCCACGCGAGCGGCTGCCAAAGAGCTTTCCAACGAGGCACGTCTTTCCCTCCTGGCTCTTCGGGTGTGGGAGCTGTGGCCAGAGCCGCGGCCCTACCGGAAAATGATTCGCAGGCTGGCTCGGCGGCCCCAGGTTGGCGCCGGTGGCGCCGAGGCTGACGGCCGCCGCAAAGCCCGCAGCCCCATGGGCTGTGGGGCCACGCGAGCGGCTGCCAAAGAGCTTTCCAACGAGGCACGGCTTTCCCTCCTGGCTCTTCGGGCGTGGGAGCTGTGGCCAGAGCCGCGGCCCTACGGGAAAATGCTTCGCAGGCTGGCGCGGCGGCACCAGGTGGGCGGCGGTGGCGCCGAGGCTGATGGCCGCCGCAAAGCCCGCAGCCCCACGGGCTGTGGGGCCACGCGAGCGGCTGCCAAAGAGATTTCCAACGAGGCATGGCTTTCCCTCCTGGCTCTTCGGGCGTGGGAGCTGTGGCCAGAGCCGCGGC
This sequence comes from Larus michahellis, assembly GCF_964199755.1. Lineage (NCBI taxonomy): Eukaryota > Metazoa > Chordata > Aves > Charadriiformes > Laridae > Larus > Larus michahellis. The sequence goes on along the minus strand of NW_027436014.1, from coordinate 704,712 downwards.
CCTACCGGAAAATGTTTCGCAGGCTGGCTCGGCGGCGCCAGGTGGGCGTCGGTGGCGCCGAGGCTGATGGCCGCCGCAATGCCCGCAGCCCCACGGGCTGTGGGGCCACGCGAGCGGCTGCCAAAGAGCTTTCCAACGAGGCACGGCTTTCCCTCCTGGCTCTTCGGGCGTGGGAGCTGTGGCCAGAGCCGCGGCCCTACCCGAAAATGCTTCGCAGGCTGGCTCGGCGGCGCCAGGTTGGCGCCGGTGGCGCCGAGGCTGACGGCCGCCGCAAAGCCCGCAGCCCCACGGGCTGTGGGGCCACGCGAGCGGCTGCCAAAGAGCTTTCCAACGAGGCACGGCTTTCCCTCCTGGCTCTTCGGGCGTGGGAGCTGTGGCCAGAGCCGCGGCCCTACCGGAAAATGCTTCGCAGGCTGGCTCGGCAGCGCCAGGTGGGCGCCGGTGGCGCCGAGGCTGACGGCCGCCGCAAAGCCCGCAGCCCCACGGGCTGTGGGGCCACGCGAGCGGCTGCCAAAGAGCTTTCCAACGAGGCACGGCTTTCCCTCCTGGCTCTTCGGGCGTGGGAGCTGTGGCCAGAGCCGCGGCCCTACCGGAAAATGCTTCGCAGGCTGGCTCGGCGGCGCCAGGTGGGCGCCGGTGGCGCCGAGGCTGACGGCCGCCGCAAAGCCCGCAGCCCCACGGGCTGTGGGGCCACGCGAGCGGCTGCCAAAGAGCTTTCCAACGAGGCACGGCTTTCCCTCCTGGCTCTTCGGGCGTGGGAGCTGTGGCCAGAGACGCGGCCCTACCGGAAAATGCTTCACAGGCTGGCTCGGCGACGCCAGGTGGGCGCCGGTGGCGCCGAGGCTGACGGCCGCCGCAAATCCCACAGCCCCACGGGCTGTGGGGCCACGCGAGCGGCTGCCAAAGAGCTTTCCAACGAGGCACGGCTTTCCCTCCTGGCTCTTCGGGCGTGGGAGCTGTGGCCAGAGCCGCGGCCCTACGGGAAAATGTTTCGCAGGCTGGCTCGGCGGCGCCAGGTGGGCGTCGGTGGCGCCGAGGCTGATGGCCGCCGCAAAGCCCGCAGCCCCACAGGCTGTGGGGCCATGCGAGCGGCTGCCAAAGAGCTTTCCAACGAGGCACGGCTTTCCCTCCTGGCTCTTTGGGCGTGGGAGCTGTGGCCAGAGCCGCGGCCCTACCGGAAAATGCTTTGCAGGCTGGCTCGGCGACGCCAGGTGGGCGGCGGTGGCGCCGAGGCTGACGGCCGCCGCAAAGCCCGCAGCCCCACGGGCTGTGGGGCCACGTGAGCGGCTGCCAAAGAGCTTTCCAACGAGGCACGGCTTTCCCTCCTGGCTCTTCGGGCGTGGGAGCTGTGGCCAGAGCCGCGGCCCTACCGGAAAATGCTTCGCAGGCTGGCTCGGTGGCGCCAGGTGGGCGCCGGTGGCGCCGAGGCTGACGGCCGCCGCAAAGCCCGCAGCCCCACGGGCTGTGGGGCCACGCGAGCGGCTGCCAAAGAGCTTTCCAACGAGGCACGGCTTTCCCTCCTGGCTCTTCGGGCGTGGGAGCTGTGGCCAGAGCCGCGGCCCTACCCGAAAATGCTTCGCAGGCTGGCTCGGCGACGCCAGGTGGGCGCCGGTGGCGCCGAGGCTGACGGCCGCCGCAAAGCCCGCAGCCCCACGGGCTGTGGGGCCACGCGAGCGGCTGCCAAAGAGCTTTCCAACGAGGCACGGCTTTCCCTCCTGGCTCTTCGGGCGTGGGAGCTGTGGCCAGAGCCGCGGCCCTACCGGAAAATGCTTCGCAGGCTGGCTCGGCGGCGCCAGGTGGGCGGCGGTGGCGCCGAGGCTGACGGCCGCCGCAAAGCCCGCAGCCCCACGGGCTGTGGGGCCACGCGAGCGGCTGCCAAAGAGCTTTCCAACGAGGCACGGCTTTCCCTCCTGGCTCTTCGGGCGTGGGAGCTGTGGCCAGAGCCGCGGCCCTACCGGAAAATGTTTCGCAGGCTGGCTCGGCGGCGCCAGGTGGGCGTCGGTGGCGCCGAGGCTGATGGCCGCCGCAATGCCCGCAGCCCCACGGGCTGTGGGGCCACGCGAGCGGCTGCCAAAGAGCTTTCCAACGAGGCACGGCTTTCCCTCCTGGCTCTTCGGGCGTGGGAGCTGTGGCCAGAGCCGCGGCCCTACCCGAAAATGCTTCGCAGGCTGGCTCGGCGGCGCCAGGTTGGCGCCGGTGGCGCCGAGGCTGACGGCCGCCGCAAAGCCCGCAGCCCCACGGGCTGTGGGGCCACGCGAGCGGCTGCCAAAGAGCTTTCCAACGAGGCACGTCTTTCCCTCCTGGCTCTTCGGGTGTGGGAGCTGTGGCCAGAGCCGCGGCCCTACCGGAAAATGATTCGCAGGCTGGCTCGGCGGCCCCAGGTTGGCGCCGGTGGCGCCGAGGCTGACGGCCGCCGCAAAGCCCGCAGCCCCATGGGTTGTGGGGCCACGCGAGCGGCTGCCAAAGAGCTTTCCAACGAGGCACGGCTTTCCCTCCTGGCTCTTCGGGCGTGGGAGCTGTGGCCAGAGCCGCGGCCCTACGGGAAAATGCTTCGCAGGCTGGCGCGGCGGCACCAGGTGGGCGGCGGTGGCGCCGAGGCTGACGGCCGCCGCAAAGCCCGCAGCCCCACGGGCTGTGGGGCCACGCGAGCGGCTGCCAAAGAGATTTCCAACGAGGCACGGCTTTCCCTCCTGGCTCTTCGGGCGTGGGAGCTGTGGCCAGAGCCGCGGCCCTACGGGAAAATGCTTCGCAGGCTGGCGCGGCGGCACCAGGTGGGCGGCGGTGGCGCCGAGGCTGATGGCCGCCGCAAAGCCCGCAGCCCCACGGGCTGTGGGGCCACGCGAGCGGCTGCCAAAGAGATTTCCAACGAGGCATGGCTTTCCCTCCTGGCTCTTCGGGCGTGGGAGCTGTGGCCAGAGCCGCGGCCCTACCGGAAAATGTTTCGCAGGCTGGCTCGGCGGCGCCAGGTGGGCGTCTGTGGCGCCGAGGCTGATGGCCGCCGCAATGCCCGCAGCCCCACGGGCTGTGGGGCCACGCGAGCGGCTGCCAAAGAGCTTTCCAACGAGGCACGGCTTTCCCTCCTGGCTCTTCGGGCGTGGGAGCTGTGGCCAGAGCCGCGGCCCTACCGGAAAATGCTTCGCAGGCTGGCTCGGCGGCGCCAGGTGGGCGTCGGTGGCGCCGAGGCTGATGGCCGCCGCAATGCCCGCAGCCCCACGGGCTGTGGGGCCACGCGAGCGGCTGCCAAAGAGCTTTCCAACGAGGCACGTCTTTCCCTCCTGGCTCTTCGGGTGTGGGAGCTGTGGCCAGAGCCGCGGCCCTACCGGAAAATGATTCGCAGGCTGGCTCGGCGACGCCAGGTGGGCGCCGGTGGCGCCGAGGCTGACGGCCGCCGCAAATCCCACAGCCCCACGGGCTGTGGGGCCACGCGAGCGGCTGCCAAAGAGCTTTCCAACGAGGCACGGCTTTCCCTCCTGGCTCTTCGGGCGTGGGAGCTGTGGCCAGAGCCGCGGCCCTACGGGAAAATGCTTTGCAGGCTGGCGCGGCGGCACCAGGTGGGCGCCGGTGCCGCCGAGGCTGACGGCCGCCGCAAAGCCCGCAGCCCCACGGGCTGTGGGGCCACGCGAGCGGCTGCCAAAGAGCTTTCCAACGAGGCATGGCTTTCCCTCCTGGCTCTTCGGGCGTGGGAGCTGTGGCCAGAGCCGCGGCCCTACCCGAAAATGCTTCGCAGGCTGGCTAGGCGACGCCAGGTGGGCGGCGGTGGCGCCGAGGCTGACGGCCGCCGCAAAGCCCGCAGCCCCACGGGCTGTGGGGCCACGCGAGCGGCTGCCAAAGAGCTTTCCAACGAGGCACGGCTTTCCCTCCTGGCTCTTCGGGCGTGGGAGCTGTGGCCAGAGCCGCGGCCCTACCGGAAAATGCTTCGGGGGCTGGCTCGGCGGCGCCAGGTGGGCGCCGGTGGCGCCGAGGCTGACGGCCGCCGCAAAGCCCGCAGCCCCACGGGCTGTGGGGCCACGCGAGCGGCTGCCAAAGAGCTTTCCAACGAGGCATGGCTTTCCCTCCTGGCTCTTCGGGCGTGGGAGCTGTGGCCAGAGCCGCGGCCCTACCGGAAAATGTTTCGCAGGCTGGCGCGGCGGCGCCAGGTGGGCGTCGGTGGCGCCGAGGCTGATGGCCGCCGCAAAGCCCGCAGCCCCACGGGCTGTGGGGCCATGCGAGCGGCTGCCAAAGAGCTTTCCAACGAGGCACGGCTTTCCCTCCTGGCTCTTCGGGCGTGGGAGCTGTGGCCAGAGCCGCGGCCCTACCGGAAAATGCTTCGCAGGCTGCCTCGGCGGCACCACGTGGGCGCCGGTGGCGCCGACGCTGACGGCCGCCGCAAAGCCCGCAGCCCCACGGGCTGTGGGGCCACGCGAGCGGCTGCCAAAGAGCTTTCCAACGAGGCACGGCTTTCCCTCCTGGCTCTTCGGGCGTGGGAGCTGTGGCCAGAGCCGCGGCCCTACCGGAAAATGCTTCGCAGGCTGGCTCGGCAGCGCCAGGTGGGCGGCGGTGCCGCCGAGGCTGACGGCCGCCGCAAAGCCCGCAGCCCCACGGGCTGTGGGGCCACGCGAGCGGCTGCCAAAGAGCTTTCCAACGAGGCACGGCTTTCCCTCCTGGCTCTTCGGGCGTGGGAGCTGTGGCCAGAGACGCGGCCCTAGCGGAAAATGCTTCGCAGGCTGGCTCGGCGGCGCCAGGTGGGCGGCGGTGGCGCCGAGGCTGACGGCCGCCGCAAAGCCCGCAGCCCCACGGGCTGTGGGGCCACGCGAGCGGCTGCCAAAGAGCTTTCCAACGAGGCACGGCTTTCCCTCCTGGCTCTTCGGGCGTGGGAGCTGTGGCCAGAGCCGCGGCCCTACTGGAAAATGCTTCGCAGGCTGGCTCGACGGCTCCAGGTGGGCGCCGGTGGCGCCGAGGCTGACGGCCGCCGGAAAGCCCGCAGACCCATGGGCTGTGGGGCCACGCGAGCGGCTGCCAAAGAGCTTTCCAACGAGGCACGGCTTTCCCTCCTGGCTCTTCGGGCGTGGGAGCTGTGGCCAGAGCCGCGGCCCTACCGGAAAATGCTTCGCAGGCTGCCTCGGCGGCACCACGTGGGCGCCGGTGGCGCCGACGCTGACGGCCGCCGCAAAGCCCGCAGCCCCACGGGCTGTGGGGCCACGCGAGCGGCTGCCAAAGAGCTTTCCAACGAGGCACGGCTTTCCCTCCTGGCTCTTCGGGCGTGGGAGCTATGGCCAGAGCCGCGGCCCTACCGGAAAATGCTTCGCAGGCTGGCTCGGCAGCGCCAGGTGGGCGGCGGTGCCGCCGAGGCTGACGGCCGCCGCAAAGCCCGCAGCCCCACGGGCTGTGGGGCCCCGCGAGCGGCTGCCAAAGAGCTTTCCAACGAGGCATGGCTTTCCCTCCTGGCTCTTCGGGCGTGGGAGCTGTGGCCAGAGCCGCGGCCCTACCGGAAAATGCTTCGCAGGCTGGCACGGCGGCGCCAGGTGGGCGCCGGTGGCGCCGAGGCTGACGGCCGCCGCAAAGCCCGCAGCCCCACGGGCTGTGGGGCCACGCGAGCGGCTGCCAAAGAGCTTTCCAACGAGGCACGGCTTTCCCTCCTGGCTCTTCGGGCGTGGGAGCTGTGGCCAGAGACGCGGCCCTACCGGAAAATGCTTCGGGGGCTGGCTCGGCGGCGCCAGGTGGGCGCCGGTGGCGCCGAGGCTGACGGCCGCCGCAAAGCCCGCAGCCCCACGGGCTGTGGGGCCACGCGAGCGGCTGCCAAAGAGCTTTCCAACGAGGCATGGCTTTCCCTCCTGGCTCTTCGGGCGTGGGAGCTGTGGCCAGAGCCGCGGCCCTACCGGAAAATGCTTCGCAGGCTGGCGCGGCGGCGCCAGGTGGGCGGCGGTGGCGCCGAGGCTGACGGCCGCCGCAAAGCCCGCAGCCCCACGGGCTGTGGGGCCACGTGAGCGGCTGCCAAAGAGCTTTCCAACGAGGCACGGCTTTCCCTCCTGGCTCTTCGGGCGTGGGAGCTGTGGCCAGAGCCGCGGCCCTACCGGAAAATGCTTCGCAGGCTGGCTTGGCGACGCCAGGTGGGCGCCGGTGGCGCCGAGGCTGACGGCCGCCGCAAAGCCCGCAGCCCCACGGGCTGTGGGGCCACGCGAGCGGCTGCCAAAGAGCTTTCCAACGAGGCACGGCTTTCCCTCCTGGCTCTTCGGGCGTGGGAGCTGTGGCCAGAGCCGCGGCCCTACTGGAAAATGCTTCGCAGGCTGGCTCGACGGCGCCAGGTGGGCGCCGGTGGCGCCGAGGCTGACGGCCGCCGGAAAGCCCGCAGACCCATGGGCTGTGGGGCCACGCGAGCGGCTGCCAAAGAGCTTTCCAACGAGGCACGGCTTTCCCTCCTGGCTCTTCGGGCGTGGGAGCTGTGGCCAGAGCCGCGGCCCTACCGGAAAATGCTTCGCAGGCTGGCTCGGCGGCACCAGGTGGGCGGCGGTGGCGCCGAGGCTGATGGCCGCCGCAAAGCCCGCAGCCCCACGGGCTGTGGGGCCACGCGAGCGGCTGCCAAAGAGCTTTCCAACGAGGCACGGCTTTCCCTCCTGGCTCTTCGGGCGTGGGAGCTGTGGCCAGAGACGCGGCCCTACCCGAAAATGCTTCGCAGGCTGGCTCGGCGGCACCAGGTGGGCGGCGGTGGCACCGAGGCTGACGGCCGCCGCAAAGCCCGCAGCCCCATGGGCTGTGGGGCCACGCGAGCGGCTGCCAAAGAGCTTTCCAACGAGGCACGGCTTTCCCTCCTGGCTCTTCGGGCGTGGGAGCTGTGGCCAGAGACGCGGCCCTACCCGAAAATGCTTCGCAGGCTGGCTCGGCGGCGCCAGGTGGGCGCCGGTGGCGCCGAGGCTGACGGCCGCCGCAAAGCCCGCAGCCCCACGGGCTGTGGGGCCACGCGAGCGGCTCCCAAAGAGGTTTCCAACGAGGCACGGCTTTCCCTCCTGGCTCTTCGGGCGTGGGAGCTGTGGCCAGAGCCGCGGCCCTACCCGAAAATGCTTCGCAGGCTGCCTCGGCGGCACCACGTGGGCGCCGGTGGCGCCGACGCTGACGGCCGCCGCAAAGCCCGCAGTCCCACGGGCTGTGGGGCCACGCGAGCGGCTGCCAAAGAGCTTTCCAACGAGGTACGGCTTTCCCTCCTGGCTCTTCGGGCGTGGGAGCTGTGGCCAGAGCCGCGGCCCTACCGGAAAATGCTTCGCAGGCTGGCTCGGCAGCGCCAGGTGGGCGGCGGTGCCGCCGAGGCTGACGGCCGCCGGAAAGCCCGCAGCCCCACGGGCTGTGGGGCCACGTGAGCGGCTGCCAAAGAGCTTTCCAACGAGGCACGGCTTTCCCTCCTGGCTCTTCGGGCGTGGGAGCTGTGGCCAGAGACGCGGCCCTACCGGAAAATGCTTCGCAGGCTGGCTCGGCGGCGCCAGGTGGGCCCCAGTGGCGCCGAGGCTGACGGCCGCCGCAAAGCCCGCAGCCCCACGGGCTGTGGGGCCACGCGAGCGGCTGCCAAAGAGCTTTCCAACGAGGCACGGCTTTCCCTCCTGGCTCTTCGGGCGTGGGAGCTGTGGCCAGAGACGCGGCCCTACCCGAAAATGCTTCGCAGGCTGGCTCGGCGACGCCAGGTGGGCGCCGGTGGCGCCGAGGCTGACGGCCGCCGGAAAGCCCGCAGCCCCACGGGCTGTGGGGCCACGCGAGCGGCTGCCAAAGAGCTTTCCAACGAGGCACGGCTTTCCCTCCTGGCTCTTCGGGCATGGGAGCTGTGGCCAGAGCCGCGGCCCTACCAGAAAATGCTTCGCAGGCTGGCTCGGCGGCGCCAGGTGGGCGGCGGTGGCGCCGAGGCTGACGGCCGCCGCAAAGCCCGCAGCCCCACGGGCTGTGGGGCCACGCGAGCGGCTGCCAAAGAGCTTTCCAACGAGGCACGGCTTTCCCTCCTGGCTCTTCGGGCGTGGGAGCTGTGGCCAGAGACGCGGCCCTACCCGAAAATGCTTCGCAGGCTGGCACGGCGGCACCACGTGGGCGCCGGTGGCGCCGAGGCTGACGGCCGCCGCAAAGCCCGCAGCCCCACGGGCTGTGGGGCCACGCGAGCGGCTGCCAAAGAGCTTTCCAACGAGGCACGGCTTTCCCTCCTGGCTCTTCGGGCGTGGGAGCTGTGGCAAGAGCCGCGGCCGTACCGGAAAATGCTTCGCAATCTGGCGCGGCGGCACCACGTGGGCGCCGGTGGCGCCGAGGCTGACGGCCGCCGCAAAGCCCGCAGCCCCACGGGCTGTGGGGCCACGCGAGCGGCTGCCAAAGAGCTTTCCAACGAGGCACGGCTTTCCCTCCTGGCTCTTCGGGCGTGGGAGCTGTGGCCAGAGACGCGGCCCTACCGGAAAATGCTTCGCAGGCTGGCTCGGCGGCGCCAGGTGGGCGCCGGTGGCGCCGAGGCTGACGGCCGCCGCAAAGCCCGCAGCCCCATGGGCTGTGGGGCCACGCGAGCGGCTGCCAAAGAGCTTTCCAACGAGGCACGGCTTTCCCTCCTGGCTCTTCGGTCGTGGGAGCTGTGGCCAGAGCTGCGGCCCTACCAGAAAATGCTTCGCAGGCTGGCACGGCGACGCCAGGTGGGCGGCGGTGGCGCCGAGGCTGACGGCCGCCGCAAAGCCCGCAGCCCCACGGGCTGTGGGGCCACGCGAGCGGCTGCCAAAGAGCTTTCCAACGAGGCACGGCTTTCCCTCCTGGCTCTTCGGGCGTGGGAGCTGTGGCCAGAGACGCGGCCCTACCGGAAAATGCTTCGCAGGCTGGCTCGGCGGCGCCAGGTGGGCGCCGGTGGCGCCGAGGCTGACGGCCGCCGCAAAGCCCGCAGCCCCACGGGCTGTGGGGCCACGCGAGCGGCTGCCAAAGAGCTTTCCAACGAGGCACGGCTTTCCCTCCTGGCTCTTCGGGCGTGGGAGCTGTGGCCAGAGACGCGACCCTACCCGAAAATGCTTCGCAGGCTGGCTCGGCGGCGCCAGGTGGGCGCCGGTGGCACCGAGGCTGACGGCCGCCGCAAAGCCCGCAGCCCCATGGGCTGTGGGGCCACGCGAGCGGCTGCCAAAGAGCTTTCCAACGAGGCACGGCTTTCCCTCCTGGCTCTTCGGGCGTGGGAGCTGTGGCCAGAGCCGCGGCCCTACCGGAAAATGCTTCGCAGGCTGGCTCGGCGGCGCCAGGTGGGCGGCGGTGCCGCCGAGGCTGACGGCCGCCGCAAAGCCCGCAGCCCCACGGGCTGTGGGGCCACGCGAGCGGCTGCCAAAGAGCTTTCCAACGAGGCACGGCTTTCCCTCCTGGCTCTTCGGGCGTGGGAGCTGTGGCCAGAGACGCGGCCCTACCGGAAAATGCTTCGCAGGCTGGCTCGGCGGCGCCAGGTGGGCGCCGGTGGCGCCGAGGCTGACGGCCGCCGCAAAGCCCGCAGCCCCACGGGCTGTGGGGCCACGCGAGCGGCTGCCAAAGAGCTTTCCAACGAGGCACGGCTTTCCCTCCTGGCTCTTCGGGCGTGGGAGCTGTGGCCAGAGCCGCGGCCCTACCGGAAAATGCTTCGCAATCTGGCGCGGCGGCACCACGTGGGCGCCGGTGGCGCCGAGGCTGACGGCCGCCGCAAAGCCCGCAGCCCCACGGGCTGTGGGGCCACGCGAGCGGCTGCCAAAGAGCTTTCCAACGAGGCACGGCTTTCCCTCCTGGCTCTTCGGGCGTGGGAGCTGTGGCCAGAGACGCGGCCCTACCGGAAAATGCTTCGCAGGCTGGCTCGGCGGCGCCAGGTGGGCGCCGGTGGCGCCGAGGCTGACGGCCGCCGCAAAGGCCGCAGCCCCACGGGCTGTGGGGCCACGCGAGCGGCTGCCAAAGAGCTTTCCAACGAGGCACGGCTTTCCCTCCTGGCTCTTCGGGCGTGGGAGCTGTGGCCAGAGCCGCGGCCCTACCGGAAAATGCTTCGCAGGCTGGCTCGGCGACGCCAGGTGGGCGCCGGTGGCGCCGAGGCTGACGGCCGCCGCAAAGCCCGCAGCCCCACGGGCTGTGGGGCCACGCGAGCGGCTGCCAAAGAGCTTTCCAACGAGGCACGGCTTTCCCTCCTGGCTCTTCGGGCGTGGGAGCTGTGGCCAGAGCCGCGGCCCTACCGGAAAATGCTTCGCAGGCTGGCTCGGCGGCGCCAGGTGGGCGCCGGTGGCGCCGAGGCTGATGGCCGCCGCAAAGCCCGCAGACCCATGGGCTGTGGGGCCACGCGAGCGGCTGCCAAAGAGCTTTCCAACGAGGCACGGCTTTCCCTCCTGGCTCTTCGGGCGTGGGAGCTGTGGCCAGAGCCGCGGCCCTACTGGAAAATGCTTCGCAGGCTGGCTCGGCGGCACAAGGTGGGCGGCGGTGGCGCCGAGGCTGATGGCCGCCGCAAAGCCCGCAGCCCCACGGGCTGTGGGGCCACGCGAGCGGCTGCCAAAGAGCTTTCCAACGAGGCACGGCTTTCCCTCCTGGCTCTTCGGGCGTGGGAGCTGTGGCCAGAGACGCGGCCCTACCGGAAAATGCTTCGCAGGCTGGCTCGGCGGCGCCAGGTGGGCGCCGGTGGCGCCGAGGCTGACGGCCGCCGCAAAGCCCGCAGCCCCATGGGCTGTGGGGCCACGCGAGCGGCTGCCAAAGAGCTTTCCAACGAGGCACGGCTTTCCCTCCTGGCTCTTTGGGCGTGGGAGCTGTGGCCAGAGACGCGGCCCTAGCCGAAAATGCTTCGCAGGCTGGCTCGGCGGCGCCAGGTGGGCGGCGGTGGCGCCGAGGCTGACGGCCGCCGCAAAGCCCGCAGCCCCACGGGCTGTGGGGCCACGCGAGCGGCTGCCAAAGAGCTTTCCAACGAGGCACGGCTTTCCCTCCTGGCTCTTCGGGCGTGGGAGCTGTGGCCAGAGACGCGGCCCTACCGGAAAATGCTTCGCAGGCTGGCTCGGCGGCGCCAGGTGGGCGCCGGTGGCGCCGAGGCTGACGGCCGCCGCAAAGCCCGCAGCCCCACGGGCTGTGGGGCCACGCGAGCGGCTGCCAAAGAGCTTTCCAACGAGGCACGGCTTTCCCTCCTGGCTCTTCGGGCGTGGGAGCTGTGGCCAGAGCCGCGGCCCTACCGGAAAATGCTTCGCAGGCTGGCTCGGCGACGCCAGGTGGGCGCCGGTGGCGCCGAGGCTGACGGCCGCCGCAAAGCCCGCAGCCCCACGGGCTGTGGGGCCACGCGAGCGGCTGCCAAAGAGCTTTCCAACGAGGCACGGCTTTCCCTCCTGGCTCTTCGGGCGTGGGAGCTGTGGCCAGAGACGCGGCCCTACCGGAAAATGCTTCGCAGGCTGGCTCGGCGGCGCCAGGTGGGCGCCGGTGGCGCCGAGGCTGACGGCCGCCGCAAAGCCCGCAGCCCCATGGGCTGTGGGGCCACGCGAGCGGCTGCCAAAGAGCTTTCCAACGAGGCACGGCTTTCCCTCCTGGCTCTTTGGGCGTGGGAGCTGTGGCCAGAGACGCGCCCCTAGCCGAAAATGCTTCGCAGGCTGGCTCGGCGGCGCCAGGTGGGCGGCGGTGGCGCCGAGGCTGACGGCCGCCGCAAAGCCCGCAGCCCCACGGGCTGTGGGGCCACGCGAGCGGCTGCCAAAGAGCTTTCCAACGAGGCACGGCTTTCCCTCCTGGCTCTTCGGGCGTGGGAGCTGTGGCCAGAGCCGCGGCCCTACCGGAAAATGCTTCGCAGGCTGGCTCGGCGGCGCCAGGTGGGCGCCGGTGGCGCCGAGGCTGACGGCCACCGCAAAGCCCGCAGCCCCACGGGCTGTGGGGCCACGCGAGCGGCTGCCAAAGAGCTTTCCAACGAGGCACGGCTTTCCCTCCTGGCTCTTCGGGCGTGGGAGCTGTGGCCAGAGACGCGGCCCTACCCGAAAATGCTTCGCAGGCTGGCTCGGCGGCGCCAGGTGGGCGCCGGTGGCGCCGAGGCTGACGGCCGCCGCAAAGCCCGCAGCCCCACGGGCTGTGGGGCCACGCGAGCGGCTGCCAAAGAGCTTTCCAACGAGGCACGGCTTTCCCTCCTGGCTCTTCGGTCGTGGGAGCTGTGGCCAGAGCCGCGGCCCTACCAGAAAATGCTTCGCAGGCTGGCACGGCGGCACCACGTGGGCGCCGGTGGCGCCGAGGCTGACGGCCGCCGCAAAGGCCGCAGCCCCACGGGCTGTGGGGCCACGCGAGCGGCTGCCAAAGAGCTTTCCAACGAGGCACGGCTTTCCCTCCTGGCTCTTCGGGCGTGGGAGCTGTGGCCAGAGCCGCGGCCCTACCGGAAAATGCTTCGCAGGCTGGCTCGGCGACGCCAGGTGGGCGCCGGTGGCGCCGAGGCTGACGGCCGCCGCAAAGCCCGCAGCCCCACGGGCTGTGGGGCCACGCGAGCGGCTGCCAAAGAGCTTTCCAACGAGGCACGGCTTTCCCTCCTGGCTCTTCGGGCGTGGGAGCTGTGGCCAGAGCCGCGGCCCTACCGGAAAATGCTTCGCAGGCTGGCTCGGCGGCGCCAGGTGGGCGGCGGTGGCGCCGAGGCTGACGGCCGCCGCAAAGCCCGCAGCCCCACGGGCTGTGGGGCCACGCGAGCGGCTGCCAAAGAGCTTTCCAACGAGGCACGGCTTTCCCTCCTGGCTCTTCGGGCGTGGGAGCTGTGGCCAGAGACGCGGCCCTACCCGAAAATGCTTCGCAGGCTGGCACGGCGGCACCACGTGGGCGCCGGTGGCACCGAGGCTGACGGCCGCCGCAAAGCCCGCAGCCCCACGGGCTGTGGGGCCACGCGAGCGGCTGCCAAAGAGCTTTCCAACGAGGCACGGCTTTCCCTCCTGGCTCTTCGGGCGTGGGAGCTGTGGCCAGAGCCGCGGCCCTACCGGAAAATGCTTCGCAGGCTGGCTCGGCGGCGCCAGGTGGGCGGCGGTGGCGCCGAGGCTGACGGCCGCCGCAAAGCCCGCAGCCCCACGGGCTGTGGGGCCACGCGAGCGGCTGCCAAAGAGGTTTCCAACGAGGCACGGCTTTCCCTCCTGGCTCTTCGGGCGTGGGAGCTGTGGCCAGAGCCGCGGCCCTACCGGAAAATGCTTCGCAGGCTGGCTCGGCGGCGCCAGGTGGGCGCCGGTGGCGCCGAGGCTGACGGCCGCCGCAAAGCCCGCAGCCCCACGGGCTTTGGGGCCACGTGAGCGGCTGCCAAAGAGCTTTCCAACGAGGCACGGCTTTCCCTCCTGGCTCTTCGGGCGTGGGAGCTGTGGCCAGAGACGCGGCCCTACCCGAAAATGCTTCGCAGGCTGGCACGGCGGCACCACGTGGGCGCCGGTGGCACCGAGGCTGACGGCCGCCGCAAAGCCCGCAGCCCCACGGGCTGTGGGGCCACGCGAGCGACTGCCAAAGAGCTTTCCAACGAGGCACGGCTTTCCCTCCTGGCTCTTCGGGCGTGGGAGCTGTGGCCAGAGCCGCGGCCCTACCGGAAAATGCTTTGCAGGCTGGCGCGGCGGCGCCAGGTGGGCGCCGGTGGCGCCGAGGCTGACGGCCGCCGCAAAGCCCGCAGCCCCACGGGCTGTGGGGCCACGCGAGCGGCTGCCAAAGAGCTTTCCAACGAGGCACGGCTTTCCCTCCTGGCTCTTCGGGCGTGGGAGCTGTGGCCAGAGACGCGGCCCTACCGGAAAATGCTTCGCAGGCTGGCACGGCGGCACCACGTGGGCGCCGGTGGCGCCGAGGCTGACGGCCGCCGCAAAGCCCGCAGCCCCACGGGCTGTGGGGCCACGCGAGCGGCTGCCAAAGAGCTTTCCAACGAGGCACGGCTTTCCCTCCTGGCTCTTCGGGCGTGGGAGCTGTGGCCAGAGACGCGGCCCTACCGGAAAATGCTTCGCAATCTGGCGCGGCGGCACCACGTGGGCGGCGGTGGCGCCGAGGCTGACGGCCGCCGCAAAGCCCGCAGCCCCACGGGCTGTGGGGCCACGCGAGCGGCTGCCAAAGAGCTTTCCAACGAGGCACGGCTTTCCCTCCTGGCTCTTCGGGCGTGGGAGCTGTGGCCAGAGACGCGGCCCTACCCGAAAATGCTTCGCAGGCTGGCTCGGCGGCGCCAGGTGGGCGCCGGTGGCGCCGAGGCTGACGGCCGCCGCAAAGCCCGCAGCCCCACGGGCTGTGGGGCCACGCGAGCGGCTGCCAAAGAGCTTTCCAACGAGGCACGGCTTTCCCTCCTGGCTCTTTGGGCGTGGGAGCTGTGGCCAGAGCCGCGGCCCTACCGGAAAATGCTTCGCAGGCTGGCTCGGCGGCGCCAGGTGGGCGCCGGTGGCGCCGAGGCTGACGGCCGCCGCAAAGCCCGCAGCCCCACGGGCTGTGGGGCCACGCGAGCGGCTGCCAAAGAGCTTTCCAACGAGGCACGGCTTTCCCTCCTGGCTCTTCGGGCGTGGGAGCTGTGGCCAGAGCCGCGGCCCTACCGGAAAATGCTTCGCAGGCTGGCACGGCGGCGCCAGGTGGGCGGCGGTGGCGCCGAGGCTGACGGCCGCCGCAAAGCCCGCAGCCCCACGGGCTGTGGGGCCACGCGAGCGGCTGCCAAAGAGCTTTCCAACGAGGCACGGCTTTCCCTCCTGGCTCTTCGGGCGTGGGAGCTGTGGCCAGAGACGCGGCCCTACCGGAAAATGCTTCGCAATCTGGCGCGGCGGCACCACGTGGGCGGCGGTGGCGCCGAGGCTGACGGCCGCCGCAAAGCCCGCAGCCCCACGGGCTGTGGGGCCACGCGAGCGGCTGCCAAAGAGCTTTCCAACGAGGCACGGCTTTCCCTCCTGGCTCTTCGGGCGTGGGAGCTGTGGCCAGAGACGCGGCCCTACCGGAAAATGCTTCGCAATCTGGCGCGGCGGCACCACGTGGGCGCCGGTGGCGCCGAGGTTGACGGCCGCCGCAAAGCCCGCAGCCCCACGGGCTGTGGGGCCACGCGAGCGGCTGCCAAAGAGCTTTCCAACGAGGCACGGCTTTCCCTCCTGGCTCTTCGGGCGTGGGAGCTGTGGCCAGAGCCGCGGCCCTACCGGAAAATGCTTCGCAGGCTGGCACGGCGGCGCCAGGTGGGCGGCGGTGGCGCCAAGGCTGACGGCCGCCGCAAAGCCCGCAGCCCCACGGGCTGTGGGGCCACGCGAGCGGCTGCCAAAGAGCTTTCCAACGAGGCACGGCATGCCCTCCTGGCTCTTCGGGCGTGGGAGCTGTCGCCAGAGCCGCAGCCCTACCGGAAAATGCTTCGGGGGCTGGCTCGGCGGCGCCAGGTGGGCAGCGGTGGCGCCGAGGCTGACGGCCGCCGCAAAGCCGCAGCCCCATGGGCTGTGGGGCCACGCGAGCGGCTGCCAAAGAGCTTTCCAACGAGGCACGGCTTTCCCTCCTGGCTCTTCGGGCGTGGGAGCTGTGGACAGAGCCGCGGCCCTACCGGAAAATGCTTCGCAGGCTGGCTCAGCGGCGCCAGGTGGGCGCCGGTGGCGCCGAGGCTGACGGCCGCCGCAAAGCCCGCAGCCCCACGGGCTGTGGGGCCACGCGAGCGGCTGCCAAAGAGCTTTCCAACGAGGCACGGCTTTCCCTCCTGGCTCTTCGGGCGTGGGAGCTGTGGCCAGAGCCGCGGCCCTACCGGAAAATGCTTCGCAATCTGGCGTGGCGGCACCACGTGGGCGGCGGTGGCGCCGAGGCTGACGGCCGCCGCAAAGCCCGCAGCCCCACGGGCTGTGGGGCCACGCGAGCGGCTGCCAAAGAGCTTTCCAACGAGGCACGGCTTTCCCTCCTGGCTCTTCGGGCGTGGGAGCTGTGGCCAGAGACGCGGCCCTACCCGAAAATGCTTCGCAGGCTGGCTCGGCGGCGCCAGGTGGGCGGCGGTGGCGCCGAGGCTGACGGCCGCCGCAAAGCCCGCAGCCCCACGGGCTGTGGGGCCACGCGAGCGGCTGCCAAAGAGCTTTCCAACGAGGCACGGCTTTCCCTCCTGGCTCTTTGGGCGTGGGAGCTGTGGCCAGAGACGCGGCCCTAGCCGAAAATGCTTCGCAGGCTGGCACGGCGGCGCCAGGTGGGCGCCGGTGGCGCCGAGGCTGACGGCCGCCGCAAAGCCCGCAGCCCCACGGGCTGTGGGGCCACGCGAGCGGCTGCCAAAGAGGTTTCCAACGAGGCACGGCTTTCCCTCCTGGCTCTTCGGGCGTGGGAGCTGTGGCCAGAGCCGCGGCCCTACCGGAAAATGCTTCGCAGGCTGGCTCGGCGGCGCCAGGTGGGCGGCGGTGGCGCCGAGGCTGACGGCCGCCGCAAAGCCCGCAGCCCCACGGGCTGTGGGGCCACGCGAGCGGCTGCCAAAGAGCTTTCCAACGAGGCACGGCTTTCCCTCCTGGCTCTTCGGGCGTGGGAGCTGTGGCCAGAGACGCGGCCCTACCCGAAAATGCTTCGCAGGCTGGCACGGCGGCACCACGTGGGCGCCGGTGGCACCGAGGCTGACGGCCGCCGCAAAGCCCGCAGCCCCACGGGCTGTGGGGCCACGCGAGCGGCTGCCAAAGAGCTTTCCAACAAGGCACGGCTTTCCCTCCTGGCTCTTCGGGCGTGGGAGCTGTGGCCAGAGCCGCGGCCCTACCGGAAAATGCTTCGCAGGCTGGCTCGGCGGCGCCAGGTGGGCGGCGGTGGCGCCGAGGCTGACGGCCGCCGCAAAGCCCGCAGCCCCACGGGCTGTGGGGCCACGCGAGCGGCTGCCAAAGAGCTTTCCAACGAGGCACGGCTTTCCCTCCTGGCTCTTCGGGCGTGGGAGCTGTGGCCAGAGCCGCGGCCCCACCGGAAAATGCTTCGCAGGCTGGCTCGGCGGCGCCAGGTGGGCGGCGGTGGCGCCGAGGCTGACGGCCGCCGCAAAGCCCGCAGCCCCACGGGCTGTGGGGCCACGTGAGCAGCTGCCAAAGAGTTTTCCAACGAGGCACGGCTTTCCCTCCTGGCTCTTCGGGCGTGGGAGCTGTGGCCAGAGACGCGGCCCTACCCGAAAATGCTTCGCAGGCTGGCACGGCGGCACCACGTGGGCGCCGGTGGCACCGAGGCTGACGGCCGCCGCAAAGCCCGCAGCCCCACGGGCTGTGGGGCCACGCGAGCGACTGCCAAAGAGCTTTCCAACGAGGCACGGCTTTCCCTCCTGGCTCTTCGGGCGTGGGAGCTGTGGCCAGAGCCGCGGCCCTACCGGAAAATGCTTCGCAGGCTGGCTCGGCGGCGCCAGGTGGGCGGCGGTGGCGCCGAGGCTGACGGCCGCCGCAAAGCCCGCAGCCCCACGGGCTGTGGGGCCACGCGAGCGGCTGCCAAAGAGCTTTCCAACGAGGCACGGCTTTCCCTCCTGGCTCTTCGGGCGTGGGAGCTGTGGCCAGAGCCGCGGCCCTACCGGAAAATGCTTCGCAGGCTGGCTCGGCGGCGCCAGGTGGGCGCCGGTGGCGCCGAGGCTGACGGCCGCCGCAAAGCCCGCAGCCCCACGGGCTGTGGGGCCACGTGAGCGGCTGCCAAAGAGCTTTCCAATGAGGCACGGCTTTCCCTCCTGGCTCTTCGGGCGTGGGAGCTGTGGCCAGAGCCGCGGCCCTACCCGAAAATGCTTCGCAGGCTGGCACGGCGGCACCACGTGGGCGCCGGTGGCACCGAGGCTGACGGCCGCCGCAAAGCCCGCAGCCCCACGGGCTGTGGGGCCACGCGAGCGACTGCCAAAGAGCTTTCCAACGAGGCACGGCTTTCCCTCCTGGCTCTTCGGGCGTGGGAGCTGTGGCCAGAGCCGCGGCCCTACCGGAAAATGCTTCGCAGGCTGGCGCGGCGGCGCCAGGTGGGCGCCGGTGGCGCCGAGGTTGACGGCCGCCGCAAAGCCCGCAGCCCCACGGGCTGTGGGGCCACGCGAGCGGCTGCCAAAGAGCTTTCCAACGAGGCACGGCTTTCCCTCCTGGCTCTTCGGGCGTGGGAGCTGTGGCCAGAGTCGCGGCCCTACCCGAAAATGCTTCGCAGGCTGGCTCGGCGACGCCAGGTGGGCGCCGGTGGCGCCGAGGCTGACGGCCGCCGCAAAGCCCGCAGCCCCACGGGCTGTGGGGCCACGCGAGCGGCTGCCAAAGAGCTTTCCAACGAGGCACGGCTTTCCGTCCTGGCCCTTCGGGCGTGGGAGCTGTGGCCAGAGCCGCGGCCCTACCGGAAAATGCTTCGCAGGCTGGCTCGGCGACGCCAGGTGGGCGCCGGTGGCGCCGAGGCTGACGGCCGCCGCAAAGCCCGCAGCCCCACGGGCTGTGGAGCCACGCGAGTGGCTGCCAAAGAGCTTTCCAACGAGGCACGGCTTTCCCTCCTGGCTCTTCGGGCGTGGGAGCTGTGGCCAGAGCCGCGGCCCTACCGGAAAATGCTTCGCAGGCTGGCTCGGCGGCGCCAGGTGGGCGCCGGTGGCGCTGAGGCTGACGGCCGCCGCAAAGCCCGCAGCCCCACGGGCTGTGGGGCCACGTGAGCGGCTGCCAAAGAGCTTTCCAACGAGGCACGGCTTCCCCTCCTGGCTCTTCGGGCGTGGGAGCTGTGGCCAGAGCCGCGGCCCTACCCGAAAATGCTTCGCAGGCTGGCACGGCGGCACCACGTGGGCGCCGGTGGCTCAGAGGCTGACGGCCGCCGCAAAGCCCGCAGCCCCACGGGCTGTGGGGCCACGCGAGCGGCTGCCAAAGAGCTTTCCAACGAGGCATGGCTTTCCCTCCTGGCTCTTCGGGCGTGGGAGCTGTGGCCAGAGACGCGGCCCTACCGGAAAATGCTTCGCAATCTGGCGCGGCGGCACCACGTGGGCGGCGGTGGCGCCGAGGCTGACGGCCGCCGCAAAGCCCGCAGCCCCACGGGCTGTGGGGCCACGCGAGCGGCTGCCAAAGAGCTTTCCAACGAGGCACGGCTTTCCCTCCTGGCTCTTCGGGCGTGGGAGCTGTGGCCAGAGACGCGGCCCTACCCGAAAATGCTTCGCAGGCTGGCTCGGCGGCGCCAGGTGGGCGCCGGTGGCGCCGAGGCTGACGGCCGCCGCAAAGCCCGCAGCCCCACGGGCTGTGGGGCCACGCGAGCGGCTGCCAAAGAGCTTTCCAACGAGGCACGGCTTTCCCTCCTGGCTCTTCGGGCGTGGGAGCTGTGGCCAGAGACGCGGCCCTACCCGAAAATGCTTCGCAGGCTGGCTCGGCGGCGCCAGGTGGGCGGCGGTGGCGCCGAGGCTGACGGCCGCCGCAAAGCCCGCAGCCCCACGGGCTGTGGGGCCACGCGAGCGGCTGCCAAAGAGCTTTCCAACGAGGCACGGCTTTCCCTCCTGGCTCTTCAGGCGTGGGAGCTGTGGCCAGAGCCGCGGCCCTACCGGAAAATGCTTCGCAGGCTGGCACGGCGGCACCACGTGGGCGCCGGTGGCGCTGAGGCTGATGGCCGCCGCAAAGCCCGCAGCCCCACGGGCTGTGGGGCCACGCGAGCGGCTGCCAAAGAGCTTTCCAACGAGGCACGGCATGCCCTCCTGGCTCTTCGGGCGTGGGAGCTGTCGCCAGAGCCGCAGCCCTACCGGAAAATGCTTCGGGGGCTGGCTCGGCGGCGCCAGGTGGGCGCCGGTGGCGCCGAGGCTGACGGCCGCCGCAAAGCCCGCAGCCCCACGGGCTGTGGGGCCACGCGAGCGGCTGCCAAAGAGCTTTCCAACGAGGCACGGCTTTCCCTCCTGGCTCTTCGGGCATGGGAGCTGTGGCCAGAGACGCGGCCCTACCGGAAAATGCTTCGCAGGCTGGCTCGGCGGCGCCAGGTGGGCGGCGGTGGCGCCGAGGCTGACGGCCGCCGCAAAGCCCGCAGCCCCACGGGCTGTGGGGCCACGCGAGCGGCTGCCAAAGAGCTTTCCATCGAGGCACGGCTTTCCCTCCTGGCTCTTCGGGCGTGGGAGCTGTGGCCAGAGACGCGGCCCTACCGGAAAATGATTCGCAGGCTGGCTCGGCGGCGCCAGGTGGGCAGCGGTGGCGCCGAGGCTGACGGCCGCCGCAAAGCCGCAGCCCCATGGGCTGTGGGGCAACGCGAGCGGCTGCCAAAGAGCTTTCCAACGAGGCACGGCTTTCCCTCCTGGCTCTTCGGGCGTGGGAGCTGTGGCCAGAGCCGCGGCCCTACCGGAAAATGCTTCGCAGGCTGGCTCAGCGGCGCCAGGTGGGCGCCGGTGGCGCCGAGGCTGACGGCCGCCGCAAAGCCCGCAGCCCCACGGGCTGTGGGGCCACGCGAGCGGCTGCCAAAGAGCTTTCCAACGAGGCACGGCTTTCCCTCCTGGCTCTTCGGGCGTGGGAGCTGTGGCCAGAGCCGCGGCCCTACCGGAAAATGCTTCGCAATCTGGCGTGGCGGCACCACGTGGGCGGCGGTGGCGCCGAGGCTGACGGCCGCCGCAAAGCCCGCAGCCCCACGGGCTGTGGGGCCACGCGAGCGGCTGCCAAAGAGCTTTCCAACGAGGCACGGCTTTCCCTCCTGGCTCTTCGGGCGTGGGAGCTGTGGCCAGAGCCGCGGCCCTACCGGAAAATGCTTCGCAGGCTGGCGCGGCGGCACCACGTGGGCGCCGGTGGCGCCGAGGCTGACGGCCGCCACAAAGCCCGCAGCCCCACGGGCTGTGGGGCCACGCGAGCGGCTGCCAAAGAGCTTTCCAACGAGGCACGGCTTTCCCTCCTGGCTCTTCGGGCGTGGGAGCTGTGGCCAGAGCCGCGGCCCTACCGGAAAATGCTTCGCAGGCTGGCTCGGCGGTGCCAGGTGGGCGGCGGTGGCGCCGAGGCTGACAGCCGCCGCAAAGCCCGCAGCCCCACGGGCTGTGGGGCCACGCGAGCGGCTGCCAAAGAGCTTTCCAACGAGGCACGGCTTTCCCTCCTGGCTCTTCGGGCGTGGGAGCTGTGGCCAGAGCCGCGGCCCTACCGGAAAATGCTTCGCAGGCTGGCGCGGCGGCGCCAGGTGGGCGCCGGTGGCGCCGAGGCTGACGGCCGCCACAAAGCCCGCAGCCCCACGGGCTGTGGGGCCACGCGAGCGGCTGCCAAAGAGCTTTCCAACGAGGCACGGCTTTCCCTCCTGGCTCTTCGGGCGTGGGAGCTGTGGCCAGAGACGCGGCCCTACCGGAAAATGCTTCGCAGGCTGGCTCGGCGACGCCAGTTGGGCGGCGGTGGCGCCGAGGCTGACGGCCGCCGCAAAGCCCGCAGCCCCACGGGCTGTGGGGCCACGTGAGCGGCTGCCAAAGAGCTTTCCAACGAGGCACGGCTTTCCCTCCTGGCTCTTCGGGCGTGGGAGCTGTGGCCAGAGACGCGGCCCTACCGGAAAATGCTTCGCAGGCTGGCACGGCGGCACCCCGTGGGCGCCGGTGGCGCCGAGGCTGACGGCCGCCGCAAAGCCCGCAGCCCCACGGGCTGTGGGGCCACGCGAGCGGCTGCCAAAGAGCTTTCCAACGAGGCACGGCTTTCCCTCCTGGCTCTTCGGGCGTGGGAGCTGTGGCCAGAGCCGCGGCCCTACCGGAAAATGCTTCGCAGGCTGGCTCGGCGGCGCCACGTGGGCGCCGGTGGCGCCGAGGCTGACGGCCGCCGCAAAGCCCGCAGCCCCACGGGCTGTGGGGCCACGTGAGCGGCTGCCAAAGAGCTTTCCAACGAGGCACGGCTTTCCCTCCTGGCTCTTCGGGCGTGGGAGCTGTGGCCAGAGAGACGGCCCTACCCGAAAATGCTTCGCAGGCTGGCTCGGCGACGCCAGGTGGGCGCCGGTGGCGCCGAGGCTGACGGCCGCCGCAAAGCCCGCAGCCCCACGGGCTGTGGGGCCACGTGAGCGGCTGCCAAAGAGCTTTCCAACGAGGCACGGCTTTCCCTCCTGGCTCTTCGGGCGTGGGAGCTGTGGCCAGAGACGCGGCCCTACCGGAAAATGCTTCGCAGGCTGGCACGGCGGCACCACGTGGGCGCCAGTGGCGCCGAGGCTGACGGCCGCCGCAAAGCCCGCAGCCCCACGGGCTGTGGGGCCACGCGAGCGGCTGCCAAAGAGCTTTCCAACGAGGCACGGCTTTCCCTCCTGGCTCTTCGGGCGTGGGAGCTGTGGCCAGAGCCGCGGCCCTACCGGAAAATGCTTCGCAGGCTGGCTCGGCGGCGCCAGGTGGGCGGCGGTGGCGCCGAGGCTGACGGCCGCCGCAAAGCCCGCAGCCCCACGGGCTGTGGGGCCACGCGAGCGGCTGCCAAAGAGCTTTCCAACGAGGCACGGCTTTCCCTCCTGGCTCTTCGGGCGTGGGAGCTGTGGCCAGAGAGACGGCCCTACCCGAAAATGCTTCGCAGGCTGGCTCGGCGACGCCAGGTGGGCGCCGGTGGCGCCGAGGCTGACGGCCGCCGCAAAGCCCGCAGCCCCACGGGCTGTGGGGCCACGCGAGCGGCTGCCAAAGAGCTTTCCAACGAGGCACGGCTTTCCCTCCTGGCTCTTCGGGCGTGGGAGCTGTGGCCAGAGCCGCGGCCCTACCGGAAAATGCTTCGCAGGCTGGTGCGGCGGCGCCAGGTGGGCGCCGGTGGCGCCGAGGCTGACGGCCGCCGCAAAGCCCGCAGCCCCACGGGCTGTGGGGCCACGCGAGCGGCTGCCAAAGAGCTTTCCAACGAGGCACGGCTTTCCCTCCTGGCTCTTCGGGCGTGGGAGCTGTGGCCAGAGCCGCGGCCCTACCGGAAAATGCTTCGCAGGCTGGCTCGGCGGCGCCAGGTGCGAGGCGGTGGCGCCGAGGCTGACGGCCGCCGCAAAGCCCGCAGCCCCACGGGCTGTGGGGCCACGCGAGCGGCTGCCAAAGAGCTTTCCAACGAGGCACGGCTTTCCCTCCTGGCTCTTCGGGTGTGGGAGCTGTGGCCAGAGCCGCGGCCCTACCGGAAAATGCTTCGCAGGCTGGCTCGGTGGCGCCAGGTGGGCGCCGGTGGCGCCGAGGCTGACGGCCGCCGCAAAGCCCGCAGCCCCACGGGCTGTGGGGCCACGCGAGCGGCTGCCAAAGAGCTTTCCAACGAGGCACGGGTTTCCCTCCTGGCTCTTCGGGCGTGGGAGCTGTGGACAGAGCCGCGGCCCTACCGGAAAATGCTTCGCAGGCTGGCTCGGCGACGCCAGATGGGCGGCGGTGGCGCCGAGGCTGACGGCCGCCGCAAAGCCCGCAGCCCCACGGGCTGTGGGGCCACGTGAGCGGCTGCCAAAGAGCTTTCCAACGAGGCACGGCTTTCCCTCCTGGCTCTTCGGGCGTGGGAGCTGTGGCCAGAGACGCGGCCCTACCGGAAAATGCTTCGCAGGCTGGCACGGCGGCACCACGTGGGCGCCGGTGGCGCCGAGGCTGACGGCCGCCGCAAAGCCCGCAGCCCCACGGGCTGTGGGGCCACGCGAGCGGCTGCCAAAGAGCTTTCCAACGAGGCACGGCTTTCCCTCCTGGCTCTTCGGGCGAGGGAGCTGTGGCCAGAGACGCGGCCCTACCGGAAAATGCTTCGCAGGCTGGCTCGGCGGCGCCAGGTGGGCGCCGGTGGCGCCGAGGCTGACGGCCGCCGCAAAGCCCGCAGCCCCACGGGCTGTGGGGCCACGCGAGCGGCTGCCAAAGAGCTTTCCAACGAGGCACGGCTTTCCCTCCTGGCTCTTCGGGCGTGGGAGCTGTGGCCAGAGCCGCGGCCCTACCCGAAAATGCTTCGCAGGCTGGCTCGGCGGCGCCAGGTAAGTGCCGGTGGCGCCGAGGCTGACGGCCGCCGCAAAGCCCGCAGCCCCACGGGCTGTGGGGCCACGCGAGCGGCTGCCAAAGAGCTTTCCAACGAGGCACGGCTTTCCCTCCTGGCTCTTCGGGCGTGGGAGCTGTGGCCAGAGCCGCGGCCCTACCGGAAAATGCTTCGCAGGCTGGCTCGGCGGCGCCAGGTGGGAGGCGGTGGCGCCGAGGCTGACGGCCGCCGCAAAGCCCGCAGCCCCACGGGCTGTGGGGCCACGCGAGCGGCTGCCAAAGAGCTTTCCAACGAGGCACGGCTTTCCCTCCTGGCTCTTCGGGTGTGGGAGCTGTGGCCAGAGCCGCGGCCCTACCGGAAAATGCTTCGCAGGCTGGCTCGGCGGCGCCAGGTGGGCGCCGGTGGCGCCGAGGCTGACGGCCGCCGCAAAGCCCGCAGCCCCACGGGCTGTGGGGCCACGCGAGCGGCTGCCAAAGAGCTTTCCAACGAGGCACGGCTTTCCCTCCTGGCTCTTCGGGCGTGGGAGCTGTGGCCAGAGCCGCGGCCCTACCGGAAAATGCTTCGCAGGCTGGCTCGGCGACGCCAGATGGGCGGCGGTGGCGCCGAGGCTGACGGCCGCCGCAAAGCCCGCAGCCCCACGGGCTGTGGGGCCACGCGAGCAGCTGCCAAAGAGCTTTCCAACGAGGCACGGCTTTCCCTCCTGGCTCTTCGGGCGAGGGAGCTGTGGCCAGAGACGCGGCCCTACTGGAAAATGCTTCGCAGGCTGGCTCGGCGGCGCCAGGTGGGCGCCGGTGGCGCCGAGGCTGACGGCCGCCGCAAAGCCCGCAGCCCCACGGGCTGTGGGGCCACGCGAGCGGCTGCCAAAGAGCTTTCCAACGAGGCACGGCTTTCCCTCCTGGCTCTTCGGGCGAGGGAGCTGTGGCCAGAGACGCGGCCCTACCGGAAAATGCTTCGCAGGCTGGCTCGGCGGCGCCAGGTGGGCGCCGGTGGCACCGAGGCTGACGGCCGCCGCAAAGCCCGCAGCCCCACGGGCTGTGGGGCCACGCGAGCGGCTGCCAAAGAGCTTTCCAACGAGGCACGGCTTTCCCTCCTGGCTCTTCGGGCGTGGGAGCTGTGGCCAGAGACGCGGCCCTACCCGAAAATGCTTCGCAGGCTGGCTCGGCGGCACCACGTGGGCTCCGGTGGCGCCGAGGCTGACGGCCGCCGCAAAGCCCGCAGCCCCACGGGCTGTGGGGCCACGCGAGCGGCTGCCAAAGAGCTTTCCAACGAGGCACGGTTTTCCCTCCTGGCTCTTCGGGCGTGGGAGCTGTGGCCAGAGCCGCGGCCCTACCGGAAAATGCTTCGCAATCTGGCGCGGCGGCGCCAGGTGGGCGCCGGTGGCGCCGAGGCTGACGGCCGCCGCAAAGCCCGCAGCCCCACGGGCTGTGGGGCCACGCGAGCGGCTGCCAAAGAGCTTTCCAACGAGGCACGGCTTTCCCTCCTGGCTCTTCGGGCGTGGGAGCTGTGGCCAGAGCCGCGGCCCTACCGGAAAATGCTTCGCAGGCTGGCTCGGCGGCGCCAGGTGGGCGGCGGTGGCGCCGAGGCTGACGGCCGCCGCAAAGCCCGCAGCCCCACGGGCTGTGGGGCCACGCGAGCGGCTGCCAAAGAGCTTTCCAACGAGGCACGGCTTTCCCTCCTGGCTCTTCGGGCGTGGGAGCTGTGGCCAGAGCCGCGGCCCTACCGGAAAATGATTCGCAGGCTGGCTCGGCGGCGCCAGGTGGGCAGCGGTGGCGCCGAGGCTGACGGCCGCCGCAAAGCCGCAGCCCCATGGGCTGTGGGGCAACGCGAGCGGCTGCCAAAGAGCTTTCCAACGAGGCACGGCTTTCCCTCCTGGCTCTTCGGGCGTGGGAGCTGTGGACAGAGCCGCGGCCCTACCGGAAAATGCTTCGCAGGCTGGCTCAGCGGCGCCAGGTGGGCGTCGGTGGCGCCGAGGCTGACGGCCGCCGCAAAGCCCGCAGCCCCACGGGCTGTGGGGCCACGCGAGCGGCTGCCAAAGAGCTTTCCAACGAGGCACGGCTTTCCCTCCTGGCTCTTCGGGCGAGGGAGCTGTGGCCAGAGACGCGGCCCTACCGGAAAATGCTTCGCAGGCTGGCTCGGCGGCGCCAGGTGGGCGCCGGTGGCACCGAGGCTGACGGCCGCCGCAAAGCCCGCAGCCCCACGGGCTGTGGGGCCACGCGAGCGGCTGCCAAAGAGCTTTCCAACGAGGCACGGCTTTCCCTCCTGGCTCTTCGGGCGTGGGAGCTGTGGCCAGAGACGCGGCCCTACCCGAAAATGCTTCGCAGGCTGGCTCGGCGGCACCACGTGGGCTCCGGTGGCGCCGAGGCTGACGGCCGCCGCAAAGCCCGCAGCCCCACGGGCTGTGGGGCCACGCGAGCGGCTGCCAAAGAGCTTTCCAACGAGGCACGGCTTTCCCTCCTGGCTCTTCGGGCGTGGGAGCTGTGGCCAGAGCCGCGGCCCTACCGGAAAATGCTTCGCAATCTGGCGCGGCGGCGCCAGGTGGGCGCCGGTGGCGCCGAGGCTGACGGCCGCCGCAAAGCCCGCAGCCCCACGGGCTGTGGGGCCACGCGAGCGGCTGCCAAAGAGCTTTCCAACGAGGCACGGCTTTCCCTCCTGGCTCTTCGGGCGTGGGAGCTGTGGCCAGAGCCGCGGCCCTACCGGAAAATGCTTCGCAGGCTGGCTCGGCGGCGCCAGGTGGGCGGCGGTGGCGCCGAGGCTGACGGCCGCCGCAAAGCCCGCAGCCCCACGGGCTGTGGGGCCACGCGAGCGGCTGCCAAAGAGCTTTCCAACGAGGCACGGCTTTCCCTCCTGGCTCTTCGGGCGTGGGAGCTGTGGCCAGAGCCGCGGCCCTACCGGAAAATGATTCGCAGGCTGGCTCGGCGGCGCCAGGTGGGCAGCGGTGGCGCCGAGGCTGACGGCCGCCGCAAAGCCGCAGCCCCATGGGCTGTGGGGCAACGCGAGCGGCTGCCAAAGAGCTTTCCAACGAGGCACGGCTTTCCCTCCTGGCTCTTCGGGCGTGGGAGCTGTGGACAGAGCCGCGGCCCTACCGGAAAATGCTTCGCAGGCTGGCTCAGCGGCGCCAGGTGGGCGGCGGTGGCGCCGAGGCTGACGGCCGCCGCAAAGCCCGCAGCCCCACGGGCTGTGGGGCCACGCGAGCGGCTGCCAAAGAGCTTTCCAACGAGGCACGGCTTTCCCTCCTGGCTCTTCGGGCGTGGGAGCTGTGGCCAGAGCCGCGGCCCTACCGGAAAATGCTTCGCAGGCTGGCGCGGCGGCACCACGTGGGCGCCGGTGGCGCCGAGGCTGACGGCCGCCACAAAGCCCGCAGCCCCACGGGCTGTGGGGCCACGCGAGCGGCTGCCAAAGAGCTTTCCAACGAGGCACGGCTTTCCCTCCTGGCTCTTCGGGCGTGGGAGCTGTGGCCAGAGCCGCGGCCCTACCGGAAAATGCTTCGCAGGCTGGCTCGGCGGTGCCAGGTGGGCGGCGGTGGCGCCGAGGCTGACGGCCGCCGCAAAGCCCGCAGCCCCACGGGCTGTGGGGCCACGCGAGCGGCTGCCAAAGAGCTTTCCAACGAGGCACGGCTTTCCCTCCTGGCTCTTCGGGTGTGGGAGCTGTGGCCAGAGCCGCGGCCCTACCGGAAAATGCTTCGCAGGCTGGCTCGGCGGCGCCAGGTGGGCGCCGGTGGCGCCGAGGCTGACGGCCGCCGCAAAGCCCGCAGCCCCACGGGCTGTGGGGCCACGCGAGCGGCTGCCAAAGAGCTTTCCAACGAGGCACGGCTTTCCCTCCTGGCTCTTCGGGCGTGGGAGCTGTGGCCAGAGCCGCGGCCCTACCGGAAAATGCTTCGCAGGCTGGCTCGGCGACGCCAGATGGGCGGCGGTGGCGCCGAGGCTGACGGCCGCCGCAAAGCCCGCAGCCCCACGGGCTGTGGGGCCACGTGAGCGGCTGCCAAAGAGCTTTCCAACGAGGCACGGCTTTCCCTCCTGGCTCTTCGGGCGTGGGAGCTGTGGCCAGAGACGCGGCCCTACCGGAAAATGCTTCGCAGGCTGGCACGGCGGCACCACGTGGGCGCCAGTGGCGCCGAGGCTGACGGCCGCCGCAAAGCCCGCAGCCCCACGGGCTGTGGGGCCACGCGAGCGGCTGCCAAAGAGCTTTCCAACGAGGCACGGCTTTCCCTCCTGGCTCTTCGGGCGTGGGAGCTGTGGCCAGAGACGCGGCCCTACCCGAAAAT
Organism: Larus michahellis; assembly: GCF_964199755.1. Lineage (NCBI taxonomy): Eukaryota > Metazoa > Chordata > Aves > Charadriiformes > Laridae > Larus > Larus michahellis. The sequence goes on along the minus strand of NW_027436014.1, from coordinate 676,818 downwards.
GCTTCGCAGGCTGGCTCGGCGGCGCCAGGTGGGCGCCGGTGGCGCCGAGGCTGACGGCCGCCGCAAAGCCCGCAGCCCCACGGGCTGTGGGGCCACGCGAGCGGCTGCCAAAGAGCTTTCCAACGAGGCACGGCTTTCCCTCCTGGCTCTTCGGGCGTGGGAGCTGTGGCCAGAGAGACGGCCCTACCCGAAAATGCTTCGCAGGCTGGCTCGGCGACGCCAGGTGGGCGCCGGTGGCGCCGAGGCTGACGGCCGCCGCAAAGCCCGCAGCCCCACGGGCTGTGGGGCCACGCGAGCGGCTGCCAAAGAGCTTTCCAACGAGGCACGGCTTTCCCTCCTGGCTCTTCGGGCGTGGGAGCTGTGGCCAGAGCCGCGGCCCTACCGGAAAATGCTTCGCAGGCTGGCGCGGCGGCGCCAGGTGGGCGCCGGTGGCGCCGAGGCTGACGGCCGCCGCAAAGCCCGCAGCCCCACGGGCTGTGGGGCCACGCGAGCGGCTGCCAAAGAGCTTTCCAACGAGGCACGGCTTTCCCTCCTGGCTCTTCGGGCGTGGGAGCTGTGGCCAGAGCCGCGGCCCTACCGGAAAATGCTTCGCAATCTGGCGTGGCGGCACCACGTGGGCGCCGGTGGCGCCGAGGCTGACGGCCGCCGCAAAGCCCGCAGCCCCACGGGCTGTGGGGCCACGCGAGCGGCTGCCAAAGAGCTTTCCAACGAGGCACGGCTTTCCCTCCTGGCTCTTCGGGCGTGGGAGCTGTGGCCAGAGCCGCGGCCCTACCGGAAAATGCTTCGCAGGCTGGCTCGGCGGCGCCAGGTGGGCGCCGGTGGCGCCGAGGCTGACGGCCGCCGCAAAGCCCGCAGCCCCACGGGCTGTGGGGCCACGCGAGCGGCTGCCAAAGAGCTTTCCAACGAGGCACGGCTTTCCCTCCTGGCTCTTCGGGCGTGGGAGCTGTGGCCAGAGACGCGGCCCTACCCGAAAATGCTTCGCAGGCTGGCTCGGCGGCGCCAGGTGGGCGGCGGTGGCGCCGAGGCTGACGGCCGCCGCAAAGCCCGCAGCCCCACGGGCTGTGGGGCCACGCGAGCGGCTGCCAAAGAGCTTTCCAACGAGGCACGGCTTTCCCTCCTGGCTCTTTGGGCGTGGGAGCTGTGGCCAGAGACGCGGCCCTAGCCGAAAATGCTTCGCAGGCTGGCTCGGCGGCGCCAGGTGGGCGCCGGTGGCGCCGAGGCTGACGGCCGCCGCAAAGCCCGCAGCCCCACGGGCTGTGGGGCCACGCGAGCGGCTGCCAAAGAGGTTTCCAACGAGGCACGGCTTTCCCTCCTGGCTCTTCGGGCGTGGGAGCTGTGGCCAGAGCCGCGGCCCTACCGGAAAATGCTTCGCAGGCTGGCTCGGCGGCGCCAGGTGGGCGGCGGTGGCGCCGAGGCTGACGGCCGCCGCAAAGCCCGCAGCCCCACGGGCTGTGGGGCCACGCGAGCGGCTGCCAAAGAGCTTTCCAACGAGGCACGGCTTTCCCTCCTGGCTCTTCGGGCGTGGGAGCTGTGGCCAGAGACGCGGCCCTACCCGAAAATGCTTCGCAGGCTGGCACGGCGGCACCACGTGGGCGCCGGTGGCACCGAGGCTGACGGCCGCCGCAAAGCCCGCAGCCCCACGGGCTGTGGGGCCACGCGAGCGGCTGCCAAAGAGCTTTCCAACGAGGCACGGCTTTCCCTCCTGGCTCTTCGGGCGTGGGAGCTGTGGCCAGAGCCGCGGCCCTACCGGAAAATGCTTCGCAGGCTGGCTCGGCGGCGCCAGGTGGGCGGCGGTGGCGCCGAGGCTGACGGCCGCCGCAAAGCCCGCAGCCCCACGGGCTGTGGGGCCACGCGAGCGGCTGCCAAAGAGCTTTCCAACGAGGCACGGCTTTCCCTCCTGGCTCTTCGGGCGTGGGAGCTGTGGCCAGAGCCGCGGCCCCACCGGAAAATGCTTCGCAGGCTGGCTCGGCGGCGCCAGGTGGGCGGCGGTGGCGCCGAGGCTGACGGCCGCCGCAAAGCCCGCAGCCCCACGGGCTGTGGGGCCACGTGAGCAGCTGCCAAAGAGTTTTCCAACGAGGCACGGCTTTCCCTCCTGGCTCTTCGGGCGTGGGAGCTGTGGCCAGAGACGCGGCCCTACCCGAAAATGCTTCGCAGGCTGGCACGGCGGCACCACGTGGGCGCCGGTGGCACCGAGGCTGACGGCCGCCGCAAAGCCCGCAGCCCCACGGGCTGTGGGGCCACGCGAGCGACTGCCAAAGAGCTTTCCAACGAGGCACGGCTTTCCCTCCTGGCTCTTCGGGCGTGGGAGCTGTGGCCAGAGCCGCGGCCCTACCGGAAAATGCTTCGCAGGCTGGCTCGGCGGCGCCAGGTGGGCGGCGGTGGCGCCGAGGCTGACGGCCGCCGCAAAGCCCGCAGCCCCACGGGCTGTGGGGCCACGCGAGCGGCTGCCAAAGAGCTTTCCAACGAGGCACGGCTTTCCCTCCTGGCTCTTCGGGCGTGGGAGCTGTGGCCAGAGCCGCGGCCCTACCGGAAAATGCTTCGCAGGCTGGCTCGGCGGCGCCAGGTGGGCGGCGGTGGCGCCGAGGCTGACGGCCGCCGCAAAGCCCGCAGCCCCACGGGCTGTGGGGCCACGTGAGCGGCTGCCAAAGAGCTTTCCAATGAGGCACGGCTTTCCCTCCTGGCTCTTCGGGCGTGGGAGCTGTGGCCAGAGACGCGGCCCTACCGGAAAATGCTTCGCAGGCTGGCACGGCGGCACCACGTGGGCGCCGGTGGCACCGAGGCTGACGGCCGCCGCAAAGCCCGCAGCCCCACGGGCTGTGGGGCCACGCGAGCGACTGCCAAAGAGCTTTCCAACGAGGCACGGCTTTCCCTCCTGGCTCTTCGGGCGTGGGAGCTGTGGCCAGAGACGCGGCCCTACCCGAAAATGCTTCGCAGGCTGGCTCGGCGGCGCCAGGTGGGCGGCGGTGGCGCCGAGGCTGACGGCCGCCGCAAAGCCCGCAGCCCCACGGGCTGTGGGGCCACGCGAGCGGCTGCCAAAGAGCTTTCCAACGAGGCACGGCTTTCCCTCCTGGCTCTTCAGGCGTGGGAGCTGTGGCCAGAGCCGCGGCCCTACCGGAAAATGCTTCGCAGGCTGGCACGGCGGCACCACGTGGGCGCCGGTGGCGCTGAGGCTGATGGCCGCCGCAAAGCCCGCAGCCCCACGGGCTGTGGGGCCACGCGAGCGGCTGCCAAAGAGCTTTCCAACGAGGCACGGCATGCCCTCCTGGCTCTTCGGGCGTGGGAGCTGTCGCCAGAGCCGCAGCCCTACCGGAAAATGCTTCGGGGGCTGGCTCGGCGGCGCCAGGTGGGCGCCGGTGGCGCCGAGGCTGACGGCCGCCGCAAAGCCCGCAGCCCCACGGGCTGTGGGGCCACGCGAGCGGCTGCCAAAGAGCTTTCCAACGAGGCACGGCTTTCCCTCCTGGCTCTTCGGGCATGGGAGCTGTGGCCAGAGCCGCGGCCCTACCGGAAAATGCTTCGCAGGCTGGCTCGGCGGCGCCAGGTGGGCGGCGGTGGCGCCGAGGCTGACGGCCGCCGCAAAGCCCGCAGCCCCACGGGCTGTGGGGCCACGCGAGCGGCTGCCAAAGAGCTTTCCATCGAGGCACGGCTTTCCCTCCTGGCTCTTCGGGCGTGGGAGCTGTGGCCAGAGACGCGGCCCTACCGGAAAATGATTCGCAGGCTGGCTCGGCGGCGCCAGGTGGGCAGCGGTGGCGCCGAGGCTGACGGCCGCCGCAAAGCCGCAGCCCCATGGGCTGTGGGGCAACGCGAGCGGCTGCCAAAGAGCTTTCCAACGAGGCACGGCTTTCCCTCCTGGCTCTTCGGGCGTGGGAGCTGTGGCCAGAGCCGCGGCCCTACCGGAAAATGCTTCGCAGGCTGGCTCAGCGGCGCCAGGTGGGCGCCGGTGGCGCCGAGGCTGACGGCCGCCGCAAAGCCCGCAGCCCCACGGGCTGTGGGGCCACGCGAGCGGCTGCCAAAGAGCTTTCCAACGAGGCACGGCTTTCCCTCCTGGCTCTTCGGGCGTGGGAGCTGTGGCCAGAGCCGCGGCCCTACCGGAAAATGCTTCGCAATCTGGCGTGGCGGCACCACGTGGGCGGCGGTGGCGCCGAGGCTGACGGCCGCCGCAAAGCCCGCAGCCCCACGGGCTGTGGGGCCACGCGAGCGGCTGCCAAAGAGCTTTCCAACGAGGCACGGCTTTCCCTCCTGGCTCTTCGGGCGTGGGAGCTGTGGCCAGAGCCGCGGCCCTACCGGAAAATGCTTCGCAGGCTGGCGCGGCGGCACCACGTGGGCGCCGGTGGCGCCGAGGCTGACGGCCGCCACAAAGCCCGCAGCCCCACGGGCTGTGGGGCCACGCGAGCGGCTGCCAAAGAGCTTTCCAACGAGGCACGGCTTTCCCTCCTGGCTCTTCGGGCGTGGGAGCTGTGGCCAGAGCCGCGGCCCTACCGGAAAATGCTTCGCAGGCTGGCTCGGCGGTGCCAGGTGGGCGGCGGTGGCGCCGAGGCTGACAGCCGCCGCAAAGCCCGCAGCCCCACGGGCTGTGGGGCCACGCGAGCGGCTGCCAAAGAGCTTTCCAACGAGGCACGGCTTTCCCTCCTGGCTCTTCGGGCGTGGGAGCTGTGGCCAGAGCCGCGGCCCTACCGGAAAATGCTTCGCAGGCTGGCGCGGCGGCGCCAGGTGGGCGCCGGTGGCGCCGAGGCTGACGGCCGCCACAAAGCCCGCAGCCCCACGGGCTGTGGGGCCACGCGAGCGGCTGCCAAAGAGCTTTCCAACGAGGCACGGCTTTCCCTCCTGGCTCTTCGGGCGTGGGAGCTGTGGCCAGAGACGCGGCCCTACCGGAAAATGCTTCGCAGGCTGGCTCGGCGACGCCAGTTGGGCGGCGGTGGCGCCGAGGCTGACGGCCGCCGCAAAGCCCGCAGCCCCACGGGCTGTGGGGCCACGTGAGCGGCTGCCAAAGAGCTTTCCAACGAGGCACGGCTTTCCCTCCTGGCTCTTCGGGCGTGGGAGCTGTGGCCAGAGACGCGGCCCTACCGGAAAATGCTTCGCAGGCTGGCACGGCGGCACCACGTGGGCGCCGGTGGCGCCGAGGCTGACGGCCGCCGCAAAGCCCGCAGCCCCACGGGCTGTGGGGCCACGCGAGCGGCTGCCAAAGAGCTTTCCAACGAGGCACGGCTTTCCCTCCTGGCTCTTCGGGCGTGGGAGCTGTGGCCAGAGCCGCGGCCCTACCGGAAAATGCTTCGCAGGCTGGCTCGGCGGCGCCAGGTGGGCGGCGGTGGCGCCGAGGCTGACGGCCGCCGCAAAGCCCGCAGCCCCACGGGCTGTGGGGCCACGCGAGCGGCTGCCAAAGAGCTTTCCAACGAGGCACGGCTTTCCCTCCTGGCTCTTCGGGCGTGGGAGCTGTGGCCAGAGAGACGGCCCTACCCGAAAATGCTTCGCAGGCTGGCTCGGCGACGCCAGGTGGGCGCCGGTGGCGCCGAGGCTGACGGCCGCCGCAAAGCCCGCAGCCCCACGGGCTGTGGGGCCACGTGAGCGGCTGCCAAAGAGCTTTCCAACGAGGCACGGCTTTCCCTCCTGGCTCTTCGGGCGTGGGAGCTGTGGCCAGAGACGCGGCCCTACCGGAAAATGCTTCGCAGGCTGGCACGGCGGCACCACGTGGGCGCCAGTGGCGCCGAGGCTGACGGCCGCCGCAAAGCCCGCAGCCCCACGGGCTGTGGGGCCACGCGAGCGGCTGCCAAAGAGCTTTCCAACGAGGCACGGCTTTCCCTCCTGGCTCTTCGGGCGTGGGAGCTGTGGCCAGAGCCGCGGCCCTACCGGAAAATGCTTCGCAGGCTGGCTCGGCGGCGCCAGGTGGGCGGCGGTGGCGCCGAGGCTGACGGCCGCCGCAAAGCCCGCAGCCCCACGGGCTGTGGGGCCACGCGAGCGGCTGCCAAAGAGCTTTCCAACGAGGCACGGCTTTCCCTCCTGGCTCTTCGGGCGTGGGAGCTGTGGCCAGAGAGACGGCCCTACCCGAAAATGCTTCGCAGGCTGGCTCGGCGACGCCAGGTGGGCGCCGGTGGCGCCGAGGCTGACGGCCGCCGCAAAGCCCGCAGCCCCACGGGCTGTGGGGCCACGCGAGCGGCTGCCAAAGAGCTTTCCAACGAGGCACGGCTTTCCCTCCTGGCTCTTCGGGCGTGGGAGCTGTGGCCAGAGCCGCGGCCCTACCGGAAAATGCTTCGCAGGCTGGTGCGGCGGCGCCAGGTGGGCGCCGGTGGCGCCGAGGCTGACGGCCGCCGCAAAGCCCGCAGCCCCACGGGCTGTGGGGCCACGCGAGCGGCTGCCAAAGAGCTTTCCAACGAGGCACGGCTTTCCCTCCTGGCTCTTCGGGCGTGGGAGCTGTGGCCAGAGCCGCGGCCCTACCGGAAAATGCTTCGCAGGCTGGCTCGGCGGCGCCAGGTGCGAGGCGGTGGCGCCGAGGCTGACGGCCGCCGCAAAGCCCGCAGCCCCACGGGCTGTGGGGCCACGCGAGCGGCTGCCAAAGAGCTTTCCAACGAGGCACGGCTTTCCCTCCTGGCTCTTCGGGTGTGGGAGCTGTGGCCAGAGCCGCGGCCCTACCGGAAAATGCTTCGCAGGCTGGCTCGGTGGCGCCAGGTGGGCGCCGGTGGCGCCGAGGCTGACGGCCGCCGCAAAGCCCGCAGCCCCACGGGCTGTGGGGCCACGCGAGCGGCTGCCAAAGAGCTTTCCAACGAGGCACGGGTTTCCCTCCTGGCTCTTCGGGCGTGGGAGCTGTGGACAGAGCCGCGGCCCTACCGGAAAATGCTTCGCAGGCTGGCTCGGCGACGCCAGATGGGCGGCGGTGGCGCCGAGGCTGACGGCCGCCGCAAAGCCCGCAGCCCCACGGGCTGTGGGGCCACGTGAGCGGCTGCCAAAGAGCTTTCCAACGAGGCACGGCTTTCCCTCCTGGCTCTTCGGGCGTGGGAGCTGTGGCCAGAGACGCGGCCCTACCGGAAAATGCTTCGCAGGCTGGCACGGCGGCACCACGTGGGCGCCGGTGGCGCCGAGGCTGACGGCCGCCGCAAAGCCCGCAGCCCCACGGGCTGTGGGGCCACGCGAGCGGCTGCCAAAGAGCTTTCCAACGAGGCACGGCTTTCCCTCCTGGCTCTTCGGGCGAGGGAGCTGTGGCCAGAGACGCGGCCCTACCGGAAAATGCTTCGCAGGCTGGCTCGGCGGCGCCAGGTGGGCGCCGGTGGCGCCGAGGCTGACGGCCGCCGCAAAGCCCGCAGCCCCACGGGCTGTGGGGCCACGCGAGCGGCTGCCAAAGAGCTTTCCAACGAGGCACGGCTTTCCCTCCTGGCTCTTCGGGCGTGGGAGCTGTGGCCAGAGCCGCGGCCCTACCCGAAAATGCTTCGCAGGCTGGCTCGGCGGCGCCAGGTAAGTGCCGGTGGCGCCGAGGCTGACGGCCGCCGCAAAGCCCGCAGCCCCACGGGCTGTGGGGCCACGCGAGCGGCTGCCAAAGAGCTTTCCAACGAGGCACGGCTTTCCCTCCTGGCTCTTCGGGCGTGGGAGCTGTGGCCAGAGCCGCGGCCCTACCGGAAAATGCTTCGCAGGCTGGCTCGGCGGCGCCAGGTGGGAGGCGGTGGCGCCGAGGCTGACGGCCGCCGCAAAGCCCGCAGCCCCACGGGCTGTGGGGCCACGCGAGCGGCTGCCAAAGAGCTTTCCATCGAGGCACGGCTTTCCCTCCTGGCTCTTCGGGTGTGGGAGCTGTGGCCAGAGCCGCGGCCCTACCGGAAAATGCTTCGCAGGCTGGCTCGGCGGCGCCAGGTGGGCGCCGGTGGCGCCGAGGCTGACGGCCGCCGCAAAGCCCGCAGCCCCACGGGCTGTGGGGCCACGCGAGCGGCTGCCAAAGAGCTTTCCAACGAGGCACGGCTTTCCCTCCTGGCTCTTCGGGCGTGGGAGCTGTGGCCAGAGCCGCGGCCCTACCGGAAAATGCTTCGCAGGCTGGCTCGGCGACGCCAGATGGGCGGCGGTGGCGCCGAGGCTGACGGCCGCCGCAAAGCCCGCAGCCCCACGGGCTGTGGGGCCACGCGAGCGGCTGCCAAAGAGCTTTCCAACGAGGCACGGCTTTCCCTCCTGGCTCTTCGGGCGAGGGAGCTGTGGCCAGAGACGCGGCCCTACTGGAAAATGCTTCGCAGGCTGGCTCGGCGGCGCCAGGTGGGCGCCGGTGGCGCCGAGGCTGACGGCCGCCGCAAAGCCCGCAGCCCCACGGGCTGTGGGGCCACGCGAGCGGCTGCCAAAGAGCTTTCCAACGAGGCACGGCTTTCCCTCCTGGCTCTTCGGGCGAGGGAGCTGTGGCCAGAGACGCGGCCCTACCGGAAAATGCTTCGCAGGCTGGCTCGGCGGCGCCAGGTGGGCGCCGGTGGCACCGAGGCTGACGGCCGCCGCAAAGCCCGCAGCCCCACGGGCTGTGGGGCCACGCGAGCGGCTGCCAAAGAGCTTTCCAACGAGGCACGGCTTTCCCTCCTGGCTCTTCGGGCGTGGGAGCTGTGGCCAGAGACGCGGCCCTACCCGAAAATGCTTCGCAGGCTGGCTCGGCGGCACCACGTGGGCTCCGGTGGCGCCGAGGCTGACGGCCGCCGCAAAGCCCGCAGCCCCACGGGCTGTGGGGCCACGCGAGCGGCTGCCAAAGAGCTTTCCAACGAGGCACGGTTTTCACTCCTGGCTCTTCGGGCGTGGGAGCTGTGGCCAGAGCCGCGGCCCTACCGGAAAATGCTTCGCAATCTGGCGCGGCGGCGCCAGGTGGGCGCCGGTGGCGCCGAGGCTGACGGCCGCCGCAAAGCCCGCAGCCCCACGGGGTGTGGGGCCACGCGAGCGGCTGCCAAAGAGCTTTCCAACGAGGCACGGCTTTCCCTCCTGGCTCTTCGGGCGTGGGAGCTGTGGCCAGAGCCGCGGCCCTACCGGAAAATGCTTCGCAGGCTGGCTCGGCGGCGCCAGGTGGGCGGCGGTGGCGCCGAGGCTGACGGCCGCCGCAAAGCCCGCAGCCCCACGGGCTGTGGGGCCACGCGAGCGGCTGCCAAAGAGCTTTCCAACGAGGCACGGCTTTCCCTCCTGGCTCTTCGGGCGTGGGAGCTGTGGCCAGAGCCGCGGCCCTACCGGAAAATGATTCGCAGGCTGGCTCGGCGGCGCCAGGTGGGCAGCGGTGGCGCCGAGGCTGACGGCCGCCGCAAAGCCGCAGCCCCATGGGCTGTGGGGCAACGCGAGCGGCTGCCAAAGAGCTTTCCAACGAGGCACGGCTTTCCCTCCTGGCTCTTCGGGCGTGGGAGCTGTGGACAGAGCCGCGGCCCTACCGGAAAATGCTTCGCAGGCTGGCTCAGCGGCGCCAGGTGGGCGTCGGTGGCGCCGAGGCTGACGGCCGCCGCAAAGCCCGCAGCCCCACGGGCTGTGGGGCCACGCGAGCGGCTGCCAAAGAGCTTTCCAACGAGGCACGGCTTTCCCTCCTGGCTCTTCGGGCGAGGGAGCTGTGGCCAGAGACGCGGCCCTACCGGAAAATGCTTCGCAGGCTGGCTCGGCGGCGCCAGGTGGGCGCCGGTGGCACCGAGGCTGACGGCCGCCGCAAAGCCCGCAGCCCCACGGGCTGTGGGGCCACGCGAGCGGCTGCCAAAGAGCTTTCCAACGAGGCACGGCTTTCCCTCCTGGCTCTTCGGGCGTGGGAGCTGTGGCCAGAGCCGCGGCCCTACCCGAAAATGCTTCGCAGGCTGGTGCGGCGGCGCCACGTGGGCTCCGGTGGCGCCGAGGCTGACGGCCGCCGCAAAGCCCGCAGCCCCACGGGCTGTGGGGCCACGCGAGCGGCTGCCAAAGAGCTTTCCAACGAGGCACGGCTTTCCCTCCTGGCTCTTCGGGCGTGGGAGCTGTGGCCAGAGCCGCGGCCCTACCGGAAAATGCTTCGCAATCTGGCGCGGCGGCGCCAGGTGGGCGCCGGTGGCGCCGAGGCTGACGGCCGCCGCAAAGCCCGCAGCCCCACGGGCTGTGGGGCCACGCGAGCGGCTGCCAAAGAGCTTTCCAACGAGGCACGGCTTTCCCTCCTGGCTCTTCGGGCGTGGGAGCTGTGGCCAGAGCCGCGGCCCTACCGGAAAATGCTTCGCAGGCTGGCTCGGCGGCGCCAGGTGGGCGGCGGTGGCGCCGAGGCTGACGGCCGCCGCAAAGCCCGCAGCCCCACGGGCTGTGGGGCCACGCGAGCGGCTGCCAAAGAGCTTTCCAACGAGGCACGGCTTTCCCTCCTGGCTCTTCGGGCGTGGGAGCTGTGGCCAGAGCCGCGGCCCTACCGGAAAATGATTCGCAGGCTGGCTCGGCGGCGCCAGGTGGGCAGCGGTGGCGCCGAGGCTGACGGCCGCCGCAAAGCCGCAGCCCCACGGGCTGTGGGGCAACGCGAGCGGCTGCCAAAGAGCTTTCCAACGAGGCACGGCTTTCCCTCCTGGCTCTTCGGGCGTGGGAGCTGTGGACAGAGCCGCGGCCCTACCGGAAAATGCTTCGCAGGCTGGCTCAGCGGCGCCAGGTGGGCGGCGGTGGCGCCGAGGCTGACGGCCGCCGCAAAGCCCGCAGCCCCACGGGCTGTGGGGCCACGCGAGCGGCTGCCAAAGAGCTTTCCAACGAGGCACGGCTTTCCCTCCTGGCTCTTCGGGCGTGGGAGCTGTGGCCAGAGCCGCGGCCCTACCGGAAAATGCTTCGCAGGCTGGCGCGGCGGCACCACGTGGGCGCCGGTGGCGCCGAGGCTGACGGCCGCCACAAAGCCCGCAGCCCCACGGGCTGTGGGGCCACGCGAGCGGCTGCCAAAGAGCTTTCCAACGAGGCACGGCTTTCCCTCCTGGCTCTTCGGGCGTGGGAGCTGTGGCCAGAGCCGCGGCCCTACCGGAAAATGCTTCGCAGGCTGGCTCGGCGGTGCCAGGTGGGCGGCGGTGGCGCCGAGGCTGACGGCCGCCGCAAAGCCCGCAGCCCCACGGGCTGTGGGGCCACGCGAGCGGCTGCCAAAGAGCTTTCCAACGAGGCACGGCTTTCCCTCCTGGCTCTTCGGGTGTGGGAGCTGTGGCCAGAGACGCGGCCCTACCGGAAAATGCTTCGCAGGCTGGCTCGGCGGCGCCAGGTGGGCGCCGGTGGCGCCGAGGCTGACGGCCGCCGCAAAGCCCGCAGCCCCACGGGCTGTGGGGCCACGCGAGCGGCTGCCAAAGAGCTTTCCAACGAGGCACGGCTTTCCCTCCTGGCTCTTCGGGCGTGGGAGCTGTGGCCAGAGCCGCGGCCCTACCGGAAAATGCTTCGCAGGCTGGCTCGGCGACGCCAGATGGGCGGCGGTGGCGCCGAGGCTGACGGCCGCCGCAAAGCCCGCAGCCCCACGGGCTGTGGGGCCACGTGAGCGGCTGCCAAAGAGCTTTCCAACGAGGCACGGCTTTCCCTCCTGGCTCTTCGGGCGTGGGAGCTGTGGCCAGAGACGCGGCCCTACCGGAAAATGCTTCGCAGGCTGGCACGGCGGCACCACGTGGGCGCCGGTGGCGCCGAGGCTGACGGCCGCCGCAAAGCCCGCAGCCCCACGGGCTGTGGGGCCACGCGAGCGGCTGCCAAAGAGCTTTCCAACGAGGCACGGCTTTCCCTCCTGGCTCTTCGGGCGTGGGAGCTGTGGCCAGAGCCGCGGCCCTACCGGAAAATGCTTCGCAGGCTGGCTCGGCGGCGCCAGGTGGGCGGCGGTGGCGCCGAGGCTGACGGCCGCCGCAAAGCCCGCAGCCCCACGGGCTGTGGGGCCACGCGAGCGGCTGCCAAAGAGCTTTCCAACGAGGCACGGCTTTCCCTCCTGGCTCTTCGGGCGTGGGAGCTGTGGCCAGAGAGACGGCCCTACCCGAAAATGCTTCGCAGGCTGGCTCGGCGACGCCAGGTGGGCGCCGGTGGCGCCGAGGCTGACGGCCGCCGCAAAGCCCGCAGCCCCACGGGCTGTGGGGCCACGTGAGCGGCTGCCAAAGAGCTTTCCAACGAGGCACGGCTTTCCCTCCTGGCTCTTCGGGCGTGGGAGCTGTGGCCAGAGACGCGGCCCTACCGGAAAATGCTTCGCAGGCTGGCACGGCGGCACCACGTGGGCGCCAGTGGCGCCGAGGCTGACGGCCGCCGCAAAGCCCGCAGCCCCACGGGCTGTGGGGCCACGCGAGCGGCTGCCAAAGAGCTTTCCAACGAGGCACGGCTTTCCCTCCTGGCTCTTCGGGCGTGGGAGCTGTGGCCAGAGCCGCGGCCCTACCGGAAAATGCTTCGCAGGCTGGCTCGGCGGCGCCAGGTGGGCGGCGGTGGCGCCGAGGCTGACGGCCGCCGCAAAGCCCGCAGCCCCACGGGCTGTGGGGCCACGCGAGCGGCTGCCAAAGAGCTTTCCAACGAGGCACGGCTTTCCCTCCTGGCTCTTCGGGCGTGGGAGCTGTGGCCAGAGAGACGGCCCTACCCGAAAATGCTTCGCAGGCTGGCTCGGCGACGCCAGGTGGGCGCCGGTGGCGCCGAGGCTGACGGCCGCCGCAAAGCCCGCAGCCCCACGGGCTGTGGGGCCACGCGAGCGGCTGCCAAAGAGCTTTCCAACGAGGCACGGCTTTCCCTCCTGGCTCTTCGGGCGTGGGAGCTGTGGCCAGAGCCGCGGCCCTACCGGAAAATGCTTCGCAGGCTGGTGCGGCGGCGCCAGGTGGGCGCCGGTGGCGCCGAGGCTGACGGCCGCCGCAAAGCCCGCAGCCCCACGGGCTGTGGGGCCACGCGAGCGGCTGCCAAAGAGCTTTCCAACGAGGCACGGCTTTCCCTCCTGGCTCTTCGGGCGTGGGAGCTGTGGCCAGAGCCGCGGCCCTACCGGAAAATGCTTCGCAGGCTGGCTCGGCGGCGCCAGGTGCGAGGCGGTGGCGCCGAGGCTGACGGCCGCCGCAAAGCCCGCAGCCCCACGGGCTGTGGGGCCACGCGAGCGGCTGCCAAAGAGCTTTCCAACGAGGCACGGCTTTCCCTCCTGGCTCTTCGGGCGTGGGAGCTGTGGCCAGAGACGCGGCCCTACCGGAAAATGCTTCGCAGGCTGGCTCGGTGGCGCCAGGTGGGCGCCGGTGGCGCCGAGGCTGACGGCCGCCGCAAAGCCCGCAGCCCCACGGGCTGTGGGGCCACGCGAGCGGCTGCCAAAGAGCTTTCCAACGAGGCACGGGTTTCCCTCCTGGCTCTTCGGGCGTGGGAGCTGTGGACAGAGCCGCGGCCCTACCGGAAAATGCTTCGCAGGCTGGCTCGGCGACGCCAGGTGGGCAGCGGTGGCGCCGAGGCTGACGGCCGCCGCAAAGCCGCAGCCCCATGGGCTGTGGGGCAACGCGAGCGGCTGCCAAAGAGCTTTCCAACGAGGCACGGCTTTCCCTCCTGGCTCTTCGGGCGTGGGAGCTGTGGACAGAGCCGCGGCCCTACCGGAAAATGCTTCGCAGGCTGGCTCAGCGGCGCCAGGTGGGCGGCGGTGGCGCCGAGGCTGACGGCCGCCGCAAAGCCCGCAGCCCCACGGGCTGTGGGGCCACGCGAGCGGCTGCCAAAGAGCTTTCCAACGAGGCACGGCTTTCCCTCCTGGCTCTTCGGGCGTGGGAGCTGTGGCCAGAGCCGCGGCCCTACCGGAAAATGCTTCGCAGGCTGGCGCGGCGGCACCACGTGGGCGCCGGTGGCGCCGAGGCTGACGGCCGCCACAAAGCCCGCAGCCCCACGGGCTGTGGGGCCACGCGAGCGGCTGCCAAAGAGCTTTCCAACGAGGCACGGCTTTCCCTCCTGGCTCTTCGGGCGTGGGAGCTGTGGCCAGAGCCGCGGCCCTACCGGAAAATGCTTCGCAGGCTGGCTCGGCGGTGCCAGGTGGGCGGCGGTGGCGCCGAGGCTGACGGCCGCCGCAAAGCCCGCAGCCCCACGGGCTGTGGGGCCACGCGAGCGGCTGCCAAAGAGCTTTCCAACGAGGCACGGCTTTCCCTCCTGGCTCTTCGGGTGTGGGAGCTGTGGCCAGAGCCGCGGCCCTACCGGAAAATGCTTCGCAGGCTGGCTCGGCGGCGCCAGGTGGGCGCCGGTGGCGCCGAGGCTGACGGCCGCCGCAAAGCCCGCAGCCCCACGGGCTGTGGGGCCACGCGAGCGGCTGCCAAAGAGCTTTCCAACGAGGCACGGCTTTCCCTCCTGGCTCTTCGGGCGTGGGAGCTGTGGCCAGAGCCGCGGCCCTACCGGAAAATGCTTCGCAGGCTGGCTCGGCGACGCCAGATGGGCGGCGGTGGCGCCGAGGCTGACGGCCGCCGCAAAGCCCGCAGCCCCACGGGCTGTGGGGCCACGTGAGCGGCTGCCAAAGAGCTTTCCAACGAGGCACGGCTTTCCCTCCTGGCTCTTCGGGCGTGGGAGCTGTGGCCAGAGACGCGGCCCTACCGGAAAATGCTTCGCAGGCTGGCACGGCGGCACCACGTGGGCGCCAGTGGCGCCGAGGCTGACGGCCGCCGCAAAGCCCGCAGCCCCACGGGCTGTGGGGCCACGCGAGCGGCTGCCAAAGAGCTTTCCAACGAGGCACGGCTTTCCCTCCTGGCTCTTCGGGCGTGGGAGCTGTGGCCAGAGCCGCGGCCCTACCCGAAAATGCTTCGCAGGCTGGCTCGGCGGCGCCAGGTGGGCGCCGGTGGCGCCGAGGCTGACGGCCGCCGCAAAGCCCGCAGCCCCACGGGCTGTGGGGCCACGCGAGCGGCTGCCAAAGAGCTTTCCAACGAGGCACGGCTTTCCCTCCTGGCTCTTCGGGCGTGGGAGCTGTGGCCAGAGAGACGGCCCTACCCGAAAATGCTTCGCAGGCTGGCTCGGCGACGCCAGGTGGGCGCCGGTGGCGCCGAGGCTGACGGCCGCCGCAAAGCCCGCAGCCCCACGGGCTGTGGGGCCACGCGAGCGGCTGCCAAAGAGCTTTCCAACGAGGCACGGCTTTCCCTCCTGGCTCTTCGGGCGTGGGAGCTGTGGCCAGAGCCGCGGCCCTACCGGAAAATGCTTCGCAGGCTGGCGCGGCGGCGCCAGGTGGGCGCCGGTGGCGCCGAGGCTGACGGCCGCCGCAAAGCCCGCAGCCCCACGGGCTGTGGGGCCACGCGAGCGGCTGCCAAAGAGCTTTCCAACGAGGCACGGCTTTCCCTCCTGGCTCTTCGGGCGTGGGAGCTGTGGCCAGAGCCGCGGCCCTACCGGAAAATGCTTCGCAATCTGGCGTGGCGGCACCACGTGGGCGCCGGTGGCGCCGAGGCTGACGGCCGCCGCAAAGCCCGCAGCCCCACGGGCTGTGGGGCCACGCGAGCGGCTGCCAAAGAGCTTTCCAACGAGGCACGGCTTTCCCTCCTGGCTCTTCGGGCGTGGGAGCTGTGGCCAGAGCCGCGGCCCTACCGGAAAATGCTTCGCAGGCTGGCTCGGCGGCGCCAGGTGGGAGGCGGTGGCGCCGAGGCTGACGGCCGCCGCAAAGCCCGCAGCCCCACGGGCTGTGGGGCCACGCGAGCGGCTGCCAAAGAGCTTTCCAACGAGGCACGGCTTTCCCTCCTGGCTCTTCGGGTGTGGGAGCTGTGGCCAGAGCCGCGGCCCTACCGGAAAATGCTTCGCAGGCTGGCTCGGTGGCGCCAGGTGGGCGCCGGTGGCGCCGAGGCTGACGGCCGCCGCAAAGCCCGCAGCCCCACGGGCTGTGGGGCCACGCGAGCGGCTGCCAAAGAGCTTTCCAACGAGGCACGGCTTTCCCTCCTGGCTCTTCGGGCGTGGGAGCTGTGGCCAGAGCCGCGGCCCTACCGGAAAATGCTTCGCAGGCTGGCTCGGCGACGCCAGATGGGCGGCGGTGGCGCCGAGGCTGACGGCCGCCGCAAAGCCCGCAGCCCCACGGGCTGCGGGGCCACGTGAGCGGCTGCCAAAGAGCTTTCCAACGAGGCACGGCTTTCCCTCCTGGCTCTTCGAGCGTGGGAGCTGTGGCCAGAGACGCGGCCCTACCGGAAAATGCTTCGCAGGCTGGCACGGCGGCACCACGTGGGCGCCGGTGGCGCCGAGGCTGACGGCCGCCGCAAAGCCCGCAGCCCCACGGGCTGTGGGGCCACGCGAGCGGCTGCCAAAGAGCTTTCCAACGAGGCACGGCTTTCCCTCCTGGCTCTTCGGGCGAGGGAGCTGTGGCCAGAGACGCGGCCCTACCGGAAAATGCTTCGCAGGCTGGCTCGGCGGCGCCAGGTGGGCGCCGGTGGCGCCGAGGCTGACGGCCGCCGTAAAGCCCGCAGCCCCACGGGCTGTGGGGCCACGCGAGCGGCTGCCAAAGAGCTTTCCAACGAGGCACGGCTTTCCCTCCTGGCTCTTCGGGCGTGGGAGCTGTGGCCAGAGCCGCGGCCCTACCCGAAAATGCTTCGCAGGCTGGCTCGGCGGCGCCAGGTGGGTGCCGGTGGCGCCGAGGCTGACGGCCGCCGCAAAGCCCGCAGCCCCACGGGCTGTGGGGCCACGCGAGCGGCTGCCAAAGAGCTTTCCAACGAGGCACGGCTTTCCCTCCTGGCTCTTCGGGCGTGGGAGCTGTGGCCAGAGCCGCGGCCCTACCGGAAAATGCTTCGCAATCTGGCGCGGCGGCACCACGTGGGCGCCGGTGGCGCCGAGGCTGACGGCCGCCGCAAAGCCCGCAGCCCCACGGGCTGTGGGGCCACGCGAGCGGCTGCCAAAGAGCTTTCCAAGGAGGCACGGCTTTCCCTCCTGGCTCTTCGGGCGTGGGAGCTGTGGCCAGAGCCGCGGCCCTACCGGAAAATGCTTCGCAGGCTGGCTCGGCGGCGCCAGGTGGGAGGCGGTGGCGCCGAGGCTGACGGCCGCCGCAAAGCCCGCAGCCCCACGGGCTGTGGGGCCACGCGAGCGGCTGCCAAAGAGCTTTCCAACGAGGCACGGCTTTCCCTCCTGGCTCTTCGGGTGTGGGAGCTGTGGCCAGAGCCGCGGCCCTACCGGAAAATGCTTCGCAGGCTGGCTCGGCGGCGCCAGGTGGGCGCCGGTGGCGCCGAGGCTGACGGCCGCCGCAAAGCCCGCAGCCCCACGGGCTGTGGGGCCACGCGAGCGGCTGCCAAAGAGCTTTCCAACGAGGCACGGCTTTCCCTCCTGGCTCTTCGGGCGTGGGAGCTGTGGCCAGAGCCGCGGCCCTACCGGAAAATGCTTCGCAGGCTGGCTCGGCGACGCCAGATGGGCGGCGGTGGCGCCGAGGCTGACGGCCGCCGCAAAGCCCGCAGCCCCACGGGCTGTGGGGCCACGTGAGCGGCTGCCAAAGAGCTTTCCAACGAGGCACGGCTTTCCCTCCTGGCTCTTCGGGCGTGGGAGCTGTGGCCAGAGACGCGGCCCTACCGGAAAATGCTTCGCAGGCTGGCACGGCGGCAACACGTGGGCGCCGGTGGCGCCGAGGCTGACGGCCGCCGCAAAGCCCGCAGCCCCACGGGCTGTGGGGCCACGCGAGCGGCTGCCAAAGAGCTTTCCAACGAGGCACGGCTTTCCCTCCTGGCTCTTCGGGCGAGGGAGCTGTGGCCAGAGACGCGGCCCTACCGGAAAATGCTTCGCAGGCTGGCTCGGCGGCGCCAGGTGGGCGCCGGTGGCGCCGAGGCTGACGGCCGCCGCAAAGCCCGCAGCCCCACGGGCTGTGGGGCCACGCGAGCGGCTGCCAAAGAGCTTTCCAACGAGGCACGGCTTTCCCTCCTGGCTCTTCGGGCGTGGGAGCTGTGGCCAGAGCCGCGGCCCTACCCGAAAATGCTTCGCAGGCTGGCTCGGCGGCGCCAGGTGGGTGCCGGTGGCGCCGAGGCTGACGGCCGCCGCAAAGCCCGCAGCCCCACGGGCTGTGGGGCCACGCGAGCGGCTGCCAAAGAGCTTTCCAACGAGGCACGGCTTTCCCTCCTGGCTCTTCGGGCGTGGGAGCTGTGGCCAGAGCCGCGGCCCTACCCGAAAATGCTTCGCAGGCTGGCTCGGCGGCGCCAGGTGGGTGCCGGTGGCGCCGAGGCTGACGGCCGCCGCAAAGCCCGCAGCCCCACGGGCTGTGGGGCCACGCGAGCGGCTGCCAAAGAGCTTTCCAACGAGGCACGGCTTTCCCTCCTGGCTCTTCGGGCGTGGGAGCTGTGGCCAGAGCCGCGGCCCTACCGGAAAATGCTTCGCAATCTGGCGCGGCGGCACCACGTGGGCGCCGGTGGCGCCGAGGCTGACGGCCGCCGCAAAGCCCGCAGCCCCACGGGCTGTGGGGCCACGCGAGCGGCTGCCAAAGAGCTTTCCAACGAGGCACGGCTTTCCCTCCTGGCTCTTCGGGTGTGGGAGCTGTGGCCAGAGACGCGGCCCTACCGGAAAATGCTTCGCAGGCTGGCTCGGCGGCGCCAGGTGGGCGGCGGTGGCGCCGAGGCTGACGGCCGCCGCAAAGCCCGCAGCCCCACGGGCTGTGGGGCCACGCGAGCGGCTGCCAAAGAGCTTTCCAACGAGGCACGGCTTTCCCTCCTGGCTCTTCGGGCGTGGGAGCTGTGGCCAGAGCCGCGGCCCTACCGGAAAATGCTTCGCAGGCTGGCTCGGCGACGCCAGATGGGCGGCGGTGGCGCCGAGGCTGACGGCCGCCGCAAAGCCCGCAGCCCCACGGGCTGTGGGGCCACGTGAGCGGCTGCCAAAGAGCTTTCCAACGAGGCACGGCTTTCCCTCCTGGCTCTTCGGGCGTGGGAGCTGTGGCCAGAGACGCGGCCCTACTGGAAAATGCTTCGCAGGCTGGCACGGCGGCACCACGTGGGCGCCGGTGGCGCCGAGGCTGACGGCCGCCGCAAAGCCCGCAGCCCCACGGGCTGTGGGGCCACGCGAGCGGCTGCCATGAGCTTTCCAATGAGGCACGGCTTTCCCTCCTGGCTCTTCGGGCGAGGGAGCTGTGGCCAGAGACGCGGCCCTACCGGAAAATGCTTCGCAGGCTGGCTCGGCGGCGCCAGGTGGGCGGCGGTGGCGCCGAGGCTGACGGCCGCCGCAAAGCCCGCAGCCCCACGGGCTGTGGGGCCACGCGAGCGGCTGCCAAAGAGCTTTCCAACGAGGCACGGCTTTCCCTCCTGGCTCTTCGGGCGTGGGAGCTGTGGCCAGAGCCGCGGCCCTACCGGAAAATGCTTCGCAATCTCGCGTGGCGGCACCACGTGGGCGGCGGTGGCGCCGAGGCTGACGGCCGCCGCAAAGCCCGCAGCCCCACGGGCTGTGGGGCCACGCGAGCGGCTGCCAAAGAGCTTTCCAACGAGGCACGGCTTTCCCTCCTGGCTCTTCGGGCGTGGGAGCTGTGGCCAGAGCCGCGGCCCTACCGGAAAATGCTTCGCAATCTGGCGCGGCGGCGCCAGGTGGGCGCCGGTGGCGCCGAGGCTGACGGCCGCCGCAAAGCCCGCAGCCCCACGGGCTGTGGGGCCACGCGAGCGGCTGCCAAAGAGCTTTCCAACGAGGCACGGCTTTCCCTCCTGGCTCTTCGGGCGTGGGAGCTGTGGCCAGAGCCGCGGCCCTACCGGAAAATGCTTCGCAGGCTGGCTCGGCGGCGCCAGGTGGGCGGCGGTGGCGCCGAGGCTGACGGCCGCCGCAAAGCCCGCAGCCCCACGGGCTGTGGGGCCACGCGAGCGGCTGCCAAAGAGCTTTCCAACGAGGCACGGCTTTCCCTCCTGGCTCTTCGGGCGTGGGAGCTGTGGCCAGAGACGCGGCCCTACCGGAAAATGCTTCGCAGGCTGGCTCGGCGACGCCAGGTGGGCGCCGGTGGCGCCGAGGCTGACGGCCGCCGCAAAGCCCGCAGCCCCACGGGCTGTGGGGCCACGCGAGCGGCTGCCAAAGAGCTTTCCAACGAGGCACGGCTTTCCCTCCTGGCTCTTCGGGCGTGGGAGCTGTGGCCAGAGCCGCGGCCCTACCGGAAAATGCTTCGCAGGCTGGCTCGGCGGCGCCAGGTGGGCGCCGGTGGCGCCGAGGCTGATGGCCGCCGCAAAGCCCGCAGCCCCACGGGCTGTGGGGCCACGCGAGCGGCTGCCAAAGAGGTTTCCAACGAGGCACGGCTTTCCCTCCTGGCTCTTCGGGCGTGGGAGCTGTGGCCAGAGCCGCGGCCCTACCGGAAAATGCTTCGCAGGCTGGCTCGGCGACACCAGGTGGGCGGCGGTGGCGCCGAGGCTGACGGCCGCCGCAAAGCCCGCAGCCCCACGGGCTGTGGGGCCACGCGAGCGGCTGCCAAAGAGCTTTCCAACGAGGCACGGCTTTCCCTCCTGGCTCTTCGGGCGTGGGAGCTGTGGCCAGAGCCGCGGCCCTACCGGAAAATGCTTCGCAGGCTGGCTCGGCGGCGCCAGGTGGGCGCCGGTGGCGCCGAGGCTGACGGCCGCCGCAAAGCCCGCAGCCCCACGGGCTGTGGGGCCACGCGAGCGGCTGCCATAGAGCTTTCCAACGAGGCACGGCTTTCCCTCCTGGCTCTTCGGGCGTGGGAGCTGTGGCCAGAGCCGCGGCCCTACCGGAAAATGTTTCGCAGGCTGGCGCGGCGGCGCCAGGTGGGCGTCGGTGGCGCCGAGGCTGACGGCCGCCGCAAAGCCCGCAGCCCCACGGGCTGTGGGGCCACGCGAGCGGCTGCCAAAGAGCTTTCCAACGAGGCATGGCTTTCCCTCCTGGCTCTTCGGGCGTGGGAGCTGTGGCCAGAGCCGCGGCCCTACCGGAAAATGTTTCGCAGGCTGGCTCGGCGGCGCCAGGTGGGCGCCGGTGGCGCCGAGGCTGACGGCCGCCGCAAAGCCCGCAGCCCCACGGGCTGTGGGGCCACGCGAGCGGCTGCCAAAGAGCTTTCCAACGAGGCACGGCTTTCCCTCCTGGCTCTTCGGGCGTGGGAGCTGTGGCCAGAGACGCGGCCCTACCGGAAAATGCTTCGCAGGCTGGCTCGGCGGCGCCAGGTGGGCGCCGGTGGCGCCGAGGCTGACGGCCGCCGCAAAGCCCGCAGCCCCACGGGCTGTGGGGCCACGCGAGCGGCTGCCAAAGAGCTTTCCAACGAGGCACGGCTTTCCCTCCTGGCTCTTCGGGCGTGGGAGCTGTGGCCAGAGCCGCGGCCCTACCGGAAAATGCTTCGCAGGCTGGCTCGGCGGCGCCAGGTGGGCGCCGGTGCCGCCGAGGCTGACGGCCGCCGCAAAGCCCGCAGCCCCACGGGCTGTGGGGCCACGTGAGCGGCTGCCAAAGAGCTTTCCAACGAGGCACGGCTTTCCCTCCTGGCTCTTCAGGCGTGGGAGCTGTGGCCAGAGCCGCAGCCCTACCGGAAAATGCTTCGCAGGCTGGCTCGGCGGCACCACGTGGGCGCCGGTGGCGCCGAGGCTGACGGCCGCCGCAAAGCCCGCAGCCCCACGGGCTGTGGGGCCACGCGAGCGGCTGCCAAAGAGCTTTCCAACGAGGCACGGCTTTCCCTCCTGGTTCTTCGGGCGTGGGAGCTGTGGCCAGAGCCGCGGCCCTACCGGAAAATGCTTCGCAGGCTGGCGCGGCGGCGCCAGGTTGGCGCCGGTGGCGCCGAGGCTGACGGCCGCCGCAAAGCCCGCAGCCCCACGGGCTGTGGGGCCACGCGAGCGGCTGCCAAAGAGCTTTCCAACGAGGCACGGCTTTCCCTCCTGGCTCTTCGGGCGTGGGAGCTGTGGCCAGAGCCGCGGCCCTACCGGAAAATGCTTCGCAGGCTGGCGCGGCGGCGCCAGGTGGGCGCCGGTGCCGCCGAGGCTGACGGCCGCCGCAAAGCCCGCAGCCCCACGGGCTGTGGGGCCACGCGAGCGGCTGCCAAAGAGCTTTCCAACGAGGCACGGCTTTCCCTCCTGGCTCTTCGGGCGTGGGAGCTGTGGCCAGAGACGCGGCCCTACCCGAAAATGCTTCGCAGGCTGGCTCGGCGACGCCAGGTGGGCGCCGGTGGCGCCGAGGCTGACGGCCGCCGCAAAGCCCGCAGCCCCACGGGCTGTGGGGCCACGCGAGCGGCTGCCAAAGAGCTTTCCAACGAGGCACGGCTTTCCCTCCTGGCTCTTCGGGCGTGGGAGCTGTGGCCAGAGCCGCGGCCCTACCGGAAAATGCTTCGCAGGCTGGCTCGGCGGCGCCAGGTGGGCGCCGGTGGCGCCGAGGCTGACGGCCGCCGCAAAGCCCGCAGCCCCACGGGCTGTGGGGCCACGCGAGCGGCTGCCAAAGAGCTTTCCAACGAGGCATGGCTTTCCCTCCTGGCTCTTCGGGCGTGGGAGCTGTGGCCAGAGCCGCGGTCCTTCCGGAAAATGTTTCGCAGGCTGGTGCGGCGGCGCCAGGTGGGCGTCGGTGGCGCCGAGGCTGATGGCCGCCGCAAAGCCCGCAGCCCCACGGGCTGTGGGGCCACGCGAGCGGCTGCCAAAGAGCTTTCCAACGAGGCACGGCTTTCCCTCCTGGCTCTTCGGGCGTGGGAGCTGTGGCCAGAGCCGCGGCCCTACCGGAAAATGCTTCGCAGGCTGGCTCGGCGGCGCCAGGTGGGCGGCGGTGGCGCCGAGGCTGACGGCCGCCGCAAAGCCCGCAGCCCCACGGGCTGTGGGGCCACGCGAGCGGCTGCCAAAGAGCTTTCCAACGAGGCACGGCTTTCCCTCCTGGCTCTTCGGGCGTGGGAGCTGTGGCCAGAGCCGCGGCCCTACCGGAAAATGCTTCGCAGGCTGGCTCGGCGACGCCAGATGGGCGGCGGTGGCGCCGAGGCTGACGGCCGCCGCAAAGCCCGCAGCCCCACGGGCTGTGGGGCCACGTGAGCGGCTGCCAAAGAGCTTTCCAACGAGGCACGGCTTTCCCTCCTGGCTCTTCGGGCGTGGGAGCTGTGGCCAGAGACGCGGCCCTACTGGAAAATGCTTCGCAGGCTGGCACGGCGGCACCACGTGGGCGCCGGTGGCGCCGAGGCTGACGGCCGCCGCAAAGCCCGCAGCCCCACGGGCTGTGGGGCCACGCGAGCGGCTGCCAAAGAGCTTTCCAATGAGGCACGGCTTTCCCTCCTGGCTCTTCGGGCGAGGGAGCTGTGGCCAGAGACGCGGCCCTACCGGAAAATGCTTCGCAGGCTGGCTCGGCGGCGCCAGGTGGGCGCCGGTGGCGCCGAGGCTGACGGCCGCCGCAAAGCCCGCAGCCCCACGGGCTGTGGGGCCACGCGAGCGGCTGCCAAAGAGCTTTCCAACGAGGCACGGCTTTCCCTCCTGGCTCTTCGGGCGTGGGAGCTGTGGCCAGAGCCGCGGCCCTACCGGAAAATGCTTCGCAATCTGGCGTGGCGGCACCACGTGGGCGGCGGTGGCGCCGAGGCTGACGGCCGCCGCAAAGCCCGCAGCCCCACGGGCTGTGGGGCCACGCGAGCGGCTGCCAAAGAGCTTTCCAACGAGGCACGGCTTTCCCTCCTGGCTCTTCGGGCGTGGGAGCTGTGGCCAGAGCCGCGGCCCTACCGGAAAATGCTTCGCAATCTGGCGCGGCGGCGCCAGGTGGGCGCCGGTGGCGCCGAGGCTGACGGCCGCCGCAAAGCCCGCAGCCCCACGGGCTGTGGGGCCACGCGAGCGGCTGCCAAAGAGCTTTCCAACGAGGCACGGCTTTCCCTCCTGGCTCTTCGGGCGTGGGAGCTGTGGCCAGAGCCGCGGCCCTACCGGAAAATGCTTCGCAGGCTGGCTCGGCGGCGCCAGGTGGGCGGCGGTGGCGCCGAGGCTGACGGCCGCCGCAAAGCCCGCAGCCCCACGGGCTGTGGGGCCACGCGAGCGGCTGCCAAAGAGCTTTCCAACGAGGCACGGCTTTCCCTCCTGGCTCTTCGGGCGTGGGAGCTGTGGCCAGAGCCGCGGCCCTACCGGAAAATGCTTCGCAGGCTGGCTCGGCGGCGCCAGGTGGGCGGCGGTGGCGCCGAGGTTGACGGCCGCCGCAAAGCCCGCAGCCACATGGGCTGTGGGGCCACGCGAGCGGCTGCCAAAGAGCTTTCCAACGAGGCACGGCTTTCCCTCCTGGCTCTTCGGGCGTGGGAGCTGTGGCCAGAGACGCGGCCCTACCGGAAAATGCTTCGCAGGCTGGCTCGGCGACGCCAGGTGGGCGCCGGTGGCGCCGAGGCTGACGGCCGCCGCAAAGCCCGCAGCCCCACGGGCTGTGGGGCCACGCGAGCGGCTGCCAAAGAGCTTTCCAACGAGGCACGGCTTTCCCTCCTGGCTCTTCGGGCGTGGGAGCTGTGGCCAGAGCCGCGGCCCTACCCGAAAATGCTTCGCAGGCTGGCTCGGCGGCGCCAGGTGGGCGCCGGTGGCGCCGAGGCTGATGGCCGCCGCAAAGCCCGCAGCCCCACGGGCTGTGGGGCCACGCGAGCGGCTGCCAAAGAGGTTTCCAACGAGGCACGGCTTTCCCTCCTGGCTCTTCGGGCGTGGGAGCTGTGGCCAGAGCCGCGGCCCTACCGGAAAATGCTTCGCAGGCTGGCTCGGCGACGCCAGGTGGGCGCCGGTGGCGCCGAGGCTGACGGCCGCCGCAAAGCCCGCAGCCCCACGGGCTGTGGGGCCACGCGAGCGGCTGCCAAAGAGCTTTCCAACGAGGCACGGCTTTCCCTCCTGGCTCTTCGGGCGTGGGAGCTGTGGCCAGAGCCGCGGCCCTACCGGAAAATGCTTCGCAGGCTGGCTCGGCGGCGCCAGGTGGGCGCCGGTGGCGCCGAGGCTGACGGCCGCCGCAAAGCCCGCAGCCCCACGGGCTGTGGGGCCACGCGAGCGGCTGCCATAGAGCTTTCCAACGAGGCACGGCTTTCCCTCCTGGCTCTTCGGGCGTGGGAGCTGTGGCCAGAGCCGCGGCCCTACCGGAAAATGTTTCGCAGGCTGGCGCGGCGGCGCCAGGTGGGCGTCGGTGGCGCCGAGGCTGACGGCCGCCGCAAAGCCCGCAGCCCCACGGGCTGTGGGGCCACGCGAGCGGCTGCCAAAGAGCTTTCCAACGAGGCACGGCTTTCCCTCCTGGCTCTTCGGGCGTGGGAGCTGTGGCCAGAGCCGCGGCCCTACCCGAAAATGTTTCGCAGGCTGGCTCGGCGGCGCCAGGTGGGCGCCGGTGGCGCCGAGGCTGACGGCCGCCGCAAAGCCCGCAGCCCCACGGGCTGTGGGGCCACGCGAGCGGCTGCCAAAGAGCTTTCCAACGAGGCACGGCTTTCCCTCCTGGCTCTTCGGGCGTGGGAGCTGTGGCCAGAGCCGCGGCCCTACCGGAAAATGCTTCGCAGGCTGGCTCGGCGGCGCCAGGTGGGCGCCGGTGGCGCTGAGGCTGACGGCCGCCGCAAAGCCCGCAGCCCCACGGGCTGTGGGGCCACGCGAGCGGCTGCCAAAGAGCTTTCCAACGAGGCACGGCTTTCCCTCCTGGCTCTTCGGGCGTGGGAGCTGTGGCCAGAGCCGCGGCCCTACCAGAAAATGCTTCGCAGGCTGGCTCGGCGGCGCCAGGTGGGCGCCGGTGCCGCCGAGGCTGACGGCCGCCGCAAAGCCCGCAGCCCCACGGGCTGTGGGGCCACGTGAGCGGCTGCCAAAGAGCTTTCCAACGAGGCACGGCTTTCCCTCCTGGCTCTTCAGGCGTGGGAGCTGTGGCCAGAGCCGCAGCCCTACCGGAAAATGCTTCGCAGGCTGGCTCGGCGGCACCACGTGGGCGCCGGTGGCGCCGAGGCTGACGGCCGCCGCAAAGCCCGCAGCCCCACGGGCTGTGGGGCCACGCGAGCGGCTGCCAAAGAGCTTTCCAACGAGGCACGGCTTTCCCTCCTGGGTCTTCGGGCGTGGGAGCTGTGGCCAGAGCCGCGGCCCTACCGGAAAATGCTTCGCAGGCTGGCTCGGCGGCGCCAGGTGGGCGCCGGTGGCGCCGAG
Organism: Larus michahellis; assembly: GCF_964199755.1. NCBI lineage: Eukaryota > Metazoa > Chordata > Aves > Charadriiformes > Laridae > Larus > Larus michahellis. The sequence goes on along the minus strand of NW_027436014.1, from coordinate 651,034 downwards.
GCTGACGGCTGCCGCAAAGCCCGCAGCCCCACGGGCTGTGGGGCCACGCGAGCGGCTGCCAAAGAGCTTTCCAACGAGGCACGGCTTTCCCTCCTGGGTCTTCGGGCGTGGGAGCTGTGGCCAGAGACGCGGCCCTACCCGAAAATGCTTCGCAGGCTGGCTCGGCGGCGCCAGGTGGGCGCCGGTGGCGCCGAGGCTGACGGCCGCCGCAAAGCCCGCAGCCCCACGGGCTGTGGGGCCACGTGAGCGGCTGCCAAAGAGCTTTCCAACGAGGCACGGCTTTCCCTCCTGGCTCTTTGGGCGTGGGAGCTGTGGCCAGAGACGCGGCCCTACCCGAAAATGCTTCGCAGGCTGGCACGGCGGCACCACGTGGGCGCCGGTGGCGCCGAGGCTGACGGCCGCCGCAAACCCCGCAGCCCCACGGGCTGTGGGGCCACGCGAGCGGCTGCCAAAGAGCTTTCCAACGAGGCACGGCTTTCCCTCCTGGTTCTTCGGGCGTGGGAGCTGTGGCCAGAGCCGCGGCCCTACCGGAAAATGCTTCGCAGGCTGGCGCGGCGGCGCCAGGTTGGCGCCGGTGGCGCCGAGGCTGATGGCCGCCGCAAAGCCCGCAGCCCCACGGGCTGTGGGGCCACGCGAGCGGCTGCCAAAGAGCTTTCCAACGAGGCACGGCTTTCCCTCCTGGCTCTTCGGGCGTGGGAGCTGTGGCCAGAGCCGCGGCCCTACCGGAAAATGCTTCGCAGGCTGGCGCGGCGGCGCCAGGTGGGCGCCGGTGCCGCCGAGGCTGACGGCCGCCGCAAAGCCCGCAGCCCCACGGGCTGTGGGGCCACGCGAGCGGCTGCCAAAGAGCTTTCCAACGAGGCACGGCTTTCCCTCCTGGCTCTTCGGGCGTGGGAGCTGTGGCCAGAGACGCGGCCCTACCCGAAAATGCTTCGCAGGCTGGCTCGGCGACGCCAGGTGGGCGCCGGTGGCGCCGAGGCTGACGGCCGCCGCAAAGCCCGCAGCCCCACGGGCTGTGGGGCCACGCGAGCGGCTGCCAAAGAGCTTTCCAACGAGGCACGGCTTTCCCTCCTGGCTCTTCGGGCGTGGGAGCTGTGGCCAGAGCCGCGGCCCTACCGGAAAATGCTTCGCAGGCTGGCTCGGCGGCGCCAGGTGGGCGCCGGTGGCGCCGAGGCTGACGGCCGCCGCAAAGCCCGCAGCCCCACGGGCTGTGGGGCCACGCGAGCGGCTGCCAAAGAGCTTTCCAACGAGGCATGGCTTTCCCTCCTGGCTCTTCGGGCGTGGGAGCTGTGGCCAGAGCCGCGGTCCTTCCGGAAAATGTTTCGCAGGCTGGTGCGGCGGCGCCAGGTGGGCGTCGGTGGCGCCGAGGCTGATGGCCGCCGCAAAGCCCGCAGCCCCACGGGCTGTGGGGCCACGCGAGCGGCTGCCAAAGAGCTTTCCAACGAGGCACGGCTTTCCCTCCTGGCTCTTCGGGCGTGGGAGCTGTGGCCAGAGCCGCGGCCCTACCGGAAAATGCTTCGCAGGCTGGCTCGGCGGCGCCAGGTGGGCGCCGGTGGCGCCGAGGCTGACGGCCGCCGCAAAGCCCGCAGCCCCACGGGCTGTGGGGCCACGCGAGCGGCTGCCAAAGAGCTTTCCAACGAGGCACGGCTTTCCCTCCTGGCTCTTCGGGCGTGGGAGCTGTGGCCAGAGCCGCGGCCCTACCGGAAAATGCTTCGCAGGCTGGCTCGGCGGCGCCAGGTGGGCGCCGGTGGCGCCGAGGCTGACGGCCGCCGCAAAGCCCGCAGCCCCACGGGCTGTGGGGCCACGCGAGCGGCTGCCAAATAGGTTTCCAACGAGGCACGGCTTTCCCTCCTGGCTCTTAGGGCGTGGGAGCTGTGGCCAGAGCCGCGGCCCTACCCGAAAATGCTTCGCAGGCTGGCTCGGCGAGGCCAGGTGGGCGGCGGTGGCGCCGAGGCTGACGGCCGCCGCAAAGCCCGCAGCCCCACGGGCTGTGGGGCCACGTGAGCGGCTGCCAAAGAGCTTTCCAACGAGGCACGGCTTTCCCTCCTGGCTCTTCGGGCGTGGGAGCTGTGGCCAGAGACGCGGCCCTACCCGAAAATGCTTCGCAGGCTGGCTCGGCGGCGCCAGGTGGGCGCCGGTGGCGCCGAGGCTGACGGCCGCCGCAAAGCCCGCAGCCCCACGGGCTGTGGGGCCACGCGAGCGGCTGCCAAAGAGCTTTCCAACGAGGCACGGCTTTCCCTCCTGGCTCTTCGGGCGTGGGAGCTGTGGCCAGAGCCGCGGCCCTACCCGAAAATGCTTCGCAGGCTGGCTCGGCGGCGCCAGGTGGGCGGCGGTGGCGCCGAGGCTGACGGCCGCCGCAAAGCCCGCAGCCCCACGGGCTGTGGGGCCACGCGAGCGGCTGCCAAAGAGCTTTCCAACGAGGCACGGCTTTCCCTCCTGGCTCTTCGGGCGTGGGAGCTGTGGCCAGAGCCGCGGCCCTACCGGAAAATGCTTCGCAGGCTGGCGCGGCGGCGCCAGGTGGGCGGCGGTGGCGCCGAGGCTGACGGCCGCCGCAAAGCCCGCAGCCCCACGGGCTGTGGGGCCACGCGAGCGGCTGCCAAAGAGCTTTCCAACGAGGCACGGCTTTCCCTCCTGGCTCTTCGGGCGTGGGAGCTGTGGCCAGAGACGCAGCCCTACCGGAAAATGCTTCGCAGGCTGGCGCAGCGGCGCCACGTGGGCGCCGGTGGCGCCGAGGCTGATGGTCGCCGCAAAGCCCGCAGCCCCACGGGCTGTGGGGCCACGCGAGCGGCTGCCAAAGAGCTTTCCAACGAGGCACGGCTTTCCCTCCTGGCTCTTCGGGCGTGGGAGCTGTGGCCAGAGCCGCGGCCCTACCGGAAAATGCTTCGCAGGCTGGCTCGGCGGCGCCAGGTGGGCGCCGGTGGCGCCGAGGCTGACGGCCGCCGCAAAGCCCGCAGCCCCACGGGCTGTGGGGCCACGCGAGCGGCTGCCAAAGAGCTTTCCAACGAGGCACGGCTTTCCCTCCTGGCTCTTCGGGCGTGGGAGCTGTGGCCAGAGCCGCGGCCCTACCCGAAAATGCTTCGCAGGCTGGCTCGGCGGCGCCAGGTGGGCGCCGGTGGCGCCGAGGCTGACGGCCGCCGCAAAGCCCGCAGCCCCACGGGCTGTGGGGCCACGCGAGCGGCTGCCAAAGAGCTTTCCAACGAGGCACGGCTTTCCCTCCTGGCTCTTCGGGCGTGGGAGCTGTGGCCAGAGCCGCGGCCCTACCGGAAAATGCTTCGCAATCTGGCGCGGCGGCACCACGTGGGCGCCGGTGGCGCCGAGGCTGACGGCCGCCGCAAAGCCCGCAGCCCCACGGGCTGTGGGGCCACGCGAGCGGCTGCCAAAGAGCTTTCCAACGAGGCACGGCTTTCCCTCCTGGCTCTTCGGGCGTGGGAGCTGTGGCCAGAGCCGCGGCCCTACCGGAAAATGCTTCGCAGGCTGGCTCGGCGGCGCCAGGTGGGAGGCGGTGGCGCCGAGGCTGACGGCCGCCGCAAAGCCCGCAGCCCCACGGGCTGTGGGGCCACGCGAGCGGCTGCCAAAGAGCTTTCCAACGAGGCACGGCTTTCCCTCCTGGCTCTTCGGGTGTGGGAGCTGTGGCCAGAGCCGCGGCCCTACCGGAAAATGCTTCGCAGGCTGGCTCGGCGGCGCCAGGTGGGCGCCGGTGGCGCCGAGGCTGACGGCCGCCGCAAAGCCCGCAGCCCCACGGGCTGTGGGGCCACGCGAGCGGCTGCCAAAGAGCTTTCCAACGAGGCACGGCTTTCCCTCCTGGCTCTTCGGGCGTGGGAGCTGTGGCCAGAGCCGCGGCCCTACCCGAAAATGCTTCGCAGGCTGGCTCGGCGACGCCAGATGGGCGGCGGTGGCGCCGAGGCTGACGGCCGCCGCAAAGCCCGCAGCCCCACGGGCTGTGGGGCCACGTGAGCGGCTGCCAAAGAGCTTTCCAACGAGGCACGGCTTTCCCTCCTGGCTCTTCGGGCGTGGGAGCTGTGGCCAGAGACGCGGCCCTACCGGAAAATGCTTCGCAGGCTGGCACGGCGGCACCACGTGGGCGCCGGTGGCGCCGAGGCTGACGGCCGCCGCAAAGCCCGCAGCCCCACGGGCTGTGGGGCCACGCGAGCGGCTGCCAAAGAGCTTTCCAACGAGGCACGGCTTTCCCTCCTGGCTCTTCGGGCGAGGGAGCTGTGGCCAGAGACGCGGCCCTACCGGAAAATGCTTCGCAGGCTGGCTCGGCGGCGCCAGGTGGGCGCCGGTGGCGCCGAGGCTGACGGCCGCCGCAAAGCCCGCAGCCCCACGGGCTGTGGGGCCACGCGAGCGGCTGCCAAAGAGGTTTCCAACGAGGCACGGCTTTCCCTCCTGGCTCTTCGGGTGTGGGAGCTGTGGCCAGAGCCGCGGCCCTACCCGAAAATGCTTCGCAGGCTGGCTCGGCGGCGCCAGGTGGGTGCCGGTGGCGCCGAGGCTGACGGCCGCCGCAAAGCCCGCAGCCCCACGGGCTGTGGGGCCACGCGAGCGGCTGCCAAAGAGCTTTCCAACGAGGCACGGCTTTCCCTCCTGGCTCTTCGGGCGTGGGAGCTGTGGCCAGAGCCGCGGCCCTACCGGAAAATGCTTCGCAATCTGGCGCGGCGGCACCACGTGGGCGCCGGTGGCGCCGAGGCTGACGGCCGCCGCAAAGCCCGCAGCCCCACGGGCTGTGGGGCCACGCGAGCGGCTGCCAAAGAGCTTTCCAACGAGGCACGGCTTTCCCTCCTGGCTCTTCGGGCGTGGGAGCTGTGGCCAGAGCCGCGGCCCTACCGGAAAATGCTTCGCAGGCTGGCTCGGCGGCGCCAGGTGGGAGGCGGTGGCGCCGAGGCTGACGGCCGCCGCAAAGCCCGCAGCCCCACGGGCTGTGGGGCCACGCGAGCGGCTGCCAAAGAGCTTTCCAACGAGGCACGGCTTTCCCTCCTGGCTCTTCGGGTGTGGGAGCTGTGGCCAGAGCCGCGGCCCTACCGGAAAATGCTTCGCAGGCTGGCTCGGCGGCGCCAGGTGGGCGGCGGTGGTGCCGAGGCTGACGGCCGCCGCAAAGCCCGCAGCCCCACGGGCTGTGGGGCCACGCGAGCGGCTGCCAAAGAGCTTTCCAACGAGGCACGGCTTTCCCTCCTGGCTCTTCGGGCGTGGGAGCTGTGGCCAGAGCCGCGGCCCTACCGGAAAATGCTTCGCAGGCTGGCTCGGCGACGCCAGATGGGCGGCGGTGGCGCCGAGGCTGACGGCCGCCGCAAAGCCCGCAGCCCCACGGGCTGTGGGGCCACGTGAGCGGCTGCCAAAGAGCTTTCCAACGAGGCACGGCTTTCCCTCCTGGCTCTTCGGGCGTGGGAGCTGTGGCCAGAGACGCGGCCCTACTGGAAAATGCTTCGCAGGCTGGCACGGCGGCACCACGTGGGCGCCGGTGGCGCCGAGGCTGACGGCCGCCGCAAAGCCCGCAGCCCCACGGGCTGTGGGGCCACGCGAGCGGCTGCCAAAGAGCTTTCCAACGAGGCACGGCTTTCCCTCCTGGCTCTTCGGGCGAGGGAGCTGTGGCCAGAGACGCGGCCCTACCCGAAAATGCTTCGCAGGCTGGCTCGGCGGCGCCAGGTGGGCGCCGGTGGCGCCGAGGCTGACGGCCGCCGCAAAGCCCGCAGCCCCACGGGCTGTGGGGCCACGCGAGCGGCTGCCAAAGAGCTTTCCAACGAGGCACGGCTTTCCCTCCTGGCTCTTCGGGCGTGGGAGCTGTGGCCAGAGACGCGGCCCTACCCGAAAATGCTTCGCAGGCTGGCTCGGCGGCACCACGTGGGCTCCGGTGGCGCCGAGGCTGACGGCCGCCGCAAAGCCCGCAGCCCCACGGGCTGTGGGGCCACGCGAGCGGCTGCCAAAGAGCTTTCCAACGAGGCACGGCTTTCCCTCCTGGCTCTTTGGGCGTGGGAGCTGTGGCCAGAGCCGCGGCCCTACCGGAAAATGCTTCGCAATCTGGCGCGGCGGCGCCAGGTGGGCGCCGGTGGCGCCGAGGCTGACGGCCGCCGCAAAGCCCGCAGCCCCACGGGCTGTGGGGCCACGCGAGCGGCTGCCAAAGAGCTTTCCAACGAGGCACGGCTTTCCCTCCTGGCTCTTCGGGCGTGGGAGCTGTGGCCAGAGCCGCGGCCCTACCGGAAAATGCTTCGCAGGCTGGCTCGGCGGCGCCAGGTGGGCAGCGGTGGCGCCGAGGCTGACGGCCGCCGCAAAGCCCGCAGCCCCACGGGCTGTGGGGCCACGCGAGCGGCTGCCAAAGAGCTTTCCAACGAGGCACGGCTTTCCCTCCTGGCTCTTCGGGCGTGGGAGCTGTGGCCAGAGCCGCGGCCCTACCGGAAAATGCTTCGCAGGCTGGCTCGGCGGCGCCAGGTGGGCGGCGGTGGCGCCGAGGTTGACGGCCGCCGCAAAGCCCGCAGCCCCATGGGCTGTGGGGCCACGCGAGCGGCTGCCAAAGAGCTTTCCAACGAGGCACGGCTTTCCCTCCTGGGTCTTCGGGCGTGGGAGCTGTGGCCAGAGACGCGGCCCTACTGGAAAATGCTTCGCAGGCTGGCACGGCGGCACCACGTGGGCGCCGGTGGCGCCGAGGCTGACGGCCGCCGCAAAGCCCGCAGCCCCACGGGCTGTGGGGCCACGCGAGCGGCTGCCAAAGAGCTTTCCAACGAGGCACGGCTTTCCCTCCTGGCTCTTCGGGCGAGGGAGCTGTGGCCAGAGCCGCGGCCCTACCGGAAAATGCTTCGCAGGCTGGCTCGGCGGCGCCAGGTGGGCGCCGGTGGCGCCGAGGCTGACAGCCGCCGCAAAGCCCGCAGCCCCACGGGCTGTGGGGCCACGCGAGCGGCTGCCAAAGAGCTTTCCAACGAGGCACGGCTTTCCCTCCTGGCTCTTCGGGCGTGGGAGCTGTGGCCAGAGACGCGGCCCTACCCGAAAATGCTTCGCAGGCTGGCTCGGCGGCACCACGTGGGCTCCGGTGGCGCCGAGGCTGACGGCCGCCGCAAAGCCCGCAGCCCCACGGGCTGTGGGGCCACGCGAGCGGCTGCCAAAGAGCTTTCCAACGAGGCACGGCTTTCCCTCCTGGCTCTTTGGGCGTGGGAGCTGTGGCCAGAGCCGCGGCCCTACCGGAAAATGCTTCGCAATCTGGCGCGGCGGCGCCAGGTGGGCGCCGGTGGCGCCGAGGCTGACGGCCGCCGCAAAGCCCGCAGCCCCACGGGCTGTGGGGCCACGCGAGCGGCTGCCAAAGAGCTTTCCAACGAGGCACGGCTTTCCCTCCTGGCTCTTCGGGCGTGGGAGCTGTGGCCAGAGCCGCGGCCCTACCGGAAAATGCTTCGCAGGCTGGCTCGGCGGCGCCAGGTGGGCAGCGGTGGCGCCGAGGCTGACGGCCGCCGCAAAGCCCGCAGCCCCACGGGCTGTGGGGCCACGCGAGCGGCTGCCAAAGAGCTTTCCAACGAGGCACGGCTTTCCCTCCTGGCTCTTCGGGCGTGGGAGCTGTGGCCAGAGCCGCGGCCCTACCGGAAAATGCTTCGCAGGCTGGCTCGGCGGCGCCAGGTGGGCGGCGGTGGCGCCGAGGTTGACGGCCGCCGCAAAGCCCGCAGCCCCATGGGCTGTGGGGCCACGCGAGCGGCTGCCAAAGAGCTTTCCAACGAGGCACGGCTTTCCCTCCTGGGTCTTCGGGCGTGGGAGCTGTGGCCAGAGACGCGGCCCTACTGGAAAATGCTTCGCAGGCTGGCACGGCGGCACCACGTGGGCGCCGGTGGCGCCGAGGCTGACGGCCGCCGCAAAGCCCGCAGCCCCACGGGCTGTGGGGCCACGCGAGCGGCTGCCAAAGAGCTTTCCAACGAGGCACGGCTTTCCCTCCTGGCTCTTCGGGCGAGGGAGCTGTGGCCAGAGCCGCGGCCCTACCGGAAAATGCTTCGCAGGCTGGCTCGGCGGCGCCAGGTGGGCGCCGGTGGCGCCGAGGCTGACAGCCGCCGCAAAGCCCGCAGCCCCACGGGCTGTGGGGCCACGCGAGCGGCTGCCAAAGAGCTTTCCAACGAGGCACGGCTTTCCCTCCTGGCTCTTCGGGCGTGGGAGCTGTGGCCAGAGACGCGGCCCTACCCGAAAATGCTTCGCAGGCTGGCTCGGCGGCACCACGTGGGCTCCGGTGGCGCCGAGGCTGACGGCCGCCGCAAAGCCCGCAGCCCCACGGGCTGTGGGGCCACGCGAGCGGCTGCCAAAGAGCTTTCCAACGAGGCACGGCTTTCCCTCCTGGCTCTTTGGGCGTGGGAGCTGTGGCCAGAGCCGCGGCCCTACCGGAAAATGCTTCGCAATCTGGCGCGGCGGCGCCAGGTGGGCGCCGGTGGCGCCGAGGCTGACGGCCGCCGCAAAGCCCGCAGCCCCACGGGCTGTGGGGCCACGCGAGCGGCTGCCAAAGAGCTTTCCAACGAGGCACGGCTTTTCCTCCTGGCTCTTCGGGCGTGGGAGCTGTGGCCAGAGCCGCGGCCCTACCGGAAAATGCTTCGCAGGCTGGCTCGGCGGCGCCAGGTGGGCAGCGGTGGCGCCGAGGCTGACGGCCGCCGCAAAGCCCGCAGCCCCACGGGCTGTGGGGCCACGCGAGCGGCTGCCAAAGAGCTTTCCAACGAGGCACGGCTTTCCCTCCTGGCTCTTCGGGCGTGGGAGCTGTGGCCAGAGCCGCGGCCCTACCGGAAAATGCTTCGCAGGCTGGCTCGGCGGCGCCAGGTGGGCGGCGGTGGCGCCGAGGTTGACGGCCGCCGCAAAGCCCGCAGCCCCATGGGCTGTGGGGCCACGCGAGCGGCTGCCAAAGAGCTTTCCAACGAGGCACGGCTTTCCCTCCTGGCTCTTCGGGCGTGGGAGCTGTGGCCAGAGACGCGGCCCTACCGGAAAATGCTTCGCAGGCTGGCTCGGCGACGCCAGGTGGGCGCCGGTGGCGCCGAGGCTGACGGCCGCCGCAAAGCCCGCAGCCCCACGGGCTGTGGGGCCACGCGAGCGGCTGCCAAAGAGCTTTCCAACGAGGCACGGCTTTCCCTCCTGGCTCTTCGGGCGTGGGAGCTGTGGCCAGAGCCGCGGCCCTACCCGAAAATGCTTCGCAGGCTGGCTCGGCGGCGCCAGGTGGGCGCCGGTGGCGCTGAGGCTGATGGCCGCCGCAAAGCCCGCAGCCCCACGGGCTGTGGGGCCACGCGAGCGGCTGCCAAAGAGCTTTCCAACGAGGCACGGCTTTCCCTCCTGGCTCTTCGGGCGTGGGAGCTGTGGCCAGAGCCGCGGCCCTACCGGAAAATGCTTCGCAGGCTGGCTCGGCGACGCCAGGTGGGCGGCGGTGGCGCCGAGGCTGACGGCCGCCGCAAAGCCCGCAGCCCCACGGGCTGTGGGGCCACGCGAGCGGCTGCCAAAGAGCTTTCCAACGAGGCACGGCTTTCCCTCCTGGCTCTTCGGGCGTGGGAGCTGTGGCCAGAGCCGCGGCCCTACCGGAAAATGCTTCGCAGGCTGGCTCGGCGGCGCCAGGTGGGCGCCGGTGGCGCCGAGGCTGACGGCCGCCGCAAAGCCCGCAGCCCCACGGGCTGTGGGGCCACGCGAGCGGCTGCCATAGAGCTTTCCAACGAGGCACGGCTTTCCCTCCTGGCTCTTCGGGCGTGGGAGCTGTGGCCAGAGCCGCGGCCCTACCGGAAAATGTTTCGCAGGCTGGCGCGGCGGCGCCAGGTGGGCGTCGGTGGCGCCGAGGCTGACGGCCGCCGCAAAGCCCGCAGCCCCACGGGCTGTGGGGCCACGCGAGCGGCTGCCAAAGAGCTTTCCAACGAGGCACGGCTTTCCCTCCTGGCTCTTCGGGCGTGGGAGCTGTGGCCAGAGCCGCGGCCCTACCCGAAAATGTTTCGCAGGCTGGCTCGGCGGCGCCAGGTGGGCGCCGGTGGCGCCGAGGCTGACGGCCGCCGCAAAGCCCGCAGCCCCACGGGCTGTGGGGCCACGCGAGCGGCTGCCAAAGAGCTTTCCAACGAGGCACGGCTTTCCCTCCTGGCTCTTCGGGCGTGGGAGCTGTGGCCAGAGCCGCGGCCCTACCGGAAAATGCTTCGCAGGCTGGCTCGGCGGCGCCAGGTGGGCGCCGGTGGCGCCGAGGCTGACGGCCGCCGCAAAGCCCGCAGCCCCACGGGCTGTGGGGCCACGCGAGCGGCTGCCAAAGAGCTTTCCAACGAGGCACGGCTTTCCCTCCTGGCTCTTCGGGCGTGGGAGCTGTGGCCAGAGCCGCGGCCCTACCGGAAAATGCTTCGCAGGCTGGCTCGGCGACGCCAGGTGGGCGGCGGTGGCGCCGAGGCTGACGGCCGCCGCAAAGCCCGCAGCCCCACGGGCTGTGGGGCCACGCGAGCGGCTGCCAAAGAGCTTTCCAACGAGGCACGGCTTTCCCTCCTGGCTCTTCGGGCGTGGGAGCTGTGGCCAGAGCCGCGGCCCTACCGGAAAATGCTTCGCAGGCTGGCTCGGCGGCGCCAGGTGGGCGGCGGTGGCGCCGAGGCTGACGGCCGCCGCAAAGCCCGCAGCCCCACGGGCTGTGGGGCCACGTGAGCGGCTGCCAAAGAGCTTTCCAACGAGGCACGGCTTTCCCTCCTGTCTCTTCGGGCGTGGGAGCTGTGGCCAGAGCCGCGGCCCTACCCGAAAATGCTTCGCATGGTGGCTCGGCGGCGCCACGTGGGCGCCGGTGGCGCCGAGGCTGACGGCCGCCGCAAAGCCCGCAGCCCCACGGGCTGTGGGGCCACGCGAGCGGCTGCCAAAGAGCTTTCCAACGAGGCACGGCTTTCCCTCCTGGCTCTTCGGGCGTGGGAGCTGTGGCCAGAGCCGCGGCCCTACCGGAAAATGCTTCGCAGGCTGGCTCGGCGGCGCCAGGTGGGCGCCGGTGGCGCCGAGGCTGACGGCCGCCGCAAAGCCCGCAGCCCCACGGGCTGTGGGGCCACGTGAGCGGCTGCCAAAGAGCTTTCCAACGAGGCACGGCTTTCCCTCCTGGCTCTTCAGGCGTGGGAGCTGTGGCCAGAGCCGCAGCCCTACCGGAAAATGCTTCGCAGGCTGGCTCGGCGGCACCACGTGGGCGCCGGTGGCGCCGAGGCTGACGGCCGCCGCAAAGCCCGCAGCCCCACGGGCTGTGGGGCCACGCGAGCGGCTGCCAAAGAGCTTTCCAACGAGGCACGGCTTTCCCTCCTGGGTCTTCGGGCGTGGGAGCTGTGGCCAGAGACGCGGCCCTACCGGAAAATGCTTCGCAGGCTGGCTCGGCGGCGCTAGGTGGGCGCCGGTGGCGCCGAGGCTGACGGCTGCCGCAAAGCCCGCAGCCCCACGGGCTGTGGGGCCACGCGAGCGGCTGCCAAAGAGCTTTCCAACGAGGCACGGCTTTCCCTCCTGGCTCTTCGGGCGTGGGAGCTGTGGCCAGAGCCGCGGCCCTACCGGAAAATGCTTCGCAGGCTGGCTCGGCGGCGCCAGGTGGGCGCCGGTGGCGCCGAGGCTGACGGCCGCCGCAAAGCCCGCAGCCCCACGGGCTGTGGGGCCACGTGAGCGGCTGCCAAAGAGCTTTCCAACGAGGCACGGCTTTCCCTCCTGGCTCTTTGGGCGTGGGAGCTGTAGCCAGAGACGCGGCCCTACCCGAAAATGCTTCGCAGGCTGGCACGGCGGCACCACGTGGGCGCCGGTGGCGCCGAGGCTGACGGCCGCCGCAAAGCCCGCAGCCCCACGGGCTGTGGGGCCACGCGAGCGGCTGCCAAAGAGCTTTCCAACGAGGCACGGCTTTCCCTCCTGGCTCTTCGGGCGTGGGAGCTGTGGCCAGAGCCGCGGCCCTACCGGAAAATGCTTCGCAGGCTGGCTCGGCGGCGCCAGGTGGGCGCCGGTGGCGCCGAGGCTGACGGCCGCCGCAAAGCCCGCAGCCCCACGGGCTGTGGGGCCACGCGAGCGGCTGCCAAAGAGCTTTCCAACGAGGCACGGCTTTCCCTCCTGGCTCTTCGGGCGTGGGAGCTGTGGCCAGAGCCGCGGCCCTACCGGAAAATGCTTCGCAGGCTGGCTCGGCGACGCCAGGTGGGCGGCGGTGGCGCCGAGGCTGACGGCCGCCGCAAAGCCCGCAGCCCCACGGGCTGTGGGGCCACGCGAGCGGCTGCCAAAGAGCTTTCCAACGAGGCACGGCTTTCCCTCCTGGCTCTTCGGGCGTGGGAGCTGTGGCCAGAGCCGCGGCCCTACCGGAAAATGCTTCGCAGGCTGGCTCGGCGGCGCCAGGTGGGCGCCGGTGGCGCCGAGGCTGACGGCCGCCGCAAAGCCCGCAGCCCCACGGGCTGTGGGGCCACGTGAGCGGCTGCCAAAGAGCTTTCCAACGAGGCACGGCTTTCCCTCCTGGCTCTTCGGGCGTGGGAGCTGTGGCCAGAGCCGCGGCCCTACCCGAAAATGCTTCGCAGGCTGGCACGGCGGCGCCACGTGGGCGCCGGTGGCGCCGAGGCTGACGGCCGCCGCAAAGCCCGCAGCCCCACGGGCTGTGGGGCCACGCGAGCGGCTGCCAAAGAGCTTTCCAACGAGGCACGGCTTTCCCTCCTGGCTCTTCGGGCGTGGGAGCTGTGGCCAGAGCCGCGGCCCTACCGGAAAATGCTTCGCAGGCTGGCTCGGCGGCGCCAGGTGGGCGCCGGTGCCGCCGAGGCTGACGGCCGCCGCAAAGCCCGCAGCCCCACGGGCTGTGGGGCCACGTGAGCGGCTGCCAAAGAGCTTTCCAACGAGGCACGGCTTTCCCTCCTGGCTCTTCAGGCGTGGGAGCTGTGGCCAGAGCCGCAGCCCTACCGGAAAATGCTTCGCAGGCTGGCTCGGCGGCACCACGTGGGCGCCGGTGGCGCCGAGGCTGACGGCCGCCGCAAAGCCCGCAGCCCCACGGGCTGTGGGGCCACGCGAGCGGCTGCCAAAGAGCTTTCCAACGAGGCACGGCTTTCCCTCCTGGGTCTTCGGGCGTGGGAGCTGTGGCCAGAGACGCGGCCCTACCGGAAAATGCTTCGCAGGCTGGCTCGGCGGCGCTAGGTGGGCGCCGGTGGCGCCGAGGCTGATGGCTGCCGCAAAGCCCGCAGCCCCACGGGCTGTGGGGCCACGCGAGCGGCTGCCAAAGAGCTTTCCAACGAGGCACGGCTTTCCCTCCTGGCTCTTCGGGCGTGGGAGCTGTGGCCAGAGCCGCGGCCCTACCGGAAAATGCTTCGCAGGCTGGCTCGGCGGCGCCAGGTGGGCGCCGGTGGCGCCGAGGCTGACGGCCGCCGCAAAGCCCGCAGCCCCACGGGCTGTGGGGCCACGTGAGCGGCTGCCAAAGAGCTTTCCAACGAGGCACGGCTTTCCCTCCTGGCTCTTTGGGCGTGGGAGCTGTAGCCAGAGACGCGGCCCTACCGGAAAATGCTTCGCAGGCTGGCACGGCGGCACCACGTGGGCGCCGGTGGCGCCGAGGCTGACGGCCGCCGCAAACCCCGCAGCCCCACGGGCTGTGGGGCCACGCGAGCGGCTGCCAAAGAGCTTTCCAACGAGGCACGGCTTTCCCTCCTGGCTCTTCGGGCGTGGGAGCTGTGGCCAGAGCCGCGGCCCTACCGGAAAATGCTTCGCAGGCTGGCGCGGCGGCGCCAGGTGGGCGCCGGTGGCGCCGAGGCTGACGGCCGCCGCAAAGCCCGCAGCCCCACGGGCTGTGGGGCCACGCGAGCGGCTGCCAAAGAGCTTTCCAACGAGGCACGTCTTTCCCTCCTGGCTCTTCGGGCGTGGGAGCTGTGGCCAGAGCCGCGGCCCTACCGGAAAATGCTTCGCAGGCTGGCGCGGCGGCGCCAGGTGGGCGCCGGTGCCGCCGAGGCTGACGGCCGCCGCAAAGCCCGCAGCCCCACGGGCTGTGGGGCCACGCGAGCGGCTGCCAAAGAGCTTTCCAACGAGGCACGGCTTTCCCTCCTGGCTCTTCGGGCGTGGGAGCTGTGGCCAGAGACGCGGCCCTACCCGAAAATGCTTCGCAGGCTGGCTCGGCGACGCCAGGTGGGCGCCGGTGGCGCCGAGGCTGACGGCCGCCGCAAAGCCCGCAGCCCCACGGGCTGTGGGGCCACGCGAGCGGCTGCCAAAGAGCTTTCCAACGAGGCACGGCTTTCCCTCCTGGCTCTTCGGGCGTGGGAGCTGTGGCCAGAGCCGCGGCCCTACCGGAAAATGCTTCGCAGGCTGGCTCGGCGGCGCCAGGTGGGCGCCGGTGGCGCCGAGGCTGACGGCCGCCGCAAAGCCCGCAGCCCCACGGGCTGTGGGGCCACGCGAGCGGCTGCCAAAGAGCTTTCCAACGAGGCATGGCTTTCCCTCCTGGCTCTTCGGGCGTGGGAGCTGTGGCCAGAGCCGCGGTCCTACCGGAAAATGTTTCGCAGGCTGGTGCGGCGGCGCCAGGTGGGCGTCGGTGGCGCCGAGGCTGATGGCCGCCGCAAAGCCCGCAGCCCCACGGGCTGTGGGGCCACGCGAGCGGCTGCCAAAGAGCTTTCCAACGAGGCACGGCTTTCCCTCCTGGCTCTTCGGGCGTGGGAGCTGTGGCCAGAGCCGCGGCCCTACCGGAAAATGCTTCGCAGGCTGGCTCGGCGGCGCCAGGTGGGCGCCGGTGGCGCCGAGGCTGACGGCCGCCGCAAAGCCCGCAGCCCCACGGGCTGTGGGGCCACGCGAGCGGCTGCCAAAGAGCTTTCCAACGAGGCACGGCTTTCCCTCCTGGCTCTTCGGGCGTGGGAGCTGTGGCCAGAGCCGCGGCCCTACCGGAAAATGCTTCGCAGGCTGGCTCGGCGGCGCCAGGTGGGCGCCGGTGGCGCCGAGGCTGACGGCCGCCGCAAAGCCCGCAGCCCCACGGGCTGTGGGGCCACGCGAGCGGCTGCCAAATAGGTTTCCAACGAGGCACAGCTTTCCCTCCTGGCTCTTAGGGCGTGGGAGCTGTGGCCAGAGCCGCGGCCCTACCCGAAAATGCTTCGCAGGCTGGCTCGGCGAGGCCAGGTGGGCGGCGGTGGCGCCGAGGCTGACGGCCGCCGCAAAGCCCGCAGCCCCACGGGCTGTGGGGCCACGTGAGCGGCTGCCAAAGAGCTTTCCAACGAGGCACGGCTTTCCCTCCTGGCTCTTCGGGCGTGGGAGCTGTGGCCAGAGACGCGGCCCTACCCGAAAATGCTTCGCAGGCTGGCTCGGCGGCGCCAGGTGGGCGGCGGTGGCGCCGAGGCTGACGGCCGCCGCAAAGCCCGCAGCCCCACGGGCTGTGGGGCCACGCGAGCGGCTGCCAAAGAGCTTTCCAACGAGGCACGGCTTTCCCTCCTGGCTCTTCGGGCGTGGGAGCTGTGGCCAGAGCCGCGGCCCTACCGGAAAATGCTTCGCAGGCTGGCGCGGCGGCGCCAGGTGGGCGCCGGTGCCGCCGAGGCTGACGGCCGCCGCAAAGCCCGCAGCCCCACGGGCTGTGGGGCCACGCGAGCGGCTGCCAAAGAGCTTTCCAACGAGGCACGGCTTTCCCTCCTGGCTCTTCGGGCGTGGGAGCTGTGGCCAGAGCCGCGGCCCTACCGGAAAATGCTTCGCAGGCTGGCTCGGCGACGCCAGGTGGGCGGCGGTGGCGCCGAGGCTGACGGCCGCCGCAAAGCCCGCAGCCCCACGGGCTGTGGGGCCACGCGAGCGGCTGCCAAAGAGCTTTCCAACGAGGCACGGCTTTCCCTCCTGGCTCTTCGGGCGTGGGAGCTGTGGCCAGAGCCGCGGCCCTACCGGAAAATGCTTCGCAGGCTGGCTCGGCGGCGCCAGGTGGGCGCCGGTGGCGCCGAGGCTGACGGCCGCCGCAAAGCCCGCAGCCCCACGGGCTGTGGGGCCACGTGAGCGGCTGCCAAAGAGCTTTCCAACGAGGCACGGCTTTCCCTCCTGTCTCTTCGGGCGTGGGAGCTGTGGCCAGAGCCGCGGCCCTACCCGAAAATGCTTCGCAGGCTGGCACGGCGGCGCCACGTGGGCGCCGGTGGCGCCGAGGCTGACGGCCGCCGCAAAGCCCGCAGCCCCACGGGCTGTGGGGCCACGCGAGCGGCTGCCAAAGAGCTTTCCAACGAGGCACGGCTTTCCCTCCTGGCTCTTCGGGCGTGGGAGCTGTGGCCAGAGCCGCGGCCCTACCGGAAAATGCTTCGCAGGCTGGCTCGGCGGCGCCAGGTGGGCGCCGGTGCCGCCGAGGCTGACGGCCGCCGCAAAGCCCGCAGCCCCACGGGCTGTGGGGCCACGTGAGCGGCTGCCAAAGAGCTTTCCAACGAGGCACGGCTTTCCCTCCTGGCTCTTCAGGCGTGGGAGCTGTGGCCAGAGCCGCAGCCCTACCGGAAAATGCTTCGCAGGCTGGCTCGGCGGCGCCAGGTGGGCGCCGGTGGCGCCGAGGCTGACGGCCGCCGCAAAGCCCGCAGCCCCACGGGCTGTGGGGCCACGTGAGCGGCTGCCAAAGAGCTTTCCAACGAGGCACGGCTTTCCCTCCTGGCTCTTCAGGCGTGGGAGCTGTGGCCAGAGCCGCAGCCCTACCGGAAAATGCTTCGCAGGCTGGCTCGGCGGCACCACGTGGGCGCCGGTGGCGCCGAGGCTGACGGCCGCCGCAAAGCCCGCAGCCCCACGGGCTGTGGGGCCACGCGAGCGGCTGCCAAAGAGCTTTCCAACGAGGCACGGCTTTCCCTCCTGGCTCTTCGGGCGTGGGAGCTGTGGCCAGAGCCGCGGCCCTACCGGAAAATGCTTCGCAGGCTGGCTCGGCGGCGCCAGGTGGGCGCCGGTGGCGCCGAGGCTGACGGCCGCCGCAAAGCCCGCAGCCCCACGGGCTGTGGGGCCACGCGAGCGGCTGCCAAAGAGCTTTCCAACGAGGCACGGCTTTCCCTCCTGGCTCTTCGGGCGTGGGAGCTGTGGCCAGAGCCGCGGCCCTACCCGAAAATGCTTCGCAGGCTGGCTCGGCGGCGCCAGGTGGGCGGCGGTGGCGCCGAGGCTGACGGCCGCCGCAAAGCCCGCAGCCCCACGGGCTGTGGGGCCACGCGAGCGGCTGCCAAAGAGCTTTCCAACGAGGCACGGCTTTCCCTCCTGGCTCTTCGGGCGTGGGAGCTGTGGCCAGAGACGCGGCCCTACCCGAAAATGCTTCGCAGGCTGGCGCGGCGGCACCAGGTGGGCGCCAGTGGCGCTGAGGCTGATGGCCGCCGCAAAGCCCGCAGCCCCACGGGCTGTGGGGCCACGCGAGCGGCTGCCAAAGAGGTTTCCAACGAGGCACGGCTTTCCCTCCTGGCTCTTCGGGCGTGGGAGCTGTGGCCAGAGCCGCGGCCCTACCGGAAAATGCTTCGCAATCTGGCGCGGCGGCACCACGTGGGCGCCGGTGGCGCCGAGGCTGACGGCCGCCGCAAAGCCCGCAGCCCCACGGGCTGTGGGGCCACGCGAGCGGCTGCCAAAGAGCTTTCCAACGAGGCACGGCTTTCCCTCCTGGCTCTTCGGGCGTGGGAGCTGTGGCCAGAGCCGCGGCCCTACCGGAAAATGCTTCGCAGGCTGGCTCGGCGGCGCCAGGTGGGAGGCGGTGGCGCCGAGGCTGACGGCCGCCGCAAAGCCCGCAGCCCCACGGGCTGTGGGGCCACGCGAGCGGCTGCCAAAGAGCTTTCCAACGAGGCACGGCTTTCCCTCCTGGCTCTTCGGGTGTGGGAGCTGTGGCCAGAGCCGCGGCCCTACCGGAAAATGCTTCGCAGGCTGGCTCGGCGGCGCCAGGTGGGCGCCGGTGGCGCCGAGGCTGACGGCCGCCGCAAAGCCCGCAGCCCCACGGGCTGTGGGGCCACGCGAGCGGCTGCCAAAGAGCTTTCCAACGAGGCACGGCTTTCCCTCCTGGCTCTTCGGGCGTGGGAGCTGTGGCCAGAGCCGCGGCCCTACCGGAAAATGCTTCGCAGGCTGGCTCGGCGACGCCAGATGGGCGGCGGTGGCGCCGAGGCTGACGGCCGCCGCAAAGCCCGCAGCCCCACGGGCTGTGGGGCCACGTGAGCGGCTGCCAAAGAGCTTTCCAACGAGGCACGGCTTTCCCTCCTGGCTCTTCGGGCGTGGGAGCTGTGGCCAGAGACGCGGCCCTACCGGAAAATGCTTCGCAGGCTGGCACGGCGGCACCACGTGGGCGGCGGTGGCGCCGAGGCTGACGGCCGCCGCAAAGCCCGCAGCCCCACGGGCTGTGGGGCCACGCGAGCGGCTGCCAAAGAGCTTTCCAACGAGGCACGGCTTTCCCTCCTGGCTCTTCGGGCGAGGGAGCTGTGGCCAGAGCCGCGGCCCTACCGGAAAATGCTTCGCAGGCTGGCTCGGCGGCGCCAGGTGGGCGCCGGTGGCGCCGAGGCTGACGGCCGCCGCAAAGCCCGCAGCCCCACGGGCTGTGGGGCCACGCGAGCGGCTGCCAAAGAGGTTTCCAACGAGGCACGGCTTTCCCTCCTGGCTCTTCGGGCGTGGGAGCTGTGGCCAGAGCCGCGGCCCTACCCGAAAATGCTTCGCAGGCTGGCTCGGCGGCGCCAGGTGGGTGCCGGTGGCGCCGAGGCTGACGGCCGCCGCAAAGCCCGCAGCCCCACGGGCTGTGGGGCCACGCGAGCGGCTGCCAAAGAGCTTTCCAACGAGGCACGGCTTTCCCTCCTGGCTCTTCGGGCGTGGGAGCTGTGGCCAGAGCCGCGGCCCTACCGGAAAATGCTTCGCAATCTGGCGCGGCGGCACCACGTGGGCGCCGGTGGCGCCGAGGCTGACGGCCGCCGCAAAGCCCGCAGCCCCACGGGCTGTGGGGCCACGCGAGCGGCTGCCAAAGAGCTTTCCAACGAGGCACGGCTTTCCCTCCTGGCTCTTCGGGCGTGGGAGCTGTGGCCAGAGCCGCGGCCCTACCGGAAAATGCTTCGCAGGCTGGCTCGGCGACGCCAGGTGGGCGGCGGTGGCGCCGAGGCTGACGGCCGCCGCAAAGCCCGCAGCCCCACGGGCTGTGGGGCCACGCGAGCGGCTGCCAAAGAGCTTTCCAACGAGGCACGGCTTTCCCTCCTGGCTCTTCGGGTGTGGGAGCTGTGGCCAGAGCCGCGGCCCTACCGGAAAATGCTTCGCAGGCTGGCTCGGCGGCGCCAGGTGGGCGCCGGTGGCGCCGAGGCTGACGGCCGCCGCAAAGCCCGCAGCCCCACGGGCTGTGGGGCCACGCGAGCGGCTGCCAAAGAGCTTTCCAACGAGGCACGGCTTTCCCTCCTGTCTCTTCGGGCGTGGGAGCTGTGGCCAGAGCCGCGGCCCTACCCGAAAATGCTTCGCAGGCTGGCACGGCGGCGCCACGTGGGCGCCGGTGGCGCCGAGGCTGACGGCCGCCGCAAAGCCCGCAGCCCCACGGGCTGTGGGGCCACGTGAGCGGCTGCCAAAGAGCTTTCCAACGAGGCACGGCTTTCCCTCCTGGCTCTTCGGGCGTGGGAGCTGTGGCCAGAGCCGCGGCCCTACTGGAAAATGCTTCGCAGGCTGGCTCGGCGGCGCCAGGTGGGCGCCGGTGCCGCCGAGGCTGACGGCCGCCGCAAAGCCCGCAGCCCCACGGGCTGTGGGGCCACGTGAGCGGCTGCCAAAGAGCTTTCCAACGAGGCACGGCTTTCCCTCCTGGCTCTTCAGGCGTGGGAGCTGTGGCCAGAGCCGCAGCCCTACCGGAAAATGCTTCGCAGGCTGGCTCGGCGGCACCACGTGGGCGCCGGTGGCGCCGAGGCTGACGGCCGCCGCAAAGCCCGCAGCCCCACGGGCTGTGGGGCCACGCGAGCGGCTGCCAAAGAGCTTTCCAACGAGGCACGGCTTTCCCTCCTGGGTCTTCGGGCGTGGGAGCTGTGGCCAGAGACGCGGCCCTACCGGAAAATGCTTCGCAGGCTGGCTCGGCGGCGCTAGGTGGGCGCCGGTGGCGCCGAGGCTGACGGCTGCCGCAAAGCCCGCAGCCCCACGGGCTGTGGGGCCACGCGAGCGGCTGCCAAAGAGCTTTCCAACGAGGCACGGCTTTCCCTCCTGGCTCTTCGGGCGTGGGAGCTGTGGCCAGAGCCGCGGCCCTACCGGAAAATGCTTCGCAGGCTGGCTCGGCGGCGCCAGGTGGGCGCCGGTGGCGCCGAGGCTGACGGCCGCCGCAAAGCCCGCAGCCCCACGGGCTGTGGGGCCACGCGAGCGGCTGCCAAAGAGCTTTCCAACGAGGCACGGCTTTCCCTCCTGGCTCTTTGGGCGTGGGAGCTGTAGCCAGAGACGCGGCCCTACCCGAAAATGCTTCGCAGGCTGGCACGGCGGCACCACGTGGGCGCCGGTGGCGCCGAGGCTGACGGCCGCCGCAAACCCCGCAGCCCCACGGGCTGTGGGGCCACGCGAGCGGCTGCCAAAGAGCTTTCCAACGAGGCACGGCTTTCCCTCCTGGCTCTTCGGGCGTGGGAGCTGTGGCCAGAGCCGCGGCCCTACCGGAAAATGCTTCGCAGGCTGGCTCGGCGGCGCCAGGTGGGCGCCGGTGGCGCCGAGGCTGACGGCCGCCGCAAAGCCCGCAGCCCCACGGGCTGTGGGGCCACGCGAGCGGTTGCCAAAGAGCTTTCCAACGAGGCACGGCTTTCCCTCCTGGCTCTTCGGGCGTGGGAGCTGTGGCCAGAGCCGCGGCCCTACCGGAAAATGCTTCGCAGGCTGGCTCGGCGACGCCAGGTGGGCGCCGGTGGCGCCGAGGCTGACGGCCGCCGCAAAGCCCGCAGCCCCACGGGCTGTGGGGCCACGCGAGCGGCTGCCAAAGAGCTTTCCAACGAGGCACGGCTTTCCCTCCTGGCTCTTCGGGCGTGGGAGCTGTGGCCAGAGCCGCGGCCCTACCGGAAAATGCTTCGCAGGCTGGCTCGGCGGCGCCAGGTGGGCGCCGGTGGCGCCGAGGCTGACGGCCGCCGCAAAGCCCGCAGCCCCACGGGCTGTGGGGCCACGTGAGCGGCTGCCAAAGAGCTTTCCAACGAGGCACGGCTTTCCCTCCTGGCTCTTCGGGCGTGGGAGCTGTGGCCAGAGCCGCGGCCCTACCCGAAAATGCTTCGCAGGCTGGCACGGCGGCGCCACGTGGGCGCCGGTGGCGCCGAGGCTGACGGCCGCCGCAAAGCCCGCAGCCCCACGGGCTGTGGGGCCACGCGAGCGGCTGCCAAAGAGCTTTCCAACGAGGCACGGCTTTCCCTCCTGGCTCTTCGGGCGTGGGAGCTGTGGCCAGAGCCGCGGCCCTACCGGAAAATGCTTCGCAGGCTGGCTCGGCGGCGCCAGGTGGGCGCCGGTGCCGCCGAGGCTGACGGCCGCCGCAAAGCCCGCAGCCCCACGGGCTGTGGGGCCACGTGAGCGGCTGCCAAAGAGCTTTCCAACGAGGCACGGCTTTCCCTCCTGGCTCTTCAGGCGTGGGAGCTGTGGCCAGAGCCGCAGCCCTACCCGAAAATGCTTCGCAGGCTGGCTCGGCGGCACCACGTGGGCGCCGGTGGCGCCGAGGCTGACGGCCGCCGCAAAGCCCGCAGCCCCACGGGCTGTGGGGCCACGCGAGCGGCTGCCAAAGAGCTTTCCAACGAGGCACGGCTTTCCCTCCTGGGTCTTCGGGCGTGGGAGCTGTGGCCAGAGACGCGGCCCTACTGGAAAATGCTTCGCAGGCTGGCTTGGCGGCGCTAGGTGGGCGCCGGTGGCGCCGAGGCTGATGGCTGCCGCAAAGCCCGCAGCCCCACGGGCTGTGGGGCCACGCGAGCGGCTGCCAAAGAGCTTTCCAACGAGGCACGGCTTTCCCTCCTGGCTCTTCGGGCGTGGGAGCTGTGGCCAGAGCCGCGGCCCTACCGGAAAATGCTTCGCAGGCTGGCTCGGCGACGCCAGGTGGGCGGCGGTGGCGCCGAGGCTGACGGCCGCCGCAAAGCCCGCAGCCCCACGGGCTGTGGGGCCACGCGAGCGGCTGCCAAAGAGCTTTCCAACGAGGCACGGCTTTCCCTCCTGGCTCTTCGGGTGTGGGAGCTGTGGCCAGAGCCGCGGCCCTACCGGAAAATGCTTCGCAGGCTGGCTCGGCGGCGCCAGGTGGGCGCCGGTGGCGCCGAGGCTGACGGCCGCCGCAAAGCCCGCAGCCCCACGGGCTGTGGGGCCACGCGAGCGGCTGCCAAAGAGCTTTCCAACGAGGCACGGCTTTCCCTCCTGGCTCTTCGGGCGTGGGAGCTGTGGCCAGAGCCGCGGCCCTACCCGAAAATGCTTCGCAGGCTGGCACGGCGGCGCCACGTGGGCGCCGGTGGCGCCGAGGCTGACGGCCGCCGCAAAGCCCGCAGCCCCACGGGCTGTGGGGCCACGTGAGCGGCTGCCAAAGAGCTTTCCAACGAGGCACGGCTTTCCCTCCTGGCTCTTCGGGCGTGGGAGCTGTGGCCAGAGCCGCGGCCCTACTGGAAAATGCTTCGCAGGCTGGCTCGGCGGCGCCAGGTGGGCGCCGGTGCCGCCGAGGCTGACGGCCGCCGCAAAGCCCGCAGCCCCACGGGCTGTGGGGCCACGTGAGCGGCTGCCAAAGAGCTTTCCAACGAGGCACGGCTTTCCCTCCTGGCTCTTCAGGCGTGGGAGCTGTGGCCAGAGCCGCAGCCCTACCGGAAAATGCTTCGCAGGCTGGCTCGGCGGCGCCAGGTGGGCGCCGGTGGCGCCGAGGCTGACGGCCGCCGCAAAGCCCGCAGCCCCACGGGCTGTGGGGCCACGCGAGCGGCTGCCAAAGAGCTTTCCAACGAGGCACGGCTTTCCCTCCTGGCTCTTTGGGCGTGGGAGCTGTAGCCAGAGACGCGGCCCTACCCGAAAATGCTTCGCAGGCTGGCACGGCGGCACCACGTGGGCGCCGGTGGCGCCGAGGCTGACGGCCGCCGCAAACCCCGCAGCCCCACGGGCTGTGGGGCCACGCGAGCGGCTGCCAAAGAGCTTTCCAACGAGGCACGGCTTTCCCTCCTGGCTCTTCGGGCGTGGGAGCTGTGGCCAGAGCCGCGGCCCTACCGGAAAATGCTTCGCAGGCTGGCTCGGCGGCGCCAGGTGGGCGCCGGTGGCGCCGAGGCTGACGGCCGCCGCAAAGCCCGCAGCCCCACGGGCTGTGGGGCCACGCGAGCGGCTGCCAAAGAGCTTTCCAACGAGGCACGGCTTTCCCTCCTGGCTCTTCGGGCGTGGGAGCTGTGGCCAGAGCCGCGGCCCTACCGGAAAATGCTTCGCAGGCTGGCTCGGCGACGCCAGGTGGGCGCCGGTGGCGCCGAGGCTGACGGCCGCCGCAAAGCCCGCAGCCCCACGGGCTGTGGGGCCACGCGAGCGGCTGCCAAAGAGCTTTCCAACGAGGCACGGCTTTCCCTCCTGGCTCTTCGGGCGTGGGAGCTGTGGCCAGAGCCGCGGCCCTACCGGAAAATGCTTCGCAGGCTGGCTCGGCGGCGCCAGGTGGGCGCCGGTGGCGCCGAGGCTGACGGCCGCCGCAAAGCCCGCAGCCCCACGGGCTGTGGGGCCACGTGAGCGGCTGCCAAAGAGCTTTCCAACGAGGCACGGCTTTCCCTCCTGTCTCTTCGGGCGTGGGAGCTGTGGCCAGAGCCGCGGCCCTACCCGAAAATGCTTCGCAGGCTGGCACGGCGGCGCCACGTGGGCGCCGGTGGCGCCGAGGCTGACGGCCGCCGCAAAGCCCGCAGCCCCACGGGCTGTGGGGCCACGCGAGCGGCTGCCAAAGAGCTTTCCAACGAGGCACGGCTTTCCCTCCTGGCTCTTCGGGCGTGGGAGCTGTGGCCAGAGCCGCGGCCCTACCGGAAAATGCTTCGCAGGCTGGCTCGGCGGCGCCAGGTGGGCGCCGGTGCCGCCGAGGCTGACGGCCGCCGCAAAGCCCGCAGCCCCACGGGCTGTGGGGCCACGTGAGCGGCTGCCAAAGAGCTTTCCAACGAGGCACGGCTTTCCCTCCTGGCTCTTCAGGCGTGGGAGCTGTGGCCAGAGCCGCAGCCCTACCGGTAAATGCTTCGCAGGCTGGCTCGGCGGCACCACGTGGGCGCCGGTGGCGCCGAGGCTGATGGCTGCCGCAAAGCCCGCAGCCCCACGGGCTGTGGGGCCACGCGAGCGGCTGCCAAAGAGCTTTCCAACGAGGCACGGCTTTCCCTCCTGGCTCTTCGGGCGTGGGAGCTGTGGCCAGAGCCGCGGCCCTACCGGAAAATGCTTCGCAGGCTGGCTCGGCGGCGCCAGGTGGGCGCCGGTGGCGCCGAGGCTGACGGCCGCCGCAAAGCCCGCAGCCCCACGGGCTGTGGGGCCACGCGAGCGGCTGCCAAAGAGCTTTCCAACGAGGCACGGCTTTCCCTCCTGGCTCTTCGGGCGTGGGAGCTGTGGCCAGAGCCGCGGCCCTACCGGAAAATGCTTCGCAGGCTGGCTCGGCGACGCCAGGTGGGCGGCGGTGGCGCCGAGGCTGACGGCCGCCGCAAAGCCCGCAGCCCCACGGGCTGTGGGGCCACGCGAGCGGCTGCCAAAGAGCTTTCCAACGAGGCACGGCTTTCCCTCCTGGCTCTTCGGGCGTGGGAGCTGTGGCCAGAGCCGCGGCCCTACCGGAAAATGCTTCGCAGGCTGGCTCGGCGGCGCCAGGTGGGCGCCGGTGGCGCCGAGGCTGACGGCCGCCGCAAAGCCCGCAGCCCCACGGGCTGTGGGGCCACGTGAGCGGCTGCCAAAGAGCTTTCCAACGAGGCACGGCTTTCCCTCCTGTCTCTTCGGGCGTGGGAGCTGTGGCCAGAGCCGCGGCCCTACCCGAAAATGCTTCGCAGGCTGGCTCGGCGGCACCACGTGGGCGCCGGTGGCGCCGAGGCTGACGGCCGCCGCAAAGCCCGCAGCCCCACGGGCTGTGGGGCCACGCGAGCGGCTGCCAAAGAGCTTTCCAACGAGGCACGGCTTTCCCTCCTGGCTCTTCGGGCGTGGGAGCTGTGGCCAGAGCCGCGGCCCTACCGGAAAATGCTTCGCAGGCTGGCTCGGCGGCGCCAGGTGGGCGCCGGTGGCGCCGAGGCTGACGGCCGCCGCAAAGCCCGCAGCCCCACGGGCTGTGGGGCCACGCGAGCGGCTGCCAAAGAGCTTTCCAACGAGGCACGGCTTTCCCTCCTGGCTCTTCGGGCGTGGGAGCTGTGGCCAGAGCCGCGGCCCTACCGGAAAATGCTTCGCAGGCTGGCTCGGCGGCGCCAGGTGGGCGCCGGTGGCGCCGAGGCTGACGGCCGCCGCAAAGCCCGCAGCCCCACGGGCTGTGGGGCCACGCGAGCGGCTGCCAAAGAGCTTTCCAACGAGGCACGGCTTTCCCTCCTGGCTCTTCGGGCGTGGGAGCTGTGGCCAGAGACGCGGCCCTACCCGAAAATGCTTCGCAGGCTGGCGCGGCGGCACCAGGTGGGCGCCGGTGGCGCTGAGGCTGATGGCCGCCGCAAAGCCCGCAGCCCCACGGGCTGTGGGGCCACGCGAGCGGCTGCCAAAGAGGTTTCCAACGAGGCACGGCTTTCCCTCCTGGCTCTTCGGGCGTGGGAGCTGTGGCCAGAGCCGCGGCCCTACCGGAAAATGCTTCGCAATCTGGCGCGGCGGCACCACGTGGGCGCCGGTGGCGCCGAGGCTGACGGCCGCCGCAAAGCCCGCAGCCCCACGGGCTGTGGGGCCACGCGAGCGGCTGCCAAAGAGCTTTCCAACGAGGCACGGCTTTCCCTCCTGGCTCTTCGGGCGTGGGAGCTGTGGCCAGAGCCGCGGCCCTACCGGAAAATGCTTCGCAGGCTGGCTCGGCGGCGCCAGGTGGGAGGCGGTGGCGCCGAGGCTGACGGCCGCCGCAAAGCCCGCAGCCCCACGGGCTGTGGGGCCACGCGAGCGGCTGCCAAAGAGCTTTCCAACGAGGCACGGCTTTCCCTCCTGGCTCTTCGGGTGTGGGAGCTGTGGCCAGAGCCGCGGCCCTACCGGAAAATGCTTCGCAGGCTGGCTCGGCGGCGCCAGGTGGGCGCCGGTGGCGCCGAGGCTGACGGCCGCCGCAAAGCCCGCAGCCCCACGGGCTGTGGGGCCACGCGAGCGGCTGCCAAAGAGCTTTCCAACGAGGCACGGCTTTCCCTCCTGGCTCTTCGGGCGTGGGAGCTGTGGCCAGAGCCGCGGCCCTACCGGAAAATGCTTCGCAGGCTGGCTCGGCGACGCCAGATGGGCGGCGGTGGCGCCGAGGCTGACGGCCGCCGCAAAGCCCGCAGCCCCACGGGCTGTGGGGCCACGTGAGCGGCTGCCAAAGAGCTTTCCAACGAGGCACGGCTTTCCCTCCTGGCTC
The DNA here is from genome assembly GCF_964199755.1 of Larus michahellis. NCBI lineage: Eukaryota > Metazoa > Chordata > Aves > Charadriiformes > Laridae > Larus > Larus michahellis. The sequence continues at coordinate 624,804 of NW_027436014.1, read as the reverse complement.
TTCGGGCGTGGGAGCTGTGGCCAGAGACGCGGCCCTACCGGAAAATGCTTCGCAGGCTGGCACGGCGGCACCACGTGGGCGCCGGTGGCGCCGAGGCTGACGGCCGCCGCAAAGCCCGCAGCCCCACGGGCTGTGGGGCCACGCGAGCGGCTGCCAAAGAGCTTTCCAACGAGGCACGGCTTTCCCTCCTGGCTCTTCGGGCGAGGGAGCTGTGGCCAGAGACGCGGCCCTACCGGAAAATGCTTCGCAGGCTGGCTCGGCGGCGCCAGGTGGGCGCCGGTGGCGCCGAGGCTGACGGCCGCCGCAAAGCCCGCAGCCCCACGGGCTGTGGGGCCACGCGAGCGGCTGCCAAAGAGGTTTCCAACGAGGCACGGCTTTCCCTCCTGGCTCTTCGGGCGTGGGAGCTGTGGCCAGAGCCGCGGCCCTACCCGAAAATGCTTCGCAGGCTGGCTCGGCGGCGCCAGGTGGGTGCCGGTGGCGCCGAGGCTGACGGCCGCCGCAAAGCCCGCAGCCCCACGGGCTGTGGGGCCACGCGAGCGGCTGCCAAAGAGCTTTCCAACGAGGCACGGCTTTCCCTCCTGGCTCTTCGGGCGTGGGAGCTGTGGCCAGAGCCGCGGCCCTACCGGAAAATGCTTCGCAATCTGGCGCGGCGGCACCACGTGGGCGCCGGTGGCGCCGAGGCTGACGGCCGCCGCAAAGCCCGCAGCCCCACGGGCTGTGGGGCCACGCGAGCGGCTGCCAAAGAGCTTTCCAACGAGGCACGGCTTTCCCTCCTGGCTCTTCGGGCGTGGGAGCTGTGGCCAGAGCCGCGGCCCTACCGGAAAATGCTTCGCAGGCTGGCTCGGCGACGCCAGGTGGGCGGCGGTGGCGCCGAGGCTGACGGCCGCCGCAAAGCCCGCAGCCCCACGGGCTGTGGGGCCACGCGAGCGGCTGCCAAAGAGCTTTCCAACGAGGCACGGCTTTCCCTCCTGGCTCTTCGGGTGTGGGAGCTGTGGCCAGAGCCGCGGCCCTACCGGAAAATGCTTCGCAGGCTGGCTCGGCGGCGCCAGGTGGGCGCCGGTGGCGCCGAGGCTGACGGCCGCCGCAAAGCCCGCAGCCCCACGGGCTGTGGGGCCACGCGAGCGGCTGCCAAAGAGCTTTCCAACGAGGCACGGCTTTCCCTCCTGTCTCTTCGGGCGTGGGAGCTGTGGCCAGAGCCGCGGCCCTACCCGAAAATGCTTCGCAGGCTGGCACGGCGGCGCCACGTGGGCGCCGGTGGCGCCGAGGCTGACGGCCGCCGCAAAGCCCGCAGCCCCACGGGCTGTGGGGCCACGTGAGCGGCTGCCAAAGAGCTTTCCAACGAGGCACGGCTTTCCCTCCTGGCTCTTCGGGCGTGGGAGCTGTGGCCAGAGCCGCGGCCCTACTGGAAAATGCTTCGCAGGCTGGCTCGGCGGCGCCAGGTGGGCGCCGGTGCCGCCGAGGCTGACGGCCGCCGCAAAGCCCGCAGCCCCACGGGCTGTGGGGCCACGTGAGCGGCTGCCAAAGAGCTTTCCAACGAGGCACGGCTTTCCCTCCTGGCTCTTCAGGCGTGGGAGCTGTGGCCAGAGCCGCAGCCCTACCGGAAAATGCTTCGCAGGCTGGCTCGGCGGCACCACGTGGGCGCCGGTGGCGCCGAGGCTGACGGCCGCCGCAAAGCCCGCAGCCCCACGGGCTGTGGGGCCACGCGAGCGGCTGCCAAAGAGCTTTCCAACGAGGCACGGCTTTCCCTCCTGGGTCTTCGGGCGTGGGAGCTGTGGCCAGAGACGCGGCCCTACCGGAAAATGCTTCGCAGGCTGGCTCGGCGGCGCTAGGTGGGCGCCGGTGGCGCCGAGGCTGACGGCTGCCGCAAAGCCCGCAGCCCCACGGGCTGTGGGGCCACGCGAGCGGCTGCCAAAGAGCTTTCCAACGAGGCACGGCTTTCCCTCCTGGCTCTTCGGGCGTGGGAGCTGTGGCCAGAGCCGCGGCCCTACCGGAAAATGCTTCGCAGGCTGGCTCGGCGGCGCCAGGTGGGCGCCGGTGGCGCCGAGGCTGACGGCCGCCGCAAAGCCCGCAGCCCCACGGGCTGTGGGGCCACGCGAGCGGCTGCCAAAGAGCTTTCCAACGAGGCACGGCTTTCCCTCCTGGCTCTTTGGGCGTGGGAGCTGTAGCCAGAGACGCGGCCCTACCCGAAAATGCTTCGCAGGCTGGCACGGCGGCACCACGTGGGCGCCGGTGGCGCCGAGGCTGACGGCCGCCGCAAACCCCGCAGCCCCACGGGCTGTGGGGCCACGCGAGCGGCTGCCAAAGAGCTTTCCAACGAGGCACGGCTTTCCCTCCTGGCTCTTCGGGCGTGGGAGCTGTGGCCAGAGCCGCGGCCCTACCGGAAAATGCTTCGCAGGCTGGCTCGGCGGCGCCAGGTGGGCGCCGGTGGCGCCGAGGCTGACGGCCGCCGCAAAGCCCGCAGCCCCACGGGCTGTGGGGCCACGCGAGCGGCTGCCAAAGAGCTTTCCAACGAGGCACGGCTTTCCCTCCTGGCTCTTCGGGCGTGGGAGCTGTGGCCAGAGCCGCGGCCCTACCGGAAAATGCTTCGCAGGCTGGCTCGGCGACGCCAGGTGGGCGCCGGTGGCGCCGAGGCTGACGGCCGCCGCAAAGCCCGCAGCCCCACGGGCTGTGGGGCCACGCGAGCGGCTGCCAAAGAGGTTTCCAACGAGGCACGGCTTTCCCTCCTGGCTCTTCGGGCGTGGGAGCTGTGGCCAGAGCCGCGGCCCTACCGGAAAATGCTTCGCAGGCTGGCTCGGCGGCGCCAGGTGGGCGCCGGTGGCGCCGAGGCTGACGGCCGCCGCAAAGCCCGCAGCCCCACGGGCTGTGGGGCCACGTGAGCGGCTGCCAAAGAGCTTTCCAACGAGGCACGGCTTTCCCTCCTGTCTCTTCGGGCGTGGGAGCTGTGGCCAGAGCCGCGGCCCTACCCGAAAATGCTTCGCAGGCTGGCACGGCGGCGCCACGTGGGCGCCGGTGGCGCCGAGGCTGACGGCCGCCGCAAAGCCCGCAGCCCCACGGGCTGTGGGGCCACGCGAGCGGCTGCCAAAGAGCTTTCCAACGAGGCACGGCTTTCCCTCCTGGCTCTTCGGGCGTGGGAGCTGTGGCCAGAGCCGCGGCCCTACCGGAAAATGCTTCGCAGGCTGGCTCGGCGGCGCCAGGTGGGCGCCGGTGGCGCCGAGGCTGACGGCCGCCGCAAAGCCCGCAGCCCCACGGGCTGTGGGGCCACGTGAGCGGCTGCCAAAGAGCTTTCCAACGAGGCACGGCTTTCCCTCCTGGCTCTTCAGGCGTGGGAGCTGTGGCCAGAGCCGCAGCCCTACCGGAAAATGCTTCGCAGGCTGGCTCGGCGGCACCACGTGGGCGCCGGTGGCGCCGAGGCTGACGGCCGCCGCAAAGCCCGCAGCCCCACGGGCTGTGGGGCCACGCGAGCGGCTGCCAAAGAGCTTTCCAACGAGGCACGGCTTTCCCTCCTGGGTCTTCGGGCGTGGGAGCTGTGGCCAGAGACGCGGCCCTACTGGAAAATGCTTCGCAGGCTGGCTCGGCGGCGCTAGGTGGGCGCCGGTGGCGCCGAGGCTGATGGCTGCCGCAAAGCCCGCAGCCCCACGGGCTGTGGGGCCACGCGAGCGGCTGCCAAAGAGCTTTCCAACGAGGCACGGCTTTCCCTCCTGGGTCTTCGGGCGTGGGAGCTGTGGCCAGAGACGCGGCCCTACTGGAAAATGCTTCGCAGGCTGGCTCGGCGGCGCTAGGTGGGCGCCGGTGGCGCCGAGGCTGATGGCTGCCGCAAAGCCCGCAGCCCCACGGGCTGTGGGGCCACGCGAGCGGCTGCCAAAGAGCTTTCCAACGAGGCACGGCTTTCCCTCCTGGCTCTTCGGGCGTGGGAGCTGTGGCCAGAGCCGCGGCCCTACCGGAAAATGCTTCGCAGGCTGGCTCGGCGGCGCCAGGTGGGCGCCGGTGGCGCCGAGGCTGACGGCCGCCGCAAAGCCCGCAGCCCCACGGGCTGTGGGGCCACGCGAGCGGCTGCCAAAGAGCTTTCCAACGAGGCACGGCTTTCCCTCCTGGCTCTTCGGGCGTGGGAGCTGTGGCCAGAGCCGCGGCCCTACCGGAAAATGCTTCGCAGGCTGGCTCGGCGACGCCAGGTGGGCGGCGGTGGCGCCGAGGCTGACGGCCGCCGCAAAGCCCGCAGCCCCACGGGCTGTGGGGCCACGCGAGCGGCTGCCAAAGAGCTTTCCAACGAGGCACGGCTTTCCCTCCTGGCTCTTCGGGCGTGGGAGCTGTGGCCAGAGCCGCGGCCCTACCGGAAAATGCTTCGCAGGCTGGCTCGGCGGCGCCAGGTGGGCGCCGGTGGCGCCGAGGCTGACGGCCGCCGCAAAGCCCGCAGCCCCACGGGCTGTGGGGCCACGTGAGCGGCTGCCAAAGAGCTTTCCAACGAGGCACGGCTTTCCCTCCTGTCTCTTCGGGCGTGGGAGCTGTGGCCAGAGCCGCGGCCCTACCCGAAAATGCTTCGCAGGCTGGCACGGCGGCGCCACGTGGGCGCCGGTGGCGCCGAGGCTGACGGCCGCCGCAAAGCCCGCAGCCCCACGGGCTGTGGGGCCACGCGAGCGGCTGCCAAAGAGCTTTCCAACGAGGCACGGCTTTCCCTCCTGGCTCTTCGGGCGTGGGAGCTGTGGCCAGAGCCGCGGCCCTACCGGAAAATGCTTCGCAGGCTGGCTCGGCGGCGCCAGGTGGGCGCCGGTGCCGCCGAGGCTGACGGCCGCCGCAAAGCCCGCAGCCCCACGGGCTGTGGGGCCACGTGAGCGGCTGCCAAAGAGCTTTCCAACGAGGCACGGCTTTCCCTCCTGGCTCTTCAGGCGTGGGAGCTGTGGCCAGAGCCGCAGCCCTACCGGAAAATGCTTCGCAGGCTGGCTCGGCGGCACCACGTGGGCGCCGGTGGCGCCGAGGCTGACGGCCGCCGCAAAGCCCGCAGCCCCACGGGCTGTGGGGCCACGCGAGCGGCTGCCAAAGAGCTTTCCAACGAGGCACGGCTTTCCCTCCTGGGTCTTCGGGCGTGGGAGCTGTGGCCAGAGACGCGGCCCTACCGGAAAATGCTTCGCAGGCTGGCTCGGCGGCGCTAGGTGGGCGCCGGTGGCGCCGAGGCTGACGGCTGCCGCAAAGCCCGCAGCCCCACGGGCTGTGGGGCCACGCGAGCGGCTGCCAAAGAGCTTTCCAACGAGGCACGGCTTTCCCTCCTGGCTCTTCGGGCGTGGGAGCTGTGGCCAGAGCCGCGGCCCTACCGGAAAATGCTTCGCAGGCTGGCTCGGCGGCGCCAGGTGGGCGCCGGTGGCGCCGAGGCTGACGGCCGCCGCAAAGCCCGCAGCCCCACGGGCTGTGGGGCCACGCGAGCGGCTGCCAAAGAGCTTTCCAACGAGGCACGGCTTTCCCTCCTGGCTCTTCGGGCGTGGGAGCTGTGGCCAGAGCCGCGGCCCTACCGGAAAATGCTTCGCAGGCTGGCTCGGCGGCGCCAGGTGGGCGCCGGTGGCGCCGAGGCTGACGGCCGCCGCAAAGCCCGCAGCCCCACGGGCTGTGGGGCCACGTGAGCGGCTGCCAAAGAGCTTTCCAACGAGGCACGGCTTTCCCTCCTGTCTCTTCGGGCGTGGGAGCTGTGGCCAGAGCCGCGGCCCTACCCGAAAATGCTTCGCAGGCTGGCACGGCGGCGCCACGTGGGCGCCGGTGGCGCCGAGGCTGACGGCTGCCGCAAAGCCCGCAGCCCCACGGGCTGTGGGGCCACGCGAGCGGCTGCCAAAGAGCTTTCCAACGAGGCACGGCTTTCCCTCCTGGCTCTTCGGGCGTGGGAGCTGTGGCCAGAGCCGCGGCCCTACCGGAAAATGCTTCGCAGGCTGGCTCGGCGGCGCCAGGTGGGCGCCGGTGCCGCCGAGGCTGACGGCCGCCGCAAAGCCCGCAGCCCCACGGGCTGTGGGGCCACGTGAGCGGCTGCCAAAGAGCTTTCCAACGAGGCACGGCTTTCCCTCCTGGCTCTTCAGGCGTGGGAGCTGTGGCCAGAGCCGCAGCCCTACCGGAAAATGCTTCGCAGGCTGGCTCGGCGGCACCACGTGGGCGCCGGTGGCGCCGAGGCTGACGGCCGCCGCAAAGCCCGCAGCCCCACGGGCTGTGGGGCCACGCGAGCGGCTGCCAAAGAGCTTTCCAACGAGGCACGGCTTTCCCTCCTGGGTCTTCGGGCGTGGGAGCTGTGGCCAGAGACGCGGCCCTACTGGAAAATGCTTCGCAGGCTGGCTCGGCGGCGCTAGGTGGGCGCCGGTGGCGCCGAGGCTGATGGCTGCCGCAAAGCCCGCAGCCCCACGGGCTGTGGGGCCACGCGAGCGGCTGCCAAAGAGCTTTCCAACGAGGCACGGCTTTCCCTCCTGGCTCTTCGGGCGTGGGAGCTGTGGCCAGAGCCGCGGCCCTACCGGAAAATGCTTCGCAGGCTGGCTCGGCGGCACCACGTGGGCGCCGGTGGCGCCGAGGCTGACGGCCGCCGCAAAGCCCGCAGCCCCACGGGCTGTGGGGCCACGTGAGCGGCTGCCAAAGAGCTTTCCAACGAGGCACGGCTTTCCCTCCTGGCTCTTTGGGCGTGGGAGCTGTAGCCAGAGACGCGGCCCTACCCGAAAATGCTTCGCAGGCTGGCACGGCGGCACCACGTGGGCGCCGGTGGCGCCGAGGCTGACGGCCGCCGCAAACCCCGCAGCCCCACGGGCTGTGGGGCCACGCGAGCGGCTGCCAAAGAGCTTTCCAACGAGGCACGGCTTTCCCTCCTGGCTCTTCGGGCGTGGGAGCTGTGGCCAGAGCCGCGGCCCTACCGGAAAATGCTTCGCAGGCTGGCGCGGCGGCGACAGGTGGGCGCCGGTGGCGCCGAGGCTGACGGCCGCCGCAAAGCCCGCAGCCCCACGGGCTGTGGGGCCACGCGAGCGGCTGCCAAAGAGCTTTCCAACGAGGCACGGCTTTCCCTCCTGGCTCTTCGGGCGTGGGAGCTGTGGCCAGAGCCGCGGCCCTACCGGAAAATGCTTCGCAGGCTGGCGCGGCGGCGCCAGGTGGGCGCCGGTGGCGCCGAGGCTGACGGCCGCCGCAAAGCCCGCAGCCCCACGGGCTGTGGGGCCACGCGAGCGGCTGCCAAAGAGCTTTCCAACGAGGCACGGCTTTCCCTCCTGGCTCTTCGGGCGTGGGAGCTGTGGCCAGAGCCGCGGCCCTACCCGAAAATGCTTCGCAGGCTGGCTCGGCGAGGCCAGGTGGGCGGCGGTGGCGCCGAGGCTGACGGCCGCCGCAAAGCCCGCAGCCCCACGGGCTGTGGGGCCACGTGAGCGGCTGCCAAAGAGCTTTCCAACGAGGCACGGCTTTCCCTCCTGGCTCTTCGGGCGTGGGAGCTGTGGCCAGAGACGCGGCCCTACCCGAAAATGCTTCGCAGGCTGGCTCGGCGGCGCCAGGTGGGCGCCGGTGGCGCCGAGGCTGACGGCCGCCGCAAAGCCCGCAGCCCCACGGGCTGTGGGGCCACGCGAGCGGCTGCCAAAGAGCTTTCCAACGAGGCACGGCTTTCCCTCCTGGCTCTTCGGGCGTGGGAGCTGTGGCCAGAGCCGCGGCCCTACCGGAAAATGCTTCGCAGGCTGGCGCGGCGGCGCCAGGTGGGCGGCGGTGGCGCCGAGGCTGACGGCCGCCGCAAAGCCCGCAGCCCCACGGGCTGTGGGGCCACGCGAGCGGCTGCCAAAGAGCTTTCCAACGAGGCACGGCTTTCCCTCCTGGCTCTTCGGGCGTGGGAGCTGTGGCCAGAGACGCGGCCCTACCGGAAAATGCTTCGCAGGCTGGCGCAGCGGCGCCACGTGGGCGCCGGTGGCGCCGAGGCTGATGGTCGCCGCAAAGCCCGCAGCCCCACGGGCTGTGGGGCCACGCGAGCGGCTGCCAAAGAGCTTTCCAACGAGGCACGGCTTTCCCTCCTGGCTCTTCGGGCGTGGGAGCTGTGGCCAGAGCCGCGGCCCTACCGGAAAATGCTTCGCAGGCTGGCGCGGCGGCGCCAGGTGGGCGGCGGTGGCGCCGAGGCTGACGGCCGCCGCAAAGCCCGCAGCCCCACGGGCTGTGGGGCCACGCGAGCGGCTGCCAAAGAGCTTTCCAACGAGGCACGGCTTTCCCTCCTGGCTCTTCGGGCGTGGGAGCTGTGGCCAGAGACGCAGCCCTACCGGAAAATGCTTCGCAGGCTGGCGCAGCGGCGCCACGTGGGCGCCGGTGGCGCCGAGGCTGATGGTCGCCGCAAAGCCCGCAGCCCCACGGGCTGTGGGGCCACGCGAGCGGCTGCCAAAGAGCTTTCCAACGAGGCACGGCTTTCCCTCCTGGCTCTTCGGGCGTGGGAGCTGTGGCCAGAGCCGCGGCCCTACTGGAAAATGCTTCGCAGGCTGGCTCAGCGGCGCCAGGTGGGCGCCGGTGGCGCCGAGGCTGACGGCCGCCGCAAAGCCCGCAGCCCCACGGGCTGTGGGGCCACGCGAGCGGCTGCCAAAGAGCTTTCCAACGAGGCACGGCTTTCCCTCCTGGCTCTTCGGGCGTGGGAGCTGTGGCCAGAGCCGCGGCCCTACCCGAAAATGCTTCGCAGGCTGGCTCGGCGGCGCCAGGTGGGCGCCGGTGGCGCCGAGGCTGACGGCCGCCGCAAAGCCCGCAGCCCCACGGGCTGTGGGGCCACGCGAGCGGCTGCCAAAGAGCTTTCCAACGAGGCACGGCTTTCCCTCCTGGCTCTTCGGGCGTGGGAGCTGTGGCCAGAGACGCGGCCCTACCCGAAAATGCTTCGCAGGCTGGCGTGGCGGCACCAGGTGGGCGCCGGTGGCGCTGAGGCTGATGGCCGCCGCAAAGCCCGCAGCCCCACGGGCTGTGGGGCCACGCGAGCGGCTGCCAAAGAGGTTTCCAACGAGGCACGGCTTTCCCTCCTGGCTCTTCGGGCGTGGGAGCTGTGGCCAGAGACGCGGCCCTACCGGAAAATGCTTCGCAGGCTGGCGCGGCGGCGCCACTTGGGCGCCGGTGGCGCCGAGGCTGACGGCCGCCGCAAAGCCCGCAGCCCCACGGGCTGTGGGGCCACACGAGCGGCTGCCAAAGAGCTTTCCAACGAGGCACGGCTTTCCCTCCTGGCTCTTCGGGCGTGGGAGCTGTGGCCAGAGCCGCGGCCCTACCGGAAAATGCTTCGCAGGCTGGCGCGGCGGCGCCAGGTGGGCGCCGGTGGCGCCGAGGCTGACGGCCGCCGCAAAGCCCGCAGCCCCACGGGCTGTGGGGCCACGTGAGCGGCTGCCAAAGAGCTTTCCAACGAGGCACGGCTTTCCCTCCTGGCTCTTCGGGCGTGGGAGCTGTGGCCAGAGACGCGGCCCTACCAGAAAATGCTTCGCAGGCTGGCTCGTCGGCGCCAGGTGGGTGCCGGTGGCGCCGAGGCTGACGGCCGCCGCAAAGCCCGCAGCCCCACGGGCTGTGGGGCCACGCGAGCGGCTGCCAAAGAGCTTTCCAACGAGGCATGGCTTTCCCTCCTGGCTCTTCGGGCGTGGGAGCTGTGGCCAGAGCCGCGGCCCTACCGGAAAATGCTTCGCAGGCTGGCGCGGCGGCACCACGTGGGCGGCGGTGGCGCCGAGGCTGACGGCCGCCGCAAAGCCCGCAGCCCCACGGGCTGTGGGGCCACGCGAGCGGCTGCCAAAGAGCTTTCCAACGAAGCACGGCTTTCCCTCCTGGCTCTTGGGGCGTGGGAGCTGTGGCCAGAGACGCGGCCCTACCGGAAAATGCTTCGCAGGCTGGCTCGGCGGCGCCAGGTGGGCGGCGGTGGCGCCGAGGCTGACGGCCGCCGCAAAGCCCGCAGCCCCACGGGCTGTGGGGCCACGCGAGCGGCTGCCAAAGAGCTTTCCAACGAGGCACGGCTTTCCCTCCTGGCTCTTCGGGCGTGGGAGCTGTGGCCAGAGCCGCGGCCCTACCGGAAAATGCTTCGCAGGCTGGCTCGGCGGCGCCAGGTGGGCGCCGGTGGCGCCGAGGCTGACGGCCGCCGCAAAGCCCGCAGCCCCACGGGCTGTGGGGCCACGCGAGCGGCTGCCAAAGAGCTTTCCAACGAGGCACGGCTTTCCCTCCTGGCTCTTCGGGCGTGGGAGCTGTGGCCAGAGACGCGGCCCTACCGGAAAATGCTTCGCAGGCTGGCGCGGCGGCACCAGGTGGGCGCCGGTGGCGCTGAGGCTGATGGCCGCCGCAAAGCCCGCAGCCCCACGGGCTGTGGGGCCACGCGAGCGGCTGCCAAAGAGCTTTCCAACGAGGCACGGCTTTCCCTCCTGGCTCTTCGGGCGTGGGAGCTGTGGCCAGAGACGCGGCCCTACTGGAAAATGCTTCGCAGGCTGGCGCGGCAGCGCCAGGTGGGCGGCGGTGGCGCCGAGGCTGACGGCCGCCGCAAAGCCCGCAGCCCCACGGGCTGTGGGGCCACGCGAGCGGCTGCCAAAGAGCTTTCCAACGAGGCACGGCTTTCCCTCCTGGCTCTTCGGGCGTGGGAGCTGTGGCCAGAGCCGCGGCCCTACCGGAAAATGCTTCGCAGGCTGGCTCGGCGGCGCCAGGTGGGCGCCGGTGGCGCCGAGGCTGACGGCCGCCGCAAAGCCCGCAGCCCCACGGGCTGTGGGGCCACGTGAGCGGCTGCCAAAGAGCTTTCCAACGAGGCACGGCTTTCCCTCCTGGCTCTTCGGGCGTGGGAGCTGTGGCCAGAGAGGCGGCCCTACCCGAAAATGCTTCGCAGGCTGGCTCGGCGGCACCACGTGGGCGCCGGTGGCGCCGAGGCTGACGGCCGCCGCAAAGCCCGCAGCCCCACGGGCTGTGGGGCCACGCGAGCGGCTGCCAAAGAGCTTTCCAACGAGGCACGGCTTTCCCTCCTGGCTCTTCGGGCGTGGGAGCTGTGGCCAGAGACGCGGCCCTACCGGAAAATGCTTCGCAGGCTGGCGCGGCGGCGCCAGGTGGGCGGCGGTGGTGCCGAGGCTGACGGCCGCCGCAAAGCCCACAGCCCCATGGGCTGTGGGGCGACGCGAGCGGCTGCCAAAGAGCTTTCCAACGAGGCACGGCTTTCCCTCCTGGCTCTTCGGGCGTGGGAGCTGTGGCCAGAGCCGCGGCCCTACCGGAAAATGCTTCGCAGGCTGGCGCAGCGGCGCCACGTGGGCGCCGGTGGCGCCGAGGCTGATGGTCGCCACAAAGCCCGCAGCCCCACGGGCTGTGGGGCCACGCGAGCGGCTGCCAAAGAGCTTTCCAACGAGGCACGGCTTTCCCTCCTGGCTCTTCGGACGTGGGAGCTGTGGCCAGAGCCGCGGCCCTACCGGAAAATGCTTCGCAGGCTGGCTCGGCGGCGCCAGGTGGGCGGCGGTGGCGCCGAGGCTGACGGCCGCCGCAAAGCCCGCAGCCCCACGGGCTGTGGGGCCACGCGAGCGGCTGCCAAAGAGCTTTCCAACGAGGCACGGCTTTCCCTCCTGGCTCTTCGGGCGTGGGAGCTGTGACCAGAGCCGCGGCCCTACCGGAAAATGTTTCGCAGGCTGGCGCGGCGGCGCCAGGTGGGCGTCGGTGGCGCCGAGGCTGATGGCCGCCACAAAGCCCGCAGCCCCACGGGCTGTGGGGCCACGCGAGCGGCTGCCAAAGAGCTTTCCAACGAGGCACGGCTTTCCCTCCTGGCTCTTCGGGCGTGGGAGCTGTGGCCAGAGCCGCGGCCCTACCGGAAAATGCTTCGCAGGCTGGCACGGCGGCACCACGTGGGCGCCGGTGGCGCCGAGGCTGACGGCCGCCGCAAAGCCCGCAGCCCCACGGGCTGTGGGGCCACGCAAGCGGCTGCCAAAGAGCTTTCCAACGAGGCACGGCTTTCCCTCCTGGCTCTTCGGGCGTGGGAGCTGTGGCCAGAGACGCGGCCCTACCGGAAAATGCTTCGCAGGCTGGCTCGGCGGCGCCAGGTGGGCGCCGGTGGCGCCGAGACTGATGGCCGCCGCAAAGCCCGCAGCCCCACGGGCTGTGGGGCCACGCGAGCGGCTGCCAAAGAGCTTTCCAACGAGGCACGGCTTTCCCTCCTGGCTCTTCGGGCGTGGGAGCTGTGGCCAGAGCCGCGGCCCTACCAGAAAATGCTTCGCAGGCTGGCTCGGCGACGCCAGGTGGGTGCCGGTGGCGCCGAGGCTGACGGCCGCCGCAAAGCCCGCAGCCCCACGGGCTGTGGGGCCACGCGAGCGGCTGCCAAAGAGCTTTCCAACGAGGCACGGCTTTCCCTCCTGGCTCTTCGGGCGTGGGAGCTGTGGCCAGAGCCGTGGCCCTACCGGAAAATGCTTCGCAGGCTGGCTCGGCGGCGCCAGGTGGGCGCCGGTGCCGCCGAGGCTGACGGCCGCCGCAAAGCCCGCAGCCCCACGGGCTGTGGGGCCACGCGAGCGGCTGCCAAAGAGCTTTCCAACGAGGCACGGCTTTCCCTCCTGGCTCTTCGGGCGTGGGAGCTCTGGCCAGAGACGCGGCCCTACCGGAAAATGCTTCGCAGGCTGGCTCGTCGGCGCCAGGTGGGTGCCGGTGGCGCCGAGGCTGACGGCCGCCGCAAAGCCCGCAGCCCCACGGGCTGTGGGGCCACGCGAGCGGCTGCCAAAGAGCTTTCCAACG